>NC_133411.1:109022500-109647500 GCF_049350105.2 Macaca mulatta | reverse complement strand
AAAGGTCCTGGCTGAATGGCCTTGAATAATATACGCGAGTCCTAGGAATCTGAGCTATAAAGCTAGGGCTAAATGATAAAACATTCTTTCTTCTACAGGAAGGTTTGTGTGAAGGATGAATTTATAGACATTTATCATATTTCTGAATGAAATCGTATGTACAATAGTGTCAGTTAAAACTCCTGTCCTGGAATGATTACAAACTAGATGGTGCTTTTCCTTTATAACCTATATGCCCTTGGACATGTTTCTCAACCACTTTAGCCTTAGTTTCTCATCTAAAAGTGAAGTTAATACTACTTTTTACCTCAAAGCAAAATGAATGGTTTGAAGTCTATGTGAAGCCCACAACCTTTATGACAGGAAAGTCAAAGATACTGACAGGTCACATGTGCCAGCTTTCCCTAGGAATTTTGATAAAGTAATCAGAAAGTTCAAATATGTGACAAGAAAAAGTATAGAGTAATTGAGTGATTTTTTTCCTGAAGGGATAATTTAGCAGAATATATCATTTTTATTCTATTTAATTGGGTTGGTTTTTACTAGTTTTACTATTATAGTGAAAATAAAGTATAAATATTGATTTTTCTACAATCGGAATCCTCTGAAAAGAAATTACTGAGGGTTTGTTGTAGTGGAAAAAATATCCAAAGCCATTTCCCCAACAGGAACATGTTAATTGTAATGTTACAAGTATTCTCACTATTTTACCTAAAGAAGTGTCAGTAATAATGATGTCCAGAATATAATTTCTCCACAATTTCCAAATTCGTGTTATAACTAGCTTCATTAAGATTTTAGATTACTTTTAATATTTGTGTAGAGCACATTTTAGGACTTTAAAATGATCAAGTCCTTGATCTTCCTTGAGTTCCACAAGAAGGTGTTCACTTTGACAAGTATTCACATCAGCAAATCTTTTTCTGGTCAGTCCTGTTTGTAATATTCTTACCATAATGAGAATGAATAATATCAATCACAATTAGTGGTATGAATCATGAATAGAAACGAATATGTACTCTGTCATATAATATAGTGGATGTAACTAAAGATACCTAAATTGAAAAGATAATAATCTTTAACCTATACTTTCTAAATAATATTATTGTGTTAATATTTTTCCCTCAGTAGCTAACTCTAAATAACATAGAATTTGAGATGAAATATATTTGTTGTTATAGCTACATATTGTCAGAGATCTAGGAAGTAATAAGATATGTTAATTAAGAGAGATAAGGAATGATATATAAGACAGTATTTTTAATATCAGAACACATGCTTGACTTTTTAATTAAAATGTTTAATAATTCGATTAATGTGACAAAGTACACAAGGAAAAGAAATGTAAGGAACTTTCATAATGTGACCAAACATTCAAAAATGCAGAAAAAGAAAATCACGTCCCTTGAAAGGCTGATAAAAATACTAAAAATAGTTTCATATTTTCATGAAAGGTTTGATTGAATTGATTCAAACAACTTTTTCCCAATACAGTAAACTCTTGTTTATCAAAATCTAGCTTTTCTTTTGTCAACTAAAACCTACCTTTTTAAAAGCAAGTTAAAATAATTTTTTTTAATGAAGTTATTTTTAAAATCAAGTATAAAAAGGTCTATGTGACCGATCAAAGAAGCAACAGAAATTGGTTAAAGGCCATATTCAAGGTGCTTTTCAAAGCTTTCTTCTAATATAAGAATGGAATCAGGTTATATGAATAACATCAGGCCCAAGCTCTTTTCAAAACCTTATGGCTCTAGTGGAGAAAACAATACAACATATTCTGTTCTTTCCCTACATATGCATTCCCCAGGGATGCATACGTCCAAAAAGAGAAAACAGATATTTTGAGGAGGTCCTAAAATAACAGGAAGGCTGATATTTGATCTTATAGTAAGAGTTTTTCTGTATTACTTAAAACCCCAGAAAGTCACATTAAATATGATATCTCCACTCTTCTTATTTTTCTTCCCCATTTAGACCTATAGAAAACAATTGTAAATATGTTTGTGTAAGACACTATAAGGAATTGTACTTTTCCCTTAACCTCAGAGTATAAGTAAAGCCAACTTTATCTCCTTAGACTTACAAAGTTGTTGAAATGACTTAAGTTTTACAAGTGGTGCAGATTAGAATGTCAAGTCCAATGTGTTTTATTTACTTGTAGAGCAGCATGTGGTTTAAATTGCCTACTGAATGGCCAAAGAACCCTTGTGAATTTACCATCATAAATTCTCTGATTACAAATTCAAATTGTGTGGTTTTATGAAGATAATAGCAAAGGGTATTCTTAGACAACAGGTTGAATTCACACAAGTGGCATTTTGAGCCCTGTACTGGGAGTGCACTTTTTTATTGCAAGCAGCATTCCTGCATGTGCAGAGAGTTATTGAAAATGCAATCTTACCAAGTAGATGATCTGTTGGTTTTCTTTTCACATGGTTTAAAAAATGCTCATTTCCCATTCTTCTTTTCATGAACATCATTTTACCAGTGAATATTTCTTTTTTTTTCATTTGTCTCATTAATTTTTTCCTCTTCAGGTGTAATCTAGCTCCTGTGGTGGAGTTTGCTGCAGATGTGGGAACTAAATCAGATTTTATTACCATGAATCCATCAGTTGTACAAAGAGCATTTGGAGGCTTTCGGAATGAGAGTGACAGAGAAAAATTTGTGCATAGACTTTCCATGCTGAATGACAGTGTCCTTTGGATTCCTGCTTTCATGGTCAAAGGAGGAGAGAAGCACGTGGAGTGGGTTAATGCATTAATCCTTAAGAATAAACTGAAAGTGCGAACTGCCTATCCATCATTGAGACTTATTCATGCTGTCAGAGGGTAAGTGACTGGAAAGGATCAGTTTGTCCTTGGCACAGTGGAACACATATAACTAAACATTTTCCCTAGACAAGAATAAGCTTCAGTAAAATCTCCAAATGGATATATGCTTCCATTATTTCATAACGGTTACTCTATTTACAAACTTGAAGTTTGTTTACATATGATATGATTTTAATTCATCTTCTTTTTTGAAAAAGCAAATTGTTGAACCTGTCACTTATTTATGTCTGCTCATGAACAAACTACTATTTTTTTTTTTATTTTTAGCGCTAAAAAGTAATAAGAATTCATAGTAAAATTAATGGGTTTTGTGTAAGGAAACTACAACAGAAGAACTGAATGGCTATTGGGCAATATTATGTAAGCATAAATGTTAGATATATTTAAGGAGCAATTAAGTCCCATCTGTAGCCAAGAGGCCTACTGGTGAGAAAGGAGGCTGGCTGAGATAAAATGCCTTAATGCTTCCCCCCAAAGTCACAGATGCCGTTTTAATGAATTAAGCCAACATTTCCCTTTTATTAACACAAGTTCAGAAAAAAGCATTAAAATATAAACGCTTGCTTAAAAGTGGCAAATGACCAAAAGGCCAAATTCACTCATGCACACATATAAGTATGTAAAGAAGATGAACCACAGATGAGAAATTATGTTTTTTTACTGGAAGTGTACTGAGTGTCAGATACTGTAGCTTCAAAAATGAAGAGCTGACCACTAACTTTAAAAAATGCATAGGCTTTACAGTACAAACAGAGGCATATACAATTCACTAGTGGCCTAATAGGGGAATATATTGTCAGAGGTGTATAATTTGTCACTCAGGTTCACAAAGACACTTGGAAAGTAGATCAAACATTTGAACTGGACTTTAAAAACAGAATAGCCTGTAATCCCAGCACTTTGGGAGGCCGAGGTGGGTGGATCACGAGGTCAGGAGATCGAGACCATCCTGGCTAACACAGTGAAACCCTGTCTCTACTAAAAAATACAAAAAAACTAGCCAGGTGAGGTGGCAGGCACCTGTAGTCCCAGCTACTCGGGAGGCTGAGGCAGGAGAATGGCGTAAACCCGGGAGGCGGAGCTTGCAGTGAGCTGAGATCCGGCCACTGCACTCCAGCCTGGGCAACACAGTGAGACTCCGTCCCCCCCAAAAAAAAAAAAAAGAAAAAAGAAAAAACAGAATAGCAATTGCCCGAGGGATAAAAGAAACGGAATAAGAAAACCAAACAGAAGGAAATGCCGTTACATTATTAGAGGGTACCAGGTCAAGGAAATGATGAAGTGCACAGTAAACATATGGAATAATGGAGCCTGTTGTGGAACACTGGAATACAAAGTTGGAAAAGTAACTTGGGATGTGGTTGAGAAGGGAATTGAGTTTATGCTGTAGGAAGCACAGTTAGATGTCTGACTTTAATAAGAAATCTTGTAACTGCAGACATTTATTTGGCAAGGACAAGAAAAATGCTAGAGGCATAAAAACCAATTAGGCTTTTGATCAGTTTACTCATAAGATAATAAGGATGTAAGACAGAAGCAGTGGACTTGGGAAGGAAGGGCAAGTTCAGGGGGCCAATTAAATACAATGGATACAAGTCCTGAAAAAAACAGGTTTCCAAGCCCAGACTTAAAAATAGTTTCTTATACTGTAACAGGAACTGGGCTAAGGTGTTTTTGTTTTGTTCCTGAGATAATTTCCTGCAAGGATTTACTATTTCCTGTTTAAATCTCTAGAGAGTTTCTTGTATTGTATTATTCTGCACACAATTACATTGCTTTGAGACAGAGTCTCACTCTGTCGTCCAGGCTGGAGTGCAGTGGCGCGATCTCGGCTCATTGCCACCTCCGCCTTCCAGGTTCACGTCATTCTCCTGCCTCAGCCTAGGGAGTAGCTGGAACTACGCCCAGCTAATTTTTTGTATTTTTAGTAGAGACGGGGTTTCGCCATGTTAGCCAGGATGGTCTTGATCTCCTGACCTCGTGATCCGCCCACCTCGGCCTCCCAAAATGCTGGGATTACAGGCGTGAGCCACCGCGCCCTGCCTAAATTGCATTCTTATAATTACATCATGGTTATTCAACACACATTCTCTTGGTGTTTGACAGGAAGTTTCAACAAAGTAAGATAAAAATATGTGCATTTGGATAAGTAACTGGTTTTTTTTTTGTTTGTTTGTTTGTTTTTTAAGTTACAAATATCCCTGGTAATTACAATTTGACTCTTAAAAAAAAGTACATTTTAAGAAAGTGTAACATTACAGTGCATTGTGTTAAGAACATGTCTGTTTTTGTCTGTTTGGGTATCATGTTATTCTGAAAAACACCTTAAAAAGATAACTTTTCCATCTTAAACACACACACACACACACACACTCACTCCAGTGATAGCAGATTAAGTTTTAGTAAGAAATACTCTGAAGTAAGCAGACTATGGAAAACTAATGAGAAAACTTAAGATTACTCTGAATTAGTACCTTTGTTTCCTAGATTTTGGTTTATATTTCTCAATCCGATACCAAAACCGAAGCATGAAATAAGAGGAGTGACTGCAATAGTGCATTTTCAATAAGTTAGAATCCAGATAGTGTTATATATGATTAACAGTGAATACACATGGGTTTTTACATATATTTTAAAGGTAAAAATTGCAGATTCTTTCAGTAATTTAATAAGACTCCTATGTTTTGTCCTATTCACTTTTATAACCATTATAAATATAAACTACTTCACTAATTCCTAAGCATTTTATTCCAAAGAGCAACAAGGCTAAATTTCTTACCACTGGTGAAAGGAATGGTATGCCTTTTTTGGTTACTGTGAATTAGATATATTTTCTAAACTGATTTTGAATTCTGTAGAAATAACTTCTCTCTCCACCTTCCTTATCACAAATCTACATATACCCTCTTAAAGGGTCAAGGTATTGAGTTCTAAGCTGTGGCCATGGATAATAAAAGGAGCTCAAGAGAGTCTTGTGACTTTTCCAATAGAATGGAAATTTGTACACATGGTGTACGTGTGAAAGGCAACTTCATTTATGGATTTTATTGAAACTAGTACATTAATGTATGCAAGATAGTGTTTTGACATAATGTATGTAGTTTCTACTGGAACTGTAAATGAAAATAAGGAAGTATGAGCACTGATGAAACAAAAATGATTTATGTGATATGAAAGCAAAGGCAAACTCCCCAAAGAACTATTCTTTAAGTAATTGTTTTACATCTCCTTTGACTTACCTCTCTGAAACCCTGTGGTTAATACAGTTCAGCAAAATAAGGAGTTTCATATCCTCTGTTGATTACTGGACTTGGTTGACCCTCATGAGCAATTAAAGCACCCAAGACGCAGAATTTAGGGTGTGTATAGTCATAATGTTAAAATGTGAAGGCTCTTCCAAGTACTGCAATTACAAATAAAAAGTTTAAGTGATTTGTAAAACAAGATTCCTGAACACAATGAGGATCATTTAGATAGTTTTCATACGGTCAGACATCATTACTTAACCATTTTGACCTCTAAAAACTGTGATTCCTTACTAATTTTAAAATCCTATTTAATTTTAGATTTTTCTATAAGCTCTAAAAATGAAGCCGTCAGTCACAAAATTCAGATACTCTTAAGTATTGTTTTAATGTGTTGCAATTCTTCTGAAACCATATTCAGTAAAACAGAAGGAAAAGTTATATACATAGATTCATAATTTAAAAAGAATCTTGCAAAATAGTAAAAGTAATCTAATGGGGACAAATCAGATATATACATTACAAGTTTAAGAGAATGTATGAAAACATAAAATCGGTGTGGGATTGCCACTTTTTTATTGGTATTTCTTCAGAAGCCCCACGTGGTCTGCATTTTTCAAATTAGCATTTTGTATTTTTTTTTTTTTAATAAAGAAAGGAATAATTTTGGGCCCAGTGCAGTGGCTCATGCTTGTGATCCCAATACTTTGGGAGGCCAAGGTGGGTGGATTACCTGAGGTCAGAAGTTCGAGACGAGCCTGGCCAACATGGCAAAACACTGCCTCTATTAAAAATACAAAAATTAGCCAGATATGGTGGCACACACCTGTAGTCCCCGCTACATGGCAGGCTGAGGCAGGAGAATCACTTGAACCCAGGGAGGCAGAGGTTGCAGTGAGCTGAGCTCATGCTACTGCACTCCAGCCTGGGTGACACAGTGATTCTCTGTCTCAAAAAAAAAAAAAAAAAAAAAAAAATTGGAGCAAATAAGATAGTAAGCATGAAGAGGGGATTCGGGGTCTTCAAAGTCATTTAAAAATTTGACTACAAAATGTAAAATAAAAGCTTCTTATTTATATCCAGCTAAGAAAATTATTAATATACAACTTAATATCTTAATAACCTGTTTAAATTAATGACAGTTTTATATAATATTTTAAAATATTATCTAAGACATAGCTCAAAATACATTTTTATAAAATGCTTAGAGACAGGTAAAAATTCCTATTTTACAGTTGCTTTAATTTGACTAGTAATAACCAAATGTAGTTTTTACATTGGTGGGATGATTATACTTAATTTTCTTACATTTAGTATGGGAAAAAAACAAACATTACAGAAAGTGTATCCTCAGTTTCACTATCGAACTATGACAGATAATTTCATAAGAATCTTTCCAAAAACCATATAGATAGAGAAGCATATTTTAAAATTATGTTTTAAATGCACAAGCCTAAATATGTATTTATTGTAGTAGCTCTACAACTCGAATCATATGTACTCTTTCGCACTTTATTTTTTAAATTAACATGACATTTTCTTAACAACACATAAATACAGCTTTTTTTTAAATAGCAAAGTATATTCCATCATATACTTTTCTATAATGTATTTAACCAATCTTGTTTGATGGACATTTGTATTCTCATTTGTTCTTGTTATATATAATTTTATTTTGTTATTAAAAATAAATTATAGGAAAAACGAGAGGTAGGGAAAGAAAAGTAAATATACAATTCTGATTAGCTAATTTTATAAGCTAATAGTATATTTTAAAATATAAAATTAATATATGCTCACAATAGGCCAGGCATGGTGGCTCATGCCTGTAATCCCAGAACTTTGGGAGGCCAAGGCAGGTGGATCACTTGAGGTCACAAGTTTGAGACCAGCCTGGCCAACATGGAGAAGCCCCATCTCTAATAAAAAATACAAAAATTAGCCAGGCATGGTGGCACATGACAGTAATCCCAGCTACTAGGGAAGCTGGGGCAAAAGAATTGCTTAAGGCCAGGAGAATCGCTTAAGGCCAGGAGGCAGAAGTTGCAATGAGTTGAGATATGCCACTGCACTCCACCCTGGGCAACAGTGTGAGATTCCATCTCAAAAAATAAAAAAAAAGTATGCTTACAATAATAATTCTGAACAAATAATTATATATAAACTAGTCTTATATTACCTTTTCAATTACAATATCCTGAAGGAACAACATTCAGAGAATGTATGAAAACATAAAATTGGTGTGGGATTGCCACTTTTTTATTGATATTTCTTCAGAAGCCCCATATAGTCTTCATTTTTCAAATTAACATTTTGTATTTTTTTTTAAATAAAGAGTGGAGCATTTTGGGCCCAAAATTGCTCTTATTGATCTATTCTTTTTGTCTGTGTGTGTGTATATATATATACACACACACACACACCTTATATATATACATCATACATGTATATACATCTATACAATATGCATTCATTTAGAATGTGTTTTTTTTCCCCAGAAAAAAAGGGAATTTTAATAAACACAGAGGTATGGATGGGTTTAAACCTAGTGAATACTGTATAATATGTTCCCTTCTGAAAATGTTATTTGTATTCAGATTTTTTTTTTTTTTTTTTTGAGACGGAGTCTTGCTCTGTCACCCAGGCTGGAGTGCAGTGGCCGGATCTCAGCTCACTGCAAGCTCCGCCTCCCGGGTTTACGCCATTCTCCTGCCTCAGCCTCCCGAGTAGCTGGGACTACAGGCGCCCGCCACCTTGCCCGGCTATTTTTTTGTATTTTTTAGTAGAGACGGGGTTTCACCGTGTTAGCCGGGATCGTCTCTCGATCTCCTGACCTCGTGATCCGCCCATCTCGGCCTCCCAAAGTGCTGGGATTACAGGCTTGAGCCACCGCGCCCGGCTGTATTCAGATATTTTTATTTTATTTTATTTTATTTTATTTTATTTTTATTTATTTATTTTTTTTTTTTTGAGACGGAGTCTCGCTCTGTGGCCCAGGCTGGAGTGCAGTGGCGCGATCTCGGCTCACTGCAAGCTCCGTCTCCTGGGTTTACGCCATTCTCCTGCCTCAGCCTTCTGAGTAGCTGGGACTACAGGCGCCCGCCACCGCGCCCGGCTAATTTTTTGTATTTTTTTAGTAGAGACGGGGTTTCACCGTGGTCTCGATCTCCTGACCTTGTGATCCGCCCGCCTCGGCCTCCCAAAGTGCTGGGATTACAGGCGTGAGCCACCGCGCCCGGCCAGATATTTTAATTTTAAACATTAATTGGTTTAAGCTTTTGATCTGTTGATATTCGAGTCTGGGAAAAAAAAATGTTAAAATATTTACATTTGAATCCTTTGGCCCCTGCTAATTATTATGAACTATTACTAAAAGATTTAAACCAAAAATGAGATTTTTAATTCAATTACCTTAAAAATTTTGATGGCCCCTTAGTTTTTTTTTTTAATTTTTACTTTTTTTTAATTCTACTATAACAAAAGTAATATATTCTTTTTGCCACCACATTATAAGTACTAATTTGTTTTAATATGATGGGGGTTATCCTCTTATTAAATTAATAAGCTTCTACTTTGTATTAATCAAGATAAACACTTGGATTGAGTACTCACAGAAGATACTGATAAATGTATATAATATTCTGTGATGTCACCATCATAGTAAATAATTCCAAAGTTATTTACCATTTTTTAGCTTACATCTTTCTCAAAAAAATTTTTAAAGATAATTCATTTCATATAGATTTTTAAAATTTTGATTCAATGAGTAGTATAGTTCAGTGCAAAAGTAGTTGTGGGTTTTGCTATTGAAAATAATGGCAAAAACCATGATTACTTTTGCACCAGCCTAACGCTTTTGGTTTTCGTTATTTATCTTTTAGTGGAGAATACATAACATACCTGTATACTTAAAAAAAAATAGAGTCTTTTTTAGTGATTGCAAAGCACATGAGTATGTGTAAGATAAATGGGCTACATAAACTGCCTTAGATTTGCCTGGAATTAAAAATTGTTGTTTTTATTTGAAATACTTGGTAAACATCTCATGCCCTACAACAGTGTTTTTTTGTTTGTTTTTTGTTTATCTTTGTTTTTTTGGTTTCTTTTTTGAGACAGAGTCTAGCTCTGATGCCCAGGCTGGAGTGCAGTGGTACAATATCGGCTCACTGCAACCTCTGCCTCTTGGCTGGGTTCACGCAATTCTTCTGCCTCAGCCTCCCTAGTTGCTGCTACTACAGGCATGCGACATCACCGCCGACTAATTTTTTTTTTTTTTTTTTTTTAGTAGGGATGGGGTTTCACCATGTTGGCCAGGCTGCTCTCGAACTCCTAACCTCAGGTGATCCATCCACCTTGGCCTCCCAAAGTGCGGGGGTTACAGGCATGAGCCACTGCGCCCAGCCAGCAGTGTTTCTTAAATTCAAGCTTACATATGTATTTTGGAGATTCTGTGAAAATGTTCTTGATTTTAAAGAGGATTTGAACAATTCTAACTAAGAACACTGACTTAGAGAATTTTAAAGAATTTTGCAGAAATTTGATTTCCAAGGAAGACGAAAACAAACCTTTCCTATTCTGACTTTAGACAAGACTGTTTAATTCCTTTAGTGTCAGATTTATAACCATTAAAATATAGGTATTGATGTCTATAATCGTATAGATTCCTTTGGGCTCTAAGAATCACTGGTTCTGAACTTTGATTGTCCTTACACATGGGAATATTCAAACTGTCACAAAAAAACCTCTTGTCCTTAATTAAACATTCTCAGGAATGTCTTCTCCGTAACTTCCTAAAGAGGTTCATTAAATTTTTGATAATCATGATAATAAAGAGAGCTTTCTAAAATATTTCTTCTTTAAAGTCATTTTCTCTTGATATTTATTCTTTACATGTTTCAACACCACAATTAAGTTAACCCACCATCATCTAAATGTTTACTTGACAGCAAAAGAAATATATTTAAGAAATACATATTTGAAATATATAAGAAATATATATACACACATAGGCACACATAGATACACATTCATATATATATAAGCATGTATATATACCTAGGTAAATATTATATAAAAAGAACAGACAGACATGTTTATTGCTGAATTTGCCCTTTGTTTGATTTCTGCAATTATTAATTTTTTTAAAAATTCATAACTTTTTTGATAAATGTCAATTGTGGAAAACCTATTTCTGAACTAGTATTTACATATATGAAAAATAAAATTAGTATACATACATATTTACTATTATATCTATATACACACACTGTACAGACTTTACATATATAGTCTATATGTATTCTCAATATACTTTGTAAACACACACAAAACATATATCAATATATTATATATAATTCTATATATTTTCTTGCTATTTCTCTGTCTCTATATATGCTATACAGAGTATATATACTCTGTGTGTAGATATGTTTATATTCTTTGTATATATACACACGGCATAAATAGATATACTGTATATAATTTACACATACTAACAAAGTATAAAATATACAAATATATGTTTTATATAATTATATAATATGTAATAGTATACTCATAGTATATATGTTTATTATTCTATGCAAGTTACTTTGTTAGACATTTTGTATGTCAAACATAGTGCCAATAATATATTGATTTTCTTGTAATAATGGTACATTACTAAATTTTATTCAACTGTAGTCACTTAGGATTTTCAGAAATCAGTTTTTCCATGCTTAATATATAGTAAAAATCCTCCCTTTTATATTTCTGTTGTTGGTGTTTGACATGCCATCTTGAATTTATTTCTAGTAATTTCATCTTTTGTTTTTAAGTAGGTATTGTTTTACATTATTACTTTAAGTGACTAAATAACTCTTTATTTCCTCATTCAGAATATAAGATAATAGTTTAATTGATTTACGTACTTTATATGCAGTATCTTTTTTGCTTCATTAATTTTATTAAATAAAATTACGGTGAACAACAGGATATCACTTAATGTACCCTCCTAGGGTTCCCAGGGTTTTGCTAGAACATTGATATTCTATTTTGGCATACCTTCCTAAACTACCTGTGCTCGCACTTTATGGCATGATGATCAATACCATAATTCTTAGCTAAATGTAAGAGGGAAAAAATATGTCTTACACATATCAAGTGACATATCTCTCTAACTTCTCATCTGGGTAGTTTTCACTCTGTTGAAAAATATTTAATGGTTATTAAAAGAATGAAAGCACACATTAGTTGCTTTGGTAGAATATTTTTATGGTTTCTAACCAATAAACAGATTATATTTTCACACATCATCCATCAACTTTTTTTCAGCATTAAGACTAACAAAAATATCGTTTCTCAAATGTTAGTTGCTGCACTCATCTTTCAGATGCAAAAATTCATTTTAAATGAATGTAAGGGTTAAAGTCTATATAAAATGAAGATGATCTTCTGCAGGATAACTTCATGTGAATGTCATGGGTTTGTAGAAGAATGTGAATCAGACCAGGCTCCCAATAGTCTTTAGCAAAACTATAGGCTAAAATACATCATCAATAGACCTCAGGAAATTGAGTTTATTAGTCATTCTAATGGATTGTTTTGGAGTATTCAATCAACTCAAGTCACATAAGGAAAAGCAATTTTAAAAAACAACTTTGAAAAGAGAATATTCACTCCAAGTGCTTTCTGAAAATGGCTTACTTGTTTTAAAATTAGTCTTAGGCTAAAAATATTTCCATATGGTTTCTATTTTGACCTATGAGCAACACAGCTGTAATATTTCTTTATAAAACATGTGTCCTAGTTTAATGTTTTTGAGTAGCTAGATGCTGCGTATTAGGTATTTTAAACCAAAGGAGATTTCCATGAAAGGATATTTCTTTCCTTACTGGTGGACTCTGATATGCACACTTCCGGAACTTCAGTGTTTCCTGATATTTTAATCTGGTTACCCTTCAGTCACAATGTTATTTCCTAGTAGATCCTATTATTCATATTGCATTGTGTAATGTGGAAGTAAAAATAGTTTATGTCTGAGAAGATATTCCCAAGTCTGTGTCTCAAATTGGAACCTATGGAAAACAGCTTTCATTCTGCCCCTGACCAATATGCTTCCCAGTTCTGGTTATCTCTCATTGAGACTAAAAGGCTTTGCAAAATATCTAGAATTTCTTTGGAAGAGTAGTTAAGGTTTCATAGCACCTCTGTGACATTGGCATATTTTGGCTTTCCTTCTTGTTGTGTATTTTTCTCTCTTCTTCATATAGATCATTTTTTATTCCTTCAAGTCTCAATTTAAAGGTGAGTTTCTATTGGGCATCATTTCTCACTCTTGTTCCTTTTGGTGAGATTGACCTGGGTTTCTGCTCTCTGTATTCTCTTCTCTTTTGGAACATTCTTCAAAATGTATGAGTATTGTTTATTTTCAACTTTGTAGGTTTATTTTAAAGTTTTTCATAGCAAATATTGACTTATTCATCTCTGTAACTAAAAGAAACATGAATTCCCAGTATATGTTACGGTGGAGGTTGGGGCACATGTGCAAAGGGGTGGAGAATAAAAATGGGCAAAGTTGTGCTGAAGTTAGACGTTGCAATTTGGTTCAGTTAGTTCTCTAGAGCAATTCAAATAAGCAGGGAACCAAACAGAATTGAAGAAGAGGTTTTCTTCATCAATCTGGGTAGCACTAGAAATTATTTTCACCAGGCAGTATTATGATGAAGAAGAGGGAAACTTTCAAGAAGGAAGGCTTGAATTCTAAATAGTGAGGACATAATCTGGATAGTTTGTTTTCCTGCAATTTATTATTAATCAAACTATGTATCAACTTGTGCCCTGAATCTACTAAATTATGAAATTAATGCTTACTAAATTTTACCTGCCTGTGGTGTTTGTTAGGGTAAAAATAGAAGAGCAAGTTCTGATAAGAAAAGTAGATGAATCATAATAATGAGGCATGACGTATGGAAGCATCCAGGCTGACCATCTATAAATTCATCCTGGCCACCTGAGAAAAGTACCCTAGATCTATAATTTAGTAACAGTTTTCTCTTGGGTGTTATCTTTCAAAATCTGCATAAATAAATCAGTCCATTAATTTTTAATATTAATTTATCATGGTGCTCTATAGAGGAAAAATGGTTACTCAAACATTTTAGCTGGGGAAATAAATTAATTGTCATTATTTTATAAATTCTAGGACTAAAATTTCATAATCAGAACAAAGCGCTATACTGCTATATTCACAAACTGCAGGGAAAGCTCAATAATTTGTTCTATTACCTTTTACTTTCAAGGCTCAATCTTTTAATGAGTGATAGAAGGTGCACAAATAACCTCAGAAATTCCCTTGTTTCTTTGACTTTTGAGAAGAAAAGAACATTGATCAATATGCAAAATATATACTGAGTTAATTTGCATTAAGCTATTCTAATTTAAGTCAAGATGACTGGTCAATTATTGCATTCAGAGATGTCTTATATATAGTAAAATAATTAATATATTTTAACTATTAAATATTAAATACTTGGGAATTTAAAGTTAAATGCAAATATAAATTTTTAGACAGTGAACACAACTAACTACCTCCTGAGTTTGTGGATAAAAGTTATCTAATCAAGTTTCCCATAAATCTTTGAAAACGTTACAGGTTCTTATCTTCTTGAAATGATACAAGTGTACTTTAGCTTGAGTGTAATAGTTTAGATTAGGTCTTTTGTTTCTATGTGATTGATCATGGTCAGTTAACTAACTCTAGTGTCTCATGTGGTTGATCATATAATCACAGCCTCAGGCCACAACTTCCAAATTATGGCTATTGCCATTGGTCAAGCCAGCTCAACATACAAGAAATAAGTTAGAGAATAAGGCAAAAGACTTGGGGCTTGACCACTAGAATTGCCATGTAGGAAACAAGATACTGGTACATTCTGCCAACTTTTTCAGAGACTAGTTTGCCACACCAGGTTCCTATTGGTAAGAGATCAAAGAAAGAGTCATTTCTGCTTCTTTTTCTCTTTGCTCTAAAATCTTATGCCCCAACCTGGATGAGTACATACATTGTAGCAGAATAAGTTTAAAGACTTTAGTTATAAAAATATTTTTAAAGTAGCTTTAACAATCGTTTTCAGTGACTTGATTACATAAAGCCAAGTATTGGAGCCACATTCACCAGAGGAAAGCTGGAAGTTTTGTTTCTTAGTTTCCAGTTTGAGCCTAACACCTATGACTGACTTCTCAGAAATAAGCCATTTACTTTTTCACATTCCATGGATAAAATAAATCAAAAAGAATATTCAGACCTACAAGAGAAGAATCACAAAATACAGCCCTAATGAAGACCAGTATCCAGTGCAGGGAGTAAAATCAAAATGCAGTGGCCTGATTCTGATACCTCTGGCAGCCTCCTCACATCAATGTGCATCCCAAATAGCCAGGGTTATTCTGTGTTCCCCACTACTCTGTTGAATGAGATTTCTTGTTTGTATGTTAGTAGGTTAATGTGCTCTCCCTTCAAGATAGTACATTTATGATTGAGTATGGTTTTCTGACGATTATATTTAAACATAATACATGGTGGTTGACATATGTGGGAAATATTGTTCAATAGTTTCTTTCAAGATCAATCAAATCACATTATATAAGATGCAAATTCTTACACACTATTTCCTCCAGATGGTCTTATGCTGGGGCTGTCACCTGAGGAGCATAAGTGAAAGCAAAGCTATAAAATGTTTCCTCAGTTCTTAAGGAAGGATACTTGCCATCATATCTTAGGAACTCTGGCCTTCTAGTGCAACATTGTGCCTATTTGTTGGTAAATTAGGGAGCCGTCCAGATGGTACCATTTTTGTACATTCCATGAAGAATTCCTGTCCCTCTTAAGACCTTACTTCACTATAACTTGAAAGGCTTTACATCTCAGTGAACACCACCTAAACTTCAAATATTGGAGAGAGATAATAAAATGCTTAAATACCAAGTAAGGTGTAAATAACCGATAGCTAATTCATTCTTAGGGGCAAATAAGTTGTTGAGATTAAAAGAAGGGATTTATAAGGGCCCTGTGAACACACTTTGGGAATTTGCAGAGCAAGCAGTGGAAAATATGTTGGAGCAGCAGTATGGCTGACTTCCATTCCTCATGATAACGCATACACTGCATCTTCATTCAGGTGGATCATGGTTAGGCATCATAGTTAAGCTTGGTAACAAAAAAATTGTAGGTGACAAATCATTGCTCTGCATTGTGTAAATGCCTGCTGCTTTTTTTATTTTTACATGAGTTTTCAACACCAGACTTCATTTCTTCAGCAATGATATTGTTTAGCTATATCCTCTGGTTAAGTTTTCCTGGTGAGAATACAAGTCAAATGCTAGCATCTTAAGAACTCAATTATAAACACTCAGTTCTTACCTGCTTCCACTTTTAGCCTCCAAACCATCTTCCAGTGACCATGTTGATAGTTGAATGGAATATGTTGCAGAGGGAGATTGTGCTGGCAGTTGCTACCTTTTTTCTAACTAAGAATAAACTGATTTTGTTTCAGACAGTATAAACTTTGATTGTCAACATCAAATTATTTTCATAATGAAAGTATGGTCTATATTGCTTGCCCCATTCTCTAATTCGTCATTTAAAGTACACTCCTTTATGTACCTTTTGATGTCACTCTAGAGATAGTAAAATCAGTGGAAAACTATATTTCTTTAAAAAATAAACAAAATAATAATGTGACGATATAATAAAGTAATGAGGAATTCTTAGGTAAATAGCTTATATGGATTTCCCTTAAAAATTATTGGCCTTTATAATAGGAGCTTCCTTGGCCTTTATACAAATTTCAGCAAACTTTGCCAATGTTCATTAAGCTAAGCTACAGCATCAAGCAACTGAGTTCAGCGTTAAAGCTCCCTTGTTTTAGATACTCAACAATATTTGCACCAGTTACAAACTTGGATGAAATTAAGTGCTAAAAGAATCATGTGACTAGATGTATCATAACATAATCTAGCATGGCACGGATTCTACTTTACACTTAATATATTTGATAATTTGATCTAATATAAACTTTTTTTTCTTTTCACTGGTGAATCTTAATTAAAGTAAAATCATTACTTGCAGCTAAAGTTCTGATTCTGTATTTTATTCAAATGATGACCTTATTCCTCTCAATAGAATTCAGTGAACTTTTTGCAAAAACTGTTTTATAGGCACATATAAAATCTACAATATGGCAAGCTAATCTTACACCAAAATATATGTTTCTCAATACTGCTTGAAAGAATTGTACAGTCATTATAAATGTTAATAGTCCATAACTGAAAATAGTAAAAACTGGGGATGGTGTTGAGGGGGGATGTGGGCACGTTATCAAAATTTTCATCTTTGTTTTTGCTTAATAGTCAACTTTTTTTTTTTTTAAGGAACTTGATACTTTGTGGAATCCATCTGTGCTATAATCAAATAATCCACCAGCAGGTCTCCATTAATAAACGTCACTACCAGGAAGAATCAATGCTGCTAAAATTTTGTTGTTTGCTGAGATCACAATTATTTCTTCTCTTTCTGTTTTCTGTGGAACAGATGCATACACCAGAATTGCTGTCAGTTTCAAAATTAATAAGCTAATTATTTTATGAGAAATAACACAGAATATATAAATACGAATATTTTAGGAATGTACAAATTACAAATTCCTATCAGGCGGAATAAGAGTGAAATACAGATATTTTTCATTAAAATAGTCTATTGAAGCAGTAAAATATTTGAAATCACACAATTCCACAACATTTTGAAAATATGAATAGAAGTATTCCTGCTATATCACTAAATTCCTTCTGTAAACACGTATAGAGTGCTGTACTGGGGGCTAGGTCTGAAGCTGCAAAAAAGAAAACAAAGCAGGGGCTTCCTCAAGCAACAAAACCAGCTTGGTAGCCAACAAGGTTACATAGGGAAGTGACAAGGTAGTTTTGGAATGCTAGATCAAGGGATTTGGCAAATGCTTGGATGGGACATGTAATTAGTCACTGATTAGAGATTCACAGAAGAGATTCCAAACAGTATTAAAGATCAGCTAAAAGTATAGACTAAGAGTTTACAGAAATGTCTATCCACAAATTGTGTCAGAACTGTGTCATCAGTGGAGGGTGTCTAGGATTTTGATATCTTGAACAAATAATTGGACAAAACACACAAACAAAGCAAGGAATGAATGAAGCAACAAAAGCAGAGAATTATTGAAAATGAAAGTGCACTCCACAGGATGAGAGCGGGCCCAAGCGTAGGCGCTCAATAACTGGGTTACCAAATTTTCTAGTGTTTAAATACCCTCTAGAGGTTTCCATTGGTTACTTGTTGTATGCCGTGTGTAAATGAAGAGGATATTTCTTGTCATAGCTAAAGTGTTTCCATTTGATTTAGTTCTAAGGAGTCAATTGGAATGTGAATTGACCTTACGTTCCCTGCCTCCAGACCCTATCCTCCTGCCTCAGCTATACACTGCATAATCGACCTCTTTTGAAAGAAATAAACATAATGACTCCAATACCTATGACTTGAAAAAAAATTTCTATTGATCCCAATTTACAAAAGTTCCAGTTTACACAAAGCATCAGGTTCCCAACCATAATTTTACATACTCAACTTTATTCTAGAAGGGCATGGAAGGTAATAAGAGTAAACAGCTATGCAACTATTGAAATCAGTAATCTGTTTAGAAATTACCAACATGACAACAAAAATATGTTCCAAATAGATTTGTGAACCTCTCTTCTTTCTTTATTATGATGTACAGTAGGTTTTGCATTTCCCTTATTTTGGCTTTCTCATTTAACTTGGTGTGCACAGGAAATAAGCTTTTGGATGCCTTACTGTGACACTGAGTGTGATAATGAGGAGGCATACTGTGATTGCAAATGGATTAGGTGGGGGCCAGGGAAAGGGGTACTTACTAGAGAATAAAACACACAGAAACAATTTTTTTTTTTTGAAAAAAACTATTTTCATTTGTTTTTATTGTTTGGAATACATGTAATAAGAAAACTTTGGGGACTTTTTTTTCTTACATTCTTAAGTAACCTAGAGACAAGAATGTTATGAGAGAGAATGTAGGCTGACTGGAAAAGACTCTATGGAAGACAAAAAGCTCCAAAAATGTTATGCTGCCCAAGCTAGTCAGGAGATAGTATAGGCATTCACCTTCCTCTGTAGTAACTTGTGTGTTAAGAAATGACTTTTCTTTATTCAAGCATTGTGAGTCATGAGGAAATCAACTTCTTGGGGGAATTTTGCAACTCGCTCAATGTTCTGACCCTTTTAATATTTAGGTATGATTGGGGATTTTCTAACCAAGCTGATGATGATATTAGGGAACATTTTCATAGCTTGTTTTTTAGTACATTAGAACAACACGTTGAAAACTAGTTTCATGGTCTCCTTGAAAATTCCCCAACTTGTACCCTAAAGAAAACTCTAAAATAGCAATGTGCATATGTATGTATATACACATATATATATACACACACACACAGACACACACAAATATTTCATCAAACAACTGTATGTATTCTCTGCTCTGGATTTCTTTAAAATAGCACTACAATATTCCTTAAAATAAGTAGAAAATACTCTAAAATGTGAAAAGGAAAGGGTGAAAGGAAATTTATAATAACTTGGAAAAATCTAAACACATTTGAAAATTTTCCTTTCAGGTATTCGACAATGTTGCTGTGTCTCATTGATAAGACCAAAGAAAATATGACATAATATAAAAGTTTGGGATCAGGAATAGTTTTAAAAATACTCTGTATGAATTGAAAATATTAAAAGTATGTATTTTTATTTAAATATATGCATTTATTATATGTAGCTAATGCTTACATATGGAAAATATTTTCATGATTTTTTGACATAATCCAGTTAAATTCCTTATTTTATAAAGGAGACTGTTGCAGCTCAGAGTCTCATTTGCTCAAAAATGGCCACTCAGTTAGTGGCACAGTTAGAGTTGCTAATTCCAGGAGCAGCTCTCTTTCAACCAATCTCACTATAGAACAGTTTATCTTTATAATAACATGGCAATATTTGTGCCATTTTATCATTTCTTTTTGATGTATGTTTTTTCAATATAATAACACCTATTGATTTAGAGACCCTTGTATGTATTGCCAAAATAATATTCAGAAAGTGAGTGCTTTCTATTTATATAAGTTATCACAGATCTTGAGCTGTTCTGTCTTGTGTTTCCTGGCCAGAGATAAAGAGAAGATTATTTTTCATAGACAAGAAGAGGAAACAACTAAATTAACTGCCTTTGTAGCTAAGGATTCAAAGCTCAAACTTCAGACCCAAGTTTTCAAATAATTCTAAAATAGAATTTCAATGGTTATTTTTTCAATTTAACAAAGAGAGCATAAATTCTATAGCTGAACTTTGAAGCATTTCATTAAATTTAAGTTCATTTATCTGCTCAGGCTTTCAGCTGACATCTGCAGAGCAAAATCAAGATCTTTTCTGGCAAATTGATTGATGGTGTGCCATATTATTTATAAGGCTCAAACTATGTACATTTGAAATATTTTAGTTTAAATGAAATTTGAAACAAGATATGAAACCTTGCAATATGCAGTTACCCAGAAAACAAGTGAAATTCATTTCATAACTAAATATAATTTTTTACATATTGTAAGTTGGCGAAAGTTTATAGAAAAATTTTTTAAAAGGTGGGTGTGGTGGCTCATGCCTCTAATTCCAACTATTTGGGAGGCTAAGGTAGGAGGATTGCTTGAGGCCAGGAGTTTCAAATCAGACTTTTCATCACAGCAATCCCTCATCTCTACAAAAAAGAAAAAAAATTAATGTTCTGTTTTTAGTGCAAGTTTTGTCACTATGGCTTAAATAATTTTGCCAGAAAGTTTATAATGTGGATGTCATAGTGTTGGAAATTGAATGCCACCATTTTATGATTTGCTGAAATTACCCAGTAGCAATTTTATTTTCTCTTGTACATATTTGCTAGTCTATTCAAAGCAGATATTCATGGAGCTATAGCAGAAGAAACTGCCAGAGAATAGCTTCTAAGTATCTACAGTGTTGATGACTTACAGTAAGTCTCTGGAATTCACAGAAACATGTTCATTATAAATTCAGATTAAATTAATTAAATTCTTATAGATAAATAAGTAAATACTTGTAATACAGTGACTTTTAATTTGATTTTTAATTTAATAGGTTGTTTTTTTTTTTCTCTAGTGCTCCAAATTTAATCAGTTCCTAATGTTTTGACTGGAATGAAAAAAATATATAATTTACATGTTACTTCTGGCCAAGATGTATTTTGGTTATATTATTTGATGTGTATTTGTTAGCAATCTAAGTAATGTAACATTGGCCTTCATTAAAATCTCTGATTTCTTTCATTTATCTTACAGAAACACCATAGTGTAATTTCTGTTCCTTATTCTGGTTGTAGAAGAGAGGTAGCAGACTCATGACTCACAATTTGACTTGGCCTACCGACCTGCTTAATAACACAGATATTTAAAAATGAAATTAACTGTCAACATCTAATTATCATGAGATTTTTCAAAATACATTTCAATATGTGGTGATTCTTTTAAAAATCAGAATATCTGTCTGTCCTAGATCTCTATTTCTTCATGATTATGGTGAGGCAGAGCTAAATTGTGCTGTCTTCTATACTCTAGGCACTGATATCCTGTCCTTCACAGTCCCATGTACTGCTTTGTCTCATTCATCCTGATAACAAGCCTGATTCACTCATCCTAGTTTCTGGCTTTATCCAGCTCTCTAACCATTTGCTTCATTATTCTGCCTTCTGAAGGTAGAATGCCGTATAAACATATGTGGTAATTGATTCAGACACTCTTAGAAGTGGAGAAGACTGCATATTTTCCAATGAATATCTCATTTAAAAATAATGACCTTAAGACATTCTTGGACAGATTAAGTGACTTACTAAGACGACATATACAATAGGTTGGTCTCAAATATACGTCTATCAGCATGAGTTTAAGAAACCAAATCTGAAATAGTTGCAAAAAAGCAGGCAACATCTCACCAGTAGAGATTCCTTTCAGGCAGTGTGTGCTAGTAAATGTTTAACACTAACTCTCTGGGAAAACAAACTGGATTTATAGCATTTGCTGATTTTCATAAGGTAAATACTCCCACCATGTCCAATTTCAGACTAATGAGGAGATGGCAAACAGCTCACAAAATTAAAAAAGAAAAAAAATTCTCTGTGGTTCTGTGAATCAATAAGGGCCAGCTCCAGCACTCTAGAATGGACATATGATTCAAGGAGATTCTTGTGTAAATTGGGTGAAGAAAATTACAGCTACTAACATTCAGGCTTATTAAATGAAATCATTTCTATCACAGTGGCAACTCTATCAGAAATGTCTATCTCATGTATTAGAATATTTTATTTAAATTTTAACTGTCATCGTAGTTTAGATTGGCCAATGCAATTGCACTGGCAACAGTGATATCTGTAAACACAAAGTCAATAGCTTTTATAGACTTTGTCACTTCTGGTTTATTATACTAATCAAATATCAACATGTGTAATGGATACTTTATATAATAATACCTAAAGTGGAGTCTCTAAATGTTTTGGACAAAGAAAAAGTATTTAAGTTCTTCATCCTGCTATTGAGTTTGGACCGGCTAAATGCTTTTGAATAGCATTCAGATTTTATGGTGTGTGTCAGAAATGGATATTTACTGTAAATCTATTATTATTTTTCTAAATTTTCATTCTTTGTCTAAAACGTAACAAAAATCCAATAGTAATGACATAGCACAGTATATATATTCTAATTTCTCTATTATATATGCTTAAAAGCATTTTGACATTATTTAAATGTTTTCATTTTATTCTGGAAACTTGGTAGTTATGACGTTGGTTCTCACAGGTAAGAAATATGTTTACTTACATAATTGGAAAAAATTGATTTCTTAACTACTTAGCCTGAAAATGAGATGATATTAGTAAAGTGATTGCTGCTTATCTGAGGAAGTAAAGTTATATCATTTCCTTTAGAATTTGTGATACAAGCTTTATACAAGAAACAGAAATAAGATTTAATTCTTGATAATACATGATTAAAATATGACAAATATTACATATACACGTATATATATGCTCATTTGAGTATGTGTGTGTATATTTGTGTGTGTATACATATTTCAGTTAGTATGTATATTCAGCTTATTATGCATTCAATTCTATTCCTAATTCCAGAACTGTAATGCAGGATTTTATTAAACTATTAATACAGATTATGATTAATTTTTAAATAGAAATAAGGTATTTGGGTGTAACGTATGCTCAACTTTTGAGGGGGAAAAACTCCTTTCACCTATGATGTTTTACTGTACTTCTCAGTGATTGACTTATAGAGCTTTTAAATTAAGAATTGAAATATAATGTCTCCCTCATTCCATAAAAAAAGGAATCTCACCACTAAAGAGAATTACAACCAAATATTTTGCAACAGTACCTAAGAATATATAGGTTATCTTAATTTCTAGCTTTCTTAATTTAATATTGAGCATAATGGTTTTCTCAAAAGACTGATTTTGTGCTACTACATGAGCAAAATAAAACGGCAGATGTTTCATTTAAAACCTCTTAAATTCATTCTTATGGTTGAATGTCATTCTATTGCAACCACTGCATCTAAAATATTTCACCCTTTTTGCTGGAAGGAGACTTGCCCAGTGCTACAGAACTATTAAATGTTACAGATAGAGAATCTGCATCGTTTGTTTCCATTAACTGTCCTGTCTGGATGAAAAAAAAAAAAAAATCCATAAAATGACAGATAAATGTAACATTTGACTTAAAGAAAGCAAAGAAAGATAAAATTTGCTGAAAAATATTCAAATAGTATTAAATACTAGTAAAAGATTTCTGCTGCTCCCAGAACTTATACACCCCAACGACTTTACTTATTGTCTATGAAAAGACTGGCAAAATGGATAAGTGTGTGTGCGTGTGTGAGTGTGTGTGTGTGTTGGGAAATTCACTTGGAACAGTTGTTGAAATCTGTCCTCTGCTGTTTATAGTTCCTCACCTATAATGTAAAGGAAATCATCCTTTTGCCCAACGATTTGGAGAGAGGACTTTGAATTTGAAGTGAACAGTGTATGAAAATAGAAAAGGGCATAAGAGAAAAGTAAAATAGTCTGTGCTCAAGTACTCTAGAATTATTCTTGAGAAAGAATTTGAAGCGGAAATGATGACATGAGACTGAGATTTAAAATGTCCTATTATTTTCTTCTATGTTCTTTCACAAATTTAGCTAGAGAGTGTGGGTATGGAAAATAAAGCTGCAGTAGACAATCAATTCTAGATCTCTCTACTATTTAGCTATCTACCCATCTATCTACTATCTATTCTCTCGTCTCTCTCTCTCTCTCTCTGTCTCTCCCCCTCTCTCTGTCTCTCTCTCTCTGTCTCGGAAACCAGTTCAATACTGGCTCCCTAAAGCACTTGTGACACTTATTGACGACTCAGGTTTTGCAAGTGGAAAGTAGAGCTAATGATCAGAATGGTATCTTATTTCCTTTAGGTATTATGGTCTGTGTGTGTGTGTGTGTGTGTGTGTGTGTGTGTTTTAGCACTAATGAGAAAATTCCCTAGACTTCCTTTAGAGTTCCTATGAGTAAAGTCAATAGTGATAAGTGACGTGGGAGTATTTTAACCTGGAAATTGGAAAGTAAGTCTCCAAAGTATTATATTTTAACGTCAGTACGGAACAGTAGCAATTTTCTCTGATGGATTTTATTTTTTCCAAGTTTCAGTCTGTGTTTTCTACCAAATCTAAATAAAAAATTGAATCTGGCAATGATAAAATAATGCTTTTAGAATTTTAAAATTATGAATAATTCAAGTTTATTTTTAAAATTTCATTTTATTTAAAAAATATTTGTCCACTTGGGAGTTTTGAAATGATAACTTTAATTTGCCAAGTTGGAGAAGTCAACGTGGGATTTCACATTTGCTGTAGAAAAGTGAAAGTTAATTATTTCTAGGTTATACTTAGTAAGGAGTACCATATATTTAGCTGAGAAAACACGTGAACCTTCCTTTCTACATTCAATTTTAGGTTTCTTCTTTTCTATGTACTTTTATCCATTAGTAGTCTACCAAACCTAATGACAAATCTCAGAACAGTGCAAAAAAAAAAAAATGAATTCTGCATTCAACCCTCTATCACATCTTATGATTTTCACAATTTAATTTTAATATTTGAAATTAATTTAATCCATGTAAAAATGGCATGGCCAATTTAATAGTAATACTAGAGATCCAGCTCAACATGGTCTTTAGGGGCACAGACTCTGGAGCCAGATTACGTTGTAATCCCAGTTCCACATTTTACTAGTTCCATGACTTTGTGCCAGTTAGTTATTATCATTCCTCATCTGTAAAATAAGATTATTAACAGTGCCTACTCAGGGCTACTGAGAAATCATTTGAGTTATATGCAAAGCGCTTAGAACAGTGCCTGGCACATTATAAGTGCTAAACAAGGCTTATCTCTAATTAATACATCACTGAAAAATAGATTCAGTAAATTCTCCTTTGGGTAATTAAGCAAAGCTCATTTCTCTCTCAAGGTATTTCTCTCTTTCCAGACAACTCTTCCCTTTCTGCAGGTTTATTTAAATTAATCACAGTTGTTCTAATAAAGTGTCTTGAAATACATAAATGAATTTTGGTTAGAAAAACAAGTAGGAGACCTAGTGATCACATCTTATTATGCCTTACTTTGATTTCAGAAAATACTCTACTCAAAATATCTGCGTTTAGCTTCCTTTTTACTTCTGTATCTCTCTCAATTTAGAATGAAGTCAACTGATGGTTATCTTTCTATTCTGGTGAATATTAATAATGAATGAATATGTCCAATGTATCCCCCAAAGTGGGGATGGGTCCATTCCAAACTTGGCAGTTGAAATAGCTGTATATTAATTATTGGTAAATATCTGTTGACTTCACTATGCTATTTCTGAAACAATAATTGGCAACCACAGCACCTATAATGATGTTTTAATATTTTAAACTTCATCTTAAGCTTTTCACAGGAGTGACAAGTACAATCTCAGATGAAAAATTTGGTATGAATGAATATGAATTAGTGGAGAACCTTATTTTAACCATCGGTAATAGCAGTACTGTAACAAGTTAACTTTCCAATGTTTATCTTTAATAGCATTGCATATTTTCAGATTTCAAGTAGCCACATTTACTTGGGCTGAAAAAAAAAGGTTTTTAAAAATTGAATGGTTTTTCTCATGCATTTTCCTACTCATTTACCTACTTTCATGTGAGTATAACTTAATTTGTTTGTGTTAGAAAAAATGACAACCTCTTTCAAAATAAGTAGAGAATCATTCCTGGCTGTCAGAATGTCTCACAATTCCATGAAAAATTGATTAACTCTCCATATGATAATTCAAGGGAGAAGTGTCACTGTATAGCTAATCATGTGCCATTTACTAATAGATCTAAACTCATGGGTAGCTTTAGCATTTGTGATTGAAAATTTTGTTTACAAACAGAGAAAGAACAAATTAACATTTTCTAGGATATAAAAATGCCACATCTGTAATAACAAGAATATAAGCTGGAAGACATCTCAGCCCTAGTTCCTTGTTTGTTTTTCATTTCACATGTTTTATATTTCGAAAAAACAATAATCCAAGAAGGCTGGATGTGTTAGGCCATTCTTATGTTGCCATAAAAAGATAACTGAGGCTGGGTTATTTATTTATTTATTTATTTATTTATTTATTTATTTATTTATTTACGTTTTTTTGAGACGGAATCTCGCTCTGTCACCCAGGCTGGAGTGCAGTGGCCAGATCTCAGCTCACTGCAAGCTCCGCCTCCCGGGTTTACGCCATTCTCCTACCTCAGCCTCCCGAGTAGCTGGGACTACAGGCGACCGCCACCTCGCCTGGCTAGTTTTTTGTATTTTTTAGTAGAGACGGGGTTTCACCGTGTTAGCCAGGATGGTCTCGATCTCTTGACCTCGTGATCCGCCTGTCTCGGCCTCCCAAAGTGCTGGGATTACAGGCTTGAGCTACAGCGCCCGGCCGAGGCTGGGTAATTTAAAAATAAAAGGGATTTAATTGGTTCATGGTTCTGCAGGCTGTATAAGAATCACAGCACCAGCATCTGCTTGGCTTCTGGGGAGGCATCAGCAAGCTTACAATCATGACAAAAGGCAAAGTGGGGCAGGCTCTCACATGGCGAGAGCAGGAGCAAGAGAAAAGAGCTGGGAGATGGTACACGCTTTTAAACAATCATATCTTGTGAGAACCCACTCACCATCGCGCGGACAGCACCAAGCCATAAAAGATCCACCCACACGATCCAATCACTGCTCACAAGGCCCCACATCCAATATTGAGGATGACATCTCAACATGATATTTCCCAGGGACATAGATCCAAATTGTATCACTGAATCAATTTGATCAGTAGTGACAACTTAAGGGAAAAAATAATAAGCAATATTAAAGCTTTAGAAACTCAAAACTGTCAACATAAAATAAATACCATAATAATACGTTTCAGCAATTATATTTTAATGTCCCCATTCAATACCAAATTATAGGCATTATCATAGCTGAAAACATTTCTTTTTAATGTGAGTTAAATAGTTATGAGATCACTGTATTTAATATTTAAAGTTTTACTAAATGCTAATTTCTAATTTCTAAGCATTCTGCTCTCTATACCCTACAACTCCTTTTGTCACTAAAGCGTTCTATGTTTTATTATTCTTTTATTCTTCTACCTAATTCTATTTAAAACGGACCTCAGTAGTACATATCCATATCTATTATATGTGTGTATATATAAGTGCATCTATTTTTAGATGGAATTTTATAGAAATAATGTCTTTTGATTATTATATTAGCACTCATTTGATTAAGATGATAACCCAATCTCTTCAATATCCTTTAATTCTTTCATTTACTTATTCAACAAATATTTATTGAACATATTCTAAGTGCCAGGCATTTTGCCATATCTGGGGTGCACATTTGGATTAAATAGATACAGTTATTACCTCACTTGGATAATTAAATCATTACTAGGAAATTATAGTACAGTGTGATAAGTGCAAGATGAGTGAGGAGTGGATGCTCTTGGAGAATCCCTTCTAGCAAAACTGAGTTAGGGGACTGATTAAAAGAAAAAGACCTGCTGATGAAATTGATACTCTAGCTAATGCCAAAAATAGGGAAATATGTTTCAGGCAGAGAAAATTACATGTGCTTGTTGTGTAATATTAGTTAACACCCATGTAACACTGTGTGCCAATCATTATTACAAGTGATTTTCACACTATGTAAACAGCCCTTTTAACATAGGTTTGTTATTACTCCTATTTTCCCCTTAAGAAAACTGAGGAATAAATTAGTTAAGTAACTTGCCCAAGTTAACATAACCAGTAAAATTCAAGGCTGGGATCCAAGTAGCTTGGTTCCATCATCTGTACGTTTCCTGCTTCCTCTCAATTCCATACTGCCTTGTACAATAAAAATGCACAAAAAAATTTGATTTATTATGCTAGGTATTCATTTTACAGCCGAATCAATTGCATAAAATAATTTTAGAGACCAACTTACAATCGTTGAAATAATACATAAACCCTGTGTGTCATCAATCATGAATTTGAACTCAGCAAGAAGGTTAGGAATTTACTTCACTTTAACGAAGATTTATTGTCTTCCTGTACATGCAAGACTCTGTGCTAGTTACCAGGCATGTAAAGATCAGTTAGTTTAATCTCTGCCCTCAAAGAGTTCACAATGTTTCCTGCAAAATAACATGTTAACCAATAAGAATGTATAAAACTTATGCCAAATGCAACCTACATGTGATATGAAGGTACGGAGTTTGCCTGATTCACCTTTGAATTTATAACACAATATCTATTACCTGACTAAAGACAGAATGAATGAATGAATGAACACAACAACATGCTGTAAAGGGAAGAATTACTTTTCTCGGGGTCAATCATGAGATACTTCATTAAAAGGAGGCATTTAGGGCCTGTAAGAGTGGATTGGATTTTCTCAATGGAAGGTGGTAGAGTAGTAAGGTAGATGAAACTTGACACATAGAGGGGAAGAGGAGCAAAAGCAATAGAATAGACAAGTTAGAGCCGAGTAAGAACAATGAGAGAATGTCCTGAAGAGTTGGGTTGGTGTAAGTTTCTAGATGGTCTCGAATGATGTAACAGGAGCCTATAAGAACATTTTAGAGGTTAATTTGTTACACTTTGTGCAAACTAATGATGATCTAAGGCAGACTAATGAAAACAAGAAGATAAAGAAAGAGATATATGTGGAAGTTAGCTAGGGTTGTATTAAGATTATGTTTTTAGAATGCTGCAATACATTTTAGTGCAGTAACCTACATTAACTGAAAAAGGGAGAGTCATACTTTGAAAATAAGAACAATCTCCTTCATTTCATTTATGGGCATAGCAAATTTCTCTTCTTATCATTGCAGTTTCTGTGGTCCAAAGCATGTTTGAAAATGAAACATCTGTGATACTGAAATATCTTCAATAAAAAAACATCTGTGATACAAAAATATCTTCAATTTTTTTTTTAGAAATTGAGAAGGCTTCCCTCAGGCATATGTCCCAGATATACAGTATCACATCTTAGTTATAATTGCAAGCACTGTGGTGCCCCAATAGAACCTCCAAAAGAAAAACTAACCCATATGAATTTAACTAAAATAAATATAAATAATTAAATAAAATCTAAAGCGTGAACTGATTTGTATCAAAGCTCCTGCTTTAAGTGTCAATGAGCGGAGCACACTTAATCCATCCAAATACGAACTTTTTGTTACTGATATTTAGTATCTATGTAGAGAAAGATTAAAAATAGCATTTAAACTAAACTAGATTCTCTTTAGAATTCATAGGTAAGTTCCTTCCTTCTAAATATTTCCTAGAACCAATATTTTAAATAAAGTTATAGTTCTAGATTCTGGGAGTATACTCAAGTATTTTTGACTTGCATACAATATGTAGATTCCCATCATTTCTCAATTCCTGTGTCACCTTTCCAGCCCCTCTCCCCATAACCCAAACCAACTGTGGAAAAGTTAGTTCAAGAGTTAGATAAGGAAAATTTAAAAAATAAATATTTTTGTTTTGAGCCCCCTGACCCTCAGAAATAATCAGACCAACTCATATAGGGGCATTTTAGCTCTATGCATTGCACCTGATGGACAATATTTCAGTGGAGCAGAGACAGTGGAGAATGAAAGAAAAATTAATATCATGAAACAGGATGGAGATGAGAAAGTACTCTGAAGAAGAGTTGTGTCTCTGCATGAAAGAAAAACAGTGGTCATCATAATAATTCCATTTATTGAACATTTATTTTATCATTGAATCATCAGAAGTAGGTTTTATAAGTCTTTTTTTAAGATGAAAAGAACTGTGCCTCCAAAAGAATTTTAAAAGATCTTGTTAAGAATCCAGACGGGAAGTTTTAGAATTGATAAATGTTTTATGTCTCAAGGTATAATTTTAGAATTTTTTATAGTTACATTTTGGAGATTGTCTTGCTGTGGCACCTGCAAGGCATTTTATACAGTCCTTTTGTGGTCCGGTAAACGAGACCCTGGGCCTTAGTTATGGGATAAAGACTGTCAGTCATCCCAGGGTAAGGACTATATTTTTTCTTGTCTGGGCTTGTTCACGAGTCAAGTACCTGGAGAACAGTAGTTCCTCAAAATTAAGTGGTCAATGGAGAACAGAACCAATAATGAAAAAAGAAATAATTCCAAAAGTTAATTTAGGTAGATAAATATAATTATATAATGTAACTAATTACCTCTTGCAAACCAGTTATTTCAATTTCAGTTAATACTTTTGAAGAGAGTTGTCACTGGACATTTATTATAAGTCCTATACGTAGGTGTAATAGGATTTATTTTGAGAAGCTATAGGTCTAATTTTAAGAATGCATTGGTTATACTGTGCTTTACCAATTCTAAGTAAACATAATAAAACATAATATTTATATCTGAAGTCATATGCAAGTATAGTTACATAAATAGATATGATTACTGAATCTCCTATAGAAATTATTTGCTTGTATCCTTTAAAAATTAAGTTGAGTTGTACTTGCACACGTTTCTTGTGTATCTGTACATTTATGCATACACATACATGCACACACATAGACAAATATAATGCAACCATTCGAAAGAATATCTTTAAGTTATGCAATAATCAGTTGCCATATCATTCTTGATGATGTGTCCTTGACTGCTTGCCTGAACTCATAAAGTTATTACAATATATTACCACCCAGAAATATTATAAGACATAAAATAAGTCTGTCAAGGGTTTATAGAGGTATTTTGAATTCAGAAGAATAAAATATTTGATGTATACGGATATTTGTTGCATATGGCAGTTTCTAACTTAGACATGGATTGGGCTTTAAAAATTTGAAATCCAAATAGGAAACTATTGACTGTTTTATTCAACAATAAATACTACAGTACTAATTATGTGCTAGGCATTACTTAAAGCACTTTACAAATTTTACTTTATTTGGTCTCCATAACAGCTCTATAAGGTAAATATTATTCCCATTTTATTGACTATGAAATAAAGCACAATGAAGTCAAATAACTTATACAAGCTCACATAGTAAGTGGTAGCACTGGGCTTTGAAACTCATCAGTCTGGTTCCAGAGTCTGCACCTATAATTATTGCACAGAATGTCTTGTAAGTATTCCCTTTCACTTACTTGTCCCTTGTAACAGGTCTTCAACAGTTTTATAAGCGATTCCTAAAGTCTTAGAGTGAGCCACATAAGTATTTTATCTTCAGTGTGGCACATTTGTGACCAAAGATTGCAAAAATAACATGACCATACTCTTAAAAATGAGACATAAATAATAAATAAAGACTTCTTATCTCTTTATGTTGTTTAATTGTGCTTTGGAAAGATCGTTTTTCCTTACAGAAGAATATGTTGCTGGGTAGAAATGTTGTAATAATTCTAAAGGATCTGAACATGTTCGAGGATTTCAGAGATTATACACAACAAGCAATTTATTATGTCTACTTTCTCTTTAACTTATGGCTTTCCTTTCCCCATTATAGATATATCACTGTCAATATCCTATTTTTTCAACCTTTACTTTATTACTCTAAAACAGAATTCAGACAAAGGAAAAAAGTTCAAGTAAATGAAAAGATTTATCAAAGCATTTAGGTAATAGTTGGGAGGAGTGAAGGGAAAAAACAGATCAAAGAATATATAGGTGCTTGTATTTGAAAAAGGGTTGAGTTTAAATTTCTAACCCATGAGAGACCAAAAGACAAAGAATCTTAATGATCAAACCAATAGATAATTATTTTGAAGGGAGAGAGTGTGCTGGGGAAGACTTCATGGCTCACACAGTTCTGTAGGGGCTCACGGGGTACTGTTCACTGGGATTCTCTTGGCAATTAACCCAAGAGAGCAGAGCATGCCAGTGAGGTGAGAGCAAGCGTGAATACACACGGATGCTCCTATGTGCAGAATATTCATAGTTTATAGGTAATTGCCTGCGTCAGAATTCATAGTTATTTCATAGTGAGTCATTTGACAAGGTTTTGTTCTTTTCCTGGCTGTAATAATTAAGCTAATGAAAATTCTTCTCAGTCTCAGACCTGCTAAGAAAATTTCCCAGGAATGTGGGCCATTGAAGAAAACGGAACTCTTCCCTTGCTTAATTAAGGAATAGTAGTTTACCTCTTTTGACTTGAACCAATGCTTGTTCAAGACTAACGATCTTCCACATCCCACACAATCCTCTGATCCTCTTCTGGAATTCTAAGACCTTTCTACCTAAATTTTCTAGAGGTAAAGTGCAGGTTTAGGCAAGGGAAGTAGCCCTAGAGATGTCTATGGGGTCCCACGAGTGAGGAATCTAGGGCAAAATCAACTTTTGGCCTGAGAGGAGACTTTTAGCAAAGACGTGATTAGAAATCTCAAGTCCAACCTATGTTTCCATCTAACGGAAAAGCTTTTGATCCATAATGAGCCACTTTCAGGGATTTTCAAAGAGGTATTGCTTTTTGAGGTCTCAGAGAAGGAAAAGCGGAGCTTGGAGCCTGCAAAAAGCACACTGACCCTAAGGAATACCGGAAAGTTGCTTTCTCAGGCTGCTGTGAGTGAACGTTTTGGAAAAGCTCTTGACTGGCACAAAAGAGGAACTCTGAAAGGCTGACAGAAATGTTCCTCATTTCAGCCCGTATCAATTTATTGCTCATCAGCTCATTAGGGTTTTACACGGTGGTTGGTTTATGTGAGCCCCAGTGTGTAATGAACCCAAGAAGTGAAAACTCCCCCAGAACCCCAGGCTCTCCCAGGACAGGTAATTTACTTTTCCAGTGAATGGTAGTGGACTCATGTTTTGTAGTTGCAATCACAGGTTTGCTCTGATTAGTGAGATGTCCCAGAACTGTAAATTAGAGTGTTTTATTTTTGCTTCACTACATACATTCTGTATATGCATAGATAAATGGATACAGAGATAGATTTCAGTTTGAAATTTGAATTACTTAACCAGTGTTTTATCAACAGTGTACAGTACTGATGTTGCATATGGCACCAGGGCAAAGTCCTACAAGAAAACATAGGAAATCTGTGATCTTAAAATGCACTTTGCCCTCTTCTTGTAGAGCTGCAGATTGTTGCTGTGAATGTCAATGCTCTTTAGGGAGGAACTAGAGTGACAAAGGTAAATCCTGGATTTCTTTGAGTTGCCTGTGGCCACACGTGCTGCTTGTCTCTGAAGTCAGGGAGGGCCTGATTAAATACAGGGCCCACCCACTGTGAGAAAACACTCTGCCATCCCAGCTGCCATTCAGAATGTGAAATCCAGGATATGACCTGTCAAGATGAGCCACTTCAGCATATTGTGGCAATGCAGCTGTCACTGAGATACATAAGTCTCCAGAGAAAAGCATTCAAACTGTTTCCATGGTGGAATGAATACAAATGCACAGCAGCTCTAGTCATATTTGAATGTGAGTTTTATCAGCAGGATGGTCCATAGTAAATATGCAGATTTTTGCAAGTGACCCCAGTACCTCTTCTCATCTCTGATTGCCGAGCCTTTTCTGAAGCCATAATTCTCTTAGTTTACATCTGAGAGGGGCAGGGAACATTTGTAAGCCATACAGAGTTAAGATATCCAGTTGTTGTTCTTTTTCCTCAATGAAGACAAAATTGTTATAGATTATCCAAGCTACTTCAATGACTCATCTGAAAAAGAGATGTTTTTACAACGTAGATTTAAGTTATTTTATATTTATTTATTGATATTGAACTTATTCTCTTCAACATTCTGTCAAATGTATAGTGCTAGCAACACATTTATAATATTACTTCAAAATTTCTAACTTGTACCATTAGTGTTAGGAGAAGCCCAGTAAATATAATTTGTTACTTTGTAAGTATTTTTCTAATAAGGAACTAACGTATATCACCCCACAGGTGTGCCCAAATAGGTGGTAATAAAAACTTGGAGAGGAAATTTTCTTCCTATGGGATGTGTGTGTGTGTGTGTGTGTACATATATATATGTATCTGAATAGCAGACTGAATATATATTTACATATTTATTATATATGTTTACAGATATGATTTGATGTATTAATGTATTATATATAATTGTTTGTATAAATATAATATACAACATCTAACTATACATGTTATATAACTATTCTGAATAGGACACTCATATGGATATTTACTTTATTTATTATAATTAAATGATATATTACCTAATGATACCCTGTAACAATTTGTTTCACTTGTTTTTTTCAGAAACTCTTGATTTTAATAATTCATTAATTTAACAAGTATATTCAAACTTGTTATGTGAAAATGTTAAGTATATAAGAGTTTCTAGTTTGTTTACATATAAATTTAGAACTTGCATATCCCAAAATACCCGAAAGCCATAACTGGACTGCAGGATAAACTTCAGACCTTCACTCTTGTCACTTCTTCACTGCACTGTGATTTTTTTTTATTTTTTTGGCCCCAAGTACCTATCATATTCCCCAGATGGCTTAGCCATCATCACTGGCAGATTATGAATAATGTTTTACATCGAACAGATGTAAGCAATTTGTAATTTTTCCCCTTTCTGAACCAGCTTTGTTTTGATGAATCAAGTGGAAATTGAAACTTAAGTAGAACTTCTGTTTGAAAAGGAGCAATGTTTTCCCACATTGGCATATGTAGTCAGCTCTTAAATATAGACAAGAAACAGCGAATAGGGGAACTGGCCAGGGTGTGTGGCAAGAAAAACTGGAAGATCATTACTTAGCATTACTACATAGTTACAATTTCTTTATTCTATAGAACCACATCATAAAAAAAAAAAAAAATTAAGTTGTTCCAAACCAACCAAAAGTTCATCAGGTTGCCTGTGTTTCTATCCAGTAAGAATATTCTTCAAAAGAACTGGAATTCTGGAAATACAGTAAGTGCTGGTGAAATGTTAAAAGAGAAAGAAATGAGCTATGCCCTTGACAAGGATGTGTTTGCTCTGCTGAATTTTATTTTATGTAATTATATAAATTATAATTATATTTTTTGACCCTAATATAAGCAAGTCAAATAAAGCATTACTGGCAATTCAGTGTTAGGTTAAGCTCTCTACAGGCTACAAATTAGGTGAATAATCTCTCTACAAGCTACAGGTTAGGTAAATAATGACAAAAATATCTACCTAAGACAGACCTTAATTATATGGCTAGAAAAGGTACTTTTATTTGTGCATTGATATCCTATTCATAAATAATATATATTTTCCTTACATTAGCCAGTGGCGAGACCTAAAATGCCACTTAATGTCCAGAGTTCAGTCATGGTCCTGCGCTTTCAGAGCCTGTTTCTGACCTGATAATTCTTGCAGTAGAAAGAGCAACCATACTGAGTATCCTTCGCTTTCTTTAAAGTCTGTGAGAACAATCTGATTGGCAGTTTGTCTGGAATAAATCTGAATTATTGAATATTTGCAAATTTGAAAACTTCATATGTTACAGACAGAATTTGATGACAAAAATGTGAACTATCCAAGACAGACACTAATTCACTTCTTATTTCTGTGCTCATTACTTAATTTCAACATCACTGATCTAGAAAGCTTAATGTTAATATATAAAATATAATTCAGTAGAATCATAGACCATCCTCAAAGTTTCTTTAACCCTTGCCTCCAAAATAAATAAATAAATAAATAAACATGAAATCTCATGTCTGTCTTTAGTAATATTTGGAATTGCAAAATAAATTAAATAATATGATTTGAACCCAATCAAAACAACTGTATTTATTATACTTCTACTTATATCCCACTCTAGGAATCTATATGTTTCTCTGACAGTGAATAATCACTGGTTCTAATAATCTGATAAAATCTCTTATTTTTATTACTTAGAGACAGAGTCTCACACTGTCACCCAGGCTGGAGTGCAGTGGCCTGATAATAACTCACTGTAACCTCAATTTCCTGGGCCCAAGTTATCCTCCTACCTCTGCCTCTCTAATAACTAAGACTTCAGGTGTATGCCACTACTGCTGGCTATGTTTTTTTTTTTGTAAAGAGAGGGTCTTTCTATGTTGCCCAGGCTGGTCTCACACCTTTGGCCTCCAGGACCCTCCCACTTCAACCTTCCAAAGTGATGTGATTGCAGGCATGAGCCACTGCGCCTGGCCTAAAGATCTTATTTACTAAGTCTTTTGTGTAGGCAGCCGTTGGAGGAACTCATTAGGTGTATTTTCTTATTTGGTTAAGGAACTGAATGGGATGACTTACCTTACCCCCTGCTCTTTTTTTTTTTCCTTTTTAGATGCTGTTATTTAAAATTTCTTAGATATATAACAGAGTTCCTTAGTTCCTGAGTTTGCTTTGATACACAATTGTTAGACCAAAAATAAAAAGACTTTTTTTTTTTTTTTTTTTCATGTCTGTTCAAAAGGTAGGATCCTCTGGATATCCTTTAAAGAGTTCCCATAAATTTTATGGATTTGTAGCCTTCTTCCAAAGAATGAATTAAGATAGCAACTGAGATATCTCAGTTTTCTTTTAGTTAAGTAACCCCACTAGAGATTCAATGTGAGGTTTTGTAATATTTTAAACTTAATCTTTCCCCAATATTTTAATGCAGTTTATACTCTAGTACTCTATACATTCTTTATGAACCTGTATATACCCTAGATTCTTCTCTTGCCTTCTGCACTCTATATGTATTACATGCATTCTAGCAGTTTATACATGAAATTTGAGTCATCATACAAAACAATATTATGTGAATGTACTAAAAGAGAAACAGACGGTCAAGGACACTGTACACTTCTTCACAAACCAACTCCCACAGATTGCCTTTCTTCAGATTTTTTGCCCAAGTAGAACCAATCATCAATCAAACAAGTGATTTGAGAGGCTTTATTATGGAAATATTCCTCTTGAACAATAACAACAACAAAAAGCCATTTCAATCACATTTTCATTGTAAAGAAAGTTATATTTAACTCTCTTTAAGTTTATTGTTATAAAGTCTCAGTTAATTATCTCTATCAACTTATATTCTTATTCAAAGTGTCGGTAAAAAAACTTTGTGACTCTCATTCTTGAATTTCTATTATACCAGTGTAACAGAAAGAAAACAAATTGTATGGAATAAATGTTTGTCTTAGGCAGTGCCTCTAAATTTAAATGAATTTCATGATTGCTATATTGAGTTGAATTGCATAGTCCACATTCTAGATAGATACCACATGATCATTTTTCACTGCTTTCTAAAATTTATCAAGTCCAAAAAAAGTAACTATTGGAGTTTTTTGTTTCTTCATTTGTTTTGCTTTGTTTTACCGGATAATTTTCAAGTCCTGGTTGTATAATTCAGGCACCAATTCGTTAAATTATTTAAACAAAAATAAGAGTTAAATGAAACTGAACTTACATTTGTTAGTTGAGTGTTATATAAGCATGTATTACTGGAAAGGGGATCCCATCTAGACCCCAAGAGAGGATTCTTGGCTCTCACATAAGAAAGAATCCATGGCAAATCAGTAAAGTGAAAGCAAGTTTATTAAGAAAGTAAAGCAATATAAGAATGGCTACTTCATAGACAGAGCTGGTTGCCCTTTTTTATTTTTATTTCTTGATTATATGCTAAATAAGGGGTGGATTATTCATATCTTCCCTTTTTAGACCATATAGGGTAACTTCCTGACATTGTCATGGCTTTTGTAAACTGCCATGGCCCTTGTGGGAGTGTAGCAGTGAGTATGACCAGAGGTCACTTTCATCACCATCCCGGTTTTGGTGTCTTTTTTTTTTTTTTTTTTTTTTTTTTTTTTTGAGACGGAGTCTCGCTCTGTCGCCCCAGGCTGGAGTGCAGTGGCGCCATCTCGGCTCATTACAAGCTCCTCCTCCCGGGTTCACGCCATTCTCCCGCCTCAGCCTCCCCAGTAGCTGTGACTACAGGCACCCGCCGCCACGCCCAGCTAATGTTTTGTATTTTTAATAGAGACGGGGTTTCACGTGTTAGCCAGGATGATCTCGATCTCCTGACCTCGTGATACGCCCGCCTCGGCCTCCCAAAGTGCTGGGATTACAGGTTTTGGTGGGTTTTACCTGGTTTCTTTACTGCAAACTGTTTCATCAGCAAGGTTTTTATGATCTGTGTCTTGTGTTGATTTTCTGTCTCATCCTGTGACTTAGAATGCCTAATTGTCTAGGAATGTAGCCCAGTAGGTCTCAGTCTTATTTCACCGAGCTCCTATTCAAGATGGAGTTGCTCTGGTTCTAACACTTGTACATAGGTAATGTGACCTGACTTTGTTAATGTGATTGCTTCGACATAATATATTACATTTCATTTACATATTGATACGTAATTTACAGTGAACTATTATTTGTATGGTATCATTCAATTCTTTCAGCATTCCTAAAGGGAAGAGGTTCTTGCCCAAATTTAGAGATCAGGAATCTGAAACACAGACGTGACAAGGACTAGCCAAGGCTTAGAGCTTACACTGTGAGGGCTGACTGCAATCTAAGTCCTAAGATTTTTCACTGTACCGAAGTTGTTCAATAGGAACATTAACATTATGTTAGAAACTTTCTCTATATTAACATTCTTGATTTCGGCAATCATTTTATAAATGCAGTTTTTAAACTAAGTGATTCTGCCTAAAATGTGTTGAAGGTATCACCATTGACTTTATTTTAACATAAAGGGAGGAAAATTAACAATGGTTTGAATAGATTGACATTTCACCAAATAGGGATTAACATGTGGAGGGGAAAAACAATCCAGGTATTTATTGATATTTGACTAATGAAACATATTTCATAGCATCTTATAGCCCTTTAAAGTTTCAGGGCTAAAAGTTGAAAGTTTTTCTTTAATTTTGTGGAGCAGAATTAAAACAGTGGCTTTGTAATAGAATTCAAAACCCAAAGCCTGCCACCTTGACATTGTCTTAGCATTATTCCTTCATGGAGGTTTTCCTCAGCTGGGAAGTTCCCTTTCTTATATGCTCATGGAAAGTCCTTATTTGAATGTTCAGTTCATGCCAGGGACAAGGCAATTGTCTAAATGGGCAGTTCCTACAGTATCTGCCCTTTATGGCAGGAATAAAAATAGAGAATAAAGATTTATATTTGACTAACCTTCCCAAATGCTATTAGTTTGATGCTTGCTGAGAATGTTTTTAGGAACCACTTTGAATTTGCTTATGGCTATCTTAATTCTATTCATTTGCTGGGATTTGAGAACTCTGATCTTTGACTGATGTTTAGTTAGTGTACATTGATAGCAAGAATGTTACATTATTCAATGGAATATAGATCACATTTGTTGGTCCTTACTTTTCTTGAAATTGATTTTAGCACAACTGAGAGGTTAATGTAACCTGACTTATTGATGTAAACTGAGCATATCCATTTGTAAACAGTCCAAATCAAGCTAAAATAAGATCATCAGATCATTAGAAGAGTTGTTTATATTTTGTTGTCATAGTAAAATTAACTTTTATTGGGAAATTAACCTCATATAAGCTGGGGAATATGGAAGTATATTCTCTAAGTACCTCCTTGGACTCCATGTCAATGTAAAGAAAAAATGTGCATGGATAAACACCTAGATCATTATCGTCTTCCCTATCTAACCCGTTTTTACTGAGCTTTAGGATTACCTACACAACTACCACTCCTTGTATTTTAATGCTATTTTTTTTCTTGTAGGATTCTATGCCCTGTGATTAATTATTGCACTGTTTCCTTTCAGTCTTAGTAAGAAAAATGTACAGTTTCCATGGTTTTTGATTTTCAAACAGTAACCTGATCTCATAAGAGCACTTAAATGTTAACCTAATTTAACTCCTTCATCATGCTTCAGAAGACCATCCCTTTTCTATTTTTCTAGTATTTCACTTTTTGTACGTCACCACTTCTTCATTCTGGAAGTTTAGGTTATGAGTTTCAGTTTTTTCTCAGAAGGATTAAAAGTGAAGGTCATTGAAATAGTAATGGATTTTAAAAAAGGCCATTAACATCTGTGGTTTGACATCTGTTTCGTATTTTACTCTACCTCCAATTTGCCAGCTCAAGATTTTAAGCATTATCTTTGACAGCTCCCCAAATATATTTTACTAATGCAGTTATAATCCATCTATTATATGATGTTTATTTTTAAAATTCTTCTTCACCAAAATCTAGCCCACATATGATTAGTTGAATCATATATGTAGTTTGGGAGACATATATTTTAATTCCATTCAATAATCTGACATGGTAAATAAAGTCTAGAGTATTCTCTATGGTTATTTTTGTTTAATTTTTCTCAATTTTCAGCAAGATTCCATTTTCCTGTGACTTAATTCTCTTACATTAGCTTTAGCTTTTAAATTGTAATGGGTCATTTTATAACTTTCACATAATCAAACATTATCAAAACATCATGTTTTATAAAATGAATACAATTTTATATGTTAATTAAAATGAATAAATAAATTTGAAATAAACATTAATTATGAATTTGTTAGGAGAAAAGATTATATGACCCTTAATTACGAGTATTACAGGCAAGTGGAAATTATATTGTAAGTTTTTCAGTAGGGATGATCTAATCAAAGAGCTCCATGATGCGGTTGAAGAGAAATGCTGCATGTTATGTCAGATAAAGTAGGGGTAGTTAGTATCTGCCAGCAAGATGTAAAGGATAGACTACTGCTATAGTTGAATGAGCTCTCTTGTTCCTTATTGTGAATTTCATACTGCTTTTGATCATATAGAAGTGAAAGTTTTAGATACAGTGAAACCATATTAAGATCCTCATTTTGTTGGTGAGTAAACTGAGTCCGAATATGTTTAAATGGTTTGCTCAAGATCACATCATTAATAAAGGTACATCAAAGCCGGGCTTCAGTTTTTCCAATACTTTCAAACTATTGCATATTGTAACTCAGGGATTAGCAAGTCATGAGAATGCTGTTTTATTAACACTACAATTCTCTAAAATGCCAGCAAGAATAAATTAAATAAGCATGCATTAAGTACCAACTGTGTTTCCAGTATTGTGTTGAATATGAGTTTAAAATAAAAACATCATTTATCTCTTCTGTTTCTATTTTTATTAGATAATGGTAAACATTTATATTAATAGGTAATGATGCTATCTTTACAAAGATAGCTTCCTTACTCCACTTTCTCTCTTAATAAATGGTTTACTCTATTTTCTCTCTTCACAAATGGAATAAACAACTAATACCTGGAAATGTTTCTAAGTAATTTTTTAAATTGAATTTTGTTGGTTAAAACTCATGAAGCTGCAGGTCAGAAGGAATATTTTCTCTCTCTTCTGCAGTCTGCAGCATGCTGGAGCTTGCTTGTACTGGCTTGTAAGATCTCATTGCGCCATCTCTTCCCAATTTAGTGTTCACTGATGTCAGGTTGGTAGCTTGAAATCAGCCATGATGGTAATATTTACACCACAGAAACTGACAAATGCTATATATATCATTGAACTGTCTCCCGACACCCAATGTCTGCTTTAAACATTCACCAACATACCAATGTACAGCTTGTTGGCTGAACAAAACTGGATAAGCTATTTTACTTATTGAGCCACAACTGCATCCTCTATGAAGTAGGGATGATAATATATTCTATTGCGTATATTGTAATATTTTATGAGGATCATGTGAAAGTGGTTTGAAACTATATGGAGTAAAATTACTAATATCACAATAATGGGAGTTGTGTATTCACTAAATATGAGACAGTTGACTGAACTAACATAATATAGGTAGATCTAGAATTTCTTAACATTGTATCCATACTTGATGTGACAATGTGCATAGACAGATAAAAAGAAGAGGGGTGAAATTCAGAGCTAAGGGCAAAGCCTTGTTTCTCTGATAGATGTCAGATAACATACATTGGTACTGAATAGAATTTAGTGATCATTGAGCATAAAGTAGTATCCCCATTCCTTTCCTCATGCCATGAGTCGTTTATGCCTCTGATGAATTAAGCTTATAAAGTGTGATAAAGTATTCTCTGTATGTATACTATGAAGAGCTTCTGTAGAAAATATTTTCTACTTTCTCTTTCTCAGCTATTTGACGCAGAGCTCTGAATACAAAGGGCACGTAGAAAAAAAATTAGCAATTGACCTCTTAAAGCTACAGACTTCTGCTTTCATTTTAATGAGACTTCAAAATACCTTCAGAAGCATCATAAAACTCTGCAAGGAAATTCTTACCATTTGGTACAATGTCATTGCCTTTGTCATTTGCAATGTGGTTAAGTAAAATATATCGTGAAAGTACAAAATTGTCTTCTGACTTCAAGCACTTTTGAGAGTGTACATGGGAAAAGTGGGTCCTTTATACTAGTCCTCTTTTATTTACCTTTGAAAAAAAAATTTCCAAAAAGCTTCATACATAGAAAAAAATCACTATTGATACTGGCCTGTTAATCACCATAACACCATACAGATCATTGTTTACTTTTTCCACCAATTAACTCCCTGTTGGTAATGATCCTAAGAACTTGCTATTCCAAGCTGAATGCTCTTAAGTAGCTAAAGAAAACAATTTTTAAAAGTTAAAATTAAAATAGTTATAGCCAGGTATATGTGAGCTTAAATCTTGGTCCTGTCACCTACAATTTCTGTGACTTTTAACTGATTATTTAGCCTTTCTTTCCCATCACCACCAAACCTCAGTGTCCTCATATATGACATAACATCTACTCATAGGTTTTTGGCGAGGATTAAATGAAAAAGGACCATATATAGAGCTCTTTACACTGTTTCTGGCCCATTATATACTCTCAATAAATTATTCTTATTGCTACCTCTTAATAATTGCTTATCTTTTTACCCCTAGGTTTACACTTAGCTTGCCAAATCATGTTAAATATGTCTGTCTGTCCCTTTATTTACACACATTAGAACAAGATCTAAGATCTATCACTTATTGTCTGTCTGGCAAACTATAAGGATTACTTCATGGCAGAGTGAATTATTTTCAGCAAGTTCAGTGCTGGAAGTTCTACTTTTATTTAAAGAATTTACTACCAACCCTGCTTTATCTGACAGCACAAGCCATTTCATAATCTTAAAAGGTATCATGAACTGTGCCAAAATAATTTCAAAACAAAATTAACTTGCTTGTGCTTTATATAATATACTGCAGATTAGAATACAATGAAAGGACTATTTTAACAGTAGGGAAGAAAACAGCAGATATTCCATTTCAATATGTCCAGGGATGACTGCTTTAAGTTCCATGTTATATGGTTGACACACATATACTCCTCATAAGAATGAATGGAAATATTGACAAATGTAAATGATGGAATCTCAAAAAAACATACATTTATTTATTGTTCCATACATGATTTTTGATGGGAAAAATAATATCATCATAAATGGTCTCTGTTAGCTTTCTGGCGTGACTCTAGAGTTCAGAATGTGCAGATATGTTCTGCAAAGATTACTAATAGAAAGCCAATTATTTGGCGGGGCACGGTGGCTCATGCCTGTAATCCCAGCACTTTGGGATGCTGAGGCAGGCGGATCATGAGATCAGGAATTTGAGACCAGCCTGGCCAACATGATGAAACCCAGTCTCTACTAAAAATACAAAAAAAAAAAAAAAAAAAAAATTAGTTGGGTGTGGTAGTGGGTGTCTGATATCCCAGCTACTTGGGATACTAAGGCAGGAGAATCATTTGAACCCAGGAGGCGGAGATTGCAGTGAGCCAAGATCGCGCCATTGCACTGCAGCCTGGGTGACAGAGCGAGACTCTGTCTCAAAAAAAAAATCAAAAAAAAAGCCAATTATTTTATAATATTTCAAGTTACCGCAGACTAGAAGAACCAAAAACCATTTTTTTAACCCGTGACATAGTCTTCCAGTGGAATCAAGCACAAATCTCAGTTATTGGAAGATAAATATGAGAGGAGAAATAGAGGAGCTCCTGAATTAAGAATATAAAGGTATATTTTGTTATACACTTCATCTCACATTCCAGATAGAAGAATTTCTGGGCTCATTAATGGAAACTTTGTTTATAATATAACATTAAATTACAACTGTTGGCACAGTGAAATTCCATCCTTGATATTCAAATTCTTCTAGAAATTATCACATTTGATTTTTTGAAGAAGACTAATATTTTAAGAGGAAAAAAACTATCATTATTAGGTTGGTATAAAATTAATTGCAGTTTTTGCCATTACTTTCAATAGCAAAAACCACAATTACTTTTGCACCAATGTTATACTTCTAAAAATTTAGACTTCTTTATTTAAATATAAACACAAACTAATTTTCCTTGTTTGTCAATATATTGAATGTGAGCTCTCCTTAGTATCAATGTTGTTAATTATAACATTGTTGTTCTAGAACTGTGGTTGCTTGAAATAATCAGGTATTTTGACTCATCAGGTGATTATTATCTGCTATTATTATGAGATACAATCTAAAATATTACTGGATTTAAAATCAGTAAGCATTTATTAGGTACCTTCTTTTCTCTGCAATGTACTACAACCTGAAGGAAGGAGAGGGAACAAAATTGTGAGGAGAAAGGAGACAAGGAATAAGAGTGTTTCACACAATTTCATGGAGAGAGAAGATTTGAAACTACAATCGAATTTTATAGAGGAAACCCCAAAGCCATAAATTAAATGTTTGTTTCACAATTAAGGAAATATGTCCATTGAGGTTAAACAACGTGACCACAATTGTCCAGCCAATAAGTAGTCACGGAAGTTTCCAAGAGAGAAGTGGGATTTGTGAGTGGGACTGAAGAATGATTGTTTTGGGATATGCTGAGAGCCAAGTAGTATTACTTATTATATGTCAAGCTTTATATTCTTTTACTTTTACTTCCTCTTTTACAGCATCACAACCTTTTATGTTAAATATTGTTAACTGGGCTCCAAGGAAGGGAAACAGCTTTCTCAAGTACTTATAAACATATCACAGATTCAAAGCTGCAGCTACTGACTATAAATATAGCCTTCTATAGCACACTGATTTGGTCGGTAGAGACATTACAAATTTTGAGTTTCTTTGATGTAAGAAATGGAACAACCATGTTGGAGCAAGAGTATATAAGACACCTCACTTAGCCAAAACAGAGCTTTCATGCTCTGTTTTGTATGTGAGAGAGTAGTGAGATCTATAGAGGCTACCAAATTTATTAAAAAGTAATAAATGTTCTATTTACACATAAAGTCCAGAGTGAATGTTTCATACAACAGAAGAAAGTATAATCATAAAACAAAAGGGAAGGAAAGAAAGAAGAAAGGAGGGAAGGAAGGAAAGAAGGAAGAAAGGAAGAATGAAAGGAAATTAATAATATTAAAAATAAAACAAAGCCTCTCTGATGAAAACTAACTTGTATATGTCTATGTATGAATGTAACATATATTAAGATCCAAATCAACCAGAGAAGCAAAAGAATGTCACATATTATAGCAGTAATTATCTTTATGTGTATGGATTATAGGTAATATTTTTCTTACTCAGATTTTTTTTTCTTCAAATTTTCTACAAGGAGTTTACATTGATTTGGTAACACACAAAAAAATCAATTTACATAGAAAGAAATACATGTATGCAAACTAAATTATTGGTTGAATTTAAAATTTTGCTAAATTTTAAACTATAACATGTATATTTAGGATAAAAATTAGAACATGCTATACTGAAACAGTGTGACTATTCCATTATTTTATAATGCATTATTTTCAATTTATTGTTTTTCCTAATGAGGATGAAACACAAGTTAATATTCTATCTCTTTTGATAGACTCCATAAGAATTTGCAGTTTTCAAATATCAAATTGTATATAGGTGTATACATTCAGGTATGGATTTCAAAAATGTAGTCTGGGCTCTAGCTTTTAATGCTGATAATTATTATCTAACCAAATATGCTAACAGAATTTAAAAGAATATCTATTTTTGTTCTTTTCACATGTGGAATTTGTTACTGGTTTAATACTGAATTACTATAATTTAGATTGGCCTATATAATTTCAAACAACATTAGGTTGATAATAAACACAAAATATAGTCTTATTGACTGTTTGATCAGTTCTGTGTTTTTAAATTTTTAGAAAGTTATTACTTATTGCCTGACTTAAGGTATTTTTCAACTTATCTGTTACATATTGATGTCATTTATTAAGGTGTATTTTCCTGTGACACTTTTTAGAAATCAATAGGATAAGTGGCATTTATTTTATGTTGTTTCTTCAAAAATGTCCTGAAATATTGATGGCATATTTTTCTTTGAAATTATTCAAAGTGTTGCAAATGAAATATCGCAAAGTTTATTTTTCTGTTAGCTGAATTAAAGCTAAATTAATTCAGTATTTTAACTGCATAGATTAATTTATCTAGAACAAGACCACAGAAAGGTTTTAAAGCCACTCTACCCATTACTTTCAAATAAGATGCTTCGCAATCCCAGTTTCATTTTCAAGACACTTCAGTGATATTCTATTTGTGGTATCTCATAAGATGCGCTGAATCGAAAAAGGTTGAGTGATTGCTCATCTCTGACACCATTTTAAAGAAAATAATTTTGCCTTCAGCATTTCTAACATTGTAGTTACTTATTTGTATTGCATGTAGAAATTGCTTTGGTATTTGTCAATGAGCAACCATAGTTACATGAACCTTGAGGAAATCTCTCCAGAATTAGGAAATGGAAAGCATTCATTGGTAGTAAGAAGTTTGGAGTTTCATACAAGTAATATAGCAGCATTTTTCTCACTTTAGAAATAATTCGGCCGGGCGCGGTGGCTCAAGCCTGTAATCCCAGCACTTTGGGAGGCCGAGACGGGCGGATCACGAGGTCAGGAGATCGAGACCATGCTGGTTAACACGGTGAAACCCCGTCTCTACTAAAAAATACAAAAAATTAGCCAGGTGAGGTGGCGGGCGCCTGTAGTCCCAGCTACTCGGGAGGCTGAGGCAGGAGAATGGCGTGAACCCGGGAGGCGGAGCTTGCAGTGAGCTGAGATCCGGCCACTGCACTCCAGCCTGGGTGACAGCGCAAGACTCCGTCTCAAAAAAAAAAAAAAAAAGAAATAATTCACCATGAACCTCATACTGTCAAATTATTCCTAATCATTGACTTTGCCTAATGGTAATACTCTTTTCTTTTTGACTGAATGTGAATTTGCTTGGCTTACTTTAAAAATTTATAAATAGATAGATTTTTTTTAACTAACAAACTGCATCACCTAACCTCTGTAACCATACACGTTCACAATGCTTTCACATAAGATCACATTCGCAATACTTTCCTATAATCATTATTTCATGTTAAAAAACACTTGTTTTCTCAGAGCCCAGTGAGCTTCAGGCCATATCATAGTTTCTTCAAAGTCTTCAAAGAAGTTTGACTATGCTCCTTGCATAGAATCACGCTCTATGGTTTCTTCATTATGTTAATAGTGTATAAGTTATGGTTTTGCTCATTAAGTTACTCTGAGTTATGAGAAAATTCCTAGATGTTCTTCTCTGAAAATTTCTTATAAAATCTTCTTTACTGATTACAGACGTTCTCAAAACAATTGTGATAATAAATGGTTCATAACACATTTCATACAGCGCAAAATATTTGGCCCACGGCCTTCAGTAAATGAGAAAAATAGAATATGTGTAAGGCCATTCCTGATGCAGAGAAGCGAGAAAATGAAAGACAAAATATAGAATTATTATGGTGAGGTATATTTTCCCTGTTTTGGATGTTTCCAGTGAGGTTTGAAAGTATAAATTTATTTAAGGAAATGAAGTAACATCTCACTTTAAGATTTTTTCATACTCAGTAATCTAGATATATTTTATCTCCCCTGGAAAGCTTTATAAAAGTTTTAGAGAAAAAGAAAATAATATGTGAAATCTAAAGCAAGTTTATTAAATACAGCAACAAATGGGATCTAACATATTTCCCTTACATATGGATGGCAGAGTACATATCTCTCCAAATAGAAGACAATAGCAAAAACAAAATAATTTTTAAACTTATTAAGTTTTTGTGTTTATAATTGGACAACTTTGAAAGTAAGAGAAAAATCCACACTCAGCTGTTTTCAAAAAACATCATTGCCCTTAAGGAAATGAATATGCCAAGAAATATTGGAAATCTCCTTTCTTCCAGAGATGTGAGTTTGTGTGCTTTTCACATGAATGTTTGACAGCAATTATGGATTTAAACATTTTGAAGTGCTTTATTGCCTGTAAAGTACTTATCAGCATTGAAATATATTTTATCTATTTAACAAAATGTTGAATTGTGTATGTGGAAAACTATCAATTATTCTACAACTTTTTTATTTATGAGTGGAACTAAGGCTTCTAATTTGCTTTAGTACCTTGTGACTTGGAAAATTAGAGCTGAATAAATCAGTTGATATAACATAGATAAAGCATTTATTTCTTTGGAATTTTAATTGCAATATCATACATTTTGAAAATCTATAGGCATAGTTTCAAACTATTTTTTTCTAGGAAGATTATTTAATCTTTACCCAGTTACCATGACTTCTGCAGTCATATTTAGTCCCTTTTGAGAAGATTTTACTCTGCATATTATATAAATGTTTGCTATTGATTCATTTCAAAGGTGAGGTTCTAGAGTAATATTCACCTACATTCCAGGTCCCCTGCGTATTTATATGACCTCAAGAATGAGAAAGAGAATAAACATTAAAGAAAAAATAAAATAAAAGCATCAAATTTTCTAAATGCTTAGAAATATTTCTTCAGTAATTCTTTAAAATATTATTCATAAAGATACTTTTTAAGTTTTCTGCATTGTATGCTTGCTATAGGATATGCTCTGTTTCTCTAAATTCTTCTCTTCTTGATTTTGTTTTTTGTTTTTCCAGTTACTGGCTGACTAACAAAGTTCCTATCAAAAGACCCAGCACAGGTCTCCTCATGTATACACTTGCCACAAGATTCTGTGATGAAATTCACCTGTATGGATTCTGGCCATTCCCTAAGGATTTAAATGGAAAAGCGGTCAAATATCATTATTATGATGACTTAAAATATAGGTACTTTTCCAATGCAAGCCCTCACAGAATGCCATTGGAATTCAAAACATTAAATGTGCTACATAATAGAGGAGCTCTAAAACTGACAACAGGAAAGTGTGTAAAGCAATAAAGCACATTTTGAAACAAACAATATGCACTTCTTTTCTGAAGATGCTTCCGGAGATTTGAAAATAGGATCCAAAACACGGCTGGGTTTCAGCATCCACCAATTAACTGAAAGGTGAATAAAGGACGTTCATGAGAAATCGACTACCAGCTGACGAAATACCTGCAAAGTGCTCTAAAAATTAAATATTTTGACTTCAAGGGTCCTAGTAAGTGCCACTTCCACTAAGAATACAGTTTGAATGTATAATCAGTAGTGTTTACAAGATCCAACAGTGCACTCATCATTAGTTAACAAAGCAAATATGTTTATCACTGTCAGGCTGCCCACAGCAACGCCAAGCACATCAGAAGAGGAACCCCAGGAACTTAACTCTGACCTTGGGAAATTAAACCATCCTTGTCAGCAGAAACCAAGATGGAAGCAGTTTGAGCAATGAAATCCATAAGATTAAACAACTCAAGTAAATGCCTTCAGTCAGGACTCTGAGTCTGATCATGAATTTTATGTTTTAATTTATGTTTTTGTTTGTCTTCTGGGATCTCTTTTGTTTTGGGTATTAGGGTGCTTAGAAATCCTTTCTGAGATACATATGAATGAGGAAAGAAACTTTAATTATTTTTAAAGTTCTTATACTTTTTAAAAGCTATCACACAAAGATTTTATTTTATTTTATTTTATTTTTTTTGAGATGGAGTCTCCCTCTGTCGCCCAGACTGGAGTGCAGTGGTGTGATCTCAGCTCACTGCAAGCTCCCCCTCCCAAGTTCATGCCTTTCTCCGGCCTCGGCCTCCTGAGTAGCTGGGACTACAGGCGCCTGCCACCACGCCCGGCTAATTTTTTGTATTTTTAGTAGAGATGGGGTTTCACTATGTTAGCCAGGATTGTCTCTAGATCGCCTGACCTCATCATCTGCCCACCTCGGCTTTCCAAAGTGCTGGGATTACAGGCGTGAGCCACTGCACCTGGCCGACTTTCTAAAAAGTTTTATTTTGCACAACTCTAAACCTGCATATTATTTTCCAGTGGTGTAGAAGGTACCAGCTAAAGTGAACCACTATGTAATATTAGGCCATTCTAAAGGAAAGATGTTCCATGTCATCAGAGATGGTAAAATAGGCAGAATTTTAAAAAAATGAAAAAAAGAAAAAAAGATCTTTGGTACCAAAGATTAAGCTTGCGTTTCTACACAGCAAACCATTTTTCTTTCATGAAAATAATATATTATTAACATGAATATATTATTTTGCTATTAATGTGAAAGTTGTCTCTAAATATTTTTAAATTTCCAAACTCATGCTTTATTTTCATTTGAAATGTTTTTCACACCTTTTGCATTACATAATAATTTTGTGGAAGCATTTTGCCCTTTAGAATAAATATTAGATTGATATAGCTGAAATGTGACGTCCAGTTCTTTGATATTCCCCTTGTTATTCAAATAGAAATATGGAAATGCTTCATATATTACTGTTAAATTTCTTAGTGCAGAAATAACATTATTAATAGAGTATTGTTTTCAAAACAGAGATGATTAATTTCAAGAGGTTTAACAATGAAATTGTGTCAATATTTTGCATTTAAAATGAATTTAATTGACCAATATTTTCTGTAGTTAAATTTAGTCACAATATCACATGTGTTCTTCAAGAGACACATGAAATTATTAATAAAGTAATTTAAAAATTTTTAATGTATGACAGAATTGACCGGTAGGCCAGTTTTCTGGTAACATACGATAGTGGAGTGTTTCTTTAGAAAGCAGAAGCACTGCATTCTCACTTCTACTTTGATTTCTTATTTCTTGGGGAGGCAATTTGAGGAAAGAAGAAATGTACGGGGAATATATATGTTTTGTTTCTTAGGGAAAACAATCTGAGAAATGAATAAAAAGCATGAAGTGTGTGTGTGTGTGTGTTACCGTGGAAAAGGATATTCACAGTAGTACAGTTCTCAATATTTTTAATGAGATGCCATCTTTTAAAAATATAGTAAAACCTTGGGATATAGAATGTTACATCTTTTGAGAATGTATGTGTCTCTAAGTAAGTGAAATCTAATGCGTATAGGAGGCTGATAGCTAAAAATGAATGGAACATTAATGTACTTTTATAATTAAACCTCTTATCTATTGGAAATTGTAAGAGAATAGATACATGTTTTGAATGTAAAGTTGAAAAGTCTGGTTTACTTAACAAATTGAAAGTGATTTATAAAATCTAAATTTGGACTACTTGCAAATGATAAGCTGTTCAAGTAGCCTTTAATTTAAATCCAACAGAAATCTAGAAGTCACAAGCAAATATCTTATAGGTAAAATCCATCTGGGCACTTAAAGTATGTCTTTAAAAAGCAGCAGCAATGTACCTTGCCATTTTTAGCATATTTTCTTCCTTTTTTTTTTTCTTTCTTTCTTTTTTTTTTTTTTTGGAAATGGAGTCTCACTCTGTCACACAGGCTAGAGTGCAGTGATGCCATCTCAGCTCACTGCAGCATCCACCTCCCAGGTTCAAGTGATTCTTGTGCCTCAGCCTCGTGAGTAGCTGGGATTACAGGCGCCCATAACCACACTTGGCTAATTTTGTATAGTAGAGACGAAGTTTCAACATGTTGGCCAGGCTGGTCTTGAACTCCTGACTGCAAGTGATCCACCCACCTCAGCCTCCCAAAGTGCTGGGATTACAGGTGTGAGCCACTGCAGCCGGATCATTTTTAGTATATTTTCAATAAATATATTTAAACAATGTAAAGGCCACAGCACACATATCTCAGCCATTAATTGTTCTGTGCATTGATGTTTATCTCATAGATGCATTGAGTAGTGCCTTTTTAGCTTTTTCACATTGCTTTGTTACTACTGTATCCTTTGTGTTCCCTAAATACATTGCCCACTTCCAAAAATGTTCAGCATGAAAAAAAGGGCTTCAGTATCAACTGAGACTACTTTTGTTCATCTCAGGGAACTTTCAATAGTCAAGAATGAATTCAGTTAAAAGTATTTAGGGTTCAAAGAAGACAAACCGTACAAGCCCATTTCATTCCTTGTTGTATACCTTTCCATCTGCCCTCCCGCTTTCACTATCTACTGTGGCCTTTTTATAGGAACAGAGCAAGATCAATGAAGGCTAATGGCAAGAATAAGAAAATGAGTTGAGATTTAACCAATAGCAGAGCATAAAGGATCATAACAAAATCAAATTATAAAAGCATACTTGAAATAAGTGGAGTTTTTTTTACTTTGAAAATATCATATATTCACAATTTTAATATTTTAATTTATTTTTTACTATTTAACCCTGTACCTGGCAATGCTCAGGCAGCTGATTGTGAAATACTCCTGTCCTTTACAGAACATGGTTGTTATTGTGCTGTTGACATGAATAGACCATGGAAACATTTTCATCATTATTACTCAGCCTGTGCTGTAATTAATGTTAAGTTGCTGAAATAAAAAGTGAGCAAGTAATAGATTTTCTGGGCAAATCTGATGATTCAGCCCACAGGACTGATGAAACTACTGCGGAAGTTTTTCTATCTGAAAGAAGGTGCTGGGCATTCAAATGTCTTCATGTATTGTATATCATATGAATTGTATATCAATTACTAATGGGAATTTCTAACATATATGCTTACAAAAGCAATTTATTTAAGTAATGCTAGGGGTAGTGTACATACCAATTAGTTATTCAGCTACTATACAGAAAAAGGATGAACAAATTAATTTATTTCTGATTGAGTCAGTTAGACATAATGCATATAACGTGATACTTGGTTCATAAAAGAATTGTTTTCATGTGGTTTTTGTAGGGAGTATATGTAATTGTGGAAGGGGTATGGGAAGAGTTGTGTATAGTTAGTTGTTATCTCTACAAGTTGGAAAGTTTTCCCATCAAACATTATCAATATCCCAACGTTTTAAAAATTGAGTGAGGGTTATTATTTGTATTTGATGAAAGAAAATCCAAATAAAACCCACCTAGAAATAGATATTTTATTATATATGTGCTATAGATATAACTATATAGTACAAATAGACATGTGTGATGCATATATACAATGTTATATATGTGTATATGTGTTTATACACACTGAGTCTGTAATATGTACACACTAGATTTGTGTTATGCTAACATCTTCAGGGTCTGCACTGTGAACTACCCTGGAGATAAGTAAGGCCACTTTAGAATAAAGAAGTTCTTTTGAGACTTCAGTTACTAACCTGCTTTAAGAGGTATCTACTTTATAACTGAATTCTATGTCGTTCATATGTAGAGTTACAGTAAGAGTCTAGTATGTCCAAATCTTAAAAATAATAATAAAGAAGAAAAGTAAAGCCTTCAAGCTAGCAATGTATTCGAATTACAGTTTTCAGACTGTGGCTCTAGGCCTTGTGTTTTTCATTTAAGTAGCACCTTTTAATAAAAACCGTTTCTTTGTGTAGGCAAAAGCACAAGTGTTTCAAATGTAAATAGCAGGAAAATAAAGAGTTTACAGAGATAGCATTGCTGCACACAATAATTGCTACTGAGTATTTCTTATAGAATTTGTGGAATTGAAAGATGAGGTTTATTCTGTCAAGTTCATTCTGTTCAACACTGTTTTCTTATTGTTTGTGTATAGCAACCGGGTGTTATTGTTTTATCATTTGTAAAATTGTAAAATAAATTAAATCCCTTTTTTTCACTGCTTTTCTTATCTCATATATCCAAGCCCTTGGTTATACTTTGTACGTTAATGTTAAGTGATCATTTTTAACAAGCTTTGGTTAGTGCTTTGATTTTCCACTCCCCTTAGCCCTAGTGGTTGGCAATTAGGCAAACCATTTATTTGTAAGTGTATACATGGGAATATGAGCAATGTCAAAAACTCCCTGACTATTAGGAAATCCTTAACAATATTTTGTGTAGTACATTCTGTTTGTGGTTGAGGGAATAAAGTATTTCACAAGTGACAGTCATTTATATCCAATTCACACTCCCACTGACTAATGTTAGTGAGTTATTTTAGCTACAATGGGTTCGTACACACTGTACATTCTATGACAGATTTTTGATTTAGTATTTCGACTGCTATTTGATCCACTTAATATTGTTTGCAATTTGCCTTCCAGGAGATGATTCCGAAAAACTACATGCTTAAATCTTCTTCCATGGCTTTCTATAACTTGCAAGTCTGTTTTCAGACTCTGTATTGATTTCCACAGAAACATTTAAGAGAAATTTTAAGAAGCCACTGTAGCATTCTGCAATTTTGAAACATTTACTGGAGACCAGTAATGAAGCACTGACAATAATTAATACATATAGATGTTATTTATATTTGTGTTATTACCTTCTTTTTCAAAGATTCATATACAATGGGTTATTCTTAGCTACTTTGGGGGGTATAATCAGACCTCATCATGTGGAACTCCATTTTTGATGTTATGGAAGAGCTTTCAGGATTGTAGTATGAGTTTTGATGCCTGAAGCAATTTTCTAAAAGGCAGTATTTACAAATAATTTATTCCTACTCTCAAATATTATTTTTAAATGCTTATGATTTAAAAATAGGTTTAGGTATGGTTTTGCCTGAAATGGTGGATGATTTGCTATAATCCCTCTCTTTACACTTATTATTTTATATTACAGCCCAGGCCTTTTCAAAATGTATTCTGAGAAACATTGCTGTTCAACATGCTCTGCAAAGGAATGATGTGTTCTCATATAATTCCACAATACTCTCAGAAATTAATAAGAGATGGTAGTATATTACAAACCGAGAAGTCTCCAAATAAAGAAAATGATTTAAATTTTCCTAACCAAGAATATTAAAATGTATCAAATTTTTGCATATTTAATACTTATTTTAAGAAATTCCAAAATACACTATTTTTACAAACCTCTTCCCAGAATTAAAAACTGAGCATACATTTTTATTTGCCTTAGAATTAAGTATCTATAATGTTCTACACAATTTATGATATAAATATAGATTACCGTATTCACACCTTTCCTTATATTACATGCTACAATGTAAAACACAGGTGTCAAGATGAACATTTGGATATGTACGGGCTTTCCATATACTTTATTAAAATGTACATTCCTCTAAGTTTTTGAACAAGCTTATTAGCTATGGATTACTGAATCAAATCAATCCAATTCACCAAGGCCTATAATGTTAGTGTAAAATAGATTGAATATGCACTCATAGTAATCCAAAAAGTGTATCAGCCATTTGAATCTCCCCCTTCATATGTTATCAAGACTTAAATTGTCCTTACTCTGGGCCAAACATAGTTTTTAATATTTAATATGTATTAACTGATTTAATCCTAGTAACAAGTCTATGAAATGGATTCTGCAAATATTATAATTTCGTAGATAAGATTAAGGGAGAGGTCATGTGATGTGCTCAAGATTACATAGCTCAAAAATGAGAGAACAAGGACTTGAAACCACTAACTTCAATGTCCACCTCCCTAACCATCACGTTTTTGATGCTGCGGTTCCTTAGCTGCCAAGAAGTTCTTTGGGAAACAGTTTGCAAAATAGATGACTATTTAATGAGTACAGATCAAAAATATAGGTAAGTATGTAGAAATAATACATAATTTAGACTTTAGGAAGGTCTAATTACTGATTCCTGCCCCCAATAGGACAATCATTTCCAATAATAAGAGTATCTTGATTTCCAGGTCAGTGTTTTTCCCCTGAACAATGCTGGATAAAAACTGCAAATTCTTGCTTCTGACTCTTCTTGTTATGTTTTTTTTCATGCAAGCTGGATTACCTTTATGTTCAAATCTGACTTTATGTATCACAGAATTTATTACATTACTTTTAAAGTCTAAATATGAACTTCCTATGTAAACATTTTGATTGAATTTAAATGTTTTATTCATCTCCATTAGCAACTGTTTATAAAAATCTCTTAAAGTTGAACTTCTGCAGATAGCTACAGATAGCTAAACTAACCTATTTGATATTGTTTTTGTTGTGTTTTGTTTTGTTTACTAATTTATCTCTCTTCCTGGGGATAGGAATAACTTAATCTCCAAATTAAGGCGGCAGCTTAATTACTTGCTCTATAAACTAGCTTCTTTGTGCATGAGCCCATGAGAAGAAAAAAAATAATATCAGACATAAGAATAAAATCCCGACTAACACGGTGAAACCCCGTCTCTACTAAAAATACAAAAAAAAAAAAATTAGCCGGGGTGGTGGCGGGCGCCTGTAGTCCCAGCTACTCGGGAGGCTGAGGCAAGAGAATGGCGTGAACCCTGGAGGCGGAGCTTGCAGTGAGACGAAATCACCCACTGCACCCCAGCCTGGGCGACAGAGTGATACTCTGTCAAAAAAGAAAAAAAAAAAAAAAAAGAAGAAGAAGAATAAAACTAGTGGCCGAGCGCGGTGGCTCACGTCTGTAATTAATCTCAGCACTTTGGGAGGCCCAGGCCGACGGATCACGAGGTAAGCAGATTGAGACCATCCTGACTAACACGGTGAAACCCCGTCTCTACAAAACAAAAACAAAAACAAAAACAAAAAAAGAATTAGCCTGGCGTGGAGGAGGGCGCCTGTAGTCCCAGCTACTCGGGAGGCTGAGGCAGGAGAATGGCGTGAACCCGGGAGGCGGAGGTTGCAGTGAGTCGATATCGCGCCACTGCACTCCAGCCTGGGCGACAGAGCGAGACTCCGTCTCAAAAAAAAAAAAAAAAAAAAAAGAGAGAAATAAAACTAATTTAACGCATTTTTAAAAGATAAAATATTTCAGTCACTTGGTTGCTTAATTTCTAGAATCTCAATAAAGAAATTATGTAAAAAATGAATACCAATATGAAAATAACTCTTTGCTTATTTACTTTTTGCTTCCAGATTGCTGATTTCGGATTCAATTACCAAAGTAGAATTACTCAAACACAAAAGAATTCTAGTCCGGAATGTGTTCCACAAAAATATGTTCAGTAAAAGACAACTCCATAGATTCCCTAGTTGGAGACTGAGAATATAATTTAACATCATAAAAGAGCTGAGAACCTGCAATATAGAAATTCTGTTGTTTTAAAAGCCATATATCCTTTTATAAGTACTTCTATTGGCTATGAAATTATTTTCTGAAGAACATACTTTGGATAACACTTCTGAATGTAACAAATGGTAACAAATGTAATAAACAATACAAGAAGGGAGAACAAATAAGAGTTTCACAGTGAAAGTTTTTACTTATTCAGTGTTTTCCCACCTACTACATATTTTTAATATTTTCAAATATGAAAAATGTTTAAATTTATATATTTATTTGTTCTCTAAACATTTCTTAAATTATTTTTCACAGAAATGATTACTCTCTTTTCTAAAATATTGATCACACACCTACATGATTACATTCCTAAGGGCAGTCGGGCAACTAAAAGCTGTTGCTCATTCTAGGCCATACGTACAAATCAGTTAACTTTCAGGCCTTTTTTGTAGAACAGGAAGAAACAAAGTGCTATGAGGCACTAATTTGCATTTTCTAGAACAAGTCAGGATATTATAGTAAGCTCATTCTCTGTTGTCTGTCCAGCCCAGCTTCCCTGGCTCCAGCCTCTGGGCACCACACAGATGGGCTGACTATGAGCACATCTGCCAATGCTGCCAAAATGTAAACACACTCAGCTGGCAGCAGATGTTTTCCAGGAAAGATCACTACCACTGGAGTTGTTCTGCTTTGGATTTTGTTAGCTGATCTTTATGGTTGGATATAAGGCTATTCTGTTCAAATAGATCATTTGTCTCCCAGGTATAGAGCAATAACACAGTAGACTAAGGCTCAACTGTTTTATATTTACCATGTTCATATACGTAGAAATGTTGTTAAAGGCTCTCCTAATGGGTCAAGATTTTTCTTCTTATATAAATGGGACTTATTTTACTTTAAGATCTCATTTACTGAGCTCTTCAGTAAAATATAAAGTTTAGAGGAATAAAAATAAGCATCCTTTCTGCTTTTCTATGATCATTGGTATAATTTGATTTAGTGTTCTCTTGTGCTGTTCTCATCATTATCTGCATTAATTGCCCTAGTCCTGCTTTTTTATTGAAATACTCAGCATTCATTTGTGGTAAATTTATTTAATACTGTAGATCTTAAAAGTACATTTTTATATGAGTTTATAAACTCATTTAATATATATGCATTTGTAAATCTTGATGGCATATAAAAATCTCGAAATACTTCATCGTATAAAATGGTTACATTTATTCAGCATTTATAAAGTAATAGTAACTACTTGTCACTCTGTTAAACATGGAGGAATACCTTTCTCCGTGGTTATCAAGATTTAAACAGAATCAGCATAGAAGAAAATAAATGATATCATTTGTTGTCAAGTATTCTACTCATAGTGTGCCCAAAGAGATAGGGGAGTCTCAAGGAGGCTTGTGGATGGGGGACATTGATCTTGGCCTATAGAAATGGATCATCAAGAATGCATCTTCTGACCAGTGGCTATTAAACTGAGTTTTAAAGAACATTTTTCATTCAGTTTGACAACCGCTTTTCAGTGTTGACAATGTGCACCTATGAAGAGCTAGCAATTTTTACATCTGTGCAGCAGCTTTATTTCAGTTATTTGAATGACAAGTCATATGGTTTGGCTGTGTCTGCACCTGAATCTCATCTTGAATTGCAGTTCCGAAAATCCCCACGTGTTGTGGGAGGGACCTGGTGGGAGATAATTGAATTAAGGGGGTGGTTTTCCCCATGCCATTCTCATGATAGTGATTAAGTTCTCACAAGTTATGATGCTTTTATAAGAAACCTTCCCCCTTGCTCAGCTCCCATATGTCTCCTTGCTGCTGCCATGTGAAGAAGGACATGTCTGCTTCCCCTTCCACCAATGACTATAAGTTTCTTGAGGCCTCCCCCTCCCTGGACATGCTGAACCATGAATCAAATCTCTCTCCTTTATAAGTTACCCAGTCTCAGGTATGTCCTTATAGCAGTATGAGAACACACTAATACGACAAGCAACACAGGAACTCTGATCATCTATGAGAGCAGCAGTTGATTAGGCAGGACATGGAGCAGAAGAATTTCAGGAAAGCATGGAGCCTGGTGGAAGAACACCACTCTTTTTAAATAAATTGTCCTTGCACATCCTCTACAAACTTGAAATGTCCTGAGCACAGGACATGGGCAGAGTTGGACATGGTTTGTAGTCAGTGGTAAAATCAAGACAAGAGATATTTAATTAACAAAATAAACAATATTCATTTAAGATAGAACACCAAAATAACAAAAGGCAGCTATTTTTCTTGTTTGTTTGTTTTTAGTAATCTAAACAGTAGAGTTTGATAGAAGCTAACTATTGTCCTAGAAAATTGAAATACCTAACAATACCTGCATATGGAAATTATAAAATTCTCTGAGCTCCCCACATCCTGATCATACTTCTCCAGGTTAACTTTTGAACTACAAGTTTAAATAAAATTAAAGCATACCATAAAGCATGCACTTACTACCAATGCCAAGTAACTGCCGACTGCCTGAAATTATTTACTTTATGAAATCCTTCACTTGCAAATATTACTCTTAATACTTTCTCTATGTTTCCAGCTTGAGTGAATGCATCATAAAAGAAAATGTCTCAGACTTGATTCTAAATAATGAATTAAAAGTGATTTTAGTTACTTTAATATATGTTTCCAAATTATCCTAATTTTAAAGTTTGATTTTTAGTGATCTCAGAATCTGAAAATCTACCTGCCAAAATTTTCATGATATACAATTTGAAACTTTTAATATTACTTTTCACTCAATGACTAGGCTCCTCCATAGACTCCTCTATTATGTCCTCCTCTAAAATACTATGTTTGAGGGAAGATATTTTAGCCTTGTTTTTAAATCTCCACACCTATAGAGGTCTTATCTATTCTGATGCTTTTGATAGATGTAGAGACACCCTGGAGATAATAATAAAAACAAGGAGTCTAGTCATACAACAACGTGCATATGCATGTCTTAGTCTAGGTCCCTTTAAAACATGGCTCAAGGGAATTTTAACGCAAATAGTTTATTGGGCAAATGTCCCTAGGAAGCAGAAGTGAAGAATCAAGAAAAGTATGACAGAAAAGGAGTGAAAGCCTATATAAAGATATGTTTCAAATCGGCCATTTCTGTGAATAATGGGAGCTCAATCTCACTTGAACTATCTGAGGGGCCTTAACATAAGGGTCTCAGGATTCAAGAGGTGAAAGAAAGAAGTTATTCTCCATCAGACCCCATTCGCTATGCAGAGTTTCCCTGTGAGTCATTAGCTCCCTGAATTACTGGGATGTGCTTGTGAATTCTAAGCTAGCTCCCACAAGTTACTCATAGCATATGCCAGAAAAGCATTTGCAGTATCAAGAAAGGTAGTGCTTAACATGAGGCATTGTATGCAAAATATTGTTTGCTGAATTTGTGACTGGAATCATGGGTGAAGCAGAGAGGAAGTGAGGTAGTGTGTTAGATGTTTAACACAGTCTTCCTAGTGCGTCACTTGGATAGGCTCATGTACTCCATTAATTCCAGTTCATAGCCAACTCTCCAAATTGTTAGAAGGCTGCCAAATTTATGGAAGACTGTATATAAAAGGGTTAGTTTGGAAACTATAGCCCCTCTATCTGTAAATCATTCCAGGAGGATTGATATTTATCAACTCCTCCCATTACTCATTTTAGGGCCCCCTCACTTCAGCTAATGTGGGTTTGTTAACTAAGGGACGACCCAAACTTTTACTCCAAAGAATGTGAGCACTCAATTGACTTTTATGTGGTGAACTTGACTGCTGAAATTGTCCATTCAGATTTATTTCTGGGCATTGAAGCACTAAAAGACACTTGATGACTTTTCTGGGTCCCAAACTTAGCCTCCTTTACCTGCGTTGTGTAGCATAAACTGTAACTCTTTGTCATAATCAATGTCAATCACTCCTGCCAGCATAGTAACCCTTTTCCTTGCCTATTGGTTCACTGTGATGAGGAGCCCAATTTAATAACGTAGTTGTTTAGCTTCAAGTTGAGTGGGAACTTCATTGTGTCTCTTGGAAGAAACATTCCTCCATTAGAAACCAGAACTTCTGATGTACCACTTCCTGAATTATGAATAAAGGAAATTCAGAGTTCCAAAGTGGATTAACAGGAGTAATTGTACTTTTACTTCTTGGTTATGGAACTGGAATTCTAGATATTGGGGACACAGCGTCATATATTAGCTATTAGTTTAATGTCTATAACTCATTTTAAAGGACAGCCTCCCAAACGTGCATGGTGTCTTGCCCCTGACCTGTCATTCTGCAAAACAATTGACAGGTCATTCCATTGTATTATGTTGGCGCTTTGTGGTAATAAGCTATGTACTGAGAGAAGTGGATTCCATGGTAATGCACTTAATGCCTCACCTTGTTTGCTAGGAAATTGTTAGTCTGAAAAAAAAAATCGTTCAGCATCCCATTCCAATGAATTAGTGATTTTGTAAGAGCCTGGATGACAAGGCTGGAAGAAGTACTGTACATAAGAAAGCAAATCCATATCCAGACTGAATTATATCAAATTTAGTAAGACTAAATTACTGCCTTCTCCAGGGTTTAAAGAGTCCAATAGAATTGCACCTGTCTCATTTCAACATGCCTCCAAATTATTCAACTTGAACTGGTAACATTTTAGGGGGCCACACTGGTTACTGTCTTTGACATTTTGTCCAATTAGCAATGGCAGTAGCTAATCAGCCTTAGTGAGAAGGAACCCATACTACTGGGCCCCTACATAGTTCCATTTCTGCCACCATAAATGGCCCATTGTACAAACACCATGGCAGCTGAGAAAGAAGTCAAATGACATCGGCAGGACAAGCCATTGCATTCACCTACTGGTTGGGATCCTCCTCTGTGATAGAAGCTCTCTTTTAGATATCAATGAAACACACAGTAATTTACAAACTTTGAACCCTCTCCCTATAATCAACTGCTTATAATATTCCCAACTTTCTTTTATTTCCATTTTTGTCTGTTTAGGTCCCCATTCAACTAGTAGAAATCATTTGCCATTTTGATACCAAAGTGAATGATCAAAGATATTACTCCTAACTCTGCTCCCTGGAAGGATATCCCCTCACCGCTATCCTATAGGAACACACTTGGGATGGGCTTAAGCACAGTAGCAGTACATATTTAGGTCACATCATCTATTGAGCTGACCCCTCTGAGAACTAGACCCAAATTTTCCATCTCTACCACTTGGTCATAGGGAGCTCCCTAGAAGGCCATAGAAGTGAACTAAGATATACAATGGTTCACTAGAAGTAGTTTACAGGGGATTTTAGGCCACTTATTTGTATAACTTAGGTATATACCCTAAATGAAATAAGGTCCTGCTATAATCTGAGTATTTGTGTTCCTCAAAAATCATAGTTTAAAAATTCTAACCTTTCAGGTGATGTTATTATAAGGTGGGCTATTTTGGAAGTATTTGGGTTATGAGGGCAATGGCCATGAATGGGATCAGTGCCCTTAAAAAAGAAGCCAAAGAGGGTTTGTTCACTTCTTATGAGTACATAGCAAAAAGAGGCTGTCCATGAACCAGTAAGGGGACTCTTACCACACCAATTTTACTAGCACCTTAATCTTGGACTTCTGAGTCTCAGAACTGTGAGAAATAAATTTCTCTTTTTCATAAGCTACCAAGTTTATGGCATTTTGTTACAACAACCTGAATTGACTAACAGGGGTTCTATACTGGTTTTCATCCTACATATGGTTGCAGTTGTATGATCTTATTACTCAGAGTATCTGATAGTCCTCATCTCACGGTGGGCAGTGTTAGCTGCATAATCCCTTGAAGTCCCAAGCACAGTCATTCAGTCTTTACCAGAGTCCATCATTATTCCCAGAGTTGCTTCTCAAATTGCAAGTAGTTATCTCCCTGATAAGACATGACTCTGACTCCAAAACACTAGGGATTTATGGTGTGGCATTCCAACTGGAGTATTTCAGAAAATCGACACAGAATACTTAGTTACTACAAAAATATCAAGCATCATCTTATCTAATCGTAAGGCCAAAGCGGTAGGGTCAGCTTCTACTGCAGCCTAGACCTGCCACAGAATCCTCTGTCTTCTGTCATATAAGTCAGAGTAATTTTTCCAAGTCCATTGTAGGCTGCCTTCAAAATCCAGTGGCCCTCTGAGTAATATGCCTCTTTCTATGTCTGAGGAAACAGACAATGAAAATAAACATAATCAATGAGGAACTCTATACATTCTAGAGTCCCTGCCCCGATGCTTCCGGGGCTGTCTGAGGGTCAGCAGTAGAGTTTGACTTTTTCCCTTGTCAAAACATTCTTTCTCTCTCCCTAGTTCACAGATATTCACACCTGATAAATACTCAACTTATAAAATTCCATCTCAATGTCTGCTCCAAGAGAATTCAACCTGTGACGATTGGTGTTAGAGGTGGCAGAGGAATCAAGCAATGAGATGCCACCTAGTTGAAAATTAGGAATTCATTTCATCACTGTTGGTAGGTAGAGCACAGGTATCTACTTGCATGCATTGATGTTTAATTGTTACAACTCTCATTCAGTGAATTTAGATGATATTAGTGGTGTCATGTAACAGGTACAGGGAAAATAGTGATTATAAGAACAATAGGATTGAATGACTCTTGTTAAGCACAATAATTGATGCTCTAGGAAAAGATACTTCCAATTAATAGGTAGTTTAAAAGTCATAGGAATGATAAAAGGATTCTTTGAGAGCTCACACAAACACATTCTTCTTCTGCAGTGGGAAGGCATAGACAGCTGAGGACCAGGACTAAAACCTAATTGTAAGAATGACAGAGTAGCCCACCTCCAAAGAAGGTAAAATCCTTAACCAAAGGAGCTTGTTATGTCAAAATCAGGACCTTGGTTGGGAAAAAAATATGAGTCTGACACATGGGCTGATGCTTCTCAACTTATTGAATTCCTGGATTCTCCTGAGCCACATTTAATGTGTTCAAGAGCAACATAGGACTAATGACTATTGACTTGGACAGGACAGCCCAAAACATTCCTTCTTTGATAGATTGTGGAGGCACCTTCACCGTCAACAATCAGGTTACATCTATACAGGAAAGAGCCCCAGGGCTACAGGCCTGGTCTGGTCCTAGCTCCTTTACTCATTTGCTGTGAAATTTCTGATTTTCATCATCTGTTACCTGGAGAGAATAATAATGCCCTCATAGAGTCTGACACTTAGCTATGATAAGATACCATGATTAATAGAAAATAATCTTAGCAGTGAGAAGAATTGTGTGATGTGCTGAGTGGACTAGATATTGGGAATGGTGTAAAGGAACTAGTTTCTCATAACAAATAGAATACAGAAAACTTAACATATACATTAACATTTATTCATAACAAAATAGAATACATAATCCTTGGTTTTCTGTAATAATTTTACCACATGTTTACATTATTAAATGATATGTAGCTCATTTTGCATGACTTTAAGCTCAACAAAAGTGGATGTTTGTAGGCCATATTGATGTTGATACAAGTAGCACTATTTGATACATTTTCACTACTATTTTGTATTTCATTTTATGAATATAAATTTTAAAATTATTTTGGGTGGGATACTTAAATGAAAGAATCATTAGACAATATCCTGCCCTCAGCTTTCCAGATGTAAAGTCGGTTTCTCTGCATGTGTCAAGATGCATTCCAGTGCACACCTGTATGTCTCAAGTCAAGAAGTTCTGTTAATTACAGGTTGATTCTCTAGGTAAACATTTTCTCTCACCACAAACACGTAATTCCATTTTCTCCAAAGGAAGCAGGGTATCACAAGGAGAAGGTGCACTCAGGGTGATTTGGACTCTTAGTGTATTAAATGATAGCTATTATGGATCTAAATGTACTTTTCTGTTAATCTTTGCTCATCAACGCTTCAAGAACTTCTTTTTTTGTCTCTTTAATCACATTTCTTGATGCTTAAACTTCATAGGCTGTAGGGAAAAGAAAGAATTATTTTTCTCACCCATTATTAGGTCATGGCTGAGAGCCCTTTAACAAAAGGCAAATAAATAAGGGAAAAGCATATTAACTTCTTTAATATACTTTCCACATGACACAGGAGGCTTCATAAGAAAATGAAGCCAGAAAGAAACAGGGAAACCTGTGTGTTTTTATGCTTAGGTTTGATAAAGAGTGGGCAGTGACGGGGAACTGTGATTGGACAAATGGGGCATGAACCAATAGTGTTAAACTGGGGGGATTTTAGAAAGACCTGTTTGGATCCTTATCTGTGTTTTTCTGTGTCTTCAGACATAAGAATGTTCCTTATTTCTAGGTATAAGAGGGTACCTTTTAAATAAGGGTTTTTATAACCTGCCACTGGTAAAATGGTAAGAGAAAGTCACAGAATGGTCTTCCTAGATTTGCGGTCAGCTTCAGGGAAGAAGTACAAGGGGAAGGTGACAGTGACCTTCCTTCTGCTTCTATATTGTCAAATACCAATATGCCATAGTTTGGGGTAACATGTCCTGGGCCCCATCAGGGCTAAACAGTGTATTCTAGCCATACTATATTTTGTTAGTTTCCTATGTGCATTGTCCTCTTTCTATTATCTCTGGTTTATTACTTTCAGTTAGAGTATATGATATCCCATTTTCACTACATATTATCTGGGTAGTATCTATATCACTTGGTTCTCATCTCAATCATGAATCTACATTTCCCCATCACAGCACCATCCAAATTTTATTATTATTACTTGTTTGTCTATTGATTTCATAAAATTATCAAAATAATAGAGACAAATTTTATCAGTTCAACCTGTTATTAATAGAGGCCTCTCACAGTACCTAGCACATAGTAGGTCCTTTATAGTATTAAATGAATGAATTATTTAATTACTGTGTTTTAATCAATTTCAAAGCACATATATTTTAACATCTCTGAAATCAGAGTGCTGCTTGTGTCTCAGGATCCTTAGGGCATCACTTTTCCAGGTGGAAAACCTCTGTGGCCTGTGGTGCCTATGCCCAAGTTTTGCTCAGGCCCACTGGACTCATCCCACCCACTTGGTCTTGCACTATCAGCCTGGATCCCACACCTGCCAAGGGCTAGCCAGGTGCAGAGTGGTGAGGGGTGGGTGAACGAATGCAGGGTCTGGCCACTGTGCACAGCCAGGCACACTGGCTGTGGTGGGGCAGGCAGCTCCAGGTGCTGGCACAGCTGTTGGTTCTGTTCGAGACCAAAGCTAGAGTAGACATACTCTACACAAGCATACACAAGAGGCTTCTGTTGTGGGCACCAGCATCTGGTTAAAGGGAACACAATGGTGCCCGAAATCTCAGAGATGCCAGGAAATGCAGAGCCCCAAAGAGGGTGTTACACTGTGTCACAGACTTAGGTCAGGGAGCCCAGAATTATGGGCTCCCAGAAAGGCCTCAGTTATTCTCTCCTTTTCATTGCCTGAAGCATAGAAAATCGGGGTGGGAGGGGGTGTTTCAGCCCTGTTTGTGTTACAGCTTTTTCACTCCCACCATTAGGTGGGTCCCAAATCCTTATCCTATGTCCAGGAAAAATTAAGTATGTGGACACCTGCAGGATGAGCAAGGTAGAGAGGAGCTTTATTGAGTGACAGAACTGCTCTCACAAGACCCACACCGGGTAGCAACTTTCTACAGGCAGGTCATCCCAATGAGTCCAGGAGACCTGAAGTGGGTAGCTTTTTCCCACAGCTGATAGTCCCAACATTTGTTGGAGTCTGGCTGAGTCTGGGGTTTTTATGGGCTCAGAAAGGAAGAAGTGCCTGCTGATTGTTCCATGGGCAGCCACGTGTGGGCCTGGAAAAACACCACAAGTTCTCACTCTGGGCCGTGGTAGACTCCACGCACAACTGACAGCCTGGACCCCAGGCTTTGGGTCATCCCTGGCTTGACTATGGGGTTTCATCAGGGACCCGTCCCTTTCAGCCCAGGATACTGTCTTCTTCCTGCTGCTATCAACATGCCATCCATGGTGCCCAGGCTGTTCATGACAAGGGGTGCCTATAGGCCCATGCCAAGCTGCCCTCAGTGTCCCCTTGGCCTCCCTTCTGTGCTCATTGGCACCCAAAGTCCAGAGCAGGCTGAAGCAGCAGGGCTATGGAGTGTCAGGGCACCCTGAATGTGTCAGGGCACATATCCAGCCGGGTTGCGACAGCACCTGGGCTGAGCCTCCGCTTTGCTCTGAAATTGGAGCAGGAGGAGGGAAGAGTGGGAGCAGGCACTTCCAAGACATTTGGGGAAGCAGGGCTTCCCAGGACCCCAAAAGTGCAGGGATGCCCAGGTCCAGAGCTGCCTCTGGGTGGCTGCAGCTGCACTAGGAAATGTAGAGCTCTCACCCCACCAACTCAGTAGGGGGTGAGGCTCCTACCCCATTGACTCCATGGAGCACACAGCCCTGGCTGTGACTCCCCAACTGCAACTGGCTGCTCCTGAGGGACCGCCGCCATCACTTGTCTATACGGACCTTGTAACTGCATCAGTACACAGAGGCCCCAGCCAGCAGTGCCTAGTTATAAAATCCAGACTTCTAGGGCTCAAAGGACAGGAAGTGCTGGTCTTCTTGTTCTGAGCTGTTGCTGCTAAGTTAGTACTCCCTCTCCTTGGTCTCTAGATTTTCCTCAAGGGTCAGACTCCAGTTAGCCAACCCCAGTTCTGGCTGTGGGAGAAAAATACCTGGATGGTCACAGATATTGGCCTTCACACCCCTCTTTACCCCACTCTTGTCATCAGCCTACTGCACAAATTAGCCCGCCTTGAGATTTTCAAAATGATTGTCAAGGTGAGAAAAACATCTAGGTCTTCTGAGTCCAATTTAGACCTCACGTACATTGTTTTCATTCACATGTTCTTCACGACATGTTCATACTCCTCAATGCATTTTGACAATATGGACAGTTACGTGACAAAATACAATAAAACCCCTCTTTCTTGGCTCGGGGAGGAAGCTGAAGTTACAGAGATTAGACTTGTTTTGAAATGCCCAAAAGAGTAGCTGTCCAATGAATCTTAATATTAAGAGAAAATGTATATATCAAAGTAGTGAAAATTTTTAAGGTAATATACCCCCTTTGTCTTCTCACTCAGACATAGATTCAGTCCTAAGAGTGGCCCAACAGAATTTGCAGCACTTTGACGCACTCACGTGCTGCTTTTTCTCCTTCCCCTCCAGTCCACTGGTTTCCCTGCTGTTGTGACATGTCAGTCATGATTCTGCCTCAGAGCCTTTGCTCTGATGAACTCTCTCCTCAGTGTTCCTTCTACTTGTGGATATCTCAGGGTTCACTACTTCTTCATCTTCTTCCCTCATACTTCACATTCTCAGTGGGCTTTCCTAGCTACATTATATTAAAGTTAAACACACCTCTCTTTCTTGCTTGATTTTTTTCTCCTAACACTCATCACTATTGGGTATCTATACATTACTTACTTCTTATTCATTGGCTATTTTTCTTTACTAGAATGTTAGCTTTGAGAAGGCAGGAAGTCTTGATCTTAGTCTCTGCATTATCCTTGGCATTTTAAACATTATCTGATATATAATAGGTGCTCAAAAACTAGTTTTTGAAAGAAAGAAAGATTTTCAAAACATTTGAAGACTCAGGACAAGCATGATATTCAGGTCCATAATTTTGACAGTTGATAAAGGGATTAAAGTGGAAAACATATCTAATTCAACAAGCCCATTCTCCATGACTAAACTTATTAATTTTATACATTGAAATTCCGGGCAACATTCATTCCAAAAGTATCTAAGCCTTCAATTAAAACATGTTGGATTCATCCATTGTATTTTCAAAAATGTCTGATACTGTGATCACAACCACAAATTAAATTCAAAGAATCATTCATTTATTCACTTATTCATTATTTTAATGTAGGGTTATAAAATGGCTCATCTGTGTTAAAGATTCTTAACGGCCTCATGGTACCAACTAGTCAGTTTGACTTATCATGAGTCACCTTAGCAAGCAAAACAATAAACAACAAATACAGACTTTCTGGTCTTAGGTTCCAGAACTTCAGCACACAAACAAGACAAATGAATTTTGGTTACCTGAGCAGAGTCTATTTTGTCTTCTTTCATATTGTCAGATATGCTTCTCTAAGGACCTTTTCGACATAGGAGTCTTCTAACTTTTTTACCAGGCATTCTACTAAAGGATAGAAGAGAAGTATGCCTCTTAGATTGGCAGAAAGTGTGCTGTGCTTCACAGCTTACACATGTATACAAGCCAGTGTCCACACTGATGGTTTTGGCTAGTTCCTTTTCTAACTTTAATTATATTATTATGATTCTTAAGTTTTTACTATGGAAGTTCTCCCTGTGTTTTCAAGTAACATGGATACATGTAAACATTTTCAATCAGGTCCAGTTATGAACATAATCTCCATAGCACAACGGAATTTAAGTTAGAGTGGTGTCTTGGAGTAAGGAAAAGTAAAAGGTAAGAAAGATAAGTGAAAATTTCTTTTTAATGTTTTCTGAGAAACTTTTTGTTCAGACAGTATTCACTTTCAGGGAGGCTCCAGTAGGTTTTGAGGGAGGGTCTGACAAAGTTTCCGGTGAGTGAAGAACGGTTAAAATTTAATCAAGCGTATTCAGGCATCCCTGGCTGGATTCTAAGTGGTTGTGTAAATCATTAAAAGAAGGAAGGCAGCGGTAGAGATAGTGGGTAGATTTTAGTACAATAAGTAAGTGCTAGATAAGCATATCTATATTGCAGACATATTTGTTTCACCAATTTACAAAAATCTTTAAAAAGCTAAGCAGCATACAATTTCATTAAGACTTTCACTTAAGAGTATGGATAAAAAGTGGACGGGAGCGGAGGCTCATGCCTGTAATCCCAGCACTTTGGTAGGCCGAGGCGGGTGGATCACGAGGTCAGGAGATCGACACCATCCTGGCTAACAAGGTGAAACCCCGTCTCTACTGAAAACACAAAAATTAGCCAGGCGTGGCGGCCGGTACCTGTAGTCCCAGCTACTCGGGAGGCTGAGAATGGCGTGAACCCAGGAGGCGGAGCTTGCAGTGAGCGGAGATCATCCCGCCACTGCACTCCAGGCTGGGCGACAGAGTGAGACTCCGTCTCAGAAAAAAAAAAAAAAAAAAAGGATAAAAAGCACTTATACAAATCAGTTCTTTAAGCTTACTTTTCCATTTGCACATGGAATTCATTCACAGTAAGGTGATTATACAATGATACACATAAAAAGTAAAATCTTCCATTTCAGTAGATGGAATTTTAATTACTACCAGCTAGACTGAGATGCTGCTCTAGTTCAGGAGGTTAAGAAATCAGTGCAATGCTGTTTATGTTCTCCACAACATATGATGCAGCAGTCATGTCTTTCTATTATCTATTGTTTCGGAAAGTGATTATGCCAGGAGCTATGCAGCTTGGGGGAAAAAAACTGAAATGCCCCCATCTATTTCTAATGAAGATTAAGAGAATCTTCTGTCATGTTGACTCCATTTAGGCATAAAATTGCAATTATTTTGACATTAAATTCTCATTATTGTATTTCCCTTGTGTGATCTTTTTACAGATATTTGTGGAAATGCTGACTGACAACAATCTTTTGTTAAATACTATTCCCTTGTCTACTTTTCTTTCTTACCTCAATATTCATTCCTCCCAACACTAACTCCACCCTCTTATCTGTTATGACCTTTGAAATTTCTTTTTTTTAAATTATACTTTAAGTTCTAGGGTACATGTGCACCACGTGCAAGTTTGTTACATTGTATACATGTGCCATGTTGGTGTGCTACACCCATTAACTCGTCATTTACATTAGGTATATCTCCTAATGCTATTCCTCCCCCTTCCCCCCACCCCACGACAGGCCCCAGTGTGTGATGTTCCCCTTCCTGTGTCCAAGTGTTCTCATTGTTCAATTCTCACCTATGAGTGAGAACATGCAGTGTTTGGTTTTTCTGCTCTTGCGATAGTTTGCTCAGAGTGATGGTTTCCAGCTTCATCCATGTCCCTACTGAGGACATGAACTCATCCTTTTTTATGGCTGCATAGTATTCCATGATGTATATGTGCCACATTTTCTTAATTCAATCTATCATTGATGGGCATTTGGGTTGGTTCCAAGTCTTTGCTATTGTGAATAGTGCTGCAATAAACATACATGTGTATGTGTCTTTACAGCAGCATGATTTATAATCCTTTGGGTATATACCCAGTAATGGGATGACTGGGTCAAATGGTATTTCTGGTTCTAGATCCATGAGGAATCGTCATACTGTCTTCCACAATGGTTGAACTAGTTTACAGTCCCACCAACAGTGTAGAAGTGTTCCTATTTCTCCACATCCTCTCCAGCACTTATTGTTTCCTGACTTTTTAATGATCACCATTCTAACTGGTGTGAGATGGTGTCTCATTGTGGTTTTGATTTGCATTTCTCTGATGCAGCCAACAGACACATGAAAAATTATTCATCATCACTGACCTTTGAAATTTCTGTAGGAAAGAACTAAAAACGAAAAGAAGCATACAATTATTATTTCCCCACTGGTTTATGTCAGAAGAAAAACAAAGACAAGAAGCAATTGGTAAAATTATTCTCACACTAAATAGGTTTCTGAGAGCCCATTTCAGATGTGGGGAGGCTGCAGCGACAGCAGGAAGAAACATTTGCAGTGCTCTGTAATTCTGAGCCCTGGCAGCTGTAGCATCAGGGTTTTCTGTTCAGTTCCCTGGCAGCTGGAATGTGGTCTGAGGTCTCAGATACAGACAGACCAACCCAACCTCTAACCTTCAGTTAACATAACCTCTGAAGCCACTACCTAAGTGCTACAGGTGGCCCCTAGAGCAGTTAAGGTCACCTTTCTAATAATGTCCTGAGAGCTTGCTCTTTTCTGCTGCAGACAATCCCCCTGAACTTTTCTGTCCTTTCCTCTGCGGAAAAGCTGACAGGCACAACCTTGGACAATGGCACCTTAAAGGAGGCATGCTGACTTCATTGTCTCTTTTAAGTGTCCCTTTTGAAGTGAAGGAAGTCAGTCCATAGTAATCATTATAGCTCCCTCTAGGATGGCACTGCAAGGTCAGCTCTGCACAGGAGTCCTGCACTGGAGCACGAGAATAAGATAAGAATATCTGACTTCAAACCTCCTGGCGATTTTCATTAAAAGATAAATCTCCCTCAATCTATTTTGAGACTGGGTTTTTTATAATACAATAATAAAAGGGTCAGTGTAAAAAAGACTTCACTTCATCTACCATATTTTTTCTGCTGCTCGATCTACTCTATAAATGCATTTAGCAAGTCTAAAGGCAATTGGAAGGTGTGTAGAATGTGGTAGCTTTGCAGCCAGGTGAAATATTGCTCAATCAGGTTAGAAAATTCAAGATCTGACTCTCCCAGAGTGAGTGTCTTTGTTCATTTCTGAGAACACAGCAAAAGTCATCGTACTCTCCATCTGAGTCCGTTCGTGTGAAGTGACAACATGATCGAGGGTTGCATTGTGTGAAAACACAATGAGCAGCAGCATGTCACCTACTATTTCAAAACTATACTTCAGAGCACCTGAGAGTCTGAGAGATACTGACTAGGGGATTTGAGTGATTGCCTTCAGTGGGCAATGTGTCTTAGAACACACTGCTTATCCATGCTCTAGGGTTAGAGTGTTTCTTGCAGAAGGTCTTCTGCTGCATAGAGTCAAGTCAAAAGATACAGTCATATAGGAAGGGTGCGATTATCCCTGATGGGATAACCAAGAGGCCACACATTTCCTGGAATGACATATAAAACGTGACAGCATTTTAAAATGGATTAATTTCTAATATTTTAAAATACTTTAATCTGTAGGAAATACAATTGTGATTAAAATTATTGTACGATGAAGCGCTGGATTTGAACTAAAGAAAGATTTGTTGTTATGATAATGGTATCAATAACACTAGAAGATGAATAGCCTCAAATGCAATCATTAACATATTTCAGGTCTAAGGGACCGTTTACCTTTTCATCTCTGTCTCACATAATTTAATTTTCTTCTATTTTCATGAATTTTTGAATTATTTCTTCTTTCTACTTTTCTTCTATATGAATTCCAGTATTCAAAAAAATATGTTTTCTCATGCATCCATATGTTCCTTAAACTCCTATAAAGGTTTACAATAAGTCAATTATAAGCTTATTACAGGCATATTTGATTTTGTTGCACTTCATTTTATTGCATTGTGTGATACTGAATTATTTTACAAATTGAAGGTGAGTGACAACCTTGTATGGAATGAAACCGTGGGCACCATTTTTCCAATAGCATATACTCACTTCATGTTTCTATGTCAAATTTTGGCAATTCTTGCACTATTTCAAACTTATCATTATATTTGTTATGGTGATTTGTGATCAGTGATCTTTGATGTAACTATTATAATTGTTTTGGGGCACCAAAAACTGCACCATGTAAGAAAGCAAGTGTAGTTGATAAATGTTGTGATGCAGTATATATTCTCACTGCTCCACTTAATGGTTGTTCCCCAGCTTTTCTCTCTCTCCTCTGGCTTCACTATTCCCTGAGCCACAACAATATTGAAATTAGGCCAATTAATAACCCTACAATAGGCCGGGCATGGTGGCTCACGCCTGTAATCCCAACACTTTGGGAGGCCAAGGCGGGAATATCACGAAGTCAGGAGATCGAGACCATCCTGGCTAACACGGTGAAACCCTGTCTCTACTAAAAAATACAAAAAACTAGCGGGCGGAGGTGGCGGGCGCCTGTAGTCCCAGCTACTCGGGAGACTGAGGCAGGAGAATGGCGTGAACCCGGGAGGCAGAGTTTGCAGTGAGCCGAGATTGTGCCACTGCACTCCAGCCTGGACGACACAGTGAGACTCCATCTCCAATAAATAAATAAATAAATAAAAAATAACCCTACAATGACTTCTGAGTGTTGAAGTGAAAAGAAGAGTTTCAGATGTTTCACTCTAAGTCAAAAGCCACAAATGATTAAACTGAGAAAGGCATGTCAAAAGCCGAGATAAGCTGAAAGCTATGTCTCACACACCAAACAATTAGCCAAGTTGTGAATGCAAAGGAAAAGTAATTGAAGGAAATTAAAAGTGCTACTCCAGTGAACACATAAATGATAAGAAAGCAAAACAGCTTTATTGAGTATAGGGAGAAAGTTTGTGTGGTCTGTATAGAAGATCAAACCAGCCACAACATTCTTTTAAGTCAAAGCCTAATCCAACCCAAGGCCCTAACTCTCTTCAACTCTGTAAAAGATGTGAGGAAGTTGCAGAAGGAAAGATGGAAGACAGCAGAGGTTGCTTTAGGAAAAAAGCCATCTCTATAATACACAAGTGCAAGATGAAGTAACAAGTATGAACATATAAGCTGCAGCAAGTTATCCAGAAGCTCTTACTAAGATAATTGATGAAGGCAGTTGTACTAAACAACAGCTTTACAATGTCGATATAAGAGTATTCTATTGATAGAAGTTGCTATCTAGGACTTCAATCGCTAGAGAGGAGAAATCAATGCCTGGCTTTAAGGTTTGTAAAAACAGGCTTTCTTGTTAGGATCAAATACAGCTGGTGACTTAAAGTTGAAGCCAGTGCTCATTTACCACTCTAAAAATCCTACAGCCCTTGAGAATGATGCTAAATCTACTCTGCCTGTACTCTATAAATGGAGCACTGAAGTCTGGTTGCCAGCACATCTGTTTACAGCATGGTTCACTAATTCTTTTTTCTTTTTTTTTTTTTTTTTCTTTCTTTCTTTCTTTTTTTTTTTTTTGAGACAAGGTCTTGCTCTGTTGCCCAGGCCAGGTGTGAAATTGGCTCACTGCAACCTCTGTGTCCCAGGCTCAAGCAATCCTCCTACCTCAGCCTTCAGAGTAGCTGGGACTACAGTCACATGTCACCATACTCAGCTAATTTTTGTATTTTTTTGTAGACATGAGGTTTTACCATGTTGCCCAGGCTCGAACTCCTGGGCTCAAGCAATCTGCCTGCCTCAGCCTTTTCCCAAAGGACTGGGATTACAGGTATGAGCCACTGTGCCCAGCCAGTTTGCTAAATATATATATTTTTAAATTTTTATTATACTTTAACTTCTGGGATACATGTAGAGAACGTGTACGTTTGTTATACAGGTATACATGTGCCATGGTGGTTTGCTGCACCCATCAACCCGTCCCCTACATTAGGTATTTCTCCTAACGCTACCCTTTCCCTAGCCCCCGACCCCCTAACCAGTCCTGGTGTGTGGTGTTCACCTCTCTGCATCCATGTGTTCTCATTGTTCAACTTCCACTTATGAGTGAGAACATGCAGTGTTTGGCTTTCTATTCTTGTGTTAGTTTGCTGAGAATGATGGTTTCCAGTTTCATCCATCTCCCTGCAATGGACATGAATGCATCCTTTTTTATGGCTGCATAGTACTCCAAGGTATACAGGTGCCACATTTTCTTTACCCACTCTATCATTCATGGGCATTTGGGTTGGTTCCAAGTCTTTGCTATTGTGAACAGTGCTGCAATAAACATACGTGTGCACGTGTCTTTATAGTAGAATGATTTATAATCCTTTGGGTATATACCCAGGAATGGGATTGCTGGGCCAAATGGTATTTCTGGTTCTAGATCCTTGAGGAATCACCACATTGTCTTCCACAATGGTTGAACTAATTTACACTCCCACTAACAGTGTAAAAGTGTTCCTATTTTTCCACATCTGTTGTTTCCTGACTTTTTAATGATTGGCATTCTAACTGGCATCAGAAGGTATCTCATTGTGGCTTTAATTTGCATTTCTGTGATGACCAGTGATGATGAGCTTTTTTTCATATGTTTGTTGGCCGCATAAATGTCTTCTTTTGAGAAGTGTCTGTTCATATCCTTCGCCCACTTTTTGATGGGGTTGTTTGTTTTTTTCTTGTAAATTTGTTTAAGTTCCTCGTAGATGCTAGTTATTAGCCCTTTGGCAGATGGATAGATTGCAGAAATGTTCTCCCATTCTGTAAGTTGCCTGTTCACTCTGATGATAGTTTCTTTTGTTGTGAAGAGGCTCTTTAGTTTAATTAGATCCCATTTGTCAATTTTGGCTTTTGTTGCTATTGCTTTTTGTGTTTTAGTCATGAAGTCTTTGGCCATGCCTGTGTCCTGAATGGTATTGCCTTGGTTTTCTTCTTGGGAGTTTATGGTTTTAGGTCTTACATTTAAGTCTGTAATCCATCTTGAGTTAATTTTTATATAAGGTGTAAGGAAGGGGTCCAATTTCAGTTTTCTGTGTATGACTAGCCTGTTTTCCCAACACCATTTATTAAATAGGGAATCATTTCCCCATTTCTTGTTTTTGTCAGGTTTGTCAAAGGTCAGATGGTTGCAGATGTGTGGTGTTTTTTCTGAGGCCTCTGTTCTGTTCCATTGGTCTATATGTCTGTTTTGGTACCAGTACTCTTTTGGTTACTATAGCTTTGTAGTATAGTTTGAAGTCAGGTAGTGTGATGCATCCAGCTTTGTTATTTTTGCTTAGGATTGTCTTGGTTATGTGGGCTCTTTTTTGGTTCCATATGAAATTTAAAGAAGTTTTTTCTAATTCTCTGAAGAAAGTCAACAGTAATTTGAGGGGATAGCATTGAATCTATAAATTACTTTGGGCAGTATGGCCATTTTCATGATATTGAGTCTTCCTATCCATGAACATGGAATGTTTTTCCATTTGTTTGTGTCCTCTCTTATTTCCTTGAGCAGTGCGTTGTAGTTCTCCTTGAAGAGGTCCTTCACATCCCTTGTAAGTTGGATTCCTAGGTATCTTACTCTCTTTGTAGCAATTGTGAATGGGAGTTCCCTCATGATTTGACTCTCTATTATTGGTTAATAGAAATGCTTGTGATTTTCACACATTGATTTTGTATCCTGAGACTTTGCTGAAGTTGCTCATCAGCTTAAGGAGATTTTGGGCTGAGACAATGGGTTTTCTAAATATACAATTATGTCATCTGCAAACAGAGACAATTTGACTTCCTCTCTTCCTATTTGAATACCCTTTATTTCTTTCTCTTGCCTGATTGCCCTAGCCAGAACTTCCAATACTATGTTGAATAGGAGTGGTGAGTGAGGGCATCCCTGTCTTGTGCCAGTTTTCAAAGGGAATGCTTCCAGTTTTTGCTCATTCAGTATAATATTGGCTGTGGGTTTGCCATAAATAGCTCTTATGATTTTGAGATACGTTCCATCAATACCTAGTTTATTGAGAGTTTTGAGCATGAAGGGGTGTTGAATTTTGTCAAAGACCTTTTCTGTATCTATTGAGATAATTGTGTGGTTTTTGTCGTTGGTTCTGTTTATGTGATGGATTACGTTTATTGATTTATGTGGAACCAGTCTTGCATCCCTGGGATGAAGCCCATTTGATTATGTTGGATAAGCTTTTTGATATGCTGCTGGGTTTGGTTTACTAGCAATTTTTTAGCCCACTATTGAGACCTACTGCTCAGGGGGAAAATTATTTTAAAATATCACCGCTCACACCTATAATCCTAGCATTTTAGGAGGCTGACTGGGAGGATCATTTGAGCCCAGGAGTTCAAGATCAGCCTGAGCAACATAATGAGACTCCTTCCCTAGAAGACAAATTTTAAAAATTAGCCAGGCATGGTGCCACAAGCCTGTAGTCCCAACTACTTGGCAGGATGAGACAAGAGGATGGGTTGAACTCAGGAGTTCGAGGCTAGAATAAGTTGTGATCATGTTGTACACCAACCTGGGCAACAGAGCAAGACCTTGTCTCAAAAATCATACATATTACTGCTTGTTAAAAATTCATCTTGTCACCAAAGAGCTCTGATGGAGATATACAAGATTAATGTTTTTATGCTGCCAACACAACCGCTGTTCCACAGCCTGTGAATCAAATGGTAATTTTGACTTTCAAGTTTTATTAGTTAAGAAATACATTTTGTAAACCTATAGCTTCCATAGACAGTGACTCCTCTAATGGCTTTGGGCAGAGCAAATTGAAAACTTTCTGGAAAGGATTCACCATTTTAGATGTCATTAAGAACACTCATGATTCATAGGAAGTCAAATTATCAGCATTAATAGGGGTTTGAAAGAAGTTGATTTAAACTTTCATGAATAATTTTGAGGGTTTCAAGACTTCAGTGGAGGAAGTAAGTGCAAACGTGACGAAAATAGCAAGAGAAATAGAACTAAAAGTGGGGCGTGAAGATATGACTGAATTGTTACAATCTCCTGATAATCTGTTAACAGAAGAGAAGTTGTTTCTTATGGATAAGCAAAGAAAGCAAAGATGCAGTCTACTCCCAGTGAAGATGCTGGGAACATTGTTGAAATGACAACAAAGGATTTGGATTATCATTTAAATGTAGCCAATAAAGCAGTGGCAGGTTTAGAGAGGATATTCTCTAAATTTCAAATTTAGAAGTTCTACTGTTGGATAAAATGCTACCACGCAAAATAACATGCTAATGAGAAATGTTACATGAAAGGAAGAGTCAAATGTGGCTTTATTGTCACCTTATTTTAAGAAATTGCCACAGCCACACCAACCTTCAGGACCCATCACCCTGATTAACCAGAAGCCATTAGCACAGAGAAAAGACCTCCTCTGGACCCCACACCAAGTAAAAGATTAGGACTCGCAGAAGGCTCAGATAATCATTAGCATTTTTAGCACAGTATTTTTAAAGTAAGGTATACACATTTTTAAAGACATAATGCTGTTTCACACATAATAGACTACAGCAGTGGTCTCCAACCTTTTTGGCACCAGGGACTAGTTTCATGTAAGAAAATTTTTTCACGGACGGGGTGGGGAGTGGTTGATGGTAGGGTGGTGACGAAACTGTCTCACCTCAGAATATGAGGCATTGGAATATCATAAGGAGCAAACAACCTAGATCCCTCGAATGTACAGTTCACAATAGGTTTATGCTCCTGTGAGAATCTAATGCTGTTACTGATCTGACGGGAGGCAGAGCCCAGATGATAATGCTTGCTTGCCTGCTGCTCACCTCCTGATGTGTAGCCCAGTTCCTAACAGGCCACTGATCGATACCAGTCCCAGGCCCAGGGGTTGGGGCACCCCAGACAACAGGATAGCCTATTAAGTAAAAGTAGTGTACACATAACTTTTATATGCACTAGAAAACCAGAAAATTTGTGTGACTCACTTTATTGTGGTGATTTGAAGCCACACCTGCAACATCTCCAAGGTAAGTCTGTATTTTTAACAGGACATTTTTTTTCTCTGAGTGACAACTTCTAGTGGTATTTGCTGTCGGAATCTTGTGGCCCAATTTACAAGGAACGTCTCACAGTGCGCTTCCCTTAAAGCCATCGCAAGGAGACAGGCCATCATGAGTCAATTGCTACACTGCAGGTATAGACCAAATCAGATCAGATGCTGACACCAAACTAAACATTTTAATATACAAAACTCCATCTTTGCTCTGAGAAGACCCCTAAAATCAAAAAGATTTATTCATTTTTTATCAAAGTTCAATTTTGGACTTGATGAATATCAACCACATACAGGATTCACTGCTAGGCACTAAATCCAGGTAAGCTACTCTCTTTCACCTCTTCTCATGCTATATATTCTCTATGGGCAATCTCTTCCATTTGTGTGGTTTTAGTGGTGGCCTCTTTATACCTATACCTTTACAATCTGATGGTTCAGTGCAAACCAGTCTCCTCACTGAAGACTCATAGGAACAACTGCCTATTGGCAAAGCTAAATATTTTACCCCATTTCTATCCCTTTCCCTCTTTTAATGTTTCCAACTTAAATGGCATAATCATCCACCCAACCGAAATATAGAGCCATCTATTTTCTTCAGTCCTTCCAGATAATGAAATACCATTCACTAAAACTTTTCATACCTCCTAAATATATAGATTTTTCTCTAGTCACTTTGCCACTGTTATAGTTCATGATACTATAATTTTTCTCCAAATAATGACAAGATTTTTTATGATGGTCTTCCTGACCCCACAATCTGTTCTCTCATAAAGGCAGATACAAAGACAAAGCTGATTATACCTATGCTTTGCTTTTAACAACCATCAACCTTCTGAAAAATTCAGCCCTACTTGATTTGCCTTGAAAAATTCTACATTATCTGACTCCCAACTGAGATGGGGCAATATCTTTCCCACCTCAGTTTGTTCTTTCATTCATAAATCTATTCCTACATTTCTAAGATTTAGTTCCTAGACAGAACCAAATTCACTGTTACCTCCATATACTATTTATTATTTTTCTGTGTTTCTGCCTTATCTCTTAATACTGTTTATTATTTTTCTATGTTCTTGACCTATCTCTTTAATTTAACATACCCTTGTTCATCACTCAAGACTCAGTCTAAACATCACCCTCCATGTGATACATTCCATTCCCTCCTAGAGTACTTTGTAAACCTCTAGGGTGTTTTTTAGCTAGATAATGGACAGGAAACGATCACAAAATCCTCTTGTTGTGTCAAAATCATACCCAAATCATACTTTCAAATCACCTTAAAGATTTCTTGTAAGTAACAAAAAGAACATAATTTCTTTCAATTACCGGAAGCTAACTTTCTTCTATGTGTAATGCTAAGTGCTTTGCATGCACTTTAATTAGTCCTTATAACGTGTACTACTATCATCTCATTTTACTTCTGAAAGATCTGAGGCTACATTAGTGAAAAGTGAAACAGGAACTTAAAGGCAGGAAGTTTGACTCCTGAGGTTACACTAGGCTAACAAGTTAGCTGTGCTCACTCACAGTCTGTCTACAAAATAGCGCAAACATAGGAGAGAATAGTTGTTGTGATCGCAAAAGTCAGGAGTCACTCAGAAAAAGGAAGAGTTGTAGGAAATTGGGAGTCTGCAAAAATAACAAAGAAGACAGTGAAGATGAACCCCTCACTTACTAGATTACCAAAAGCTCAGAGTGAATGCAGCCTGAGAGAACTTCCATGGTAGCTAATCCTGAGGTGGCCCTCACCTCTCGTTTTTACCTTCAGATATTCTAGGATAGAGACTGGCTGTAAGTGTGCAGATCCCGTTTTTGTCACAGAAATTGAGCAATTTCTCAACATGACCGGAGTGGCACAGTGGTAAGGGACATTGCTTATGTGGTAAAAATAGATCCATAGTAGACACAAGCAAGAGCACTCACCCTCACCTCCATCCTGACATGCACTTTCAATCAGGAAATGGCCTCCCTTGAGCTACTTCTCCCAACAACAACAAAATATAAAGCCATAAACAACACCAGAGGCCAAGCCAGAACTTACTGATGACTCCAGGCAAAACCTCTCCCAAACACCCTGACTAACTTAGGTGTATATACATTATGGTCTAACACATACGACAACATCAATTCACTCTTGTGGCCTGTGCAGGCAGAACGCCCCTAGATAGGCTGCCCACTAATGACAGAGCAACAGCATAGAAACACTAACGCCTCTGAATGTACTGACTACTTTTTTAACATAATGAAAATTCATGAAACGTGTATGATTTGGCCATTGAGAATACACTGAACTTCCCAGACATATTCACAGTCCCAGAAATATCAACTAGTCTGGACTCATTTACAGCCCTTACTGCACCCTAATACTTAGATCGATTCCATCTGTTCTGTCCCAGCATCCCATGGGCAATGAGTTAAGGAGGAGGCGCTTAGGTCATTCAGAATTCCCAGCAGGCCATATTACACCTTCATGGTTTTACTAGATTTAACAGTAGTGGTTTTTATTGAACATTTCAGTCACTGAACCCACTACCCACCTATTAATCACAAGAAAGCTATGCCTTATGTCACAAATACTGGTATCTATTTAATCACTTCTGAATGCAGTCTGCGAATTTCTATAATATGTACTGTTAAACATGTCATCTATGTTGAACCTTATGTAATACACTAAATGATACATAAAAATTGACTGTAACTCCGAGTATTTCATTAGGGTATTTTTAAAAGAATTTATTTATATCTTCCACATCAGAATTTTATCCCAAACAATTTTTTCAAGATTTCTTTTTTATTTGTGACGGAGTCTCGCTCTGTCGCCCAGGCTGGAGTGCAGTGGCCAGATCTCAGCTCACTGCAAGCTCCGCCTCCCGGGTTCCCGCCATTCTCCTGCCTCAGCCTACCGAGTAGCTGGGACTACAGGGGCCCGCCACCTCGCCCCGCTAGTTTTTTTTGTATTTTTTTAGTAGAGACGGGGTTTCACGGTGTTAGCCAGGATGGTGTCGATCTCCTGACCTCGTGATCCACCCGTCTCGGCCTCCCAAAGTGCTGGGATTACAGGCTTGAGCCACCGCGCCCCGCCTTCAAGATTTCTATAACTGGATTCATAAAAAGCTATATCTGATGCAGATTTGTAATAGTCAACATTAAAATAGAGCATATTAGGGATTTATTAGTAGTTATTTAGACCTGCCAAGCAGTATCTTTTATCCTGGAGACAATTTGTTATTGTTAAATTTGACATGTTAGTTCTGCATTCCTAGTGTAATGTCAGGTATATAATAGCCAAAAGCATTTGTTAAATGATTAAATGAAGCAATGGTTCCTCTCTCTGGCAGTTTCTACTCCAGAAACTAGGGGACTTCAGGCATATGGCATCTCTTTTTGAGCTTTAAATTTCTCATCTGTTAAATGCGTATATATGAAAGCACATTAGCGTTCCAAGATATTGCTACTTTATAAATTAAATTCTACTCCAGATGAGAATATGAAACAATGGAAACATGAAAACAGTACCATAGTAATAACACTAAAACGTTAGAGATAAGATTGAACATTATGGGAGGTAATATTGCAGACAAGACTGAATTTTAAGAGACATGAACTTGTTTTCAAACCCCTGCTCTGTTACTGAGTAGCTAGGGGACTTCAGGCATATGGCATCTCTTTTTGAGCCTTAAATTTCTCATCTGTAAAATGGGTATATATGAAAGCACATTAGCTTTCCAAGATATTGCTACTTTATAAATTAAAATAAAAGTTGAGGGCCAGTAGAAATCACAAAAACGTTTGAAGAATTGGACCATAAACTGAGATTTTAAGAAAGAGTCAAATTTCAGATAAATGAAGAGAAAGGAAACGGAGACTGAGTGTAGTTGCAATAAAGAAAGCAGAGTAGAGAAGAAAAAAAGTGCTTATATGAAGAGAATTGTTATGCTTTGTGATCATATGGGGAAATATTAAAGTAGCTTTGATTAAATCAGTGGTGATGGCTGTATTGTGTTGTGGGTGTGGATAAGTCAAAGATAACGTCCATGTTTCTAATTTGTGAAACAATATAGAGAGTGATATAATTCACTGAGGCAAAGGACACCAGAAGATAATCAGTTTGAAGAGCGATAAATCAAGAACCCTGTGTGTGGTAAGTTGAACTGCTGTAACTTTTTTGTGTTAATGTTTAATTATTAAAGAATAAGTTGAATATTGAATTTAGTGATCTGGAGCGTAGAGGTTTGAATTACAGAGGTGGTTGCTATTCAAGGGGGAGAGTCTGGAAGCAAATTCACCAAGGAAAAGATATTCTCCAAGACCAACATGATCAGAATAGGCTGGAAGCCAGAAATATTACACAGGATACACATGTAAAGCTTACAGATGGGGAGCTGAAATTTTAACTGGAACCAAGAGAGATCTGCTGCCAAATAAATGAACTGAGAACTGTTTAACTTAGTAGCAACATTTAAAGCCATATGAGTATATACAATGTATAAGAGAGAAAGCATAGAAGGGGAACAGAAACTTGACAGAGGGCCCCATTTATGGAGCGGACGGCAGAAGAGAAGCTGAAACAGGAAATGAAGACAGCGTGAGACATTGGGGAGCAAAACTTTAAAATGCAACTTCAGAAGAATCAAAGGAAGATAGTTTTAAGATACGCCCAATGGACATTTAAAAAGTACTTCAGAGAAACCAAAGAAAAGAGCTTAGATATAACCCATGAAATTAACAATTTTATCACACTTGAAGGCAGTGATGGAGTCTATAGTCAATTTGTAAATAATGTGGGAAGTCTATAGATATTTCTCAAAATCTTTACTGGTTGTTTTCCCAAGGATCCAAATTCTTCCTACTAAACAGTATGTCTTTATCTCTGGGATCAACATGAGAATATCAGAAAAACAAAATATTCTCTTTTAACATTTGTCATAATAATGTATATGCATGACAATATGTTATAAGCATGTACATTAGTTATACATGTTACCAGTTATTTGAATTACATTAAATTTATCACCTCCATTTCCAGGTGGATATTTTAAGGCCAAGGAAATGTCAAATGACTTGTCTTTTGTTCTGGTAAATCAGAGAAAATTGGCCTATCACTTAATATTAACAGCACTTGGAATGCCTTCCAATTTATTTAAATGAAGGTCTTCATTTTCTGTGCATTTTTATATAATTTATTTTAAAATAACTTATAGCAAGGGAAAATTGTGATTTATTAAGAATAATCAGGACTTAATTCAGGCTGATATAACAGAATACTATAGACTGGGTGGCTTAAACAACAAACTTTTATTTTTATTTATTTTTATTTTTTATTTTTTGAGATGGAGTCTTACTCTATTACCCAGGCTGGAGTGCAGTGATATGATCTCAGCTCACCACAACCGCCACCTCCTAGGTTCAAGCCATTCTCCTGCCTCAGCCTCCCGAGTCGCTGGGATTGCAGGTGTGTGCCACCATGCCCAGCTAATTTTGTGTTTTGAGTAGAGACAGGGTTTCAGTATGTTGGCCAGGCTGGTCTTGAACTCCTGACCTCGTGATCCACCCGCCTCAGCCTCACAAAGTGCTGGGATTACAGGCTTGAGCCACCAAACCCTGCCAAACAACAAACGTTTATTTCTCACCATCCAGAGGCTGGGAGGTCCAAGATCAAGGTGCTAGCAAATTCAGTGTCTAGTGAAGGCCTTCTTCCTGATTTTCAGATGACTGATTTCCTGCACTATCCTCACACAGTGAGGACAGCAGAAGAGAGTGCTCAAAGTATCTTCTATAAGGGCACAAATCTCATTTATGAGGGTTCCACCCTTATGGCCCAATCACCTTCCAAAGGCCTCATCTCCTAATTCCATCACATTGTGGGTTAGGATTTTAACATTTAAATTTGGGGGTGATACAAACATTTAAGCCACAAATAAATAAATGCTTCCAAACCTATTAAGAGCATTCCTCTCTCCTTTAAATTAATGTCAACATTAGAATTCATTAGAGGAGACCAAATTTTTTTTGTATTTTGCTGTTATGTAACTCAACAATACACACTTCTTCAATCGGCCTCTCTTACGAGCCTTATGTTTCACAAACAATGGTTTGTGAAGGAAGTGTATATAATGTATATATAACTAATATAACTATAGCAAAGAAACATTGTGATTTGTTAAAAATAATCATGTCTTAGTTCAGGCTGCCGTTACAGAATACCATAGACTAGGTGGCTTAAAATATAAATAATACATATTTTTAAATAAATGCATCACAGACATTTAAAAATATTTTAAGCTTTAGGGTAGAGTCGTGGTAGGGAACAGTTTGTATTTCTTTATCTATGCCACTGCATCTTCAAAAAAAAAAAAAAAGGAACTAAGTTATGTATGTTAAAGGAAATGTGTCACATTAGTAGACATAATTTCCTTTTTCTTGGTGCTTATTATCGGAATGGATTATTGCTTAATGAAAACTGAAAAAAAAAAGGGACCTCCTTCCACCCTGGGAATTTTTGCAACATTTTGAAGAGCAAAGCTTAGTTTAAAAAGAATTTTCTTTGAATTTAAAAGTTGTTGTAAACATTAAGCATGTGCATTTTTATATGCATTTGTAGGCAAATATCACACTTTCAGGCTTTAGCACCCTCTGGCCTCTACCCACAGTGTCACTCTGCATGCCTCAGAAAACAAAAAGAAGTAATGCCACTGGATAAATAACTTGAAGTGAGAGACCCTGTTCATTGCTATGAGAAGCCAACAATTTGTTTGACTCCTTGCTTTAGCAATAACATTTCTCTTGTCACCAAGCATCAGTAACATGTAAGGTCTATCAGTAAAATATAATATGATGTTTGCTGCAAAAATGTAGCAATTATTATATCACATTTTTGGATCATCTTCATTTTATCATTCTCTTAAACCTCCTACTCACTTTCCTTCCTTGAAATTCAGTAATTTTATTTTTTATTATCCATTTTGCATATTGATTTTTTGAGATCTTCTTTTCTTCTGTAATCAGCTGCCATTTTGACCCTTCATCCCACTACCACATGAACCTTCTAAAATTTGATGAGCTGCGCCCTATGTACCATCCTCAGAAAGTTTCCTTCATTATGCCTAGTATCTAAGAAAGAAAGTAGATCATAATATTTAAAAACATGTTTTTCAGACGTTCCACCTTTTTGTGGTAAAATGGTTTAATAATGATTTTTAACATTTTCTTGCAAAGATAAAGGACAGTCTTTAATCAAAATGGTACAAATTGCTTATATTCAAGAACAGAATTTACAGCATCTAGAGTAGAACTTGAGGAATCTCTGTTCCCACTTAGACTCTATCCTCTCATCTACCTTGTCCCCAGAAGGCCCAGCTAATATTGCCTGACCAGTAAACTATGAAAACAAAAGTGAATGACTCAATATATCTCATTAAGATTCCACTCAAATGCCTGGGCACAGTGACTCACGTCTGTAATCCCAGCACTTTGGAAGGCCGAAGTGGGCAGATCATAAGGTCAGGAGATCGAAACCATCCTGACTAACACGGTGAAACCCCCTCTCTACTAAAAATACAAAAAATTAGCCAGGCGTGGTGGCGGGCGCCTGTAGTCCCAGCTACTCGGGAGGCTGAGATGTGAACCCAGGAGGCGGAGCTTGCAGTGAGCCGAGATGGTGCCACTGCACTCCAGCTTGGGTGACAGAGTGAGACTCATCAAAAAAAAAAGAAAAAAAAAAGATTCCACTCAAAGGTAATTTCTACCTTGGGCCGGTGTAGTTCAAGGTTGGGCTGATGATCGTATGCTAATTTCCAGTTTTCTCTCCATCTATGTGTACTTTATACCCTTTAAAATGCATGAGACGTAAAGTGTAGGGGAAATAAAAAGAAATTATTTTTCACACCGATGGCAATACATATAAATGTACCATCACCCCCGAAGACATAGTCCTAGCATAAATGGATCCCAGAGAGGTCTGGACACTTTTGTAAATGATGAAGTCATAAATGGTAGTGAATAGAGCGTGCAAGTGAGTATTGTGCCATATCTTCAAGTTTGATTTCAGGCAAGCAAATACAACCTCCATGCTATGAGCCCCAGAATTCCTTTTGGAAGCAGAATTCCGAGCAAGATTAGAGATAAAAATGACTCTCCCTTGGCTACCCAGCGTCACTGTAGTGCCGTGGTTAAAATAGGCTTGCCAAATCACTTCAGGAGAGTTGTTTAATTCCATCCTGATCAAATTTTACAGGTCTGTGATTCAAATTATTCCACGTTGTCGGTTGCAAGATTCCATCAGGAATGAATTTGTTCTGCTTGGAGTCCTTAGTTAGTGTTTGAGAAAGACCTCTGTGATTAGCCAAATCAAAACCTTTCAGCGGCGGCAGCAGCCACATTCAGACTGAATTTCTGCAGCTGACTTATCTAACAAAACATTATCCTCTCTTTAATCAAGGGCCTAAACACATGATTTTGTTACCCACTTTCAGTAAATAATTGAACTGCGAGCAATCTGGAAGAGCTATGAAGAGACACGCCCTATCCCCATCCCCAGGTGGGGGTATCTCTTCAATGTCACTCCACATAAATCCTCTCAAATCCTCTAAGTCCTCTCAACCCAGCTACTCATTCAGGGTGACAGAAGTGAGGCCTTTAGAATACTTCTGCCAAGGGAGCAGCTGAACGCAGGCAATTCATATATGTGTGAAAAATCTTAACAGGAGCACATCAGGGAAGCCTCTGCCTGACCAAACAAAGGCATTTCTCCCACATTCACCAGCCAGAATCTTCTTTAGCTTAATTGTTCTGCATATTGCAGGTAGCTTATTTTCTGGGGCTTCCAGGAGCCACAGCTTCTTTCCACTATATGCAGAATCTGGGGAGTTAGGAAGACACTGGGTACATTTTCCTAGGCCTTGAAGGAGATTCTAAATAGCCATCTTGTTTTTGCCTCAGACTTTCTTTTTTAAAGAAAACTCAATGACTGGCATCTCTCCTAGCTTAAGCATACACACAGGTATAAAATTCTGATTTCTTGTTTCATGCATGGTTAGTTGTTTACTGTTATCATTTGCTGGTTGGCTAAGCTCATTGATGACTTTAGAAGGCAAGTAAGTACCTCCAGTTTACAGTTGAGTACCTTGGCTGGTGTGGAGCTATACTGGATGAGAGCTTATTTGGATGTCTGGTGTTTGTTCACGGTTATATGATGCTCTTACTTCTGCTTCAAAAACGGCAATCAATCAAGACGTCTGACAAGTACTCTAGGATTGCTTTAGAACATCTGGCTGCCCAGCATCACCTGCAGCCCTTCCACAGCCCCTAAGAGACTAATGTTTCACTAATATTGCGGAAAATGCATCTTGACGATAATCCTGTGGCAACTCATAACTGATATTTTTCTTCCTAAACATGCATATTCTCTGCTCTATTCTTTTTGTGACAAACAGCAATTGGTTGACTTGATGTTAAAGGTGAAGTCTATGACATTTAGATAAGATAAAAATGAGAATACTTAATGAGTATTGTATTGTTATTTAATCTTTATAATAACATGAACGATGAGTACAGTTATATTCATTATTGAAAAAGTAAAGCACAAAGAGGTTAAAATACTGCTAAAAAGAAAATTGTATTTTTAGCAGAAGTGTTTTATCCTGTTATTTCTACCTTAATTTTTCCAAACCAAGCAGCATATTCATCACTGTTGTAGGATGAGATTTTAGTAAAGAAAAGAAATAGCCAATCTCTGGCTTTTGCATGCCCAAGCCTAAATTTATTAATACAATGTTTGTGGCAAATATTACAATAGAAATAGTGACTTTTAGGGAAAGAAAAAATATAAAAAGTTAAAAGAAGGAAAATACCTTCCCATCTGCCACCTTCTAACTCCAACCCCTGGCTAAAGGAAAATTCTCCCATTTTAGATATTTGTGCTTATGTGATGAGTAAGAAATAAAGCTAAAGGGGAAAAAAGATGAAAGTGGTCCTGAGTTGAGACTATTGCTTCCTTAGAAAAACCAAAGTGATAATTAATAGACCTGAGTTGTGCTTGGGACTACAAATAGCCTAGGAGAGAGTTTCACATCAGAGGTGACAAGCAGAGATGACTCAAATTCATTTAAATGTGAGTAACAAGATGAATGATTTTGCATGAAGATGTATGTTAGATGTCCCTTATGTATTTGTAGAACTAGTGATGAAGTTTTGGAAGAAAGTTAAGTTTTAATTTAGAAATACTGAGTTTGTGTGATAGCAACTCCTCCAGGATAAGATATCAAAGAAGGAAGTTGAAATGTAGTACTAGGAATTAGGAGAGAGAGCCAGACTAAGGACATTATTTTAAGAGTTAAGCATAAAGAGTATGGTTAAAGTAATGAAAAATGATAACTGAAAAGGCACTTAATATAAGCAGCAGTCATGTTCCAGTTACTTTTGTATTCCCAATTTCTTTAACAATACCTGGCACTTCACTGATTGGACTCATTGGACAAATGTGTGAAGAGTGGCTAGAGAGAGAGGAGAGGAAGTCAGAAACATTGGAGAACAACTAGAAGCATAACCGGTCAAGAAATGAAAACCTCTCAAAGGTATCAAAATCTCACTGAATTTCAGGATAATCTTCAAATTAAAGGACATAGATTATTTTAGAGGATTCCAACCTGGCTACATTTTCACATGACTTGGGGAACTTAAAAACAAACACACAAGCAAATCAAATCAAATGAAATAAAGAATATCTGGTCAGACCACTTAAATCTGCACCTCATGCAACTGATTACAGATATCAGTATTTTTAAAATACTGCTCCTCAGTTGTTTCTAATGTTCAGCCAGTAAAGAACCACTGGATTCAGTGAGTTTTATGACCTCTTAAATCATGGAAATTTTAACTTTTAGAAAATTTTTAAGTACTTGCTACGTCAAAATATTTTTTGACTTTTCCAAAGAACACAAAAAATGTTGACCTTGACTTTTCCAAGCCTTCTCTGTCTACATTGTCTTTAATCTCATCATTATCCTTGTGTTATCCAAAGTCATTTTTAACCATTGTTACTTCATCTCTTACATCTCATCAGTCATGAGATCTCACTGCTATGTTCCCTTCCTTTATATTTTCATTGTGACAGCTGTGGCTCCACACTACATGTCCTCTTTGTCAGGCCTCTGAGCCCAAGCCAAGCCATCACATCCCCTGTGACTTGCACGTATATGCCCAGATTGCCTGAAGTAACTGAAGAATCACAAAAGAAGTGCAAATGCCCTGCCTCGCCTTAACTGATGACATTCCACCACAAAAGAAGTGAAAATGGCTGGTCCTTACCTTAAGGGATGATATTATCTTGTGAAATTCCTTTTCCTGGCTCATCTTGGCTCAAAAAGCTCCCCGACTGAGCACCTTGTGACTCCCACTCCTGCCCACCAGAGAACAACCCCCCTTTGACTGTAATTTTCCTTTACCTGCCCAAATTCTATAAAAGGGCCCCACACTTATCTCCCTTTGCTGACTCTCTTTTCGGACTCAGCCCACCTGCACCCAGGTGAAATAAATAGGCATGTTGCTCACACAAAGCCTGTTTGGTGGTCTCTTCACACGGACGCGCATGACACTCTTGCTGTAGTGTTAATAATTTGTGAAATGATCCCTTTAATTTGAAGTGTTGGCTGCTGCAATCTATCCCTTTCTTTGCCACCAAACTTACCTTCCCCAAAACAGGTCAGATTATGCCACTCCCTGCTTGGAAACCCTTCATGGATTCCTACTACTTAGAGAATAGACTCAAAACTCTGTAGTGTCCTTCATGAATTAACTTGAACCACCCATTCCAGTCTCAATTCCTGCTTCATTCTGCCCCACTCCCAGTGTTTTAGCCTCTAGAATACCTGCTCCGCAAGCCTCACTATACACATTAACTCCTCATGTCTCAAAGGTTCCTTCCTTCCTTTCCTTACCACAATGTGAACTTTTCAAAACAATTTGCTCAAAAACTACTTTCAGGAACCTTTTTCCTTCTCTGGCCAGAATTAATTTCTCCTTTTGCTCTACTCTCCTGTCACGTTGTATCTATATTACAGCACTTAATATATTATGTCTTACTTGATAGTTAATTGCTTTAAACTTCTTTCTCCCACAATAGATCATGATCCCTTGGAGGCTAGCTGTCAAGTTTTACTATCTTCCTATCTCACATTTCATCTAGTACTGTGCTTTGTAGAAAGTAGTTACTTAATATGGACTTATTTCTTTGACTTGAACTGAATTGACTAGCTTAATACTAAAGATTTTTTTTACATAAAACTTAAAAATAAATAAATATGTCCTAGGAACCTAGTAAATACTTTTCCATACTAACAGTATATTAACATTTAATACAACTGATGTGATTCAGTTTCCATTTTAAGCATATGTTATTGTTTTGCAGTTATGAGAATGTCTAATAAACAAGTCAATAAGTTTTAGTTTTTTATTTTTCATTTGACCCTATTTATCTGTCAAACAAGAAGCAATTAAAAAAAAATCCTGAGGGAAAGGATAGTGTATCTAACAAAATTGCCTTTGTTCTTTCGGGATTTAAGGTAAATTGTGTTTGTAAAATCAGTTTGGATTTAGCTTATCTTCTTGTGAGAGCTAATGGATTTCTCTTTCTATTTAATAATTATGGTAAAGACTATTTCTGAATAACCATGGGCTTAAAAAATCGAAAATGACAGCTTTTAAAGTTTTGCTCCCCACCCTTTTAATAATATGAAAGTCAAAATTGCTTTCATTGGGTTGCCTAGGTTGTATCATGCATTAAGAAAACATTCTACCAGAATAAATACTAAATGACTTTCCTAGCCACATGCCTTCTGCTTAACTAATGATCCATTCTGAGGAGCCCTAATCAGTTATTGCTTCCCTAGGCATATAGGTGACATAATGCATGGATAGACGCTATAGTTATAGCATTCATTTTTTTTTCATTTTTACCAATGATTTACAGGAAATCACTTTTCTAACATGTCTGAAAAAATTATTAATGACACAACTACTACCTGGGTTATTGAAAGTTTTAAAAATTGTCATCAGCTGAAACTGAGTCTGTTGATCAATAAAGTTATTGCTAAAACGTAATGAGTAAAGGTTCAAGAGGCCATCTTCTCAATAAATAACCGGCTATGTTTTCAAGAAATTAAGGCTCATATGTCTTTCTCTGTTTGGTTCAAATGGTTGCCACTTGTCCATTGCAGGCAAATGAGTAGCCAGACACTTCAGAGATTCTAGTTTTTTCATTAACCTGCTGTGAGTCCTTAGAAAAGCCAGCAATATCTATGTATTTTCTTTACCTGGGCAAGGGAAGGAAGCGAGCAGTTCTCTCCTCTATGAGATTATTCTCTACGACAGCTGCATCTTATTATTGTTCTCATTCCCATTACAGGAGAGTATTATCTTTGCCTCAGTACTGCGTCTTTGCCTCAGTACTGCATCTTGGCTAAACACTACTTAATTTAATTGTATTTAATTTTAAAACATCTATAGGAATAAAAATGTGTGGGCCGGGCGCAGTGGCTCAAGCCTGTAATCCCAGCACTTTGGGAGGCCGAGGCAGGTGGATCACCTGAGGTCAGGAGTTCAAGACCAGCCTGGCCAACATGGTGAAACCCTGTCCCTACTAAAAATACAAAAATTAGCTGGGCGTGGTGGCAGGCGCCTGTAATCTCAGCTACTCAGGAAGCTAAGGCAGGAGAAATGCTTGAACCCAGGAGGCGGAGGTTGTGGTGAGCCAAGACAGTGCCATTGCACTCCAGCCTGGGGACCAGAGTGAGTCTCCGTCTCAAAAAAAAAAAAAAAAATGTGCTTTCTTTATTCTTTATGATAAAAATAACTAGTCTAGGTGGTTGAAATTTTAACAGTAGGGAATATAAAACTAATTTCCAGCATCTTAGGGCCACTACTTTTCAATGGCAATGAGAAATCATTTAGGCGTTTTAATCAGAAACGTGAAGTTAAGAATAAATTACAGAGATTCAAGCCAAAAGAAGCTGAACCAAGTTTAGGTTGTGCTGCAATCTACCTGATGTAGATAGTGACAATGGTTTGGATGACAGAATTGGTAGCAGGAACTGTAAGGCATAATGAATTTGAGAAATAAATTAGAGGTGGATTCAACGGGGATTTGAAATTGATTTAACAGAGTAAAGAGAGAAGACAATGTTGAGAAATCAAGAAGAGTATCCTCGTAGCTGACTTCAGGACTGTAAACATGTCAAAGAAAACGAGAGGGAAAACTGGTTTGGAGCAAGAAACAATGATTTAACTTTGTAAATTTTTGGATATTAGGTTTCTAAGAGTCATTCGCATGGGAATAGTTAGTAGGTAGCTATATATATACACGTATATATAAATACATATATATACACATATATATACACACACACACATATATATATATATACACACACACACACACACGTAGAACTAGAACTCAGCAGAAGAATCTGTGTTGAAGACAAATTAGGAAATCAATACCCTTGATGTTACATGAAGCCGTGGGAAATAATGAGTGATCTAAAACAGAAAGAATCTCATTGAAAGAGAAAAGATTACCTGTGCTATAATCACAATGATGACCATTATATAAGTGTAAAAACAGAAGATTCACTAAAGGTTATTGAGCAACGGAAGGCAGGCAAAAATTTTAAGAGAAGGGAATGTTTTTGAAAGCACAGAATGTTCAACAGCATCATAAGCTACTGGGAGATGAAGTAAATATGGACCTGAAAACAGGCACTACATTCAGAAGCAACAAGGCTGTAACCATGGTAATAACAGTGTCAGTGTGGACCAGAGTAGCGGAGATACAAGCAAATTGAGGAGGGTTCACGGAACACAACAAAATGGAAACAGCAAAGGTCCCAGCCATTTTCTGGAATTTGACTGTAAGTGGAAAGAGGAAAGATGACTGGAGAGAAGACATGGAACATAGACTGTTGTTTTGGATTAAAGAGGCTAAGGCATATTCACCTGGAAGGAGGCAGTAGAGATGGTGAAGCTGAGAAACAGGGAAGGGATGATAAGATTCTTGTGGCAATGTTCCCCAGTTCAAATTTTAAATCTGGGTAATGCTACATAATCTATTTCCCTTTGGAACGTACATAATACAAATTGGCATTTTAATAAAACAAACTTCTGTGAATTTAGCAGTAAATCTGTCTGATTTTGTGTGTCACAGGTTTTCTCAAACTAATTTCAACAAAGAACATCTTTTTCTTATGCGATACTTTGTTAATTACCTAAAGAAAGAGAATTCCTGTTTTGGAACTTTGTGGTAAGAAAGGGTTCCTAGCTTAGGGAGAGACAGTAATGGGATTCTGTGCTCACACAGGAGGATTCATTTTGAAGGTAGGAGAAGTAGTCCCAGTGTGACAGTATAAAAGAAAAAAGAGTTTGGATGCTATCTGCTTTATAAGCTTGATGGCGATAATTGATAAATTCTATTTATCTCTAAAATTTAAGATTATGTCTCAGCAAAGCATACACTGAAGTAAGCTCACAAATACATAAACTGAGTTACACACATACAGACCAACACACATTCACATAAACACAAATCATACATAAACTCACAGATGCTAGCACTTAACATATATAAATTCACATACATGGAGACACTACATAATATTCAGATGGAAAAAGATTACAGTTTATAAAAAGATTATTGAAACAATCTCTGCAGAGAATGTCGGAGAAAGCTGAGTGGAATTTCTCAGCATTGTTGAGTCCTAAGTAATGTAGAGATCATAATTTACATTGACACTCATCTGCTTGCTCGTGCAACTTCTGCAGTAGCTTTAAATAGCTTCTTTTGTGGAAAAAGATAATTCATAATTAGGACCAATTCAGGATCAAGGTTTTCCAGGCTGTGTAAAGGAGAAAAATAAGGTGAAGGAATGGAGCATATTGGTAAAAGAAAAGTTGAAGTATTGCACAATAAATTTAATAGTGTAAACATAACACTAATCATAATTACGATATACAAGATCCTCAGAAGATCTGGAACCATAACTCAGATAATCTGGTTTCAGGTTGGGCTCTAGAGAAGACTGGCCAGACCAACTAGTGAGATAAATTGTCTGTGTGTCTTGATGGAGTCAAAGATCAGCTACAGTAAGAGACAATGAAAAAGAAAGACAGAAAAAAAAGGAATTTGTATTAGGTAATGCGGTATTTGAAATTATGAATTTAGAGATGAAGTTGTGGTAACAAGATCTAGACTTGGGCCCTAGCAAATGAATGGTTGGGGTACAAAGGAGATTAATGTCACTGGAGAGGAGATTAAGAGATTTTAAAGCTAGAATATTGAGTAGGTCATCTACATACCCACTGGATTTACCTACTATAAAGTTAGAGAGAGAGAGAGAGAGCAAAGAAGATGGTGAAATCTACAGATTTCAAGGAATTGCAGATAGTTGGGTGGCAAGGCAAGGTACAGAATATGTAGCTAGAAGAGTGGAATAGCGTGCCATACAGAAGCTGAGAATTGTTTTATATGAAAATAGTTTTTTTGTAAAATAATGCATGATTATTACAAATTCAAACAATGAAGAAAATTACAGAGAAAAATAAATTAAAATCTAATCACATGAAATTACTATTATTAGTATGCTTACATAATCTCTTCTAGCATGTCTACAGTCACAGAAGCAAGGTTTTTTCATGAGAATGTAGGAGTTCTTATCAGGACGTGGAAAATGAGGAGAATGTCAAAGCCACATTCCAACACTGAGAAAAATGGGTTGTGGAAAAATGTATGTCTGCCTGAAAAGGGAAAGAGTGGCTTAAGGAGATAGCCATTGCCAGATAAAGGAAAGAAATAAAGATAATGTTCTATTATTAGAGAGTGATTGTGATGTGATGTTTGTTAATCATAGAATGTAGATTTCAGAAGTCATAGAAGATTGTTTGGAAGCAGGAAAGGTGGTCAAGGATGGGTCATGCTAAAGGGAGTGCACAACTTCATGGGCAAAAATGTGGCTGAAGAAAGATGATACAGGGATTCCATCTCAGATGGCAACCGAAGAACACGCAGCATGGCAGATGAGGCTGATGCACAGCTAGCAGTGCATTTATTCCAATGACCTCTTCAGAATCTGGTGGACACACAGTCCCCTCAGGATTCAGTGGCAGAGGTGGCACTCATTTATTCTCTCATTCACTCAAAAATAGGCTAAAACACCTAGTATGGCCAGGAACTGAATTCATCTCTAGTGCATTCAGTGATAAATATGAGAGACATAGTCCCTGCCCTCAGATTGAACAGAATGACAAAATAGTATGTGTTTATAAATGATAATTGAGTGTCTGAAAGTAGACAGTGTACAAAGAAATATGTCCCCCAGTAGAGGAATATGAGAAAAATTTCCAGTGAAGCAAGAACTGACCCAGGAAAGGAGCAATACACGTCAATCATAGTTTTCAGATAAAATAGTGAAAAAGTTCAATATCTCCTAACTAGTTAACAATTACCTGGACTCTTCAGTTACACAAATAAGTTTTAACATATTTGAACTTTAGGGAATTAGCATAACTACCAGGAGTGCCCATGTCTTAAAAATATTAAGAAAAAGAAGATACCAAGTTTTATATATATATATATATATATATATATATATATAATACTTGAATCTTCCATACGCATTTATTAAATATTATTTAATAGACAAGATTCCTTTAGTGTAATACTTTAATAAGACACCACATAGTTTCATGCATATGCATATGTACAAAAAAGGAGTCACTAGCTTTTTGAGTCATGATTTAATTCACAAAGACACAAAGCATGACTTTGCATAACTACAGCAAACCAGATCTGACATCAATAGTAATATCATCATATGTATACCCAGAGGAGTTGCTAATATGTTCAATATATTTATAAATCTCTAAAGATCATCCACAGCAAATTTCTCTTATCAGATACTGTTTCATTTCTGAATCTTTTCTATCTTTCAAAGATAAAAATTATAATATTCTTTCAAAAAGAAGATTCAGTGATTCTGTATATATATAGATTCCTCAGCAATTTCAAACAGATTTTAAATATTATTTGGCCTGAAGAAATATCTTGTACTGTTAGCACCATGATTCATAACATAAGCTAAATCCATAGGTAATATTGTTAATTTTTCTTTTTATTTTTAGGAGCTGATGAACTGTGGCTGAAACAGTTATTCGTAAACTAAGGAAATGTGATATGCTTGCCAGTGAGGAGAATAAAAAGCTTTTCAGTTTATTCCAAGGCAGCTCTATTACAGGCAGTTATGCTCCAAGCTTTAGTAACATTTTTCTGAGAGCAGGCACCACAGGGAGACAGAGGAGTGACAGATGGGTAGTGGCAGTGACATTTTAGCACCACAGAGTGAGGGCAATTGTTCACCTTTGAAGGCACTTGCTCCTGTGGCATTGGTTTGAATGTGGTCCCCATGAGAGGACATCACCTGGCTCACCTTAGGCTGTGTAAATTAGAAACATACTGTCTAGCAGATGAGCAATAAGGATATGAACAAAACGGTAAAGATGTTTTAAAAATCTAATTTCTGATTACCACTGGCTTGGAAGCTTATTTGTCAATAATTTGATTAGGAACAGCAGGAAATTTCTCTTTGTGTGAAGATGGTCTGGACTAACCTACAAAATAAGTGGCTGTTTTTCGCCTACAGGTTGTTACTTAGCCCAAGAATAAGCCACAGAAGAGAAAATTCTGGGAATAATTCCAGCCAAGGAGAAGAAAAGAATCCCACTTAAAAAGCCCTTTCGGCCGGGCGCGGTGGCTCACGCCTGTAATCCTAACACTTTGGGAGGCTGAGGCGGGCAGATAAGGAGGTCAGGAGATCGAGACCATCCTGGCTAACACGGTGAAACCCCGTCTCTACTAAGAATACAAAAAATTAGCCTGGCCCAGTGGGGGGCGCCTGTAGTCCCAGCTGTTTGGGGGGCTGAGGGAGGATAATGGGGTGAACCCGGAGGCGGAGCTTGCAGTGAGCCCAGATGGGCCACTGCACTCCAGCCTGGGCGACAGAGGGAGACTTCGCCTCAAAAAACAAACAAACAAACAAACAAAAACAACAACGAAAAAACGCCCTTTTGGTCCTTCTCCTTAAGTATCTAATTATTTGAATAATTATTATATACTTTCATTTTTAATTGTTTTTCCTGACATTCATACAGTTAGGATACCAACAGCTCTTCTGAATATTTTCTGACTCATTGTACAGAAAATCATGACATAAAATAACTTAATATAAGATGGATGTAAATGAATGATTTAGAACTTAGTTAAAAATACTAAAATCATTTATGAAGCTTTTCCATATGTGAGAACTTTCTGGTTACGGAAAAATCCCCTTTCCCAGGTATTCTGTTGATGATTAACTTCCCTTAAGCATTCAACAGGGAAAAGATTCACTTAACATTCAAATTAATTAAAATTTTGAAAGCTGGCTAATTTGTAGAGTACATACTCGTTGTTGGCAGAGCAAAAGCTGCAAATTCTGCTTTGCTGAAATGGTTTTGTTTGTATTGTGCATCTTCATGTTTCATTGACCCCATTTTCCATGTCAGCATCACACTGCATTACTTGCTCATGTGTGCCCACCATCTGAATGGTTGGAGTGAATAGAGTGCAGGACTATGGGCCAAGACTTGAACATGACTTCATCATCTACTTGCCCAGTTCTTCTAAAGCAGGGAGGTAACCAGAGAGCCATCAATAACCTAGACAGCCATTACCTCTCTTAAGAAAGTCTATACTGTATTAGGTGAATCAGAAGCAAATTTCCCTCACACCCCAACTATACATTTTTCTTGGATTCTACTAGCTGTGACATTTTTCCTTAAGAATCCTCATGGTTGGCAAGTTACAGAACATTAAAATCATAGAATTCTGGAGCTACTCAATATTTTTTAAAAACCCTAAAATTCATATTTAAGATGTTACCCCCAGAAGCTCATGTTAGTTACATCCTAACTGCTTTCTATTCTTAGGAAATGACATTATTTTACCTCTTAGACATCTTTGGAAAAAAACTAATAAAATACTCAGACATAAATTGGGGAGAAATGTGGTGAAAACAAATTCTTCCTTTTGTAAATAAGTATGAGTCATTTTCAGGCAAGAGTTTTGTCTCTGTACACATCAGACTTACTACCTAAATAACAATTGTTGCTGCTAGGGTTTGAATATTGTCCTCTCCAAACCTCATGTTGAAATTTGATCCCCACTATTGAAGGAGGAAGCTAATAGGAAGCATTTGGATCATAGAAGTGTATCTCTCATGAAGAGACTGATGCTCTCCCTCTGGGTGATGATTGCCTTCTTACACTATTAGTTCCCACTAGAGCTGGTTGTTAAAAAGACCCTGGCATCTCCTCTCCCTCTCTCTTGCTTCCCTTCTCACCATGTGATCTATGCACACACTAGCTTCCCTTCACCTTTCACGTGAGCGGAAGCAGCCTGAGGCCCTCACCAGAAGCAGATACTGGTGCTGTGCTTCTTGTACAGCCTGCAGAGCCATGAGCCAAATAAACCACTTTTCTTTATCAACTACCCAGCCTCAGGTATTTCTTTATAGCAACACAGAACAGACTGAGACAGATGCTAACATATATTAAACATCCATTGTGCATCAGGCACAGTGGAATGTGCTTATATGGAATACATCATGAAGTCCTTCTACTCTGCCAATGAGCCAGGCACTATCACATGTAAGAAAAAGGAGACAGAGAGAACTTAAGTGATTTTTCCAACATCACACAGCTAGTAAGTGGTAGACAACATGACTCAAGACCACAGAAGATTGATGCCAGACTTCACGCAGCTAGTAACTCTTTTCATTGTCTTTCTTCACTAAGACACTTCTACTGGTACAAATCTCACTAGAAAACAAAAACTAATGAAATATATAGAAAGACAGAAAGAGCAGGAGAAAGATAAATTATTTTCAGGTTTAAATCCAACCCCAAGGTGCCATTCTGCATCCAGCATACCTAGTAATTCTTCTTTTTTTTTCTTTTTTAATATAAGAAATTTTGTGTTGAAACAGGACTATCTACCTGAAATAATTAATTGCATATGCTGTTTAAATTGTAGAAAATATATTAAGAAGAAAAATTCACTGTGGCTTTTGGAGATAACTACTTTCAAAGAAAAAAGTCAGATAAACATATCCGGGTACAGTTTCCAACTGCATAGCTATATGTTGTTTCTAAAATAATACAAATCAAATAAGATCAGCAATAGTGACTCCACTGAGGAAAAACTCACCTTTAGAATGGAGGAATTTGTGTATCGCTTATGCTGATTTAAGAGTTATACACATGAAAAGGAATCCCCATGGCGTCTGATCTAATCTTGACACTGACAGCATCCACAAGATCGATTGTCATTCGCAGCTCAAAGCTATTGCCTAGGGAAGAAAAAATGCTTTGATAACTCATTGTGTCAAAGAAAAAGATTTCACGGTGTGAAATATTGATTAAAACTTTAACGTAAAATTGGTACTTTCTGAAAGAACCTTGTAAAGGGAACAAAGAGAATAACAAAGAAAATCCAAAGGGCACTTTTTAAGATTGTTTTCAAAATGTTGATCTTACTAGTGAAAAAATGTACATTACATTTTAATATCTACATCAATATAGTTTTTTCACTGTGGCAATATGTTTTCTTCATATTGTTGTTACCGTTTTATATTTTAAGGTCAAAGTGCTTCACTATGTTTTTTTGGTTAATAAAATAAATGCATTTGAGCTCTAGCTTTCAGACTATTATTTCTTTTAGTACAAACAAGTTAAGGGAAAGTCAATAGTGCCAATAGATGTTTTATAGTCAAGGAAGACCTGTGAGTTTATCTAACCTTTTCAATCAATAAACATATTTATAAAATACTCTAATGTGCTCACCATAATTTTTGGAGAGCTCCTATTGTATTAAGGGTGTGGGAAGTTATATAATAATTCTAACAGTAAAGAAGTCACGGCAAATTGGGATCCCAAAAGTGATTATATTACTAAGAGTGAGAAATGTCTAAAACATGAAAAAGTAACCCCGGATAAATCATATTTCTTTCAAGATAATGGGGTTAGAGTGGAAAGAAGGTAAAAAGAAGGATTAAAACAGGAGGATCATGTTGAATCTCAGCTAAATTACCGTAAGCTTTTCAGAGAAAGGTAAGAACAAAGATTGTGTGTTGTCGGACTACCTCATTTGCCTCCTTCAAATGGCTTATCACTCAGTCCACCTACACTTACTGTGCACCTACTCTGATGACTGCTATAAAAAAAGCAACTCCAACGATTTGATTAAGAGAAGATTTCTAATGAAGTATTATAGTGCATAAGGTTCATCTGAAGATATATGTAATATTTTGAGAAGATGTGATGAAATGGCAAATTATATTAGCACAGTGCCTGAAAAATAGTAAACAATCAAGAGATTTTAGTTGATAAAAGTGTAGGAATCACTGAAGATCCAAGGATATAGGTTGGATCCTACTTCCTTTTCTGACACTTACCTTAGTGTGAGACCATGAATTTGGGGATCTATTTCTCCACTGGCGAAACAAAACGAGGAGCAAAGTACTTCAAATGATGAATTCTAGTTCTCTAGCAATATTATTACATGAATTTTGAAAAGAGAAGGGTATTTTAGATGAAACAAAGGGAAAATGATGGCAGTACTAGAGATGGAGATCAGACACCAATTGAGAAAGGCAGCTAGGTTGAGGATCTCCATTCAACTCCTGGATTCAAATCTTGTGCCTACCACCAGCAGTGTGATCTTGGCAGGCAACTTAGACCCTGCATCTCAGTGTCTTCACCATAAAATAGGAAAATAATTACGCTTTCCTTATTGAGTTAATGGACAGATTAAGTGAGCACATTTAAGGTGCTTAGAACTGTGATTGGAACATAACACATGCTCAAAACATTTTAGATGCTGGTAAAAATGGCTCAGGTTTATAGCATCCTGGAAATTCACATGGTCCTCTGAATTTAATCTTCTAAGTTTGTAAACATAAAGCAATTTTTTTCCAGGAAGGCACAGAGTCCTAACTCAACTTTGTCATGATCGGATGGTTCTTTTTTAATCCTCTTGACAGGGCTACAGGCACAGAAGCAATGTTATACTACTTGCAAAATAAAATGAAGAGATGTATATTTAGCTCATTTATTTAAGGAGAGTCACTGCTTCACCCTTCTTCCTTTCCATTTCTGAAATGAATTTTTCTAAAATATCCAAAAATAAAGACAAACTATAAAGATTTTTCTTTAGTTGCTTTAAGATCTTTGCCTAGGTATTTCACATGATGTTATAGAGATAGGCATGTCCAAGAAGAGGGTGCAATTCTCAAAACACTCTTTTCTTTCTAACTTAGCCTTTCAAACTATTAGTCTTTGTTGTCCTTCAAATCATTTTATATTGCATAGCCAGACAAATCCAATTATTTTCTTAATGCTGAGGTCTGTGACTAACATTCATTCCTTTGGGATTTGGTTAGAAACATTAAACCTGCATGATGTATAACATGAAGTAGAGCATATTTACTAGCTGTGACCTTTATCATCCATAGTATCAATAAGCAGTTTAGACAGAGCCAGGGAGAAGGTCAGGTTAAAGATAAAGAAACTGGTCTCAAAGAAAGGCTTTTAAGTGATATTTAATTTAATTGTCTGCTTTATCTTAAAAATTATGGAACATTTCCCCTTTCTCCATAACCTGTGTCCTACATCTCTCATTCTGTGACTACAATACAACTTTGCTTAGTTGTGCTTTTAAAATCATGTTCTTAATCAGTTTTGCTACATGACAATGATACTTTCTGATGTAATGGAAAAAATATCTTTTTGGTTAAGATAATTAAGAGTGCAATGTGTGTAAATGTATAATAAGTTTAATATAGCAACCTTTAATTCCCCTTATGTTCAGCATTTCTTAGAATGTGGTGTTAGTACAACTAAATTACCCATAGATTTAACTACCCCACTGCATTTTATTTATTCAGCCAGTAGTTATCCATGTGTTTTAGAGCACTAATTGTTCACTCTCAACACTTGCACTTGTAGCTCATATTAGTTTGGCTCCTTTACCTAGCTGACCTTGTTTTGACACAGTTGTCACAAACGTAAATGTTTACAGGAGCCAGGCAAATACAATTAATGCCCAAAGCAAGTGTAAGATGAATATTTGTATGTGTTACATTATATTTTCAGGGAGCCATATAATACAACGTGGAATTAATATTATTCTGCAAATTATAACCTGTACTTTCTGAGTGATAATGTCCTTTTTATTTTTTTCTGTGAGCAACTGACCTGCTTAGAGTTGGATAAGAAAACTTATGCCAAGCTCTTACAACTATGTCAGAACTTCTTCAAAAAATTGTCCATTTGGCATTCTGGCCTGGATCAGAACAAAGCTAGCCCAGTGTCTAGGCTCTATGGTTATACAGCAAGACTTTTGCCTCATTTGATTTTTGGAACTCTACATAGCAGAAATGGGCACTGTTCACTTTTCAGGCTAAAAGAGCACGTGATTTCGGTTGATATATGTTAATGCTTCAAACCTCCATGTACTGAGCTCCATCTTACAGAATACATTGTGGGCCGGGCGCGGTGGCTCAAGCCTGTAATCCCAGCACTTTGGGAGGCCGAGGCGGGCGGATCACGAGGTCAGGAGATCGAGACCATCCTGGCTGACACGGTGAAACTCCGTCTCTACTAAAAAATACAAAAAAAACTAGCCGGGCGAGGTGGCGGGCGCCTGTAGTCCCAGCTACTGGGGAGGCTGAGGCAGGAGAATTGCGTGAACCCGGGAGGCGGAGCCTGCAGTGAGCTGAGATCCGGCCACTGCACTCCAGCCTGGGCGGCAGAGCGAGACTCCGTCTCAAAAAAAAAAAAAAAAAAAAAAAAGAATACATTGTGGCATCCACAATAAGGTCGCTGTATAGAACCCATGGAAAGATTCTCAGGTACACATCATCACTTGGGGCCAGAAGCAGTCTTAGTGGATGGCCTTTAAGGATCTTGATCTTATTGTCTAATACATTATTCTTGCCCTCATAGATTTTCTTTTTTTCTTTTTAACCAAATCTTTATACTCAAATTTTTATTTTTTTCCAAGAAAAAAAAAAAGTACTTTAAATCTTGTTAACAGACAGGATTCTGGTAGCAAATGATATAAATAAAATTTTAAAAATAGATACGTAAAAGGAATAGTCATAGCAACCTTGAAATTTATTTCGGGGCTACACCAAACTTGTATTTTATTTAATTGTAATTTCTTTCTTTTCTCTTTTCATTTTATTGTATTCTTTTTTTAAATAGAGGCAGGGTCTTCTTATGTTGCCCAGGCTGTTCTTGAACTCCTGGGCTTAAGGGATCTTCCTGCCTCAATTTCCCAAAGTGCTAGGATTACAGGCATGAGCCACCACGCCTGGCCTTTAATTGTAATTTCTGTCAAAAATTTAGCATAAAAAAAGTCTTTACAGAAACAAAAAAGCTTTTGAGACATGCTACTAGGTGCTTAATTAATTGTGCTACCACTGTGGTTAATTTTACCCCACCACAAAGTATTTAAAAACAGTCGCTGACCCAGAAAAATGCTCCCCAACCTCTGAAAGATATGCAGCTGCTCTCATCGCACCATTTTATTGTGGTCCCCAGTAGTGTCGTCCCCAGGTGAATATTTTTTTGCAGCATCCCAATTTACTAATTCCTAATTAGCAAATTAGGATATACTAATAATTTGATTTTTAAATGTATTATAAATTGAGTGACCCATAGGGAGTACAGTGATTTATTAATGAAGATCTAGAATAATAGATACAGAAATGGTACTTATTTAGTTTTTGTTCAATCAGTGCTTGTGAGGTATCTTTATGCTTGGTGAAAAGCGAATGAGAATCACCCCAAATCATTGTGTCCGCATCATTATGGTATCCTAATTGCAAACAATTCAGCAAAAGTAATGTTGTGCTGAAGAGAAAGAGTGATACGTGTTTGAGTGCCTCTTGGAACCCCAGCCTGGTCAAGGGGCAACATGTGCAAGTCCTGAAACACCTTGGGGCATGTGTTTCACTCCACTGGTTCGATACACAGGCAGAGAATGAGAGAACTCCTGGAAGGAGAGAAATGGCGTTCAGAGCCCACACATTTTTCCCGTTCAGCCTCTGGATAAGGAAACAGCACTGCTTTCTTCACCCCCACCGCGTCCAAGATACCAGCATTGGGAGACAGAAAATTTCCAAAAATGCAACCCAAAATCACAGCAAAGGCATTGTTTGTCATGGTCAGAAACTATACTGGACCTCAAAGAAGACCTAAGTCAAATCATCCCTGAACTAGATTTTATTCACTACTGCTCAGTGGGCACAAACTAATTAAAAAATAAAATTGCTTGGGTAAACTACCATTCTAAAATGATCAAAAAAGCCAGATTTTTTTTTTTTTTTTTTTTTGCAGCATCCCAATTTACTAATTCCTAATTAGAGTTTTTCTGTTACCAACTGACTCATGCTAACTAATTTCTATACTTATATCTCCTAACTTGCTCTCCACTCTCAGACTGCTCTCCTTTTTCTGTCTAGGTCCATCAGGAACCTGTATCTTAACTGTTGCTGATTGTTAGGACAACTTGTCTTTATAAACAACACCTTTATGTTCCCAGTCTTCCCAACACTCTGGCACTGGCATAAGTCTGACTTTCTCCTAACCTATTGGCTTTCTTCCTCCTCCCTCTAAATATAATTAAATTTTACTTTCTCTGTGCCTGGTTCATGATTGTCAAGAAGCTATTTAATCTGTAGAACAGGTTTGTGAACATGTACTGGGGAGTTGGAGCAATTTAATGAAATGAGCTAAGACTTCAGACTGAAATAGACTAGTTTCGGCCAGGTGCAGTGGCTCACCGTGCTCAAAGCATTTTGGGAGGCTGAGGCAGGCAGATCACGAGGACAGGAGTTCAAGCCCAGCCTGGCCAACATAGTGAAACTTCGTCTCTGCTAAAAATACAAAAAATTAGCTGGGCATGGTGGCACACGCCTGTAGTCCCAGCTACTCAGAAGGCTGAGGCAGGAGAGTCACTTGAACCTGGCAGGCAGAGATTGCAGTAAGCTAAGATCGCGCAACTGCACTCCAGCCTGTGCAACAGTGCGAGACTTCGTCTCAAAAACAAAAAAACACTACTTTCGAGTGCCTGCTTCCTGTGCTTCTGTAATACAGAGAATGCACACACTTTGGGAGTTTTATATATCATGAATGAGATGGCTGAAATGACTAGTAATAGAGTCTGGCATATGACTATTATTTTAAAGATTAATAATCATTAGAGTGACATGAGTCCTTATAAAAGTATCTTTTGTGGAATCTAATAATATGAAAGACCAAACCCTTGGAAAAAATGTGTGGTCATGTTAAAGTGTAATTGAAAATGAACCAGAGAGGACAAACTTGGCTGTTTTCAGCTTAGAGGCACATTTACCATCATATTCCCCATCCTCGTCTTTCCTTGAACACTCGCGAAGTTGCTTTGAATCAGTGACTGCAGTCAGACTTGGCTTTTAAAAATGTTTAGTTACATCAAGAAGCCCTCCTGTTCTACCATATTGTCCCCCTGAGCTGACATGATGTCTGAAGAATTTCACCTGTGAGCCCAGTATTTTGAGTCAATTGTGGTAGATGCTTCTTTCAATCCAGGGAAGTTATTTGAGTGGGATAACACATTAAACCATTATCACGCCATTAGTCTCTTTAATGAATCAGCTGTACACAGAGTAAAGCCCCGAGGAAAAATGAAAGGCAAGCAGTGATGAAGAAAAAAGAATTTTCTGTGTTTAGATTTTGCTGTCCATTTAAGCAAATTTCACATGAAAAATCTGAATGAACTCTGTATAACTTAGAGTCCCACTGAGGATCAAGGATCGGGAAGGGCAGAGACAGATTGGTAGAAAACAAGGCTTACAAGAGGTCTTGATCTTAAACAAAACATCTTCCCACTCCAAAGCATTTTTCTTACTTTCCCCTTTCTTTATATTTTAGTAGGTTGAAACAAAAATCTATGTTTTATAATCTATGTTGTTAATTAGGTGGAATATTTTATTGAAGGCAAGCTATTTAATGTTTGATTAGAGTAGATACAGTCTCTGGCACAAAAATACACACCTATGTCCAATATTTTTGAGCACTTTCCACACATCAGTTTCCTTGCTAGGAAGAGGTAATTCATAGAAAAAGAACTTAAGTTTTCTAGCCCAGCCAGCATAACAATCTAGTGCAAATCAACACATACAAGACAACTACATTGCAAGGATAACTCTCCCTTTAATATTTCAGTCAAATGTCTCATCTATCCTTGACTTATCCAAATCCAAGGCAATTTGATCATCCCCTTATAAAAACAGCACCCCTTGCACATACCTTGCTTAGTACTTACCACCCTGAGTAACAATCATGTTTAAATTTCCATCTCCAGAATTAAATCTTAAGCTTCTTTAAAGTCAAAGGTCAACTTTTGTTGAATTCTGTGCCTTTAGTACCTAACACAGAGTTTGATTTGTAAGGGGTACTCAAATATTTAATGAATGAATAAATGAATACTATAATCACATCACAAACTGTCTTTGAAGAGGGCATAAAAAGACAAAACATTAATTCTAGCAAAGAGGAAGACATCACCGAGGAGACGACCTTCAACTTGGATTTTGGAGGCTGGGATAAATTATGCTAGTATACAATCAGACAAAGCTCAACAGATTCCTAAGCTGATTCTAAATGCATTCCTCTAAATTGCTTAGAGTGTCCAAACACAATCTAAAGACAGCTTTTCAAAATAAACTAGAAATTGCTTAGAGAAATATGTTGAAGCTCAAAGCAGCAAAAGTATTTATTTTTCAAGCAGTGTAAGAACCAATTTATTGGGGGAAGCTAAGAAAATTCGTATTAGGGAACTTCAATGAGCACCATATACCACGGTGGGCCTTTTCCCTGGATTTCAGGGCACACAGCTGAAATCTGCATGAGACGGTGATACAACTGATCCTTTAATAGCGCAAGGAACGTGAACTGACAGACCTGCAGCAGTGTGTCACATGATTGACAGGATTTGGCACACTTTGGGTTCTCCTCACATGGAACTTGTCACTGGTTTTTAAGCTTATCTCTCTTCTTGCCTAAAGGAGGCAAATCAGCCTTCTAATGTTTTTCCAGATATTTTCGTGCTGAGACCGGAATGATATGTGAGGAAATCTTGCTTAGAAATAGGATTTTATTATCATGATATTATTACAGCCAATTTGACTTAGATTGGTCCAAGGAAACCAGATCTCCTGTGAAATTAGCTACAATAGCACACTTACTGTACTTAATGGCAATTTTGTGATGTATGACCATAGAAATGACCAATCTTGGTGTATCTTGGCAAGTAGCAAGCCAAGGGTCTCTGAGCCCATAAAAAAAAAAAAAGATTTTGAATATCATAAATTTAACTGTACTCAAAAATATTGTTTTATTTGTTTTAGTTTAAAGAGATTTAGAGTCATTCCAGTGATGATGATTAGTAGACTTGGGTAATTTTTGTTTGTTTTTCAAAGTGTGCTACATTTGAAAGAGTTACATTAGGTAAGCCATGGAAAGAGAATCCCACAATCATGTTTTAGTGTCCCCATGAAGAGAGACTATGATTTCACTGTAGTCTATCTTTACCAGACCACATCAGAATTATTGGCTTTTCAGTTACACATGCAATATTTTAAAAGGATCAAAGATCAAATGGATTGTGCAGAGAGGATAGCTATAATGGAGATGTGTCTGAATACCATGGCTCATGAGGACAGATAATGTAGCTAGGGATATTGAACCTGAAGAAAAAAATACTATAGAAATGAAAATGGTAGCTGAAGAATGATCATGTATAAGATGAAATTAACCTTTTTAAAATTTTGTTTCAGAAGGCCTAGTTATAGTGAAAAGGTAAAAGTTACAAGAGGATAGGTTTTATTTCTAAAATGGCCATGGGTAAAGAAAACTAATCAACATTGGGATAGATTACCTGGAAAAATATTACCAAGGCTGTGTACATGGATGTTGAGAATGATCCATCTGGCTTATTGTAAGAGATAGTTGGGTACTAGATGGAAATTTGGACTAAATAACATTATTATTTCTTCATGTCTCTAAAACTGACCAACTAGATAATTAGAGATTACAAAGTCATAATAATAAACACGGTATAGTACAAGACAAAAACAGACAATAGTTCAATGAAATAAAAGAGGAAGCTCAGACACAGAAACAAGAATCTATAGAACCTTAATTTACAATAATGTGTTCCCACAGATCAATGAATAAAAGGTTAATTTTTATTCTATAATGTTAGAAAAAACTAGCACTTTATATGGAAAAAAATAAGATTGGATCACTACTAGCAACACATAAAAAAGAGGATTCCAAAAGAAATAAATACTAAGTCTTAAAGATAACACTGTAAAATAATAGAAAGGAATTTGGAAAGTATCCCTATGACAAGAAACAGCTTAAAATGTCAAAAGCACAAACCCTAAAGCAAAAATCATATTTAATTTTATTATTAAAAAGTAGGAATGGATGTTCATAAAGCACTCTGAACAAAATCAGAACTTACGTAACAGAATGGGAAAAATATTTGAAGCATACAAATGGTAGAGCAATAAAAGCTAAAATTCCTGAAAAAGCAACAAACCAGCCACAATGGAAAAAATGTCAAAGGATATGAAAAAAAAAATTTACAGTTGAAAAATAAGAAAAAACTAAGAAACATGTAAGGAGGCGCTCAAAATCATTAGTGAATAGAGAATTCTAAATCTAAAGGCAATGCGATATCATGTTTCACCTATTAAATTGCAAAACAATTGGAAAGCTGGATAATACAAAATGTTGGCATAGATATGAGATGTATGATTTCCATGTGCTACTGCTGAGAATATGGATTATCATCTCTAAAGGGATGCTGTCATTTCTTAAAAAAATAATGTATGCCTTATGGTCCAGTAATTCCATTCCTTGGTGTACATTTCTAAAGAATTATTGCACAAGTCACCAGAGAGATATGTATATAGACGTTCATTGCAGCAGCATTTATAGTAATAGAAATTTTGAGGCAACCTAAAAATGTTTTGCTAGAAGGGTGGAAAGAACAAAATAGATGTAAACCATGAAATACTCTGCAGTGTTGAAACAATGAATTAGAGGTACACAAAAATCCATGAATATTTTTAGAAAGATGGATAATAGATCAATCATATATAACACTGTATCATTTAAGTACATTAAAATACATATACACAAATTGATACACATTTGCTAAAACATATGCATGCAAAATATACATTAAACATATTAGTATAAATATCGGATAAATAGGGATAAATAGAATATGAGAATAAGGAAAACAAAAACCAAAAAAGGGCTTTGCATAGATCGTTAATCATTGCCTGGATCAGTGCCCTGAACTGAATTAGCATAATTAATTCAGCCAATTCATCTGAGATACAGAAAATAAAAAAAAACAAAGCAATAAAGTTATATTTTGTTTTCAGGAGACCCAGAGACTCAGGACATACTATTGCATATGGTTCTAGACATTTCAGCTGCTATTAACCCATAACCTTTACTCAGATCTCTTAGGAAGGATTACGACTTTATTTTTACCCCATGGAAGGTCTCAAGTTTTTGCCTATAAAATGCAGATTTTTCTAAGGAGTTTCTTCCAGCTTATTATGTGCATACATATATGAAAGAACAGCAAAAGAGAATCATCTCTAGATTCTTCACTTTGAAACAGTTTCCAACTATGTACTAAAATATTTCAGTCACTTTTAAAGGTTTCATTTTTTAATGGAAGAAAAGTTTAATTTGAAGATAATATGAAACCGCTATAATAGCTTATTAAACATAAAGGATAAAAGAACTAGTGAAGCTTTAAAATGGTAATTAAAAGAGCTGATGTGTGTCTAATGCATTTATTCAGCATCTTCCAGCAGTAAGTGAGGATAATGTTAAAAATTTTGCCCATATACTCAAGTTACTATTATTGCTGAAATTTCTGTCTCCATCAACTGTCAAAGTCCTGTGCTATTGCTGCACTGGAGCCACCAAAAGTAATACATGATATTTTTAGGAATCCAGACACATGGACACATTGCCTGCTGCAATCCTACATGCCTCCATACAGGGAAGTACACAGAGGCTGTGGTGCTGTCACATAACTGAGGAAGGAAGGGGTTACAAATGTGACTTTCAGATCAAAATGAAACTAAAAGTGACAAAAATAATTTAATGGTTCTCCATATATAGAACATCTACTCCTTTTCAGGATGCTTCTAAGTTTGCAAAGAAATTTACATGTATTATTGATCCACTGCCTCATAATGTCTGTGAGATAAGTAGAGTGGTATTATCTGGATTTTACAGAAAAGGAAACTAGATCTACAGAGGCATTTTTGTAAATTTGCAGAAGGCCACATAGTTGTCATGCTAAGGGGTGATTTGAACACAGGTTTCCTGGTCCCAAGTCAGAATCATTTTCTCTAACACAATTTAACATTTCTATCAGATCCAAAACAATTTCCTCAAGTTCCTTCTCAGCTTGAATCAGAAGTTACCTTTCCATAATACCTGCAGTTAAGCAAATGTATAACTTATACCAGAGAGGGGTAGGGGAGAAGGGTGAGAGATGGTGATAGAATCATAGAATATTGGCCGGGCGCGGTGGCTCAAGCCTGTAATCCCAGCACTTTGGGAGGCCGAGGCGGGCGGATCCCGAGGTCAGGAGATCGAGACCATCCTGGCTAACACGTTGAAACCCCGTCTCTACTAAAAAAAATACAAAAAACTAGCCGGGCGAGGTGGCGGGCACCTGTAGTCCCAGCTATTCGGGAGGCTGAGGCAGGAGAATGGCGTAAACCCGGGAGGCGGAGCTTGCAGTGAGCTGAGATCGGGCCACTGCACTCCAGCCCGGGCGACGAGACTCCGTCTCAAAAAAAAAAAAAAAAAAAAAGAATCATAGAATATTTTGGCACAATGTATGGTTTGAAGTGATACTTTCATACTGGATTTATGTTGATTTGGTTTAGTTTTATGGGAATAATTAGCAGTTCCTGTAGAAGGATTAAGGAATACATGGTTTCAATAAAATATAAAATAATATGATGATGTTGGTAGATTGATTAATCCATACACTGCCTCATCTTTAATTTTATTTAATGATTCTATTGTATAATGGTATAGAAACAGAAAAATCACAGTAAACTAAATAATGAACAGAAAAAAATGTAAATTTAGAAATATAGTACTAGATTCTTCTGCAAATCAGAATAGTATTTTTCCATGTCAGAATTGTATTGACAACAACAAAATGTCATCATGAGTCTGTAGGATGCCGATTTGTTTGTAGACAGCCTATCTTAAATGACTGTCAGGAGAAAGAAGAGACCCACAAGTCCTTGAGTAAGCATGGAGTCTCAGAAATCCCTGCTCAGAAAAACATCTCACATACTTTCTATAACCTGTGATTAATTTGGCTAATGTCTCCTTTTAGCAACCACAAATAGCCCAGGGTGAAAGAGAAGCTATTTTATAGAATACTCACAGCTTGGTATCAATCATTTTAATTAAATCGGGGTTTTACCAATTGTAGATGTTGACCCACTAATGAATCTCCATGAGCAATTTTTAAACATAAAGTAGAATGAAAAATGAATAGAAGATGTAACAGTGGATTGCAAGTGGTATGGGTACAATCTGATCTGTGAAATGTCTGTTTCAGTTACTTCAAATGTGTGTTCTTGTGTTTATATTTAGGATGTAAAGTCTATTTTTTATGGTTCCTAAATTTTTGAAAGCCAAAGAATGCAGGGAACTTTATGCTAACAGCCTAAGAAATGTTGATGGAGGCAGACAAGAAGAAGTAAGGAACTGAAATAACAGGTTTCTTTGAAACCTATAACTGTTGAGGGCCAAAAGAACCGTGGATACCGATGAGCCTCAGAAGAGTTTGGTGTGACCTAAGGGACTAGACACTGGTGTATCATGTAAGATTCCTGGATTAGTTAAGAATGCAACTCAGTCCAGTCTTCCCCAATTCAGTCAATTTTCTACAGTTTAGATCAGGAGTCTGCAAATTATTTTATATATATATCAAAACCTAAGAATACTTTTTACAATTTTTAATGATTGAAAAAATCAAAAGAAGAACATTTTTGTGACATTTACATATTATGTGAAATTCATAATTCTCTATTCATAAACACTCATCTAGCCAACACCCATTTGCCTATCACCTATGATTTCTTTGGCACTACAACAGTGTCAGAGTTGAATTGTTGCAACAATATATGGTCAGCAAAGCTTAAAATACTTACAATCTGGCCCTTTGGAAAAAAATGTTTGCGGACTCCTGGTCTAGGTTACTCCAGGTGCATTACAGACCACTAGACGGGAACACAGAACAGATTGAAGCATCTCCTCCTAACTCCATGTTTAAAGACATCACCTTGACGGCTTGGCATTACCTTGCAGGAGTATTTACAACACTGAAATCAACACATACAAATTCGGGGCTTTTCTTTGTTTTTTGTTTTTGTTTTTTTAACCTGAGAACCAGTTGTTAAATATTTGTCAACATACCACTGTATTAAACGCATACTGGAAGCACTTAAAATCTGTGTGATATTTTGTTTGGTAACAACCCATGTGGACCATTTTTTTTCCATTTTTAGTCTTGAACACACACCACACAAAATTGCTTTCAGGATGAAATGAAATTAGGTAGTTTCATACTATTTAAAACAATAATTAAAAAACACACACATACGCTGCAAGTGTAAGACATTTTTAAATATTATCTCTATTAGGAGATTTGAGGTCCAGTACAACCTAAAAACGTGAAGATGGAATCTGATCTTTGGATTTCACATAGGGTAGCTGATGTTATTCTCTTTGAAGTTCTTTTCAACATTGTCATTTTCTTCAATTTTAGTAAAAATGTTGTTCACTTTAAGACTTTTTATTATTATCACAGGAAGGGACTGTTGGGATCATTTTTACTCAGTGTGTTTCAGTCGAAACATTTGGTCATATTCATTTGATACTAAAAAATGAATGTATAAGCAGGGGGATATACACAAATGTGTGCTATCTTTTGTATTTCTTGTTGAGTTCTGAACTGAAACCTTGCATGTGTCACTGTTTGCCTTAGAATTTCAAGCATCTGTAGAAACCTTTAGCCTTGGCCAGGTGCGGTGACTCACACCTGTAATCCGACACCTTGAGAGTCCTAGGAAGACAGACCACCTGAGGTCGGGAGTCCAAGACCAGCCTGACCAACATGGAGAAATCTTGTCTCTACTAAAAATACAACAAAATTAGCCAGGCGTGGGGGTGCATGCCTATAATCCCAGCTACTTGGGGAGGCTGAAGCAGGATAATCGCTTGAACCCGGGAGGGAGAGGTTGCAGTGAGCCGAGATCACGCCATTGCACTCCAGCCTGGGCAACAAGAGCGAAACTCTGTCTCGAAAACAAAACAAAACAAAACAAAAAAGAAAAGAAAAAGAAAGCTTTATCTTCATCAGATAATTTATACACTTCAAATCTCCAGATATCATATATTTTCCTTCTATTACCAAAATTAAAACATTATAATATTCTCATGAATGCATTTTTAATATAGAAATAGTTGTGCTATTATAGTATACTATGACAAGGTGCCAAACACACAGTGTTTGAAATTATGGGAATCCTGGCCTCACATTTTACTTTCTTTGATTACTTCACCACTAAAATGGTCATTTAAAGTCGGCAAAGAAGGGAGCTAGATTTCCATGTCAATTTCTCTGTCTCCAAAGCTCTCATGTTGGGTGGCCTGAGATGGAATTTCTGTCATTTAATAGTTGAGCTACTTTGGGCAAGTCCTTTCACTTTCTAAGCTTCCATTTCTATATGGAAAAATGTGAATAATGATAGAGATTCATGTTAAAACTAAATAAGCTAGTAGAGATAATATATGAGAAATATTTAATAAATGTGAACCAGCCGGGCGCGGTGGCTTACACCTGTAATCCCAGCACTTTGGGAGGCTGTGGCAGGTGAATCACGAGGTCAGGAGATCGAGACCATCCTGGCTAACATGGTAAAACCCCAACTCTACTAAAAATACAAAAAATTAACCTGACGTGGTGGCGGGTGCCCGTAGTCCCAGCTACTCAGGAGGCTGAGGCAGGAGAATGACGTGAACTCGGGAGGCGGAGCTTGCAGTGAGACAAGATCATGCCACTGTATTCCAGCCTGGGCAACAGAGAGAGACTCTGTCTCAAAAATAAATAAATAAATAAATAAATGAATAAGAACCATTGCTATTTTCTACTGTGGTCTAGGCTGTTTGTGTACATTCTCATCATGTATCCCTCCCTTGATTCTTAAACTTACTGATATTCATTAGAATTAAAGTATTATTTTAAATAATTTAACATTTGCATTTTTTTAGATTTTAAAATATAATGTTGGAGCATAAATTATCCACTAGTCCTTGATTATTATTCTCGTCTCTTTTATTGATGCATTTTTCTGTTATTTGATCTCTTTCTACTTGATTAGCATCTACTTTTAGAGATAAAAAGAGAAGGGAAAACTTCTTATCATCAGTGCATATTTTAAACTGTGATTTGGGAACTTTAGCTTTTAGCTATTAATGTCTACCAAAAGATCTTTCTGAATTTGAATGTATTGGATAATTCCATAGAATAGCTTGAATCTACACAGAAGAACGAGAAAAATAACTGTCAAGTGGCCATTATCCAAAAGTTGAGCAAGTTCACGAGAGATCTGGTTGTTTAAAAGTATTGGTACCTCCCCCTTCTTTCTCTTGCTTCCACTCTGGCCATGTGACGTGCCTACCCCCAGTTTGCCTTCCACCATGATTGCAAGCTTCCTGAGGCCCTCACCAGAAGCAGATGCTGAAACCATGTTTGTGAAGTCTGCAGAACCATGAGCCAATTTAACCTCGTTTCTTTATACTTTACTCCAGTCTGATATTTCTTTATAGCAACACAAGAACACTAACACAGTAACATAATAAAAAATGGTCACCCTCAAGTCCATATATATTTGTGAAGGGTTTTATAGGTACCAGACACTATAAAGATTCAAAAGAAAAGTCAAAACTTCATCTCGTTTTTAGGAGCAATATAACACAGAAACTCCAACAGAGAGTTTTTTTCAAGGTAGGTCTGCAAAGTCAAATCAGCTCTCTGAATAAATATCTCAGACAGATTTTTATATAGTACAAGGCACCTTGCAAGAGAGAGAATCACAAGCTCCTCCAATTTCATTCACTCGTTTAACAAAGAAATGAGTAGGTATGTGCATATATACATGTATATATGGGTGTGTGTATGTTTATATGCATATATGTATGTTTATATATATTTATATACACATGCATTTCCTTGGTGCTCTCAGTACATATATATGTTTATGTGTGGTGTGTGTGTGTATATATATATGCTAACAGTGTATACCTGAGAACAAAGATAAGTAAGACATTGTACCCTGACTCAAGAGGAATACTGGTTCGGTGGGTAGAAATGGATATATAAACAGATAGTTGCCATGCAACATGTTGAGTACTAGAGTAGAGAATAATCCCGACTTCAGAGGCAAGATTACCTAACACAGCCTGAAACCCACTCTCCCATAACCTGTGGGGACTGGAAAGAGGAATGCTTAAGCCTGCCTTATATAGAAGGAGTTCTGAGAGCTCAACAGGAAAAGAATAAATAATCTGATTTTGAAAAGAATAAAATATCTGAATAGACATTTATCAAAAGAAGACATACAAATTATAAACAGGTATGTAAAAAAGTTCAACATCACTAATCACCAGAGACATGCAAATTGAAACTACAATATGATATCATTTTACTCCAGTTAAAGTAGTTTTTATCTAAAAGACAAGCAATAGTGAAAGCTGATAAGGATATGAAGAAAGGGGAATCCTTATACACTGTTGGTAGGAATGTAAATTAGTATGACCACTATGAAGAACAGCATAGAGGTTCCTTAAAAAAATAGAAATATAACTGCCATATGATCCAGCAATTCCTCTGCTGGGAATATATTTAAAACAAAGGAAGGAAATCAATAGATCAAACAGGTATCTGTACTCTTATGTTTATTGCAATACACATTCACATTAGCCAAGATATTGAATCAACCTAGGTGTCCATCAGTGGAAGAATGGATGGAAAAAAGTGATATAAATCTATATATATATGTGCGTGTATATATATATGTACATATACATATATATCTCCACAACAGAATACTAGTCAACCGTAAAAAAAGAATGAGATCCTGTCGTTTGCAACAACATGGACGAAACTGAAGGACATTCTGTTAAGTGAAATAAGTCAGCAAATATCTTAGAAAGACAAATATTTTAGGTTCTCATATGCAAGAGGAAAAATAATGAACTCATAAAGATAAAGAGTAGAATAATGGTTACCAGACGCTGAGACTTATAGCAGAGAGTGGGGGGATAAAGGGGAAATAGTTAATGGATACTAAAATACAGAATGAATAAGATCTAGTATTCTACCACAGTGAGAACTAGCACAATGAGATAACTATAGTTAACAATGATTTACTGTATGTTTTTTTAATAACCAAAAGAGTAGGATTGGAATGTTCCTAACATGAATAAATAATAAAGGCTGGAGGTGATGGCTACACCAATTACCTTGATTTGAGAATTACATATTGTATGCTTTTATGAAATCATCACATGTATCCCATAAATATATATAATTCTTGCATATGTATCATAATTACAAACAGAAAAATTTAAAATAGATTTATTCCTTAGTTATGGTTTCAAATCAAGATGTCCGTGAATGTAGATTAAATATTCTTGAAAGTTTATGTTCAGTGATGATGAAATAGCTAAATTATATGATTTCAAGCTTGAAGATTGTTTATTAAATACTACAATTGATATTTCTATGTCCTTATCTTTTATTGAATCATTATTTAGAAGTAGATTTTTAACATCGTCTAGCCAGCTTAAATGTTTTAGCTTTTTCTCAGTAATTTATTAACATCAGTATCATTTCTAAATAAAGCAGACTAGACAGGAAGACATTATTTCTTCAAAAGCATGACTCCATTAACATTTCTTGATTGATTCGACATTTTGCTATAGAAATACAGAATTTATAACTTAAATTAATATAATCCTTTGCCACAAATAAAAGTGTCTATATGATTTAAATAATATAAATAGTAACATTATTCAGTATTTTCTCAACTTTAATGACCTCAAAATTACCAAATGATATTCCAAATCATTACTTTGTTGACATATTAAAATTATCTATTGAGTACCAAAAAGTACATATCATTATGGTCTTAAAATATTTATGTATAGTCATTAATTAAATTGATACATTTTTAACTTAAAAAATGAGCTTTAATTATTGAGATCGATAGAAAACTATACATAGTATCCATAAACTGAACACTAGTGATATTTTCAAGATGCCATTTTTTTTCATAAATTGAGTTTCATTTCAAAACCAAAGTAAAACTAACCCTTGTTGTAACATAAAGGTTTTATTTTCATGGTGATTTTTGTAAGCCCATCATAAAACGCTTTTATAAAACTGTATCATAGGACTATAATAATCAGGGTGACCCTATGTGAGGGCCTGAGATAATTCTGATACATGTCTGATATTTTAGTATACTTATTAGCAGTGCCTGTTTACTTTTAAATTTGTCCTTTACTGAAAGATAAATTACTTTACTATCCTAATTATAATTGAATATGAGAAAATAGCCATATTTCACTTACAAATACACTGTGTGTCAGAAATATGGGCAAAAAGTTTATAATTGCTCCCAGTCATCAAAGCTAGATTACAGTAAAATTTAATTTTCAACAATTTGTGAGATTAGTTCATTAGCCATATTCAAACATACACGTAATTTTTAAAATATTTAACAAATAAAATGTATTAATCTTCTTTGGGTTAAATCTGCAACTACAAAGGAAAGGCCAAATTTGGTTGACCATAATAAAGTTCACAATTATTTCTTTTTTAAAAAACTGTCAAGTTACCTAGTTTTTTAACACCAGCATGACTAGTGTAACTGTCTGTCACATGCTTTCTTTATAGGGACATTGTCCTGCTGAATCACCTTTAATTCAAGGTTATCTTTGGAATTTGATCTCTCCATTATGCCAAAATTACTATTACCATGAATATCAGCCCCTTCCCTTGATACCAAAAGGATAGTTTTTATGTATATCAATGACTGGGACTTTGCTGCTAAGAATTGTAAATTGCTATGGCTGACAAATTAAAGTCTTAGAAAGGAGCTACATGGAAATCTCCAAGTACCAGACTTTTCTCTGTATCTAAAGAACAAGTTGCTGCTTTTCATGTCATGCCTTATTAATATATTTCATAGTATAGAAATATATCCAAAGACATTAGAAAATGAATGCTCAATTTGTATTGTTTAGTCTTTAAACTTTAGCTAATGTTTTGCCACAGTTGTGCCCAGTGCCATGGTGGTAGTACAAACCAGTTTTTCAATGGTTTCATTTGTTGAATTCTTGCACAATCTTTCTATGTTAATAATCATTTTTATTTTCCCCGATACAAATTTATAGAAAAAGAGCCCATGAAAAACTCTATATTAGTCTCAATTTAATAACAATGAGGCAGATATTTGCTTCAAACATATTCATAGCACAGGCTCAGAAATAGAAAAATTATTTTTGTGTTACAAATAGGAAGAAACAACTTAAAATAATAAATAAATTAATTAACTTGGTGTTCAATTATTTTCTCCTTACCTAATACCCCAATGCTTTACTTCCATGTAATATTAAAAAATAATAGTTTGCCCAATTATCATTAGTTTATTAATCTGTAAATTCAAGATTATAATTCATATATAGAGAGTAGCTTTTTATGTTATTGAGTGACATGAGAACACCATCATTTTAGAAACAAATTAACAAAATAACACAATATTGTCTTTTTACAACTAAACAGAACAATTTGTCAACAGAGGTAAAAAATGTTAGAAAGCAACCAGTTTTTTGTTTGTTTGTTTGTTTGTTTTAAGTTTTTTCCTTTTATGTGATGGTGTTGACTTAGTGCTGTTGAAACAATAAAGAATGAGAAAAAGGATTCTTAATTTTTTTGAGACATGGACAACTTTGACAGTCTGGGAAACACTATAGATTTTTTCTCACAAAAATACTTTTAAATGTATAAAATAAAATACGCAGGGTTACAAAGGATGTCAAAAATAGTTCTAAATTAAATTCCAGTGTAAGATCCCTTTATGTAGAATCTATGAAGTTAATACATTGTTTTATTGTCATAAAAGCCCACCATAAGACAAATACATCAGAGTGATGCATGTCAACACAATTGACAGGAATAAAAAAAATGGGTTAAATCTAATATCTAAAGTATAAAGATGGATAGTGAAGCTATTTTGAAATGATAAAATAATAGGCTTGTCAAAATTGTATACTAAGGTTTGTGTGATCTTTAACAATCTAGACTGTTCACCTTTTCTAATCTGCCTAATTTACCCAGCTGTACATAGCAAACTCTATTTTTTTGTTAAATATTATATTAGTTTATTTTATCTGAAGTACCCTTTTGCTAGTTTCTCCATTTTTTTATTTGCTACTTTTTCGTTAAGTATTATATTAGTTTGTTTTATCTGACATGCCTTTTTGCTAGTCTCTCTGTTTTTTTAATTTGCTATTTTATTTAGGCTTTTGTAGTCATATTTATTAATGAGATTGGTTGGAAGTTATTTTTTTTTTTAATTCCATTTTTATTTTAGATACAGAAGGTACATATGTAGGGTTGTTACATGGGTATATTGGACCCAGGTAGTGAGCATAGTATACAACAAGTAGTGTTTCAACCCGTGACCCCCCTCCCTCCCTTTCCCACAGTGGTCTGCAGTGTCTGCTGTTCTTATGTTTATATCCATGAATGTGGAATGTTTGGTTCTCACTTATAAGTTGGAAGATGTGGTATTCAGTTTTCTGTTCCTGCATTAATTCAGTTAGTAATGTGGCCTCTAGCTCCATCCATGTTGCTGCAAAGGACATGATTTTATTCTTTTTTTTTTTTTTTTTTTTTTTAATTAATGCCCTGTTCAAAATTTTCTCTTCTGAAACCTCTTCCTCATCAATGTGTAATAAGAATTATTTCTTCCTCAGTGCTCTCAATACATTTTTTCACATCTCAAACATAGCACTTTGAATTTTGATTAATATCTTGTTTTATTTCCCCTGTATGTGTGAGTTCCAGAGGATGGTGACTGTTCCTTACACATTTTTATATGAGGATTTCAATGTATTTTTTTTTTTCATTTTAGTTTTTATACTCATGTAGCAGAATACAAGATTAATATACAAAAGTCGATCACTTTCCTATATACCACCAACAAACAATTGGAATTCGGAATTTAAACCACATCATTTATATCAGCATAAGAAATTGAAATACTAAGGTATAAATCTAACAAAGTATATACAAGATCTATATGAAAAGAGCTACAAAACATAGATGAAAGAAACCAAAGATGATCCAAATAAATGAAATGATATTCTAGGTCCTTGGATAGGAAGACTGAATATTGTCAAGATATAAGTTCTCCCCAACTTCATATAACAATTGAATGCTATCTCCATTGAAATTCCAGCAAGTCACTTAGTGGAAAGTGACAATTTGATTCTAAATACACCCAAACAAATATATTAAATTTATATATAAAAAGGAAGCAAAAATAGTCTAATGGAGACCGATAGTCTTTTCAACATATGGTGCTTGATCAACTGGATATTTGACATGCAAATAGATGAATGTAGGCAGAGACCTTACACCTTTCACAAAAATTTTCTCCAAATGGATCCTGGACCTAAAAGAATAAAATGTAAAATTATAAAACTTATTGAAGATAATATAGGAGAAAATCTAGATGGTCTTGGAGCTGCAGATTTGGCAATGACTTTTTAGATGCAACATTAAAAGCTCAGTCACTGATGTTAAAAATGGTAAGTTAGACTTTATTAAAATTAAAACAAAAACCCCTCCTCTGCAAAAGACATTATTAAGATAACAGAAAGATAAAGCACAGATTAGGAGAAGAAATTTGAAAAACACATATTTAAAACAAGAGTATATCCAAAATATAAAAAGAACTCTTGAAATACAAACGTAAGTAAACAACCCAATTTAAAAAGTGGGCAAAAGATCTGAATACATATTTCACCCAGGAAAATATATGGATGCTATATAAACATATAAAATATATTCAACATCATAGGTCATTACAGAATTGCAATTTGAAACAACAGTAAGATCCTACTACAAACTTATTAGAATGGTAAAAATCCAAAGCACTGACATCACCAAGTGGTGGAGAGAACGTGGAGCAACAGGACTCTCATTCATAGCTGATGGAAAAGCAAAATGGTACAGGTTCTTGGAAGACAGCCTGGGTTTCTTCCAAAGCTAAATATGTTACCATCAATTTTGCTAGCAGCTGCTTTCCTTGGTATTTATGCAAATAAGTTGAAAACACATGTCCACACAAAAAAGTTGCTTACAATTGTTTGTAACAGCTTCATTCATAATTGTTCTGAATTGGAAGCAACCAATGTGAATGCAAACTATGGTGCACACATACAGTGGAAGAATTATTCAGCAGTAAAGAGAAAGCAGCAATCAAGCTATAAAGAGACACAGAAGAACCTTAAATGCATATTGCTAAGTGAAAGAAGCCAGTCTGAAAGGTCTACATACTGTGTGAGTTTACCTGTATGACATCCTATACAAAACTATGGGGACAGTTTTAAAAAAAATTAGCGATTACCAAGAGTTTAGAGAGAGGTAGGGAGGGATGAATATGTGGTACATGAGGGATTTGGGGGACAGAGAAACTATCATCTATACTATTCACTGAAATAGTAAATTCAAAATATCATGCTTTTGGCAAAACCAATAGAAACATATAACACAAAGAGTGAAATTTAATGTAAACTATGGACCATAGTTAATAATAATGTATCAATATTAGTTACTCAGTTATAACAAATACAGAACAAAAATGCAAGATGTTAGTAATAAGAAATACTGAGGCTAGAAGAGAGGGAGTATAGGGAATCTTTCTTATTTTTACATAATTTTTATTCTTTAAACCTCAAAGTGCTCCAAAAATAATATCTACATAAAGTATTATGTACCATGAACTCTTGGAATTATAGAAGGAAAATAAGATTTGTTTAGCATCTGAAAAATAAATTAATGTAATAAATCATAGCAATTTAATAAAGAACAAAAACCGCATGATTATCTCAATTGCAACAGAAAAATCCTTTGACTAAAATCCAACACTCTTTCATAATAAGAATTCTCAAATATTTGAAAATAAAAGGGCAATTCCTCAAGCAAATAAAAGGAGTTTATGAAAATTCCATGAGAAATATTATAATTATTGCAAATTTTCCCTTAAAATTAGGAACAAGATAAAGATGTACACTCTCACCACTTCTTCTCATCCTTGCGCTGAAGGTTCCAGTCAGGGCAGTTAGGCAAGATAAAGACAATTTTAAAAAATGAAAATCTGATTGGAAAAGAAACAATAAATTTATCTTGAGTTGCAGATGACATGATCTTATAATCTTGTATATAATCTATCCTATATAATACTCTAATAATCTATTGTAACTAATAAATGAGTTCATAGAGATTGCAGAAGACAAGAACAATGTATAAAATCAATTATATTTATATGAACATACTAGGAAGAAAAAAATAAAAAATAAAAGTTTAAAAAATGATTTTATACTAATAGAATCGAAAAGAATAAAATACTTAGGAATAAATATAAGAAAACAAACATAAACCCAAAATTGTAAAAACATTAAAAGGTGGTTAAAAAAATTAAAGAAGTCTTAAGTAAATGGAAATACATTCTATGCCCACGAATCAGAAGACTTAATATTATTAATATTAAGATAGCAGCACTCTTCAAATTGATCAAAAGATTCAACACCATTTTTCTTCATGATCTCAATGGTTTTTTGTTGCAGAAATTGACAAGCTAATCCTAAAATTTGTATTAAAATGCAAGAACCTCAGAATAGCTAGAACATTTTTGAAAAGAAATTTGCAGAGTCCATACTTCCCCACTTCAAAAGTTAATACAAAGCTACATAAATTAAAATGGCATTGTACTTGCATACCACATATAGACAAACACATAGATCAATGAAATAGAACTTGTACAGTCCAGAAATAAATCCTCACATTTATGGTCAATTGACTTTTGATAAGAGTGCCAAGGCAATTCACAGAAAAATAACAGACTTTTCACAAATTATTGTTGAGACAACTGGATATATCAAATGCAAAAGAATAAAAGTAGATCTCTTCCTCACAATATAAACGCATATTAATTCCAAATGGATCATAGACTAAGTGTAATTGCTAAAACTATTATATTCCTAGGAAAAACACATAGAAGTTAATCTTCTTGATTTGGGTTAAAGCCTTCTTAGTTGTGATACCAAAAGTACAGCAATGAAAAAAAAAATAGTTCCATTGTACTGCATCAAAATTAAAAACTTTTTTTTCTTCAAAAGAAAAGTGAAAAGTTAACACACAGAATGGGGAAAAATATTTGTAAGTCACATATCTGATAAAGATCTGTTATCCAAAATATTTAAAGGAATTTTACCACTCAAAAATAATAATGAAAACAACATAAGCTTATTAAAAATTGGCAAAAGAATCTGAATAGGCATTATTCAGAAAAGGTGCACAAATGGCCAATAACATAAACAACATTTTTAACATAATTAACCACTAGGGAAATGGAAATAAAAATTACAAGATACTACTTCACACTTCCTGGAATAGCTATAATCAAAAAGAGAGGTAGTGACAAGTATTAGCAAGAAATATGAAGACATCAGAAACCCAATACATTTCTATTGGGAATGTAAAATTGTGGAGCCACTTTGGAAATCAGTTTTGCAGTCTTCAAATTTTAAACCTAGAGTTACCATATAGAGCAGTATTTTTACTACTAAGAATATAGACAAGTAGAAACATATATTCCTACAAAAACTTGTATACAATTTTTCATAACATCATTATTAATAATAATCATAAAATGTAAGCAACCCAAATATCCATTAATACATGAGTGAATAACCATACAATAGAAGTTTTTGACAATAAAAAGAATAAAATGCTGATACATACAACAACACGCATAAAACTTGTAAGCATAGTGCCAAGTGAAAGAAGACAGTCACAAAAGATTAAATAATTTATGTTGTATGTAAGAATGTTCATAAGAGCACTATTCATAGTAGTCCCAAACTGGAAACAATCAAAATGCCCATTGTCTGTAAAATGGGTAAATAAGTTGTAGTGTATGCATCCAGTGGAAACTACACAGCTATGAAAAAATTATAAATGCATGTAATATGAACAGAACACATAAATATTATGTTAAATGAAAAGACATAAAATAGTACATATTTTATGGCTCCTTTTACATATGAGTGAAAACTAGGTATAATGAATCACAGGTGAATAGTTACTCTGTATTGGGTTACTGATGAGGTTTCCAAGTTTCTTGTAAGACTGTTTCTTGATCTGGATGGTGAATTCATTGGATGTGTTGATGTGACAATGTATTGAGCTGAACTTTTCTGTAATTTGTTGAACATCATTGAAAGTTTCATAAGTTCTCTTTTAAAGAAATAATATCCTTTAATAAAGAAATCTAGAACGGTTTAGATAAATTTTCATGAAAAGTAATTGAAATAATATATTCAGCATAGATGAGTTCCAGTTGTGGATAAACTTTATTTCCTGAAAATGCTAAATTCATAATGTATCACAGTATAAAGCTTACAGAGGAAATTTGGATGTATTTGGTGTGCAAGGGATATGACATCCTGCAATATATATTGTATAGCTAAATACCCAGCTGCAGAGTAGCCAAATGGTCATTGAGTCAATCAGTAACTGATGGGTGCATTTCCCACCCAGCTAAATTGGGTAACTCTCAGAATGTAAAATAATCATATTCATCTTCCTTAAGATTAACAGGTGGAAATATAATTGTATATAACATAAACTGAGAATACATAGTTCAGTCTAGAGTGTTAATTATGTTTTGGGATTAAAAAAAATTTTTTTGGACTGAGATTTATCAGGAAAGATTTCATGATTCTAAGCTTGGCTTGATTTATACTCTCTTTGCTATTTTGTTTGGGGTACAGAACAAAGGAATTGCAACATTCCCTTAGGCAAAAAAAATATATATATATAAAATTCTAAGAAATAATAATAGCACAGACTATGAAACCCTATAGAACATGTTGCATAACAGCTATTTAACACAGAAGAGAATTAAAGAATGAAAAAACGAAAGTTGAGAAAAAGGTAATAATAGTATTAGATATGGACTTTTAGAAATACTTTTAAAATAATTTATAACAACTAAGCTGAGGGAAAATATCCCTTAAATTAAATATTATAAAATATTATCTGGCCATTATTTAGTTTTCAGAGGTAGGACAGAAGATAAAAGCATGTGGATTATAGAATTAAAATGTTTATCATACAATACATAAAAAATAAGGAAATAATTAATAGTAGTAACAAAGCCTTTAAAAGTTATGAAAAGTATACTAGTGGATAATCACTATGGGACAATTACAAAAAATAGAAGAGTATAATGAAAAAGGAATGAAATCAAAGTCATCATCTTTCTAATTTTCTATTAACTTTTAAATTAACAGCCTTAACCTCTGGAGAGTAATACAGGAAAACAGGTCATTCATTTCTTTTCACTTTAAACCCTGTGTAAGCAACAGAAAGACTAAGCTGTTTAACATACAATACAAAGTATAATGAATAAATTAGGCGGTTTTCTGTATTATCTGATTAAATTAGCCAGAGGTTCTCTATTCCAGCTGTAATTTGACTCACTCAGAGATCACTGTATTTTTCAAGTTCTGAAGCTCAGGTCCTGGATCAAATCAGTTAAATTACCTCTCTAGAGGTGGCAGTATACATTTTTCCATTTAATCCTCAAGAAAGTGAACATCAGTGAAATAGGCTTTCACATGACCCCTTTGTACAGATAAAGATAGTATGGCTCAGAGAAGTTAACCAAGATTGAGAAAGCTGGTAAATGGCAGTATGGGACACAAATTTGATTTATCTGATTCCATATATGATATTCTTTCCATTTGACTTCATCATTATTAGTGGATTTTGAAATAAGACCTCAGGGCCACTAGTAATTCTTTAGAAATTACTGTAGTATAAAAAAGATCTCTGAGGGATGCAAACGGCTAACTGCAGTCTAATGGAGGATGCTATTTCATACACAGGGTATTATTGTGCCCTGTGATAAGACTGACAGGGGTATATATAAGGTTCTTAAGGAACATGAAGGAGAATATTTTAGCAAGTGCTACATGGAGGAGAATCTCACCATTTCAAGAAGCTTCCTGTCTACAAAATTTGGCTTTAGTCAAAATGGGGGCGTATTTTAATACCCTGAAGTATTTCAGTAAATTCAACTAAGGACATAAAACCTGACCTTCCAAGTCCTGGAAAGTGGTCAGTTGGTTACTCTGTGTTGTTTGGCAGGTGGGTCTCCTCTTGTCTGTCTCGCTCTGCACATTGGCTCCACCTGCTTCTGAAGTTGGGCTTTATCTTTTTACTCTTAGCTTCTCTGCACAGGGGAAGACTCATCTGACTACACAACATTCTTTTTTACCTTTCCCTGCTTTATATTTCTCCACTGCACCATCTTATATACTCCATACCCTCCTCGTCTATTTACCGTCACTTTCCCTGACCAGGTGGCATCACAGAGGAGGTATATTTATCAGTTCGATTCACTGCTGTGTCCTCAGTACTTACTTAATAGTTGACATATATAGACTGTCAATAAATATATATTGAATAAATTAATGAGTGAATAATTAAATGGAGACTTCTTCAAAAACTTAAACTTTTTCCTGATGATTTGAGATTTCCTGATATTGATCAGGAAATTAGGTCAAGCTCGCGCTTCAGTATTTCTCTCTGTTGTATTTGACAAAAAAGATTTGCATTTACCTATTCTTAGGCTTCAGATATATATATTTTTCTTAATTATCTGGAATAACTAATATCACCAATTTCTTAACTTCAAGTTTATTGTACTGAGGTAGCTTCATGATCAAATGGAAAGACCAATATACTTGGAATTACAGATTTGAAGTGGCATCCATACATAAAACCTAATGGAGTTATTGTTTTAAGTGGTGAAACATACAAAAGATATAGCCCATTTTAAAAGTAGTAATTATTATTTTTTTCTATGAAAGTGTATCTTGTTCATGACTATTAAAATTGTTTCTAATTTAAGGCTATTACATGTATGAACATTCTGCTATGAACATTCATGTAAAGTTCTTCTACATGAATGTTCATAGCAGTTTGGGACGTGTGCTGTCACATCCTGGGTAAATACCAAAGAGCATAATGGCTGGATCATATATAAGGTTTGTGTTTAACTTTTTAAGAAAGTGCCAAATTCTTTCCCAAAGTTAGTTTAGCACTTTACATTGCACCAGTTGTGTGTAAAAATTCTAGATCCTCTGCATGACTGTCAACACTCATCATGTCTCTTTCTAAATTTAGCAATTCTCACAGATGCACAGTTATACATCACTGTTGTTTTAATTTGCATAACTAATTATATTGAACACTTATTCTTGTGCTTATTTTCCATCCACATATCTTCTTTGATGCAAAATCTATTAAAATATTTTGCTCACATAGTTGTGTAGTATTATTGAGTTTTGAAAGCTCTTTATTCTGGATATAAATCCCTTTTCATCCTTTTCATATATATTATTAAAAGTGTTTTTCTCAATGACTTTTGTGTGTGTGTATGTGTGTGTGTGTGTGTGTGTTTATACACATACACAAAGGCAGACTGTTGCCTCATCCAGTGCCTCACTGGTATGTGTCTGGAGTCTTGGAAGCCTGACTACCCACGTCCCCCTACAAATAGACCTTGAGAGCTTGTTTGGAGGTTCTAGCGGGGAGCACAGCTACTTGTATACCCCTGACCGAAGACGCGTCTTCCTCTATCAAGGATGGTTGTCCTCTTCTGCCAAGCATGCAGGTTCAGGAAGGATGCACTTGGAGCAGTGAGGGAGGAAGGGGACACACACCTAGCCAGCCAGGTTAGCCAAATCAACCCGGGCGATCAATGGGGTGACAGATGTCACAGCCAGATCACCTTCACATCCTGCCTGTATTAATATGTTCTTGTAATGGTGTTAGTAAAGGAATATATATATTTTTTAATTTTAAAGAAGTTAAATTTATCAATATTTTATTTCATAGATAATGCTTTTGGCATCATATCTAAGAAATATTTGCCTATCCCTGGGTTCTAAAAAATGTCCTATGTTTTCTTCTAGAAGTCTTACAATTGTAAGTTTTATCTTCAAGTCTATAACATACTTTGAGTTAATGTTTGTATATGGTATGAGTTATAGATTTAAGTTAGGTTATTTTTACATATGGATTTCCAATGATTTCAGTAACATTTATTGAAAGACTATCTTTTTTCTTCACTAAATTGTCTTTGTACTTTTGTTGAAAAGAAGTTGTCAATTTCTTGGTTCTGTTTCTGGACTTTGTATTTCGTTCCAATAATCAAGTTTTTATTCATTATCTCAACATGTTTATTGCACTTTTATAATAATTCCTAAAATCAGTCAGTGTTCATCTTCCAATTTAATTACTGTTTTTCAAAGTCCCTGTAGGTAATTTTAGGTTCTTTGAATTTTTGTATAAATTTTAGGACAATCTTATAAATTTATAATAGAAAACTGCTGTTTTTTCACTTGGGACTGTGTATTGAATCTACGGTTCTATTTGATAACAATTGATAGCTTAACAATATCGAATCTTTCAACCTGTGAACATAAAGTATTTCTCCATTTATGCAGGTCTTTACACTTTTTTCTCAGCAATTTTCAATGTGTAGTCATCTTACATCTTTTAAAATATGTATTTTACATATTTCATAATTTTCATGTTACTTTAAATGTTATTTTTAACATTTCAACTTCTATTGATAGTGTGTAGAAATACAGTTATTTTGTATTTAAGAGTATTGTGATATTCTGTTATTTTGGCTTGTTGGTGTGTTCAGCACCTTTGTGCATTTTTAACTACTTCCACAGAAACTGGTAATTTTCCTCTGGACAGAGACTGAGAATTTTAGCAGAAAGAGAAGAGAGGCACTCCTCCCTCAAAATGAACCACAAAAATCCTATTTACCTTGCACTTTTGGTTTAAACATAGTTGGACCACATAGCAACCAGATCAGTTAGAAAGGCTGCTCTTTCTTCTTCTTGTTCTTGTCTTCTCCCATCAGTGCACAAATTCACGGGACTCCCATCAGTGCACAAATTCACAAGTGCACAGGACTACTTGGCTCTCCATTCTAGGATGGCTGTGCTAGGAGTCCATGTTCCTATAGTGGATACATTCATGTACTTGGAGAATATGATCCCATGTCTATTTCCTTTAGAGAGAAGCTCTGAAAATATATTTGATAGTGAATGATCTGGAAGATCATTCCAATTTACCCTTCCAACATCTGTTTTCATGACATCTTTTTCTGCACTTTTCTTCTACACTATATATTCTGCCACATAGTGGCAAGGATAACTAAACTTGAGTGTGTTTTAGGTTAAAAAAGTGTTTTCGACTTTTTCATAAATTATAATATGCCTCTATGTATCCTTTTTCTCCTTTGCATTTTTATTTAGGTTACCATGTTCTATGAATTTTACCAAATAATAGAAATTAGATGAGAATGTTAACATAGTTGATTTATATGAGGATATCTACCTTGTAGTTAATATACTTATTTCTTGGTAAGGTATTAATTTGTGTTCTTAAGTTGAGCTTTTATAGTTCAGTATCCCATTTAAATGACAAGTGCACAAGAATTAAAGCAAGTAAATATTGAAATCCTAAAAACTCTTCCTGAAAATTCCAAGTTTTATCAAGGAGCTAATTTTACAAAAGGCTAATTTTGTACATATTTTAATTTTCTAAAATATGATATGCCACTTATTGTGTATGTGCCTGTGTTTGTGAGTGTTACATATTCTGTTTCCTGAAAATAACTTGGTTTATTCTGCAAAATAAGTTCTGTTTTTTGAAGCAAATTAGATTCCTTCTTTTCAAAGTTTGATACAAAGTATAGATTTTTGCCTCTGAAGTTTTCCATAATTAACTTAGTCTGGAAGAAAATGTTTGAAAGTATTTATTAAATTATGTCCTATTTCCACCTTTGGCATGTTTTAAGCTTCCTTTTCCTACATGTAAGCTCTCAGATAATTGAGAATATGCAATAACAAGGAAATGAGATACTAGACCAATATGAACTAATATAAACAAATTTACAATATTCATCTCAAGCTTAAAAATACTTATGGGATCATGTCGGGCTTAGTTCTTAATTAGATCTTGAAGCTCATTTTCTTAACCATATTCCAACAACTTTGAGTGACATTTTAAATACCCTGTTGCTTTGGTGTTTTTTGTCAATTAGTATTGTTGTTTTCTAGCTTACTTATTATTCTTTACTCATGAATTTATTAGTCTAATGACTTCATATGTATTATGTGCTCATATTACCAGATGAATTTTGAATAAGTTTTTAAGTTGTTTTAATTCTTCTTTAGTTAAATGGTCTCTACAGAAAACAAGATAAATTTGCATATATTCCATATGCATATTGCATTGAGAATGCAGGTTTTTCTTAAGCAATACCCAAGGCAGTTATTTAATACTCAAGCATTTTGGCAATTTCTTTATATGCTGTTATTGACTTTTATAGGACTAATTTCTCTATAGGCAAAAATAAATGGCCAGTGTTAACTCAGAAGATTTTATAAATTTGTAGTTTTACATAATTATACATAAAAATAAGTCATTCAAGTTTTAAGAAGTATTGAAACTTTAATAAATTATATTAAGTCACAAGGTTAAGATCAAATATATGCTGATTTGGGTCCAATAATAGGGATAAAATATTAAAAATTTAAAAAAGAGAAGAAACAACAAAAAGTAGAAAATGGGGAACCTAAGATTAGCAGTTCAAATATAGACGATGTATTATTTTTTCTGGAAATTCATGTTGTTTTCTTCATTGTGTCACTTACAAACAAATACGTCAAATAGTGCTTTATCAAGATAGTATTCATTTTTATATTTCTGCATTAATTAATCAAACATTTATTCAACAACATCTGTATATCAGATACTTTGGTAGGTACTGAGCATGCAAAAAGGAGCCAACAATATAATGGAGTAAAAACCTAGATAAGCAACTGACTCCATTCTTGTAGAGTAGTAATACTGTCTGCCTAACTTGTAATGATTGTTTAACTTTTAGACTTAATATCACTTTTGTAGACATTCTTCCTTGAGTAATATTCCTTACTTTCAACTGTATTAAAAGACACTACTAGGTATTTCCTCAACATTCTGTTCTGTCTTTATTGTATCACTTACCACACTTTAATGTAAATGCTTTTTTAAAAAGCAAACATCTTGATTCTAAGCTTTGGGAGGACAGATCAAAACTGCCTTGCTCATATTTATACCCCTTGTTCCTATCACAATACTTGGTGCATGGTGTGTGTTTACTATATGCTAGTTGAATGCATGCAAAAAGGAAGAGGGAGGGAGAAAAATGGAGAGAGAAGAAACAGGGATAATGAAGAAAAGATGAAGAAAAGGAGTGAGGAAGACAAATTTCACACTGGAAACCTTCATTAAGGTCTGTTTAGGATTAAAGTATGAATTTATTTGCAGATAAGTCAAATGTACAGATAGAATAAACGATAGAAGAAACTAAACTCCATAAAAAATATTATTTCCCCTAAATATGCTGTGGTGAGGGTTCTGGAGACAAACATGCAAATGAGGTCTCATTCTGCTTTCAATCTACCACCAAACTATTTAAACAGTTTGAAGAAGGCTCAGTAATGAAATCCTAGATAAAAATGTCTATATTCAGGTACCAGTCAAATGTCTACCTAAAATTTCAAAATGTTATCTATATAAACAGACTGCTTGAGATACCACTTAGAAAAATCCAAAAGTCATTTTCATGTAACAAATCCAATGTCAGAATTCCAAATAAAATATTCCCAAAATTGTAGGAAATTTTATATATATAATTTTATATAAAATATATATTATATATAAAATATTACATATAAAATATATAATTAAATATAAAGTATAAATTATATTTTATAGGAAATTATATACAATCATATATAAAATATAAATATTTTAAATAATATATAAATATTTATTATATATACATATAAATATATTATATAATATAAAATTGTATATAAAATGTATAATATTAATTTTAAGTTAATTTTGCACTATGAAATATATATGTCATACATACTTTGCACTATGAAATATGTATGTGCATACATATATACATGTATGTACATATATACGTATATGTATACACATACACTTATATGTATATATACACATATATACATGTATATATACACATATACATATACACATATGTATGCATATACATATATACATATATACATGTGTACATATGTAGGTACATATATATTTCATAGTGCAAAGTTAAAATTAAAGCAAAAAGTTTTATCTTTTCTTTGGTACCTTTTCTCTCTGATGCTGTATTTTCAATATTTTATACAGCTAACATACATTATATTTCTACTTACACAAAATAAAGACAAATGTTAATAAAAATAATGTAGAATTGAAATAAACATACAATCATAAAGCAAAATATTATCAAATGTGTTTATATTTAAATATACACATAGCTATATATGTCCACTAATTATCTTTGTCAAGAATAACATTGTATATATTGAATTATGCCCTATTTAAACAGAGATTGTCTTTCTAAACTGATTGGGCATAGATTTGCCTTGCCCATATATTCTTTGTCTATATGATTTTATAACTTTTGCTGCAACATCTCTGGAAATTATTATTACAGTTAAAAATTGAAATACCTGGGTCAAAAGTTTACATATTTTATAGGATTTTGAAATATTTTAATACATACTTTCTAGACAGGTTGCCTATTTCCTCATTTCTATAACAAAACTGATTATTATAATTCTTAGAATATGTGCTAACTTGAGAGTAAATAACGATGGCTTACATATTCTCAAGAGAATTTTATATTTGTTAATAGGATGACTAAATATTATTTTCTGTATTAATTAGAGGATTTTTGTACTATTAGCTTATTTGCATTATTTTTACTCATATTATTTATGTATTTTGTTTCATACTTTGTAAATTACTTGTCTGAAATATTTTTGCAAATCAAAATTAAGCTGTCATCTTTATTCAGCAATATTTAAGCCTATTATATAAAGATATATGGAAATATTAATTTGATCCAGATAGAGAAAGATTTTGAACCCAACTTGACAAATTAATATGTCTGAGCCATAAATAAACTATCTGGATTGTATTTACATGCTGAACTTTTAATCATTAGTCTATCCTTAAGCTATATCAATCTGTATTCAGTTATCAGAGTTTGGAAAATTGAAATATAAAATTTAAAAAGTACAAGTTTTGCCAATAAATCTGTTATTTTTACTGCAATACAGGGTAACCATTTATAGTACTAAGAAGAGTTGCTTTCAATCTCTAATATGCTTCTTTTGAAATAGCATCATTGTGTTTGTGGCAGTAAGTGGTTCAAAGTGCACCTAATACATTCAGAGTTCACCAAATTCTTTGCATTTCCAATCTGACCCACATCATATTTATTGGGCTATAATGACTATGGATCACAACAAATTCAGGATGTTTCTGGAAAGGCAAAACCTCTTCTATTAATAATGCAGCAGTTGAACATTAAAGTACTGTCACTATTCTAGTTTATGATGTGATAAAATTATTAAAAGTACATTACTATGTAACTACAGAGGTATATTTGACCATAAGTGTATTTTAAGTTCTAAAGAGAAAAAGGAATTAGAAAAAGAACAAGATAGCTTTTATAAAGCTTAAAAAAAAAAAAAAAGAGGCAAATTATGTGCTATCAGGCAGGAATGATAATTTGTGTTTATGTAGTGTGCATGTGCTAAATTCATGTGCTAAATTCTGGATATGTGTACATGTATGTGTCTATATGTGTTTATCTGCATATATGTGTGTGCTCATGCAACTATGTGTAAAGGTGGCTTCCAGATTTCTCAGCCTGTAAGTGAAGGTGCTAAAGACATATAGAGTGGGTGAAAATAAGTATGGTGACTGTATGTAGTCAGGGTACGAATATTTCTGAGAATAAAGCAGTAGTAAAACCTAAGTGTCCATAACTACTGGTAAACCCTGCAAGACGTAGACTAGTTTATAGCACAGTGCTGATTTCTCCCATAGAAATTATATATTTAAATAAAAACTTCATTTTGAGGTTGTCTCTATTTGTTTTCTATTGCTATGTTACAAATTACCACATTCGGTGTCTTAAAACAGCACACACTTATTATATCATTGTTTCTGTGCCTCAGGAGTCCAGGCACAGTTTAGCTGGGTCCTCTGCTCAAGGTTTCACAAGGCTGCATTCAGGATCTCTGCCAGGCTGCTTTGACATCAATAAGCTTCATTAGGGAAGAATTTGCTTCCACGTTTATTCAGGTTGTTGACAAAATGTATCTCCTTAGCATTGTAAGATTCAGGTGGCTGTTTTCTAGCTGGTTTTGACTGGGGTGACTCTTAGCTCACAGATGTCACCCGTAATTCTGTGCCATGTGGCCCTTTCAAGACCAGGAGGAAAATCACTCTAATCTCAAGAAGGGTGCAGTTGCTCATTTAAAGGCATTAATTTGAATAATTAGGCCCACCAAGAATGATCTTTCTTTTGCTTAATAAAAAATCAGCTGATCTCATTGAACTAAAAATCAACCTGAATTTCATCTGCAAAATCCATTTATCTTTGCCATATATATCACAGGAGTGACATCCTATCATATTCGCAGTTTTCACCATACTCCAGAGTGTCATTACACAGGGCATGGGCATATGCCACAAGAAGCTGAATCTTGAGGCTCACTTTACAATTCTGCCTGCCATGGTGTCCGAGCTATTTTAATAACCTGTACTATTTACCTTTCACTGATTATTTCTCTAATTACAAATATTGTCATTTGTTTAGAAAATGTTTCCAATTTTCTTTTATTACATCATTCTAACTCTCTCACTTTAATCTATTTCATTGCTTCATTTCTTGATTTATTCACTGTGCCGGGACAATTAAAATTGACAAACTATTACACAGAACTGTAGAGGACTATGTGCTCGCAAACGAGATGTTCCTGATAAGTCCTGCTCTTGCAAACGAAGCAGGGCGTTGGGGGCTTGTTTATGTGTAAACATCTTGAAAATCCACAGCAAAAGAAACTACCATCAGAGTGAACAGGCAACCTACAGAATGGGAGAAAATTTTTGCAATCTACTCATCTGACAAAGGGCTAATATCCAGAACCTACAAAGAACTCAAACAAATTTACAAGAAAAAAACAAACAACCCCATCAAAAAGTGGGCAAAGGATATGAACAGACATTTCTCAAAAGAAGACATTCATACAGCCAACAGACACATGAAAAAATGCTCCTCATCACTGGCCATCAGAGAAATGCAAATCAAAACCACAATGAGATACCATCTCACACCAGTTAGAATGGCGATCATTAAAAAGTCAGGAAACAACAGGTGCTGGAGAGGATGTGGAGAAATAGGAACACTTTTACACTGTTGGTGGGATTGTAAACTAGTTCAACCATTATGGAAAACAGTATGGTGATTCCTCAAGGATCTAGAACTAGATGTACCACATGACCCAGCCATCCCATTACTGGGGATATACCCAAAGGATTATAAATCATTCTGCTATAAAGACACATGCACACGTATGTTCGTTGCGGCACTATTCACAATAGCAAAGACTTGGAATCAACCCAAATGTCCATCAGTGACAGACTGGATTAAGAAAATGTAGCACATATACACCATGAAATACTATGCAGCCATAAAAAAGGATGAGTTTGTGTCCTTTGTAGGGACATGGATGCAGCTGGAAACCATCATTCTTAGCAAACTATCACAAGAACAGAAAACCAAACACCGCATGTTCTCACTCATAGGTGGGAACTGAACAATGAGATCACTTGGACTTGGGAAGGGGGACATCACACACTGGGGCCTATCATGGGGAGGGGGGAGGGGGGAGGGGGTAGGGATTGCACTGGGAGTTATACCTGATGTAAATGACTAGTTGTTGGGTGCTGACGAGTTGATGGGTGCAGCACAGCAACATGGCACAAGTATACATATGTAACAAACCTGCACGTTATGCACATGTACCCTAGAACTTAAAGTATAATAATAATAATATATATATATAAAAAAAAGAAAATCCAGAAAGTCAGGGAAAGGTCAGAAAAACAACAATGTGTCTTGTGACTTGGCAACATTCCACAAATGACTGTATAAAATAAAGCAGAGAGCGCCATTTGAGGCAGCCGCCATGTTTGTCTTGTCTTGTGTTGTCTTGTGTGTTTATTCCTTTGTTTAGGAAACACGCAGATCCCAACACAGAACTGCTGGCTGTGGCTTAGCCTTCCCTATAACCCACTCACCACTTCTGTACACTGTACCTTGCAGAGGCAGCATGAAAAAAAGAGAGTAAACACATTTCCCACAGACTGATCTGAGTTTTAATCTTGATTCTCTTACTAATTATAAGGTCTTAAGTACATGATTTTACTTTTTGAGTCGCAGTCTCTATGTCTGTTAAGAGAAATCATAGTGTTTACTTTTGTCATAACTACAAGGAGAAACTGTATAATGCACGCACAATACCCAGTAGAATAATTGGCTCATAGAAAGCAATCGATAAATGGAAACCCATTCTCTGAGTACAAACATCCTTCAGCATTGGTTCTAGGTCTTACACTGCTCAGGTTTTGTATAAATAATATATTGTATTTATCAATAACTTCTATGTTCTAGACCATGTATTAAGTATATTCTTCACAATTATAACTTTCCTGTGGTTGCTATATTAAGTTACCACAAACTTGGCTTAAAACACAAAGTTGTTATTTAATAATTCTGGAAGCCAGGAGTCCAATATCAAGGTGTCAGTAGGGCCCTACTCCCGCTGAAGGCTTGAAGAGAGAATCCATTCCTGACCTCTTTTATGTTATGGTGGCTCCAGATGTTGCCTCCCTTGTGGCCACATCACGTCAATCTCTGCCTCCATGGTAACATTATTTGCTCCTCTTCTGCATGACTCTCTTCTGTGTGTCTCTTGTAAGGATACTCATATTAGATTTAAGGCTCACCTAGTTAATCCAGGATAATTTTCTCATTTTAAAATCTTTAAATTAACTTCACATGCAAATGCCCCCTTTTCCTAAATAAGGTATTGTTCACAGGTTCTAGGGATTAAAACAAGAGTATTCTCTTCAACGGACATCATTTAGACCACTACCAGTAACAATCTAAATTTTAAGTACTACTATTATTTCAATTTTATTGAAGAATGAGCCATGTCTCAGAGATGTTTAAGAACTTTTCCCAAAATCATAGAGCCAATTAGTGGCATAAGGGTTGGGAGTGGGGCTAGCTATACATTTCTGACTTCAGGCTTGTGCCCTGAAACCCCCACTGTGTGGTATGCTCTGGCACAGTGAAGCAAGTCCTAGACTCTTTGGAAATCATATCTTGGAGGACACATCCGTCAGTAAAAGAACATTTTACTCTTTTTTTTCTTATATAAGCTTAGCTTGACTTTCTGAAACTGTCAACATTATTTCTTCTAGTGAAAATCAACCTGAGTGTGGGAGTGAGAGTTGAATTGCTTTAAATTTGAAGATGTCAAAGTGAGGGTCGAGTAGATGCCTATCTTGGTTCTTTAATTAGAAGATCTTAGAGTTCTGTGCTAAGGATTAAAAAGCAGGGTGAATCACTTCGCCTTTGTGCTGTGATCTTGGATGCTTTGTTGCTAACCCTTCACCACCACAAATTACAAAGGTCAGAAACTATTTGGAAAAGAAAGTTCGATGTTTTGAAGAAGCACGTTGTCTCCCACGCTTCCCCACCTTTCCGCTTTTGTCTCATCTTTCCAGCTAACCTAGATTCCTCTCATCTACATACTGTATTTTATTGGCAATTATGATAATTGGTTAATATGTCTCAATTTGTACCTAAATTTTTTCTAATCAGAATAAACTTCTTTCCTTATAAAACTTACCAGATCATCTAATTAGAGTCTTCCCCCAACCTCAGCAACTAGAATTCACTTTTATGGATCTGCACTGCATATGTATTTTTGTGATGACCATAGAATAAATGTACAAGTCACACACGAGTAGAAAAGTCTTGGCCTGGAATAACAATTGTTGTTGATGTTCTAGTTTCAGTTCTGCATTAATTAATTGCATGCCCTCATCTGAAGGCCAAGATGACTTTTATGCTTTTGCTTTATTTGCAAAACTGAGATAATTACTGTTTCCTGACTCAATGTATTATTGTAAGTATAAAAGAGCTTATAAAGTAGATATCAAAATGCTCAGAAAACAAAAAAGTTGTATAATTTTAACCAAAAAAGATAAAAGAATACAAAACAATTGAAATAAATAAATTAAAAATCTACAGAATTATTTGGATGTTTTTCTAAGTCAGGAGATTCTCTACCGTTATCATAGTCTATTTACATGCCTTGGCATTCTCTGCTAATGATATTCATATAATCAAGATTTCAGAAGATTTTTAATGTTAAATATAAATTTGACTCTACTGAAAATAATTCCTCCTATAATGGCAATTCTGCAAATTCTAAGAAATGCCTTTGGAAACTGATTCTAGCCTCCATTTCCTCTTAGCCCTAATTTGCAGAATTGTTGCCATACTTACTCTCTGTGAAAGCTCATCAGCCAGCTCCAGGGAGCTTTAATTCTCAGGCAGTAACATCAACAGATACGTGGTTGAATAGTAACCAAGGATACAGCCCCCTTCCAGGAGAAGGTGAAGACATTTGTAGTGAGTATGCTAGGAAGTTCAAGAGTATTTAAACTCAAATGATTAGTGGAACTGTCCAGGGGCCAAAGGGACTTATGTCAAGAGGATGTGATAAAGATCCGCCTGCTGATTTTAGAGATAGTTCACATTTAAAACATAAAATAATTAAGTGTTTTAATTTTGATCCCCCTAGTGCTTCTCCTTTTAAGAGCACAGCAGGGTGAGTGAACATAATTGGCATCATTTGGAAGGTTGAGTGCCTAAGGTTGTTGCAAATTCTCTGTTCGTAGCTGAAAAATGACATTCTGGTTTAATATCTTGCTATACTTACCCATACTTTGCTCCAATTCAAATTATTAAGCAGAAAAATTGTGCCTACCTCAACTTCAAAAAAAAAAAAAAACAGCCTCAAATCTTCAAAACTAGGGTAAACTATGTCTTTCATCTGAGAGACTTAACAGTATGTTCACCTGGGAAGAAACCCAGGCAAAAACTGTTTGTGTGTGGGTGTGTGTGTCTGTGTGTGTTCTCTGATATCATTGTGACTCAGACAAGATGTTACACTACCTTTATAGTTTTATTTCACTCTAAAACTCAACCATGCACTATTCAAGGCCTTCTATGGTCCCTTTGATTTCCTAGTTAACTAAAACTTTGAATTAGGCTCACATACCAGGAATAGTTGAATAACAAACCAGACCCTTTTTCAGTTGATATAGCAGTAATAGAGAAATATGAAAGAAGAAGCTCATCTTAAAAACAGACTCAGACTTCTTTACCAATGCACTGAAACCTCATTCCAAAATACTGCCTAGCATGTTGTAATTTGCTTTCTATAAATAGTTGAAGGCTAAATAAATGAATAAGTTTTCTGCATTATTTATTCCTGTCATGTAAAGCAGCATGGCAGCTTCTGACCCTGCCCTCGGCTATATAGCTTGAAGATAAGATGATAGACATAGAGTGGGTTAGAGTCAGTGTTTCTGTGAGGATATTCCTATTTGATTTACCAATGTCAAATGTTTTCTTTGTGTTGCAGTTAGAGGTGTGTTGAATTAAGAAACTAAAGACCTTGATTCTAGATGGTTTTCGAATACTTGACCTATTTGTCTCAGATACAAAATGGAGATATAAGCCTATAAACTGTTGACATTTTGGCAGGGGAATTTGTTAATGAAAAACAGTATACAGCCAATACACCTATTATATATTTTTTTCTAAACAATAAGATAGGGCTATATTATTTAAAACAATAGCTAAATGTTGAGTAAATATAGTATTTCACCACGCTCATTAATATTTCAATCAGGGACTATTCTTTTCTGAAATTTATTATTTTTTTAAAATTTGACATATAAATGTATATGTATTTATTATGTACAATATGATGTTTTGAAGTATATATACATTATGGAATGGTGAAATCTAATTAACAATTTAATTATCTCAAATAATTATCAGTTCTGTGGTGAGAACACTTAACATCCACTTTCTTAGCATTTTAAAAAATACAGTATATCATTATTAACTGTGATTACCATGCTGTACATTAGACCTTGAACTTATTCCTCCTATCTAATTATACATATGTATCTTTTGACTAACATCTCCCCAATTCTTTATCCTCCACTAACTACTCCAGCCTCTGGTGACTACCATTCTACCACCCTTTTACTCTCTGTTTCTATGAGATCAGTGTTTTTAGATTTCAAAGCCAGGAACTATTCTTCGATCAGTTCACCATTCCACATAATTATTCTTATATTTTTATTTATTTATCTAATATGATGCATTGTTGTAACCCAACTATAATTGATTAGTAAATAAATAAAACAAGATTTTTTCTTGTTTCAAGGGCAACAATTTTTAGAGACTTTTTAAAATTGGGACATCAAAAAAATCATAGTACTATAACATTGTAAAAGGGGAAATAAATTGGGAATAAAATTAAAATATACAATTTTAGAAATAGTGAAACTAGGAATGCACAAAATTTGAAGCTTGTTGAAAGTAGTAATCTTCCAAACCAAAATGGCTTAAGAAAAAATAAAGCATGGTGTGGACATTATTGCATCACAAAATGGATGTCCAGAAATATTTTGAACTTTATAGCATATCTGGATCCAGTGCTCAAATAATATGGACAGAAAACGTTTTTCTCTCCAACTCTTGGCTCTGTTGCCATCTAAATTGGCTTCATTCTCAGAAAGGAAATTTCCCTGTGCCAAAATGGCCACCGAAAGACCCAGGCTTACTTTCAAAATCTAGCAACCTAAAGCAGAGTTTGGCTTCTACCAATAATTAAAGAAAAAGCCTCAAGACTGAGGCCCATTCACTTGGACCGATAAGGCTTAGTTCACATGTATACTTCTGAACCAATCACCATGGACAGGGGAATATGGGACTCTCACTAGCAGCTGTGGATGATGGGACCAATCCAGGAGGTAGAAAGTGGGATGAGGCTTATTGAATCCCAGGAGCAAAAAGTCAAAATAATGAGCAGTTACATAAAGAAGGGATAACCAATGCTGCGAAGACAAAAATCAATAAATGTCCACTACAGAAAGGGGAACACATTAAGATAACTTTTTGGAGAATGGAATAATATAAGAAGGCATTAAATCCTCCTTAAAATTAATCTTAGAGGATATTATATTGCTGAGTGAGTACTGTCAGTTACTTGCAAGATGCTCAACAAGATATCAGAAGAGTAAAGTTGATAAAATAATAAGAAAACACAGATGCAAGCCTGTTTTTGTCATCCCTCAGGAAGAAGAAAATTTTAAAATTCAGGCATGAGGAAGCTTCAGGTCACAGTCAAATTCATTCTTATAGTACTATTTGGTAAGTAAGTATTTAGTTCATCCAGCACCATGTAGCACTAAGGAAACTGGAAGTATTTTAATGAATGTAACCAGCATTATAGTGACATTTTTGAAAGCATCAATTCTGGAGCCCAATTGTCTGATTTGAATCCTACATTTTCTCTTTGCTATCTATGTGAGCTTGAGAGAGATATATATGCTCTGTGTCCCTTTGTTTACTCATTTAAAATATATACAGCTGGGCATGATGGCTCACACCTGTAATCCCAGCATTTTGGGAGGCCGAGGTGGGGGGTCACCTGAGTTCAGGAGTTCAAGAGCAGACTGGCCAAGATGGTGAAACTTCACTTCTACTAAGAATACAAAAATTAGCCAGGCATGGTGACATGCACCTGTAATCCCAGCTACTTGGGAGGCCGAAGCAGGAGAATCGCTTGAACTCAGGAGGCAGAGGTTGCAGTGAGCTGAGATTGCACCACTGAACTCCAGCCTGGGCTACAGAGCGAGACTCTGTCTCAAAAAATAAATAAATAAATAAACCATAAATAAGGTATATAATATTAGAAACGACTTTACAGGGCTTTGTCAAGAGTCGTGAATAGTCTGAAAGTTTAATGTTGTCTCAAGCTAACAAATTATCCTGTTATAGTTTCGTGAATGCTGGTAGAAGACAAAAGCCTCCTAGGTCAGAGACAAAGTACTTAATTATTCATGGCACATGCCATTTCTTCTTTCCCTCGAAGTCCCATCAGAGCAACATGGAGAGGTTCAGATGGATGCCACACATATGGTGAATTTGTGTTACAGCTGAGGATCCCAAAGTGTAGGAAAGTCCAGTCTTTTCTAATAAGCTGCAAGCAAACCTACCTGAATTTTTTTTCCTGAAAGGACACATAATCTTTATTTTACGGGGTAAAAAGCAAGCCAGTTTTTTGCTCAGGAAGAAGACAAAATATCTATTTTCCAAGGCTGTTCCCTACACAAACATTTTTTAAAAGATAATCCAAAATAAAAAGGCAGTTATTATCTCTAATTCCAATAACAAAAGAAACATAAGAGATCTATAAAGGATTTTTTCTTATGTCTCTCAGCAAGTTGTTGTAAATGAATAAGCACATTTTTATTATTAAATATTTTAAACTATTATAGTTACGTATTTTATTGATCTATTTAGCTGTCATGTATATGATTTATTATAATCATATCTGACTGGCCCAATTAGTGTGAATAAGACAAGTAAAATTGTATAAGGGCCCAGGCGTTCAGAAATTGAATTAGGTCCCAGAATAAGTTCCTAGTAAGTAATCATTTTATTTCTTTGTTCTTTTCTTACTAGACCTTACCTCAGGTTTAGAAGTTTCCCACTTTCAATTTATTTCCCCCATGCTGACTGCTATGGTTTGAATGTTTGTCCCCTCTGAAACTCATGATGAAACCTAATCCTAAATGCAGCAGTATTGAAAGGTGGAATATTTAGGAGGTGATTGGAGTAATTAAGACCTCACGAATGAATTAATCTATTCATGGATTAATGGACGAATGGGTTTACATGAGAGTGGGACTGATGGCTTTATAATGACAAGACAGACCTGAGCTGGCATGTTAGCAGTCTCATATCCCTCACCTTGTGATGCCCTGCACTGCTTCGGGACTTTGCAGAGAGCAACCACCAACAGAAAGGCTCTCACCAGATTGACCCCTTGACCTTGAGCCTTCCAGCTTCCAGATGTGTAAGAATCAAATCATTTTTTAAATAAATTACCCAATTTTACATAGTCTGGTAAAAGCAACAGAACATAAACTAAGGCACTGACTTAATGTACTTTCATATAAGAACTTGTAATTGACAGAATAATTTAATTTCCTCTATATGTATAAACAATTTTTGAGTATTATAAAATAATCACGATGATAACAATAATATTCTGGAACAGTCCTCCATAAGAGTACACATTATCTCTGCATAATACCTTTTCTGCAGATTTCATGAGGAATTGCTTTGTAGTTAAATTAGAAATATTGAAGAAAATTAAGAAATACTAATAGGAAAAGGTTAATTAGAAATATGAGAAAATATGAAGGTTTAAAATTGCAGAAGAAATGCTAGCATATAAAAAATTTCAATGATAAGATAAATGATTTTATTAAGTTAGAATAAAGCAATTTACCTTAACCAGACATAAAATATGACTCATTAAGGCTGTTTTGCAGTTGTAGAAATAATTTTTAAAAACCCGGTATGTGAAACCAACATAGAAAATACATGAAATGAAGATCATGCACCACGGGGTAATGGTGGCTAAGAATGCAACTAAACTCAAACACCCATTAATAGGCCCACCAAGGGATAACCCTGTAGCTGCCAACAAAGTTGAATTTTCTGCCGGAAGACCAGATGCTGTTCTGTTTAAATTAAAAGAAAATAAAGTCCCTGAATTAGTCTGTAGCCTGTGGCATCTATTTTCAAAAGTGGAATAAAACAGTATCTAGAATAAGAATCAATAAACCTTTTTGTAAAAGCAAAAAGTTAGCAAAAAATAAATAAGTTAGCAAGGGTATGCTTGGGTACATGTAGGGTTCTGTATATAAAAATCTATTGCAAAATAATAATACCTCTTAATTGTACAGTTCTTTATCTTTTTAAATATAATTTCCAATGTAATATATTAAAATAAGTTAGTTTTGTTATGGCTGTTATTGTGCCATCACTTTACAGGTAAAAAAGTTGATGTCAGAAAAAATAAGTAACCAGTGATACCTAATGAAACTAATTTTAATCTAAGAATATAAATGTCTTAGAACCAAGAAAGCATCAAACTGGAAGTTAATAGATGCCAATTTATTTTGGAAGAAACTGAATCTCTGAACAGACCAATAATGAGTTCTAAAATTGAGGCAATAATAAATAGCCTACCAACCAAAATAAAATCCAGGACCAAATGGACTTACAACTTAATTCTATTAGATGTTCAAAGAAGAGCAGGTAGCATTTATGCTGAAACCGTTCCAAAAAATTGAAAAGGAGGGAGTCCTTCCTAACTCATTCTATGAGGCCAGCATCATCCTGATACCAAAACCTGGAAGAGATACAACAAAAAAAGAAAACATCAGGCAAATGTCCTTGATGAATACCAATGCAAAAATCCTCAACAAAATACTGGCAAACTGAATCCAGCAGTACATGACAAAGCTTATCCAACATCATCAGGTAGGTTTCATCCCCAGGATGCAAGGTTGGTACAGCATATGCAAATCAAAAAATGTGATTCATCACATAATTAGAACTAAAGACAAAAATCACATGATTATCTCAATAGATGCCGAAAAAGCTTGTGATAAAATTCAACATCCATTCATGTTAAAAACTCTCAATAGACTAAATGTTGAAGGAACATACCTCAAAATAATAAAAGCCATCTATGACAAACCTATAGCCAACATCATTCTCAATGGGCAAAAGCTGGAAGCATTCCCCTTGAAAACCAGCTATTTTTTGTTTGTTTGTTTCATTTTACAGGTAAAATGTTGATGTCAGAAAAAATAAGTAACCAGTAACACCTAATAAAACTAATTTTAATCTGACAACATAAATGTCTTAGAACCAAGAAAGCCTCAAACTGGAAGTTAATAGATGCCAATTTATTTTGGAAAAAATTGAATCTCTGAACAGACCAATAATGAGTTCTAAAAATGAGGCAGCAAGGATGCCCTCTCTCACCACTCCTATTCAACATATTATTAGACTTCATGTCTAAAACACCAAAAGCAACGGCAGCAAAAGCCAAAATTGACAAATGGGATCTCATTAAACTAAAGAGCTTCTGCACAGCAAAAGAAACTACCATCAGAGTGAACAGGCAACCTACAGAATGGGAGAAAATTTTTGCAATCTACTCATCTGACAAAGGGCTAATATCCAGAACCTACAAAGAACTCAAACAAATTTACAAGAAAAAAACAAACAACCCCATCAAAAAGTGGGCAAAGGATATGAACAGACATTTCTCAAAAGAAGACATTCATACAGCCAACAGACACATGAAAAATGCTCATCATCACTGGCCATCAGAGAAATGCAAATCAAAACCACAATGAGATACCATCTCACACCAGTTAGAATGGCGATCATTAAAAAGTCAGGAAACAACAGGTGCTGGAGAGGATGTGGAGAAATAGGAACACTTTTACACTGTTGGTGGGATTGTAAACTAGTTCAACCATTATGGAAAACAGTATGGCGATTCCTCAAGGATCTAGAACTAGATGTACCACATGACCCAGCCATCCCATTACTGGGTATATACCCAAAGGATTATAAATTATGCTGCTATAAAGACACATGCACACGTATGTTTATTGCAGCACTATTCACAATAGCAAAGACTTGGAATCAACCCAAATGTCCATCAGTGACAGATTGGATTAAGAAAATGTGGCACATATACACCATGGAATACTATGCAGCCATCAAAAAGGATGAGTTTGTGTCCTTTGTAGGGACATGGATGCAGCTGGAAACCATCATTCTTAGCAAACTATCACAAGAACAGAAAACCAAACACTGCATGTTCTCACTCATAGGTGGGAACTGAACAATGAGATCACTTGGACTCAGGAAGGGGAACATCACACACCGGGGCCTATCATGGGGAGGGGGGAGGGGGGGGATTGCATTGGGAGTTATACCTGATGTAAATGACGAGTTGATGGGTGCAGCACACCAACATGGCACAAGTATACATATGTAACAAACCTGCACGTTATGCACATGTACCCTACAACTTAAAGTATAATAATAATAAATAAATTAAAAAAAAAAAAAAAGAAATTCTGGTCAGGGCAATCAGTCAAGATAAAGAAATAAAGGTATTCACATAGGAAGAGAGGTAGTCAAACTATCTCTGTTTGCAGATGACATGATCCTATGTTTAGAAAAATCCATAATCTCAGCCTAAAGCTTCTTAAACTAATCAACAACTTCAGCAAAATCTCAGGATACAAAATACATGTGAAAAAATCACCAGCATTCCTATACACCAACAACAGTCAAGCCCAGAGACAAATAAGGAACAAATCCCATTCACAATTGCCACAAAAAGAATAAAATACCTAGAAACAGAGTTTACTATGCAGGTGAAAGATCTCTGCAAGGAGATCTGCAAACCACTGCTCAAAGAAATCAGAGATGACACTGACAAATGGAAAATCATTCCATGCTCAGGGATAGGAAGAATCAATATTGTTAAAATGGCCATAGTGCCTGAAGCAATTTAAAGATTCAATGCTCTTAAACTACCACTGACATTCTTTACAGAACTAGAAAAAACTATTTAAAATTCACATGGGACCAAAAAAGAGCCCAAATAGCCAACGCAATCCTAACCAAAGAGAACAAAGCTGGAAGTATCATGCTACCTGACTTCAAACTGTGCTACAGGGCTACAGTAACCAAAACAGCATGGTATGGGTACAAATACAGACACATAGACCAATGGAACAGAATAGAGAACCCAGAAATGAGACTATACACACGAAAACTATTTTATCTTTGACAAACCTGAAAAAAACAAGCAATGGGGAAAAGATTCACTATTCAACAAATAAATGGTGCTGGGATAACTGACTAGCCATATGCAGATGATTGAAACTGGAGCTCTTTCTTACACCATACACAAAATTTAAGTAGGGATAGTTTAAAGACTTAAATGTAAGACCCGAATCTATAAAAACATTGGAAGACAAACTAGGCAGTACCATTCAGAACATAGGCATGGGCAAATATTTAATGAGAAAGAAGCCAATAGCAATTGCAACCAAAGCAAAAATTGACAAATGGGATCTAATTAAACTAAAGAGCTTCTGCACAGCAAAATAAACTGTCAACAGAGTAAACAGGCAACCTACAGGATGGGAGAAAATGTTTTCAAACTATGCATCTGACAAAGGTCTAATATTCAGCATCCATAAGGAAATTAAACAAATTTACAAGAAAAAAAAACCCTATTAAAAAGTGGGCAAAGGAAATGGCCAGACACTTTTCAAAAGAAAGCATACATGCAGCCAGCAGTCATATGAAAAAAAGCTCAACATCATGGATCATTAGAGAAATGCAAACCAAAACCACAAGATACCATCTAACACCAGTCAGATGGTTAATATTAAAAAGTCAAAAAATAACAGATGCTGCTGAGGTTGTGGATAAAAAAGAACGGTTACACACTGTTGGTGGGAGTGTAAATTAATTTTTCTGTTGTGTAAGACAATGTGACGATTCCTGAAAGACCTAAGACAGAAATACCACTTGACCCAGCAATCTTATCAGTGGATATATATCCAAAGAAATATACATCATTCTATTATAAAGACACAAGCATGTGTAAGTTCATTGCAGCACCATTCACAATAGCAAAGACATGGAATCAACTTAAATGCCCATCAACAATAGAATGGATAAAAAAAATGTGGTACATATACACCTGGAATATTATGCAGCCATAAGAGGGATGAGTTCATGTCTTTTGCAGGGATATGGATGGAGCCCGAGGCCATTATCCTTAGAAAACTAACGTAGGAACAGAAAAACAAATACCTCATGGTCTCACTTATAAGTGGGAGCTAAATGAGAACAACACACGGGCACATAAAAGGAAGCAACACACACTGGTGCCTTTTAGAGGGTGAAGGGCAGGAGGAGGGAGAGGATCAAGAAAAATAAGTAATGGGGATAAAGCTTAATATGGGGAGGATGAAATAACGTTACCTATGTAACAAATCTGCACTTGTACCTCTGAACTTAAAAGTTTAAAAAAAGAGAGATATGTCCTCGAAGTTTTCTTCAACTTAATTCAGAATTTAATATAAAGGCAATGTTTAATCAGAAGACAACTCTTGGCTCCTTTATGTTATCTAAGACTTTGTATTACTGAAGTGGCAAAAAGCCTAACTGCTGACCACTTTCATTTCACGAATATGAGGTAATCTTTATTTTAAAGAGTAATGTGTTTAGATTTGGTATTAATTCCATGATAACATTTTACCATGGCTACATAGAGTAAAATAACAATAAGAAAATATTTGGTCACACCCAAGTATATCACTTTCCCGAATATATTTATATGGAAAAATTTTAAATAATTTATAATTTCTTTTTATTCTTGTATAACTGGAAAAAAACAATTTAATAAACTTAAATCATGACTATATTTTCTTGGGGAATGTGATGAAGGAAAAGTAAAAATTGAATTGGAGAGCATTTTAAATACCACAGAAGTTGCAGGCTTCCTTAGCACACCTTTTAAAACACGTCAGTAATTATAGTTATTGAATCTCCCCAATTCATCTTCTCTGTTCAAAAAAAAAAAATCTATTAGAGGAACAGATGAATTTTGGAAAGCAGTTTCATGGCTGCAAACAGAAGCCAAAAATCACAAAACTGACTGAGCTGAAGCAAATTCAGAAAAAGCAGTGGTTGCAGGCATGAGGTCTTTTAGCGATATATCCCTGTTAGTGGTGCACCAATCTGTATGCAAGCCCCGGCTCTGAATGAGATGCCAGGGAGGCCTAATTGGGCCACACTCGTCAAATCAGATATTGAGGATTAGTATCAAGATATCACATACAGGACAACTGCAAATAAATTTCCTTGCTTTACTGAATAATGCTTTGGTCGTTCTTTACAAATCTGCAAAATACAATCATAAAGTCAATACAAGTGCAAGAAATTTGGTGTTGCTGCTACTGAGCAATGATGTAGAGAAAACAATTTACTTCCAGTAGTTGCTCCAAATTTTCACTGGATAAACAGGTAATTCGTTTCAGGCATGCCCCTTTTACATCTTTGTCCTGTCCCTCATGTGGATCACAGTGCCCTCACACTACCACCAAAAATCACGTTCTTTTATTTCTTCATGTATGCATCTATAAATATATTAATTAAACATATATTTATGGATGCGCATAAAATGTCATCATGGACTCATTGATAGTCAAGATCAAACTGGGTTCTCTCTTGGATACCATAATCTGAAAAAAAAATAATAATTAGTCCTCCTTACAAGGTACTCTGACTTGCTCTTCCCATTTATTTCCCTTTTGTTCTTCTTGTCTCATATAGATTGTCCTTTTTTCTTTAGGTTAAGATATCTTCCCTAATATAATAATAGTTAATAATAGCATGATGTCTTAATATATCCTTAATAAAATTTTAGTTGTATTAAATACAAGGATACAATAATATAATTTTATTTTTAATTAGAGTGTTCTAAAGATTTTCTAACCAAAGATTAGAGGCATAGTAATATACTCATGTAGTATAACTGAAATCTGTCAATCAGGTTTTCTTTATGTTTGTCTCCCCTACTTGACTCTTAACTCCTTCGAGGATAAAATTCATCTTTTAGCTCCTACACGCACGAACAATGCCTGGTAGTGTTCATTAAAACAAATGGAATTGAATTGAAATGCAAAAACAGCTACTTACTTCTTACAGATTCTGCCTAGACTATAAGCCATTTAAAAATATTATTAAGAATTAATGGTGTCTTAATAATATTTATTAAGAATCTATTTATTAATATTAATATTTGTTAACACTAATAATTACATATTAATAGTATTATTAATGATGTAATAATTATTAATTATTTATTATTTATGAAATATTATTAATATATTAAGAATTAATAGTTTATGAATTTCTGTTTTCTGGCTTGAGTTCTTTGAATGGATTTCAAAAACATCCTCCCTAACTTGTATGTAAACTCTTAAAATAAGACCCACATTTACATATAGATAATAATCGGTGTTTTTTGGTTTGTTTTCTGAATTATTTTAAATATTTCTAATGATAACTAATTTTGACTCTAGAATGTTAGACATTTTTTCGAATATCATTTTCTTACACAAAATGAATAAATACACTCAAAAATGGAGTTTGGAGAATTAATTTTCCCAACACATTATAATTTTTCTTTATCTACATTTATTTTTCCAGTGTCCTAAATAAAAGTCAAAAAGCATTTATATTTATACGTATTCAAAATAGTCAGAGTGGTTACCATTAACCAAAAGCAGCTAGTGCATAATCAAAAAATATTTAAAAGCCTACTTTTAGTTTGCAAATCTTATTATTACCTCTTAATTACTCTCTGATTTCCTATATGCCACTCAAAATCCATTAGAGAATGGCATGAAAGCAAGAGTGTTAGAATTCTCTGAGAAACTAGAGCTTCCAGATAGAAAAATGGCGTGCAGAAGGGAAGAATCAATTCCACTTGATTCTGCAAATGTTTCATAGTTTTCAAAATTTATTTTCATCAGAATTGTTGTAGAGTTTAATGGACGGAAGTGAGACAGAAGACATTTTGTCACCGTCTTACTCATTTGTTAAACATTCTTTAATACCTTTTTTGTGCCAAAGACCAAAATGGGTGTAGGGCATTCATTAGCCAGGAAACAAACAAAATAAACAAAGAAAACCATGGTGTCTGCCTTCAAAATATATGCGTTTTAGATAGGGAGGGGTTAACTATGTAACTAATGAATACAGAATTGCAATTTTGGCTAGTGCTGTGAAGAAATGCCTAGAACAACAGGAGGACTTGAGCTGAGATATTTAGCTTAAATGACAAATATGAGTAACTTAGGCAAAAAGAACAAGGGTTTCCATTTTGCTTTTTAAAAACATTATCATCACAACATAGTCACAAATATTTTCACCAATATGCCATTATGCAGAACAACATTAATTCGTACCCCAGGGACCTGAGGACACGGCCAAAAGCTTTTCACCAAAAGAAAGATCTCAGTGTTTTCATTTACTTTCAGACTGGAATCATCTCGCCTTTCAGTTTGCCCTGAGTGATCTTAGTTTTACGCCTGTTGTTATGGCTTAATTTTGAATGGTTTACCAGTTTACTTTCAGAAGTGTGGTAGTTAGGACCATAAATTATACTGTCATTACTTCTTTACCTTCATATTTTATCCTAAATTTTCATGAAAACATTTCATTCTGTGCCAAAGTAAGCCTGAGTTATAGCACATACAAAAAGGTAATAAGGAAGACATTGTTCAAGTGGAATTATTAGTCTCACAGTGGTAGCAATGTGACTGAAAGCAATTTCAATAGATGATTTAAGCACATAATTTTAAACTGATTTTTATAAATACGGATAATATAGCCTCATCTTTGGTGACTCCAAGATATAGAAGATGCACACAAACAATTGACCACAATTACAAGGATTTTAGAAATAGAAACAGAGAGGATGAGAGAATTACACAGTAACCAAGGACAAGGCAATACTTATTGCTGTTATTAATTTTAAAAATACCATTGTTGTACATTTTTATTAACTTTCCACTTCGTTTCACAATCATTAATTTATTCTCTTATTTATTCAGCAAATACATTCTGAGCATCCAATATATACATTGAGCATAATTCTGCTCCATGTGGCCAGGCACTGTGGCTCATGCCTGTAATCCCAGCACTTTGGGAGGCCGAGGCGGGTGGATCACTTGAGGTCAGGAGTTCAAGACCAGCCTGCCCAACCTGGTGAAACCCCATCTCTACTAAAAATACAAAAAGTAGCCGAACATGGTGGTGGACGCCTGTAATCCCAGCTACTAGGGAGGCTAAGGCAGGAGAATCGCTTGAACACAGGAGGCGGAGGTTGCAGTGAGCCGAGATAGCACCACTGCACTCCAATCTGGGCATCAAGAGCGAAACTTCGTTTCAAAAGAATAAAAATAAAAAAATAAAAAACTCTGCTCGATGTGTTCAGAATATGATGGGGCATAATACAGAAAAAAAAAGGATCTGTCTTCATGGAGCTTAGAATCTAGTATTTACTCACTTTTATATTTTAGAATAAGTTATAAAAGTAGTACAGTATGTATATGAGGGTAAACTCACAGTAAGAACTTGTATAAAGTCAAGGTTAACGAAAAAGGAGTCAGACAGGCATTAAATAGTCTTTCCATGATTTGGTCTTAGATTAGTCTCTGGGCTTTGTAGACAAGAAGGGTAGAAGGAGACCCCATCAGTAATCAGCTTTTGCCCCCTAAGGAAAAAAAAAGAAAAGTCCTCAGAAGGCCCAAGAATTTTCTAGCAACAACTTCTAAATACACATAGACACACGAAAGAACTTTAAAAAAATGATAATGGAAAGTGTTCAGTGGTTTCAAAGCCCAGGTCCACAGAGTTACTGCACACAAAAGTAAAGCAGAAAACTTGAAAAAAAAAAAAAATTCTCAGTCATTCTTTTGCTAGTGTTTTAAAAATAGTTCTCAAGTAGTTCTGAAATACAGTTTGCTATGGGAAGCCCTGATACTGGGCAGGATTTTTCAATAAATTGAAGCAAACCTTATACGATAAAATATGTTTGAAAACAGAAGTTAATTTTTTACTGACTAGAAAAATTAAAATATAGGAACTATATAAAATAAATTAAAAAAATCAATTTATTAAACAAAGCTATCCTAAATCTTGATACCAATACGTGACAAGAAAAGCCCTAAAAGGGACAAATTAACTAATACTTAAGAAATAATAGTTATAGAAAAACATTGCAGAACTGGCTGGGGGAGGTTGTTGGAATAATCTCAGTGCCCTACTTGACCTAACTGGAGCTCGCCCAGGCAGTTCCCAGAGACTTGGGAGCATTTGTTCATCTTTGGAGTGTGCAGATTCATTGAATAACAATTTATGCTTTTGTGTGGGGCTTAAAACACAAAAACAGAAATTTTAGAAAATATCTGACTACGTGTAGTCAGGAAGCACTACTCCCACTGAGAGAGACCAGAATCCCAAGTAAACTCACATATTTTAGACAAATCTTTAGAGAGAACAAAACCAGAGTCAATAGAGAGGAAGCACAGACACTGAGGCTCTGTGGAGTTGCTGAATGCCCAGGCTAACTCCAGGCCCTGAATGGCTCCTAGAGAAAGGGGTGAGTGAAGGAATGGTGGAAGAGCCTACTCTCACTACAGACCTCTGAGACACTAGCTATAAAAGATCCCAAGACCCTCATGGACGTTTGAACTGGCATGGGGCATCTGCCTGGAGAGTAGGCAGAGACAGAGCTCCAGCCTGCAGGGACCCCAGGGGCTTCTGCATGCAGAATAGCTGCAGTAGAATAAAGCCACGGATACCCATCCCTCAAGCCTCCCCATATTTCTGCAAGTAGCTCTAACTTTGGCTAACTGCTGGACCAAGAGAAAGCAGGGCCAACTTTTCTGTAGGACTGGGGCACATCTGTTCTGCAGTCCTTCCTGTTCACCAGCCCCTCCCAAGGCCCCTGCCTTGCTACTCCTGCAGTTCTATGTGCACAGCCCAGCCTGTGTAGCCCCAGCTGAGTTCTGTGCCATTGGCCCATCATGATGCTTTCCTGGAAGCCTGGAAGCTCTTTGGATCCCCCAGCACAGTTGGCTACTGACCCCAAAATGCTGGAGGAAAAAGCCATGGGCCAATCCCAACATCACAGGGTTGCAGTGTGTAGCCCAGGAGTACCAAGCCAAGATCTATGGCTGGTGCTCAAGCATTCAGAACACTCAGAGGGGTGAGATGTGTAGGTTTGTGGGTCAGCATGGGAGTAGGGTGTGCCTCCCTCCATACGGCCAATCTGGGAAGGGTGTGGCCCATCTCCCAACCTGAGCTTCTGCCCAAGGGAGCCCTTCAGTCTGCAACATGTAATGAAAAAATATGGGCATGGTGCCAGTAACTGGAGGGGCCTCCTCCAAGACCCATGAGTGGACTTATTTAGGGGATCATCTCTGTCCCCACTGCGCCACAGAGGACAGTTGTGAATGTACTGAAATACAAGAGCCACATGGTTGAATAAGAGCCTATATAACAAACATTACTGTTAAGCACCATGTAGCAGACAGTTGCCCAAAATACAAAACCAAAATGATTATGCCAATAAGCAGTGCCTGTGAAAACCAGGTAAAGAATCCAGCCACATATAAAGATTCTGTATAGAGAGAGCCTTGGCCCTCTGAAAGCAATCAGAAATGAACCCAATTCACTATACTCAATTTACACCACAGTTAAAGGACCACCAGCCCATTCAGATGAGAGCAGATCAGTGCAAGACCTCTGACAATTCCAAAAGCAAGAGTATCCCCTTACCTGTAAACAAGCCCATTAGTTCCCCAGCAATGGTTCTTAACCAGTCTGAAATGACTGAAATGATAGACAAAGAATTCAGAATCTACACGGCAGGGAAACTCACTGGATTCAGGAGAAAGTTGAAAGCCACTCCACGGAATTCATGGAATTCAGTAGAACCCTTCAAGAGCTAAAAGTCAAAATAGTAATTTTAAGAAAGAATCAAATTGAAATTCTGGAATTTTATCACCAGTAGTAATAAAACATGCAAATTGAAACAAAAGTGTTGGTTTTGCCTATAAAATATTTTATGGACAAGTAAAGTGAAGTAAGTGAAATATATCTTTCATATGTCACCATCAGGATTAAAAATCAGTATATCATTGTGGAAGTAGGTTTGGTGACACGTATTAAATGTCTGAAATATTTTCATCATTTTTTACCTAATGTTTCCACTTTAATTCGTCCTAATGAAACAATCTGAATCCACATTGCATAAACACAATGAGGCCATTGTGACTGATGACAATATAAAAAACAAAAATAATCAAAGTTCACAAAAAAAATAAAACACTTGTGTCACATGTTAGAATTCTCTAACTTTTATAAACCTTGTTTGCAGAATTATATAATGTCTTAGAAACATAGCCTTTGTTTATTAAGTGAAAATAAAAATAATTCAAAAGTTATATGAAATTATTATTTGGAGAAAAATTCCAAATTGTATTTTCAGTGTGGCCATAATTTCCAGGAGAAAATAAACCCATGCTATCATACCTATTGACTCAATACTTGAAGTAACCATAAGAGAATTCTAATAGAAGTTTTCTCTGAGAATGCGTGTATGAGTAAATTTACATTTTTAAATACTTTTCTATATTTCTCATATATTATTATTCTGAACATGTAGTAATTTTATAATATGAGTAATTCTGAAATGGTTTAATAAAATATTCTGTCCTTGAGACAATCTTGTAAGAACACCAGTTTTATATTATTCAGTTATGTAGACACAGTGACATAGAAGAACACAGAGGATGGGTTTCAAAGTTATTTGCAGAATTTTACATCATGTATATATGCGACTGTTATCACTGATTTGTCATTAGATAAAAAGAGGCACCAATGATTTGGCTGTCATACATCTCTGTATTTCTTTTCCAGGAATGATGGCAGAAAGAGCACTGACAACCAGGATTAGAAATTCACCAGCAAATTTGTACCATCTTGTAAATGAGATGTACTTAATAAAACAATAATCTGTCCCTTGTCCCTACAGCTTAGCCTGCTTAAAAAAAAGAAAAAAAAAGAAAAAAGAAAGAAAAGAAAAAAAAATTGCCATAAGCACAGAGGTAAACACTGCGTATGAGCATCTTACAGAAACATAATATATATCCTCGTAGAATTCAGATCACAATAAACTTTTAGTGTTGCTTTCTCAATTGTGGGTAGGATGTGCTTTATTAAATGGCCACATGAGGCATAAGATCATTTGAGAGCAAGATTTCACAATGTTTTCCACAACTAGCCACTTACAAGCCTGCTGAAGGAGGAAGGAAATTGGGTAATTGTTTGCATTCTTAAAAGCCATCAACTAAAACACACACACACACACACACACACACACACACACACACACACACACACACATATATATCCTCAAGAAGAGGAAACTGCACTTGTGTAGCTGACAATGAAACCAATTCTGTTTTTTATTGTGTAGTTGTTCTTCCTTAAATGGAGAGAAAAGAAATCTTCTCAATGCTTTCTTGAATTGTCTACAAACCAGACTTATGTTTAATTCTATAATAGATAAACATACAGAACTAAGCCTATAATGATAAATCTACATTTTCTGTGTAGTTACATGCAGTCAACAGTGTGTGTGAAAGCACATCCCAATAGCACAGCAGGAATCTATCAATACATTATAAAACTCATGTGTATGCAGAGAAAAGCCTATTGTTTGCCAAACAATATTGTAAACCCTGTGGAGGATATGGAAGAAACCTAAGGCATGATATCTGCCTTCAACAAGATTGCAATTCACCTACCATGGTACAAAATTTATTGAGTGTTTTCTCTCTTCCTGAAACAGAGCTAAGCACTTTGCAAAAACTTACCTTACTTAATCCTTAATAACCCTTGAAATACATACTATTTTACTATAATAAAAACCAATTCCAAGAGGTTATTTATCTTCCCTATAAGGATATATCAGCAAGTGATAGAGTTGGAATTTGAAACTCTGTTAGATTCCAAAATTTATGATTTTAACTGTCATATCCGAGACTTCACCATGAGTTATCTGGATAATGCTGGTCTTTATCAATAGTATAACTTGGCTAAAATAGAAGACATTTGTAAAGAACACATATTGTATTAAACACCATTTGAAACTATTCTCTTTTCTCTAGTTAGAGACATCGGCTTATTGAATCTCAAATAATAAAAATTGTAATGTATGTCAAATTTAGCACATTCCATATATTTGCACATAAAGTTTTTATTATATGTTCTGAACTGGCATCTAACTACATTTTAGACTACTAAAGTTTTTATTTTTGCTATAAACCAAGGCATGAATCAAGATTGTTTCAACATCCACCTCTCCCGTCATGCATTATTGCCAACACCAAGGTCAGCTAATGCAGTACCTGTTGAGAGTCTCCAATTTTACTCACAAAACTATGATGAGTATATTTTATTTTATTTTTATTTATTGTTTGTATGCATTTTTTCACATTAAATTCTAGGGTATATGTGCACAATGTACAGGTTTGTTACATAGGTATACATGTGCCATGTTGGTTTGCTGCACCCATTAACTCATCATTTACATTAGGTATATCTCCTAATGCTATGCCTCCCAGAGCCCCCAACCCCATGACAGACCCCATTGTGTGATGTTCCCCGCCCTGTGTCCAAGTGTTCTCATTGTTCAATTTCCTCCTATGAGTGAGAACATGCAGTATTTGGTTTTCTGTCCTTGTGATAATTTGCTCAGAATGATGGTTTCCAGCTTCATCCATGTCCCTGCACAGGCTATGAACTCATCCTTTTTTATGGCTGCATAATATTCCATGGTGTATATGTGCCACATTTTCTTAATCCAGTCTACCACTAATGGACATTTGGTTTGGTTCCAAGTCTTTGCTATTGTGAATAGTTTCACAATAAACATACGTGTACATGTGTCTTTATAGTAGCATGATTTATAATGCTTTCAGTATATACCCAGTAATGGGATCTCTGGGTCAAATGGTATTTCTACTTCTAGATCCTTTAGGAATTGCCACAGTGTATTCCACAATGGTTGAACTAATTTACACTCCCACCAACAGTGCAAAAGGGTTCTTATTTCTCCACATCCTCTCCAGTATCTGTTGTTTCTTAACTTTTTAATGATGGCCATTCTAACTGGTGTGAGATGGCATCTCATTGTGGTTTTGATTTGCATTTCTCTGATGGTTAGTGATGATGAGCATTTTTTCATGTGTATATTGGCTGCATAAATGTCTTCATTTGGGAAATGTCTGCTCATATCCTTAGCCCACTTCTTCATGGGGTTGTTTGATTTAAAAAAAAAAATTAATTTGTTTGTAGATTCTGGATATTAGCCCTTTGTCAGATGGGTAGATTGCAAACATTTTCTCCCATTCTGTAGGTTGCCTGTTCATTCTGATGGTAGTTTCTCTTGCTTTGCAGAAGCTCTTTAGTTTAATTAGATCCCATTTGTCTATTTTGGCTTTTGCTGCCATTGCTTTTGATGTTTTAGTCATGAAGTCCTCGCCCATGCCTATGTCCTGAATGGTATTGCCTAGGTTTTCTTCTAGGGTTTTTATGGTTTCAGGTCTAACATTTAAGTCTTTAATCCATCTTGAATTAATTTTTGTATAAGGTGTAAGGAAGGGATCCAGTTTCAGCTTTCTACATATGGTTAGCCAGTTTTCCCAGCACCATTTATTCAATAGGGAATCCTTTCCCCATTGCTTGTTTTTGTCACATTTGTCAAAGATCAGATGGTTGTAGATGTGTGGTGTTATTTCTGAGGCCTCTGTTCTGTTCCATTGGCCTATATCCCTGTTTTGGTACCAGTACTATGCTATTTTGGTTACTGTAGCCTTGTAGTATAGGTTGAAGTCAGGTAGCGTGATGCCTCCAGTTTTATTCTTTTGGCTTAGGATTGTCTTGGCAATGCGGGCTCTTTTTTGGTTCCATATGAACTTTAAAGTAGTGTTTTCCAATTCTGTGAAGAAAGTCATTGGTAGCTTGATGGGGATGGCATTGAATTCATAAATTACCTTGGGCAGTGTGGCCATTTTCATGATATTGATTCTTCCTATCCATGAGCATGGAATGTTCTTCCATTTGTTTGTGTCCTCTTTTATTTCGTTGAGCAGTGATTCATAGTTCTCCTTGAAGAGGTCCTTTACATGCCTTGTAAATTGGATTCCTAGGTATTTTATTCTCTTTGTAGCAATTGTGAATGGGAGTTCACTCATGATTTGCCTCTCTATTATTGGTATATAGAAATGCTTGCGATTTTTGCACATTGATTTTGTATCCTAAGACTTTGCTGAAGTTGCTTATCAGGTTAAGGAGATTTTTGGCTGAGACAATAAGGTTTTCTAAATATACAATCATGTCATCTGCAAACAGGGACAATTTAACTTCCTCTTTTCCTAATTGAATACGCTTTATTTCTTTTTCTTTCCTAATTGCCCTGGCCAGAATTTCCAATACCATGTTGAATAGAAATGGTGAGAGAGGGCGTCCCTGTCTTGTGCCAGTTTTCAAAGGGAATGCTTCCATTTTTTTGCCCATTCAGTATAATATTGGCTGTGGGTTTGTCATAAATAGCTCTTATTATTTTGAGATACGTTCCATCAATGCCTAGTTTATTGAGAGTTTTTAGCATGAAGGGTTGTTGAATTTTGTTGAAGGTCTTTTCTGCATCTATTGAGATAATCATGTGGCTTTTGTCGTTGGTTCTGTTTATGTGATGAATTACATTTACTGATTTGCATATGTTGAACCAGCCTTGCATCCCAGGGATGAAGCGGACTTGACTTTGGTGGATAAGCTTTTTGACGTGCTGCTGGATTTGGTTTGCCAGTGTTTTATTGAGGATTTTTGCATCAATGTTCATCAGGGATGTTGGTCTAAAATTCTCTTTTTTTGTTGTGTCTCTGCCAGGCTTTAGTGTCAGGATGATGCTGGCCTCATAAACTCATAAAATGAGTTAGGGGGGATTCCTTCTTTTTCTATTAATTGAATGGTACCAGCCCCTCTTTGCACCTCTGGTAGAATTCAGCTGTGAATCTATCTGGTCCTGGACTTTTTTTGGTTGGTAAGCTATTAATTATTGCCTCAATTTCAGAGCCGGTTATTGGTCTATTCAGAGATTCCACCTTTTCCTGGTTTAGTCTTGGGAGGGTGTATTGTCCAGGAATTCATCCATTTCTTCTAGATTTTCTAGTTTATTTGCAAAGAGGTGTTTAAAGTATTCTCTGATGGTAGTTTGTATTTCTGTGGGATTGGTGGTAATATCTCCTTTATCAATGTTTATTGCCTCTATTTTATTCTTCTCTCTTTTCTTCTTTATTAGTCTTGCTAGTGGTCTATCAATATTGTTGATCTTTTCAAAAAACCAGCTTCTGGATTCATTGATTTTTTGAAGGGTTTTTTGTGTCTCTATCTCCTTCTGTTCTGCTCTGATCTTAGTTATTTCTTGCCTTCTGCTAACTTTTGAGTTTGTTTGCACTTGCTTCTCTAGTTCTTTTAATTGTGATGTTAGGGTGTCAATTTTAGATCTTTCCTGCTTTCTCTTGTGGGCATTTAGTGCTATAAATTTCCCTCTACACACTGCTTTAAATGTGTCCCAGAGATTCTGGTACATTGTGTCTTTGTTCTCACTGGTTTGAAAGAACATCTTTATTTCTGCCTTCATTTCGTTATTTACTCAGTAGTCATTCAGGAGCAGGTTGCTCAGTTTCCATGTAGTTAAGTGCTGAGAGATCCGCTGTTAGTCTGATGGGCTTCCCTTTGTGGGTAACCTGACCTTCTTCTCCAGCTGCCCTTTACATTATTTCCTTCATTTCAATCTTGGTGAATCTGACAATTATGTGGCTTGGGGTTGCTCTTCTTGAGGATTGTCTTTGTGGTGTTTCCTGTATTTCCTGAAATTGAATGTTGGCCTGCCTTGCTAGTTTGGGGAAGTTCTCCTGGATAATATCCTGATGAGTGTTTTCCAACTTGATTTTATTCTCCCTGTCACTTTCAGGTACATCAGTCAAACTCAGATTTGGTCTATTCACATAGTCCCATACTTCTTGGAGGCTTTGTTCATTTCTTTTTAATCTTTTTTCTCTAAACTTCTTTTCTCGCTTTATTTCATTAATTTGATCTTTCATCACTGATAACTTTTCTTCTACTTGATCGAATCGGCTATTGAAGTTTGTGCATGCATCATGTAGTTCTCGTGCCATGGTTTTTAGCTCTATCAGGTCATTTAAGGTCTTCTCTACACTGTTTATTCTAGTCAGTCATTCGTCTAATCTTTTTTCAAAGTTTTTAGCTTCCTTGCAATGGGTTCAAACATCCTCCTTTAGCTTGGAGAAGTTTGCTATTACTGGCCTTCTGAAGCTTACTTCTGTCAACTTGTCAAAGTCATTCTCCTTCCAGCTTTGTTCTGTTGTTGGCGAGGAGCTGTGAGCCTTTGGAGGAAAAGAGGCACTCTGGTTTTTAAAACTTTCAGCTTTTCTCCTCTGGTTTCTCCCCATCTTTGTGGTTTCATCTACCTTTGGTCTTTGATGTTGGTGACCTACAGATGGGGTTTTGGTGTGGATGTCCTTTGTGTTGATGTTGATGCTATTCCTTTCTGTTTGTTAGTTTTCCTTCTAACAGTCACTTCCCTCAGCTGCAGGTCTGTTGGAGTTTGCTGGAAGTCCAATCCAGACCCTGTTTGCCTGGGTATCACCAGCAGAGGCTGCAGAGGGCAAATATTGCAGAACAGCAAATATTGCTGCCTGATCCTTCCTCTGGAAGCTTTGTCCCAGAGGGGCACCTGCCTGTATGAGGTGTCAGTCGACCTCTACTGCGAGGTGTCTCCCAGTTAGGCTACACGGGGTCAGGGACCTACTTGAGGAGGCAGTCTGTCCATTCTCAGAGCTCAAACACCATGCTGGGAGAACCACTGCTCTCTTCAGAGCTGTCAGACAGGGATGTTTAAGTCTGCAGAAGTTTCTGCTGCCTTTTGTTCAGCTATGCCTTTCCCCCAGAAGTGGAGTCTATAGAGGCAGGAAGCCTTGTAGCACTGAGGTGGGCTCCACCCAGGTTGAGTGTCCTGGCCACCTTGTTTACCTACTCAAGCCTCAGCAATGGCGGATGCCCTTACCCCTGCCAGGTTGCTGCCTCACAGGTTGATCTCAGACTGCTGTGCTAGCAGTGTGATCAGTGTATTTTAAAGAAATTATTTCAATTCTATCTAAATTTTATTTAAATTTAAATGTATCATTTATCAATATATCCCAAGCAGATGTTCTTTTGTCAAATTTATATGACCTAATTTATTTTTAGTGACTTTTTTCTGATAAGTAATCTATTTAAGACTTATTCATAATGATATTTCACTGTTATTTAAAATATAAATACAAATAAAATATATATACAAGTAAAAGATAATGACTTTTCACTGTTATTTAACATATACGAATACAAGTTGTATATACAAGTAAAATATTATTTTTCTACAATATACTATATATTTCTATAATATATATTATATATTTCTATTATATATATATGCATGTCTGTGTATGTGTGTGTGTGTGTGTGTATATATATATATAACCTATAGTTTAGGTAAGTTGCAATAGAAAATTTTATTGCAACTATTCCAATTTCCTGGTAGTGCTGGTGAATATATAGACTATGTCTAGCATTTATCCACCAAGAATAATGCTGTGTACTTGAAACTGTATAGCCCACAGTGCAAGTCTATTGCATTGTGATAAAATATGGAACATTGACTAAACCATGTCAAATTTAGTGTGCTAAGTCCAAATTAAGAGGACCATACTGGTTCCAGATCTTTGGAGTTTACATTGTTCATTTTTCTCCAAGTTGAATAGTTTAAACTGTTCTCAGTTGTGTGCAAAAGGAGAGATGTAAGTATTGATGCCAGTTTATGTAGAACTGAGAATCAAATTCTGGGGTTAACAGAGATAAACATGAATTATTTCTACAAAGAACTGATTGATATGACTCAGTCAACTGATTATAAATTTCGATGTGACCTGGGAATTATTTAGAAGTTTCCCAATATTGTAGTTTGGTAGGAGGTAAGGAGTTCATCCTGATCAGCCAAAAGTATCAGATGCATTCAACAATGATCAAGGATTTACTATGAAGATATAAGCACAACTCTCTTTAAGAAAAAAATATGGAAACACAAGATAGTGTTCATTTCAGTAATGCAAAGGGCTCTCTTCATTTACTTACATAGACTTTGCAAAAAAATTATTTAAAATTTATATGTGTGGCAAGTATAATAATTTCCAGTCAGCATACTCAGTTGTTCAACGCAAGCACTAATAAATCTGCTCAACAACACAAACACATTGCCTCAGAGCCATCTTACGAATTAAATAGTTTGTTTCCCGGGGAGAGAAAAGTATAGAATAAAATTAATAGTGTAGCTACTGAATCTCAATGGGGAACTACCCTCAAGCCTGACTCATTGCAGAAGAAGTGAACAGAGCTGATTTTAGTGAGCAGTAGAGTGAAAAATGCCTGTGAACTCAAAAGAGAGGCGTAGGAGAGTTGAGATTTGGTACCATGTTGTTAATTAGCTAACTTGACAGAAATGAAAGTCATGTAAAAAGCTAATTAAGTGAAATTGATGTGGATGATCTTTGTCTTCAGTTTTGAACACAGCCAAAGCAATCTCTGAGCTCAGGAATCCAGCTCTAAAGAACATGTTTCCATGGGCTGGATGCTGATAAGAGGCATTGATTTCAACTGTTCTTAAAAGCATGCTTTCCCTGCTCCAGTGGTTTGCCAAGCCCAGCCATCCATGCCAGTTTTGTCTTGAGAGAAACCTGCTTTTTGTGAGATTGTCAGACACATTAAAAGTGGGAAAAAATAGATAATGCTCTCATTTCACTATCTAATTATAACACCTCCTGGCCTTAGTCAGCTGCATTGCTGACTTACAAAGTATGATGAGCTTACTATTCTACCCAGAGCTGAAAAATACAAAGAAGTGTTGGACTTTTGTGTCTCATGTTAAAAATTTATGACTTTTTCATGTTGCTTCTCATTGAATTATGGCTGCATTTTATCACTTCACCTTGCACATATTAAACGCATATATGAGTGTTTTTAATCCAAGGAATCTAAGACAATGTGAAAATATTCCATCTTGTTTTGGGGTGCTCACTTTCAGCAAATTTAATTGTATGTAAATCACAGAAATGAACAGAAGAATAATTGGTGATTGTAGCCTAACAGAAGAATAATTGGTTCTTGAAATCTGTGACAATTTATATATTTCATCCTTGCACAGGTAACAGAGTAGAAACAAGAAAAGCTCTAAGGAAGTTTAGAGGAACTATTTGAATAAATTAAAATAACAACAGTGACCATTGAGTGCTCTCTATATGCTAGTGACTACACTACAGCACATATATTATTTTACAGTTTCATAAAAATCCTCTATTAAATTATAACTCCTGGCCGGGTACAGTGGCTCTTGCCTGTAATCCCAGTATTTTGGGAGGCCGAGGCAGGCAGATCACTTTAGGTCAGGAGTTGTGACCATCCTGGCCAACATGACAAAAACCCATCTCTAGTAAAAATACAAAAAAAAAAAAAAAAAAAAGGTGGGCATGGTGGTGCATGCCTGTAATCCTACTTGGAAGGCTGAGGGAGGATAATTGCTTGAACTCAGGAGGCGAAGGTTGCAGTGAGCTGAGATTGCACCACTGCACTCCAGCCTGGGAGCCAGAGAATGACTCCATCTCAAAAAAAAGAAAAAAAAAATTATAGCTCCCATTTTGTAGTAAATTAAACTGAAACACAGAGAATTTAAGTAATTGCCTATGATCACAGTGTTAGTAAGAGGAATAAAAAGTCTTCAAACTCAAGCCTCTCTCTAAAGCCCATGTTTACAATCTGAAAAACATAGACTGCAAACTATAAGAAGTCTCTCCACTGACATTCTTCCTAAAAAACATCTCATTTGGGGAATTTCCTGATCATACCTCTGAAGCAAAGCTCATACTATTGATATTGAACACTAGTACAAAGTACTTAATATTCCAGATATTGCTGTTTCTTTTTACAGAATTTTAACTAGTGTATATTATTAATACTTGATACTTACATTCTCAATATACGGGACTATATGAAATACTAGGGAAGCCAAAACCTCTTTTATATATTTTTAACTTTAAGAGTTTGAGAATTTATTCTCTATTTTATTAGTTGTAACTATTTATATGCCTTCATTGTCAAGTTGAATAATTAATTGTCCAAAAAAACCCTCCTGGAAGACAAGAATTTATACAGTTTTTCAATTCAGTCTAAGATATGTCTAACCATGGCATAATTGGCCATGTCTGATAGATTGATTGGGAGGGACAAGACATAAGTATTTTTTTGCATGAGGTGCAAAGAACTCTTCAGAGAAAAAAGTTACCCTTAGAAGACACCACATAATTCTGCACAAGGAGAATGGTTCTCTGGAGCTGTGAAAGGAATGGACTATTGAAAGTATAGTGAGATGTGTGACACTCAAATATGCCCTCTAACTCCTTTGTTTTGGGACTAGGATTGAGTCCCAGAGATACTTGGGCTGAAGTATAAAGCCTGGTAAAATATATTCCATAAGAACTCAATAGCATACTGAGTTTACAAGATATTATACACAATGAAAAGAGTATAATATGTTTACTAACACAGCATTAATGTTCTGACTACTCCAGATGATCTCTGGGTGTAAATGGTTGCTTTGACATATTGAGGGACCATACCTATGCTGCCAGCAACAAGATCCAGTACCCAGGTGTAAGGACCCATCCTGCACTCATGTAGGGAACCTCAAGAGTAGTGGTGCCCAGTGCCCATTATTTGGTAGCAGCAGAAATTCATGTCAGTGGCAACATTGGTACAAAAACTACTTTGGAGTTTCACAGGACCCCTTGGCACATAAAGCAGATCCTTCACACAGGACACTCAACTATTGCACTGATGATACAGCTTCTTGACTATATATAGTGGGTTTTATTAAATGGAGTGAGAGCAGAAGAATGGGGAGAGGAAATGGGCAGGCACTAAAATAGGTGTTGAAATCTACCTCTTTTCGTTCATCTGGTGGCAGACTATCAACCAGGGTCTTCCTTCGAAGCTAGGAGATGTTTTGAACAGGAAAACATTTCTGATAAAAGTGAGTGTTTGTAAGACAAGGGAAGACAGCTTTCTTTTATTCATATCATGAAAACTATAACACCCTTGCTAAGAGAACACCAAAACTATTTATTGATTTCACTTTTGCAAATGAAAGATTATTTATCTTGGATTCATAATGATGCATTGCAAAACCTAGGCTGATATACATTTAGTGTCTGTGAAACAAACATCACATAGTTGGTAAATAAAAACTGTTTTGTTTCCTTTTCCACTTATGTGCCTTATTCGTAGTCATCTTATTAATTATATGTCTTCGATTCTATTGCCTAGAATATCTAGCAAGAGGCCGGTGAGGCCCCAGGTGCAAATTTTAAAGGGTCACTCACTTTCAGAGTCGTGCAAAAGTTGACCTTGTCTTTAATGGCCTCACCCTAGTTCCAGCTCTGGAAGACATCTGTGTCATATTCTGATTTAATTGAAATGCTTTTGAAATTTTTCCATTAGGTATAATATTTGCCGTAGGTTTTTGAAAGGTGCTCATTATTTGATTAAGAAAAGACCTTTGCATTTTTAGTTTGCTATTATTTTTAAAAATTGATATTGAATTTAAACAATTTTTTGTCTCTATTAATTGAAATTCTCATTTTAATAATCCATTATTCAGTCAGTGCAGTACATTTCATTAATAGGTATTTATGATGTTGATTCATTGTTATATTCCTGAGCTAACCTCGTTTTTTGTAAAACCCAAATCAAACACCACTTTTGATCAGTCATCCAAAAGCAATGTATTTCTCTCCCCTCTAAATTGCTACAGAACTATATTTACCCTTTTCTTTAGCATATTCTACCTTGTATTGTATCTGGATATGTACATGTTATCTCTCCTACTTCATTTTTCCTCATACTGCAAAGAACAATGGATTCAAAGCCAGATAAATTGAAATAAATCCAGGTCTGCCACTTCACTATTTATAAAGCTTAATTTCTTTTTATGTAAATTAGAGATAATAATTCATGGCTTGCTTGCCTTATAGAGGTTTCCTAAGTATTCAAATGATATAGGTTGATCACAGTATTTTGAAAATGTAGAAAGCTTCATACATATTACTTTTAGTATTAATCATTAAGCTTCAAAACCTGCAAAAATTTTGCTCACTGTAGGCTACACTTAAAAGTAAAAATGACCTTGAAGAGGTCTTCAGATTTCTATTTTAATATCATATCTATCCCTGGAATGAAAATGTAATAGCAAAAATTGTATTGAAAATTATCAGTGATTTTTCTCATGTCCTGTTAGTCAGATTTCCTTGTAGCTCACCATACGATCTGTGAATGGCAGCCACATCTTTCAAGAGATGGCAGCTACAGTTGGAGCAAAGCGATCACCGATCAGCGTTAATCTTAAAGATTAGTTTTGGAGATCCTGTGAAACAATGATCTTGAATGAAAGAATTTGTGAAATGGGTGAAAGGGGTTTTAAAACTATATATACTTCCTTCTACATCGCCAAAATAAAGCTGAGCATCAGTACATCCAATCTTGCAATAAGAGTGGGCATAAAAAACTCAGTGTATTCTGTGGGGTAAGTAAAACAGAGCTATATTACTTTCATGAGAAGAGAGAGAACAACCCATGTATCAGTTAGCCATTTGCTATGTAACAGACAATACCAAAACTTGGTGGTTACCAATGATTATTTCCTGTGACTCTACAGGTTATGTATTGCATTATGCAATATGCTGTTGTTCTCCATATGGTTTCTCATCTTTCAGCATTTTATCTCAGACCTGCTTTACAGAGGACCAAATAGGCAGAACTAAACTATAAAGTGGAACTAGAAGGGAATTTTCACAGTGTTAGTTTTGCTGCCTCATTTTATTGGTCAAAGCAATCACTAGGCCAGCCCAAGTTGAAGTAGCGGGAAAATAGATGCCATCTCTTGATAGGCAGAACTGCAAATTCACATTGAGAAGGATGTAAATACATGGAGGGATAAAGAGTTGGGGAAATTTTTATAATCTCCACACCTGTTAATGGCAAAATTCTGTAATGGAAGTATTAGATATGGTAACTGAAAAGTAAAAATCAAGAGGGCTTGGCCTTACTCTTATTGGTAATGTGGAAGGTGACAGCCACAGAAGTCCAATGACCAGTAAGAAGTTGTAAGAGGAACCGTGATTAGAATATTCATCTCTCATTGCTCCCATGTGTAGTGAGGTAGATCTGATTAGAAGTTTCTGTATGCCCTGGGAGAGACAAGATAGTGATAATCTTGATCATTCTTGAGAACTGAGATGCGCTATGATATCACACAGCAAGAGGCAATCTGCAAAAGCTGGGCTAAAAACCCAGACAAGAATTATACAATGTTGCTAACAAATACAGAGGTCTGCAGCATTGATAAAAGATTCAGGAAGAATTATCAGGCACTGGCTGTATGAAAAAACAATGTACTTGATCTCTAGCTCATGGAACAGACCAGCTGAAGCACTGAAGTAGAGACTAACAAAGACTATAAAGATAACACACCGACCTAATTGATTTACCTTCCCCTCTTCCACACATGTATAACAAATCAAGTACACCACCCTGTATTTGTTCCGGATGAGAAAGATTTCTATCTTGGAGAAGTGTTGGGGGTGGGAGCCGAACATGAAGACTGAACGTTTACTCTAGAGACAAAGTTTATCTGAAAAGGAAATGTGTATTTCGGAAAACATTGTGATAATACTGTTTGATAAGGTTTTTGTTGTTAAGTTCAAATTTCAATATAAAATACATAAAAAGTCAGATTTTCTTTGCATATCAGAGAAGCAGTAAGGGACAGGTCCAGATTTTGTAGAGACTTTGTTAAAAATAAATACAACAAAATGTATTATTTTACAAATTGTGCACAAACATAGAGTCACGTGACTCCTTGCAAGGGCTCCTTGTAAGTTCTTAGAAGAAAGTATCTATCCAAGTGATGTGCCTGTAACTTAAGCATCATTACCTCCATAGTAAATCTGTCTTGGTAACAGCAAAAATATGAGTTTTTAAAAATATATTGTATTATCATGATTCCTCTCCTTTCTACAGAAATGTTTCTATGATGAATAGGTTAAGTGGTACTTGCATCTATAAGGTAGCAAAACAAAGGTATTATGGTATTTAGAACAGAACATACTATTGCAGAGAACTTCATTCTCATCTAAGTTTGAATGAAAAGTATCACTTTAAATAGATCTTGATTGGAAATTACCTTAAACATGTCTTCCAAAGCCTTGAAGACCAAAGTGTCATATGCTGACATCAACACCATATGAACAGGGTGGCTGCAAGTCCCAGAATAAAGAAAGCCAAAATATCCTAGGGTTCACAGAGTTTGTGGAAAGAGAGGGCACCACTGCCCATTCTCCACACAGTTAACTCTCTATGCTTCTCAGATGTAAACATCATGTCAGCTTCATAAGAGTCTCGGATATGTATTACTTATTTCTCCTCACCACTCCATATAATTGCCCTTTGATCATCTGAAGGTAGTAGAATATTGACATTAAGGTTCTGCTTCAATAAGCCCACATCTCAGTCTCTTTTCCTCAAATTCTGTTTAATCTTTCATGGCCCCAGTAGCTAAATTGTGTTCACAACAGCCTTTGTTTGTGTGTAGTAGCTAATACATTGAATGTTCTTGCCCAGGTCCAGTTTTTAGCTGGGACCATGGAATGGGATCATCTTCCAACAGACTGCCTTCAGCATTCCCATGAAAGGATTACATTGTCTTAGTCCATCTATGCTGAAACTGCAGTTTTATGATTTCAGTCAGTTGTGACATCATAATTAATATACAATGCTGTATTTTACTATCTGAGTAATTTTATTTTCCTGTTTATATGTAATACAAGAGTTAACCCAATTAAACTTCGTTCTATGCATTTTTCAATATTTTATAATATTTCAAGATTTTAATGTAATTTGTTACTATTTTATATACAAATGATTTTATGAAACATTCCCATTTAAAATTCAGGCTTGTCATTGTCCTTATTTAGATTTAATTAGTTTTTTAGAATCACATTTTATGACTATGCATACTAAAAATTACAAGTTTTCATATTCTCCTGTTAACTGACTAAACAACTTGTCCTATATATTCCATCCTTTTTTTGCCTCATACTTCACTGAACTGTGAAAACCTACTCAACTATTTGAAATGGATTTTGCAATATTTACTGATATAATCTGAGATTTCAATCTGCCTTCTCACCATGAGCTCATTCTAAAAGTTTCAGAGAGATAAGAAGATAGATAGCTATGGAGGATTTATGACATATTTTATACTACTACTTAAAAATTGCAATATAAGGCAATTCGCTCATACGATTTTGACATTCTTCTTATATAGTCGAGAATATATTTAGGAAAACATAGAGAAGTTGAAATCTATCTAATTTTCAAGTCCTGACTAGCATTTTCTTCTTAACAATGACTAAGCTACTATGAATACAAGCACTTCCCACTGTAGTAAGAAATTCTATAAAATAAATATCCTCACAAGCCCCTGTTTAAGTAGCATTTAGTTCTTTTAATGATGATGGTATACTTTTAGGAAGCACTAACCATCATGTTAGAGATTCTTGTGACAAAAATGTCTCACATCATTTTAGAGGGATCAAGCAGGTGGACTTGGGCCCACTTTCTAGAAATGTGAGTTGTGTCTGCCCAATAAACAATTATTAACTCCTCCATTTAAATATTTACCAGACACCATGAATGAAAGGAAAACATTTTTAAAGAAAGTGAAAACCAATGTATGTTAGATATTATAACAGAAGAAAATTGTCAGGGGGTATAGTAAAAGGCAAGCTTGGGGGTATAGATTTGAATTTTAAGTATCTCTAACTCACACTTTGCGTGAGCTAGTCAAGCCACTTTTTTTCTTTAGGACTTAGGCTCCTTGTATGTGGCATTCTGTGATTAGGCTCAATTAACATTTTTCAAAATATATTCCATAATCCCTACAGACATAAAATGATCTATGAAAAAAGGAAAGAAAAGCAAGCAAACGAGAAAAAAAATATAAGAAAGAAGGAAAGGAAAGGAAAGGAAAGGAAAGGAAAGGAAAGGAAAGGAAAGGATAAAAGAAAAAGGAAAAAGGGAAGGGAAAGGAAGGGAAGGGAAGGGAAGGGAAAGGAAGGAAGACAAAGGAAAGTAAGAGAAAAGGAATGAAAGGAAAGGAAAAGAGCAAAAAAAGGAGCGGACTGACGGAAATTTAGACAGAGTACACGCTAAATCAATAGATTAACAGTGCATATTTAATGAGACTGAGTAACTTGGCAGTAAGAAAATGTCTTACTTTGTTTTGAAAAATTCTTTTCTCACACATTTAATCAGAAATCCCTTCACACACTCTTTTTATGTAATTTATATTAATATACCAAAGAAACACTATTCCAACCAACATACTTTGGGAGATGCTTGTATATAAAGGTTACTCTAGCTTTAATAGGTAATATGTTTATCTGCAAGTGCTGCTCTTCAAAATTTTATTTTCTGATCTTAAAGTTTCTACCTAAAAAATTTCCATCTCTCTGGTACTCCACTCTCCTGTTTTGCCTGCACAAATGTGGTCACTGCCTTGGAGTTACTCCAGCTCTTCAGAGGGATGAGCCACACACATGGATCATCTGATTGGCCCCTGCTCTGGTCATCTTCATCAAATGTGTTCCCTGTCCTCTGCTAAGGACTCACATGTCCTAGTCTCACACATTCTCCCAGAGTTCAGAGCAGTATACATCTCTACTCAGGTTCTGGTTAGGGGCATAGAATCTGGAAAGCACAGCTCCCCTGCCCCACCTCCACCACCATATCTAACCAGAACTGAATTTGAGGTCTGCAAGAGAAAGAGCATTCCATTCTAAGAGGACATAAAAATCTAGCTCTTTTGTAATCTTCCACAAATTCATAGATGCTTAAGCTACAAACAAACAAAATAGCATCAAGAGGAGCAACTACAACCAAAAATGTAAACCATAATTAATATCCTTATACAGTGCAATAGCTACAAAAAGATCTATTGTAAACAGGCTGAAAAAAATGTTTTTTCTGTCTTTTATATGGAGCTTATATTCTGCCACAGGCTGAATAGAACTCATGATGACTGACTTTAGCCTCTCACATAGGCCTACCCTTTTCCCAACTGTCCTGGAATCCCTTCCTACTCACCTTTACTCCTCAAGGAAGCAGTTTACTGTGTATTATCTATATTAACCATATTATTTTGTGTAGAGCTAATACTTACTGAAAGTCTAAACTCCTTATTCAATAAAATTTAATCTAAGAAAAATATTCCATTAATTGAACACCTTCCATTTTTTAAGTAACCTAGTACAAACTAGGTTAAACAATAAAGGAAATATATTAACTCAAGTAGCTGAAATGTTTGAGGAAAGAAGACTAATTCAGAAGTTCAACAAAGTTTTAAAACACTAGTTTATTTCCATTATTTTCTTTTTACATTGGGTGATATATGTTATATCACAAAAACCACTTTCTTCATGGTAAATGATTGGCTGTTTTGTGATGTTTCAGGGACCACACACTTTATCACTTATATCAAGCAGGAAGAGTGAAGGCCTCAACTTTCCTGAAGATCACACAGCAGTCTCAGGCTTTATTCTGACTGATTCAGTTAGCTCATCTCTCATACATGAAGATTAGAATAATAAATGTCTCAAGTCTTGGATTACTGATTACTATTAAAAAGAAGCTGGACTGAATGGTTTGGAATAGGTCTACCTCTGGAGATGAGGGTACAATCAATTCCTTTCAAATCACATGGTTGGCTTCTGTAGAGTTGGAAAAGAAGAGTAGAAGCTAGAAAAGCACCCACAATATGAATAACAGAGTGAGTCCCACAATGTCAATACACACACACACACACACACACACACACACACACACACTTGAAAACCCAGATTTCATAAAATAGGTAATAAATAAATCTGAGAAAATTATAAACATTTCAATGGACAGGTCAAATTTCAGAATGTCTACCAGACACTGAGTTTCTTTCTGTGGTTACCTGTCCCACATTCAGAATATGCTGAAAGTACAACCCTTAATTAGTTATTTTTTATACCATGTAACATGACCTCTGCAGTTGATGGATCTTAGGGTGGGACTCACCCTAAAGCAGCAAATCAAGTCTGTAAAAGACTGAGGGAGCCAATCAGACTCTAATCTTCAGTGCTGAGATACAGACAGTTAGCTGTTGGAAGAGTGTGCCGGTATCACAGGAAATCAAAGTTATGAGGAATAAGAAGCTGTGAGATAGAGAATTCACACAGGTTAGAAAGGGAAGAAGTCCATTCTTAGTGAGAGTAGATAAGAAAGTACAAGAGGAAACATCGGGGAAAAAAAAAGGCATATGAAAAACAAAAAGAAAGAAATGTACGTAACAAGTAGCCAGGTCTGGAAAACCACCATTCCTAAAGGCTTCCATTCCAGGTTCTGTGACAGCAGTTCTACTTCTCATTCGATATCCCTGCTGTTAGTGTTGCTCTCCATATGTTCCTTCATAACTACATATCCCCTTACATGTGGTATTGGCACTGAGTTTCTGTTCCATATAAATGAGAGAACCAAACTGAAGAACATATTACACAAGCATTATTTACTTGACTAAATTATTCACTCTGGAGCTGATTTGAAAATAGTCTTCCCTTATGATATATTAAGATTTTACCTTAAAAATATATGGCCAGATAAACAAATGAGAAAGAGAAAGGAAACAAAGCTTACCATCACAGAAAACCACCAAACTAGAGAGATAAAAAATAGAAGGAAAAAAAAATCCCACTAAGGATCTACAAAATACCTTTGAGCTGGGGAAATGTGGCCCTTATATAGATGCTGTTTTTCTCACTGGTTAAGTCAGGGAAAGTTGAAATGCCTATTTACTACATGTTAACAGGACTGTTAATTGGCTCACCAATTTATTACTAAATAAATATGCACTCCATTTATAATTTACAAAATATTTTAAAGGTCTTTAGATGAAAACTGCTAAACATTTCAAAATCACTGTTATTAAATATAAGAATTTGATCCAGTTTTTAAATTTTGGTACTAGTTTGATTTATGAAGTCACAATTATATTCTGGAAATGAATTACAATATCCTCCAGTACTTTTCTTTCTTTTCTGGAAATAAAATGTACATTTGGTAAGGTCACATATCTCACCAACAGGGCAGAACTGCTGACACACTGATCAGAACCAGCATGGAAATTTGCCTAGAAGCAAGAGTTCAGTTCTCCTAATTGACCTGCCAGTTTGAAACCTTTTCTTGGCAACTGTGATTTCCTACAGAGTTGAAAATATTGTCCATGTTGAGCTCAGATAGCAATTTAGTCTGAGACAACATCATGTTCAAAATAAAGCTCCCTCGTGAGAGATAAAAAATATGGATTTTTAATGAAACAAAAATAATAACTACTGAATTCAAAATGTTGAATTCAATAAATATTGACCTATCACTGAGTTATTATTTCTGAGAACATTTAAGTAGCTGCCTAATTAAAGTGTAAATTTACTTGGAGAGTAAATTTTTATTTCTATAAGAAATATTAATAGTTGATCAACTAGTATGATAAATTAATCTATAATTATAATAAAACCATCCAAGACAAAGATAAAGAGATAATTTTAAAAACTTCAAGAGAAAATTGTCAACTCATATAAAAGGAAATCTCCATTAGACCATCAGTAGATTTTCTAGCAACAACTTTGCAGACCAGGAGATAATGAGATAATATATTAAAAGTACTGGAGCACAAAAAACAATTGTCAGCCAAGAATACTATGTTTAGCAAGTCTGTCCTCAGAATTCAAGAAAAAATGAAGACCTCCCAGAAAAGCAAAAGATGAGGACCTTCATTACCACTAGACAAGCCTTAAAAGAAATGCTTAATGGAGTGCTACAATTGGAAACAAAATAACAATAATTACTATCATAAAAATACATGAAAATATAAACCTTACCAGTAGAAGCAAATTTCTTAATGAAATTCAGAATAGCCCAGAGATGTAATGGTGCTGTGTCAATCTCTTCATCTTTTAGTATGAAGGCTTAAAGCCAAGAATGGTCAAAAATGACAACACATAATGGATTTGAAAAAAAGTAAATTAGGGAAACAAAAATATAAATTGTGGGGGAAAGGAAAATAGTCTATTTTTATATTACCAAAATTAAATTGCTATCAACTTAAAATAGTCTGTTATAACTAGTAGTCTTTTTATTTTAGCCCCATGGTAACCAGAAAGAAAAACATTGCGACAGATAAACAAATGAGACAGAGAAAGGAAACAAAGTTTACCATCACAGAAAACCACCAAACTAGAGAGATAAAAAATAGAAGGAAAAAAAAAAATCCCACTATGGATCTACAAAATAACCAGAAAATAATTAACAAAATGGCATAGATAGGTAAAGAGTTAGCATGGCATGGACAGATAAGAAGTCCTTATCTGTCAATGATAGCTTTGAATATAAATAAATTAAACTACTCAATTAAAATATATTGAATAAATAAATGGATACAAAATACAAGACAGGATTAGCCATACTTAAATAAAATAGACTTTAAGGAAAAAACTACAAAACAACAGTCATTATATATTGATAAAAGGATCAATTAAACAAAATAATATAGCACTTCTAAGTATGTATGCACCCCAAAACACCCTATATATATTCCAAGTGGACGTAATACACATTTACATTACAGCTGCAGAATACATATTTTTCTAAACTGCACATGGAACATTCTCCAAAATAGATCACATGTTAGGCCACAAAACAAGTTTTTAAAGAAGAAGATTAATCAAATATTTTTTTCTGAATACGATGGTTTTAAACCAGAAAACAACAAGAAAACAAACTTCTGAAACTATACAAATACCTGGAAATAAATCAACATGCTCCTAAACAACCAATGAGACAATTAAGAAATTAAAAGGGAAATTTCAATTTTCCTTGAGACAAATAATAACAGAAACACATTATACCAAAACCTAGGGTACACAGCAAAAGCAGTTCTAACAGGAAGCTAATAGAAATAAGAGTTTTTATCAAAAAAGAAAAAAGATGTATAATAAGCAGCCTAATAATGCACCTCAAAGAACTAGCAAAACAGAAACAAACTAAACATAAAATTGTTAGAAGGAAATAAATAAAATTCAGAGTATAAATAAACAAAATAGAGACTAAAAGAAAACAATTCAAAATTTAACTAAATGAAGATATGTTTTCTCGAAAAACAACATTTTCAGACGTTTACTAGACTAAAAAATAAAATATTCATAAAGATAAGATCAGAGATGAAAAAGGATACATTACAACTGATACCATAAAAAGGGGGTCATAAGAGACTACTATGAACAATTATATGCCAACACATTTGAAAAAATGAAAAGAATGTATAAATAATGGAGCACACACAACCTTCTACGATTACATTATAAAGAAATTGAAAATCTGAACATATCAATAATGAGTGAAGAAATTGAATCAGTAAATAAAAAGCTGTCCATCAAAGAAAAGCCCAGGACCTGACGGCTTCATTGCTGAATTCTGTCAAACAATTAAATAATTAGTACCAATTTTCCTTAAACTATTTCAGAAATTTGAGGAGAAGGGAAAACTTCCAAATTCATTTTATGAGGTCAACATTTCCCAGACTCCAAAACCAGACAAGGACAGAACAACAAACAAACAAACAAACAAGAAATCCTAATATCCCTGTTGAACGTAGATACAAAAATTCTTAAGATGCTAGTAAAATGAATTAAACAGCACATTAAAAAGGTCTTTATGAACAAACGCAATTCAACCCAGGAATGCAAGTTTGTTTTAATACATGCAAATAAATAAATGTAATACACGACATTAGCAGAAAGAAAGACAAAAAAAAATGATCATTTCAATTGATAGAGAAAAAGCATTTGAGAAAATTCAACACCTTTTTGTGATTTAAAACTCTCAATAAATTAGGTATGGATGATACCTAATAAAAGCCACATATAGCAAACCCACTGCTAATGTTACACTGAATGAGAAAAGCTGAAAATGTTTCCTCTAAGATCAAGAATGAAACAAGAATGCTTGCTTTCAGTATTTCTCTTCAACATAATATTGGAAGTCCTAACCAGAGCAATCAGTTAAGAAATAGATAGAAAAGTCATCCTAATTGGAAATGAGAAAATAAAATTGTTTGTGTTTGCAGATAGCAGGATCTTATACAGGCAACCTTGTTTTATTGTGCTCTGCAGGTATTGCATTTTTTACAAATTGAAATCTTGTGACAACCCTGTGTTCTGCAGATCTATTGACACAATTTTTCCAAAAGCATGTGCTCACTTTATGTCTCTGTGTCAGCAATTTTAACCAATAAAGTATTTTAGATTGAGGTATATACATTGTCTTTTAGTTATAATGTTATTGCATCCTTAAAAGACTCTGTAGTGAAAATACAAATATTACATGCGCTTGGAAAATGAACAATTTGTATGACTCACTTTATTTTGATATTCACTTTATTGCAGTCATCTGGAAATGAACCCCCAATATCTTCAAGGTATTCCTACATATAGAAAGTTCTAAAGACTCCATCAGAAAACTATTGAAACTAATAAACAAATTCAGTAAAGGTACAGGGTACAAAATCAACATTTAAAATTTAGTAATATTTCCATAAGCTAATAATGAACTATCTCAAAAATAAATAATAAAAGCAACTTCATTTATTATAGCTACAAAAAAAAAAGATACATAGGAATAAACTTAACCAAGGATCTGAAATGTCTGCACACTGAAAATTATAAGACTTTGATGAAATAAACTGAAGAAGACATAAATAAATGGGAAGATATATTCTTTACATGGAAAGATATATTATCTACATGGACTGGAAGAATTAATATTATTAAATGGCCACATTACCCAAACAAACTACAGATTTAATACAGTTTCTACCAAAATACCCACGCCATTCTTTTCAAAAATAAAAAAAAAAATCTGAAGTTCATATAAAACCACAAAAGCTTCCAGAGAACCAAAACAATCCACAACAAAAAGAAAAAAGCTGGAGGCATACTTCAAAATATAAAGCAAAACAGCGTGGAATAAAAATTGACCCATAAACCAATGTAACAGAATAAGAGCCAAGAAAGGAAAGTTTGCACCTGTAGTCACCTAATTTTGACAAATGTGTCGAGAACACAGATTGGACAAAGACATTCTCTTCAATAAATGGTACTGTGAGAACTGGGATATCCACATGAAGAAAGTGAGGCTAGACTCCTACCTCTCACCATATAGAAAAGTTAACTCAAAATGGATTAAAGACGTAAATGTAAAATGCAAAACCACAAAACTACTAGAAGAAAGCAAAGAGTAACTGCTGCATGACATTGGGGCAGGCAAGACTTTTTTAAATGAGACCTGAAAAGCACAGGCAGCAAAAGCAATAATAGACACATGGCACAGAATAGGAGAAGATACTTGCAAACAAGGGGTTAATATTCAGAATGTATAAATAATCTAGGCTGGGTATAGTGGCTCAACCTGTAATCCCAACACTTTGGGAGGCCAAGGCAGGTGGATCACCTGAGGTCAAGAGTTCGAGACCAGCCTGGCCAATATGCTGAAACCCCGTCTCTACTAAAAATACAAAAAAATTTACCAAAAAATTAGTCAAGCATGGTGATGGTTGCCTGTAATCCAGCTACTCAGGAGGCTGAGGCAGGAGAATCATTTGAATCCAGAAGGTGGAGGTTGCAGTGAGCCTATATCGCGCCATCGCACTCCAGTCTGGGCAACAAGAGCAAAACTCTGTCTCAAAAAAAAGTAATATTCATCATCATCGTCATCATCATCATCATCATCATCTAATGACAGCAAAAAAACCCACAAATAATAAGGTTAAAATGGGAAAAATACCTTAATACACATTTCTTCAATGAAGAAATGTGAATGGCTAATCAGATATGTGAGAAAATGCTCAACATTACAAATCATCAGGGAAATGCAAATTAAAACTACAATGAGGTAACACTTCACTCTAGTTAGAGTGGCTATTATCAAAAAGATAAAAGAAAATAACTATTGTTGAGAATATGGAGAGAAAGGAAGACAAACACACTGTCAGTGGAAATGTAAATTAGTAGAGTCATTATAAAAAAATAATATGGAGGTTCCTCAAAAAGTTAAAAATAGAATTACAATACAATCCAGTAATCTTGCTACTGAATATAGAGCCAAAGGAAATGACATGAATGTATTGAAAAGATATCCATAGCCAAGACACGAAATCAAAGTCTTTAAGAATAGATAAATGGGTAAAGAAAATATGCTATATGTACAGAATGGAATACTATTCAGTCATGAAAAAGAACAAAATCCTGTCATTTGTGACAACATGAATGAACCTGGAGACCATGATGCTAAGTGAAATAAGTCAGACACATAGAGTTTGATCTCACTCATATGTGAAAACCACCTCCCACTCCCCCAAACCCCCCCCCCCAAAAAAAATGTTGCTACTATAGAAGCAGAGTAGAATAATAGTTACCTGGTAGACACTAGATACAAGAGACTGTGAAGGAAGAGTGGCGAGGGGTTAGTCAATGAGTGCAAAGTTACAATTAGATTAGAGGAATATATTCTGGTGTTCTATTGCCCAGTAGGGTGATTATGGTTGATAGTAAAATAGTACACATTGCAAAATAGCTAGAAGGGAGGGAATAATCTCATCACAGAAGAAATAATGAATGTATGAGATGATGTGTACACTAACTGCCCTGATTGGATCAGTATACAAGATCCAAGTATACAGACACGTATCGAAACATCAAATCATATCCCATAAATATATAAAATTGTAGTGTGTCAATTAAGATTGTTTTTAAATTTGTAGAGCTTACAATGTACTTCTTTTATTTACCAGTTCTTACTCAGAGTTATATAAAAAAGTATTGTTTTTACCTTAGCCTTAGTTATATCCCCTTTTAAAGCCTTTTTTATGAATATTTAGCTCCATAGTAAGAGTGACAAATTTCAAAGTTTATACTACATCCATAACTGGGGCAAAGCCAGAGACTTCTGTCTGAGACCCAAACTGTAAAGTGCCTCTGGAGCCCTTGGGGACCACAGATCGTCTCAAAGGATAGTAATCAGGCTAAAAGCTTCTTGTAGTCTTCCTCCACAGAGGAATTTTCAGACACATTCAGAGGTTCAATAGTTTCTCTCTGTGGAGCTAGAAAATAAGAAGATTTAGGAATTTCTTGAGCTCCTCTCAGAATACAGAGTGGTCTCCTGAAGTGTCTCCAGACCGTCATATTATCTGTAGCCCCAAGCTCTACCTTTAGATGCGACCTACAGACCACCTAATATATCAAAAGATGACTTTGGTTTAATCTTAAAGAGTATATAGATAATTGATTGTTTTAAATATGCTTTGTTTCTTCTGATAAGGCAGGGACCTGAAGTAGGGATTGCAATATTTATTAATTCATCCTTCTGCAGATAAATCACCTTGATTTTTTTAAGACCAAGAAGTTATGGTGTTAACTTCATTCTCAATCTAGTAGTGAAAGTGGATTGAGATCTGTCCAATGACAACATGCATGCCTCTAGTTACAGTGATTGGTTCAGGGAAGAATATATTAGTTACTAAGAGCCAATAACATACATTATTGGAAACTTTTCTCATATCGTTGAACACAAAGAACATTTTATAGTCTCTTTCTCTCTCTCTCTCTCTCTCTCTCTCTCTCTCTCTCTCTCCACCCCCCCTTTCTCTCTCTCTCACTCTCCTTATTCTTTCTTCTTTTGGTGCTGTTCATGTGTGGATTTGGAACTAGGTAAACATGAATCTAGACTGCTGACAGCAATATTTCTCCCCAAAGAGTAGCATTCTTGAGAATATAGCTAAGGTAGAGCAAGCCAAGAGATGAAGAAAAATCAGATCTTGGTAATATTGTTTGAGCCTGTGGATCCAGCCAGGCATAAAGTCAGTTCTACTTTTGGACTTTTAAGATATTTCAATCAGAATGTTTCCTTTGTGCCCAAAACAGTTTAAGAATTTATTTTTGAACTCACGACATGACAAGTCTTAATTTATACTGGCTACTAACAGGATTATGATTTTTTGGCTGAAAGCTGAAGATAAGTTGGGTTTCTTTATTATCATGGTTTCTTACCTTTAACCTCAGGAACATTTGTATCTGATATCATATCTAGAAGTAAATACAAATGTTTAGCCTATCAAGTGAATTGATGTAACTGCCATAAAAGTGCTCCATGGAACTAATACTGTCTCTAGATGAGCCACTGAGATCCTAGTTGGCCCAGGAGGCAGAACAGCAACAACAATTAGGTATCTATGAAAACTAATGCCAAGTAGCCCCAGTAGCTGCAAGATGACAGATAACCTCCCACCACTGCATTCATTAGCTACTGCGATGATTGCCAAGCCAGAAGGGAGAGAGATGATGACTGAATAATTCTCCATCATTTCTAGTTTGCCAATTACTACATGCACAAAAGCAAAATAAATAATACATTAGATTTTTGGCAAGTGAGTCAGTACTTTAAAAAACCCTTCTTAAGTTGTAGAAAGCATATGTACTTTGGCAGGGATAAGCTTTGCTTTACTCTGCCTTGAAACCAGCTGTGTTTGAGTGAGGTCTAGAAACCCTATTTTAAGGAGCACTTGACTGAATACACTTTTCACTCAGATGAGCCATTAGCATTAATGAAAAGCTATATATCTTCTACACATTTCAAATGAAATTACCACAAATGCTTAGCCACTAGACTTGACAGGATATGCTTTGTGGGATCCATGATGGAAACTCAAATTGGGGGAAAAGAGTTAAAAAAATATTAATCATAATGCCCACAATTATAGATTGGATGTAATGTACTTGGAGGGATAGGGGGTATAGTCAAGTGACATTTATTTGGTCAAAAGCTGTCAAGAAAAGCATGATTCTATTCAACATCTTCCAGCCCACATTGGAGACTAAACTAAGCTACAGTTACCACAGGAACCCCAGAAGAAAATCTGTGGTTGTGTTGTTGCCAGTGTCTGAACAACACAAGGTCTACTAGATTGGAGATAAATTTGTCTACCCATATGTATAAGAGAAGGCTTTGCCTCGATTCCTTAGCCATGGATTAATAGTGTCCCAATTCCGTTTTTACCATTCTTGCCCTATCATCAGCATGTAAACCTCTTGGGTTAATTTATCTCTCTCTCTACATATAAATAGACATATAGAGAGATATCTATAGAGAGAGAGAATGTATATGTATACATTTATATATACACATACATTTATACATTTATGTACATATATACATTATATACATATACATTTATACATTATGTATGGACATATATACAGCTTCCTTGATGTTAAACAGTTTGTCTTACAAAAATATAATAATTATAAATGTATTTAACTAGATATATAATCCAGGAGCAAAACGCGAGGGGACTTGTCAAAGGTACTCACATAACAGAAGAGCATACCATTAGAACAACAAGGGTCACAGTTGGCTGGGGTGCTTGGCAGATCTGATGCTTTTTTACTTTTTTGGGTGTGATAAAAGGTATCTGAACACATTTTATTTTATCATACTTTACAGAGAGATGATAATGTTTTTGAAATATTCTTGAGGTTTCACAATTTATACTATTTTTCAAGAGTTAAAATAATCAGATAGCTGATACATTTAAATATGACTGGGGCCTACATTTGAAATAAGGTAATGCCATATGCACATTGTTTGATTTATTTAAGCGCTCTTATCCAGTGTAAGCCAGCTATTCAATGAAGAGGTGAATTAAATTCTCAGTTAACTGGGAAATTATTATTTATTACCCCATTACATGCAAGATATTTTGCTAGGCACTTTAAGGGCATACAAAGATACTGACTAACTACCATGCCTCTAAATTTTCATTCCAGTTAGTAAACAAGTCCTGGAAACTGAAACTGTAACAATGATTTCTGCATTGATTAAAGGCACTGCTAGTATTTGAGGGAGGGACATGATGCAAATGATTTTTCAGGGCTGAGAAAATCCTGCATCCCTACAAATTTTTTGATGTTTGACTGGAAATTTAGTTTTAACAGCCATTTAGAATTACACGAGTCTGAACCTCTGTTTACATATGTACACAATTCAGACAGGTTTAGTTTATATTGAATGTTTTACTTTTATATATGAATTATGGAATTACTGTACTTTTATTTCCTGAATTTTATCCAAAAAAGGTTTAACTTTTCAGAAATAAAATCCCCAAAAGAAACGCCAGTATGAGAGCTGCTAAAACCATACATTTGTATCATTCTGCATTTGTGTTTGCTTCATTCACAGGATACGCATGCACACACACACACACACACACACACACAATTTGTATTTGAAAGCACCCAGTAGTATAAAAATCTCAACAATTGTTGGTTTAATTTTTCATATTGTGTTCTATAGAGCTTCCTATAAATTAAATTTAGAGGTCTTTAGCCAAGATTTTTGTTTTCCTGACGAAGTAAAAGTAAGAAAAACAGGCCAGGTGCGGTGGCTTACACCTTTAATTCTAGCACTTTGGGAGGCCATGGCAGGCGGATCACTCTAGCTCAGGAGTTCGAGACCATCCTGAGCAATATTGTGAAACCCCATTTCTACCAAAAAGACAAAAAATAATTAGCCTCTCATGGTGACACGGGCCTATGGTTCCAGCTACTCGGGAGGCTGAGGTAGGAGGCTCGCTTGAGCCTGGGAGGCGGAGGCTGCAGGGAGTCACTGCACTCCACCCTTGGTGACAGAGTGAGACACCATCTCAAAAATAAAAACAAAACAAAACAAAAAAAGACAAAAATATCCAAAATTAAATGACAATTTTACAATGAAAGTTGGCAAAATGATCACATATTTTCTTATTTTCTCTGATTCAGAAGTTTGTAGTTGTCTTGCCCTGTTTGTTTATTCAATTAAGATTATTTCTCATTTTTCTGTTTCCTATTATACAATAATCTACCTGTTCTGTGAATATCTATCTTAACATTTTTTTTTCTTTTTCGCATTTATTTTAGATTCAGGGGGTTCATGTATAGGTTTGTTACAAAGGCATATTGCAAGATGTCAAGTTTTGGGTATCATTGAATCTGTAACCCAGTTAGGAGCATAGTTCTCAATAGGTAGCTTTCCAACCCTTATCCCTCTCCCTCCCTCCCACCTGTTTTCATCCCCAGTGTCTGTTGTTCCCATCTTTATATCCATGAGTATCCTATTTAATGCTTATTTTTGTATTAATATCTAACAAAATCTTTTCTCATTGATTTTTCTGTAGCTCATGTAAATAATGGCTTCTAATCTTTCTTTCTCTGAAATTCAAACTTAATTATTGTAAATATGTGAATGCATCTGACTACTTCATTGAGCTTTCTGTTGTAGTCATGCCTAAATATTTAAACATTGAATATATATCATTGCATTTCTCTCATTTTATTAATCTTTTGATAAGAGAAAGTTGTATTGATTTTTTTCTTTAAAAATTGGGTGCTTAAATATGTTGCTTTAGCTGTGAATTTAATTTTGGGATAATACAGAAGTCATTGTCAAACAGGTGTTTTGAAAAGAGAGCACTGGATTTGAAATCACTGAGATCCACAGACGCAGAGTTTTAATGAAAGTTAAATAATATGGTATATGTAAATTGTTAAAAAATAATTGCCTTACAACACATGCTCAATAAATATGAAATAGTATCTGATAAGGAGATAGGCTTACTATGACTCCAGCAGGAATGGTCTCAAAAACTGCACAAATTAAATTGTATTTTAAATAAAATGTAAAATTTGATTATTTTTGGCAGTAATAGAGATGAAACCTACTTGATGGGTAAAATATTTTAGCAGAAATGTAAAGATATAAAAATACAAGTCTCTGTGTGTTCAATTTTCCTCCATTAACTGCCTGAGAGTGATCCAGTGTTTGAAGCTTTAGTTGGTTAAGTGTCTGTATGTAAAAAATGATGCATAATTGGACCAATAATCCCAAGGAAATACCAACAGAAGAGAAAGGATAGAAAGGAGAATATGAATGTCAGAAAATTGGATAAAAATAAGAAAAATTTGTTAAGAGGAGGATTTAAAGTATAGATAAGAAACAAAGTTATAGAAATTCCTTTCTTGAAAGAGGGTATAACTAGGTAAGTTTTACGGAGAAAGAACTGGTTACTTTACTATGGGCAGGAGGGATGACTAGGTCTGAAAAACTTGAAAAACAAGGAGCACAGAGGTAAAGAGGAAGATGGTTCTGTAAAGACCCCTACAGCTGTTCTTAGAATATAGAACGCTGATTTTAAGAAGTGTACGAGGATGCTTTGATAAATTATAGCAATATTTTAATAAGTCAAAATCCTGGATAGGTCAGTCTCCTTTGCCAATTTTTGAACTCAAATGCCGGGTGGAAAAAAAAAAAAAAAAAAAAAAAAAAGCAAAACCGGCTAGGTTTTAAGAGGAATGAACTTTGATGTAGTTTGTCCACATCAGTATATATCAGTTCACAAATAAATCGTTGGTTGAAAGAAGCCACAACACTAGAGGATGCTTTTTCAATATCATCTTCTTTTTTTTTTTTTTTCTGTATTTTTGTATTTTTAATAGAGACAGGGCTTCACCATGTTTGCTAGGCTGATGTCGAACTCCTGACCTCAAATGATCCACCCGCCACAGCCTCCAAAAGTTCTGGGATTACAGGTGTGAGCCTCCATGCCTAGCCCCCTTTTTTCCCAATCTTAAGATAAATAAGTAACCAAGAGGCTAATTTAAATGGTTTGCAAAGCACAAATTATTCTAGACATTGAGGTAAATAATAGTGATTCTGGCACTAGAAGCCCTGTGTACTAAGAATGAGGCAGGCTTTTAAATAATTTCAATGAGAAGGTTCCCAGGCTCCGACACTTTATTTTTTTATTTTATCATTTCTTTCTTTTTATTTTTTATTTTATTCTTTTTTTAAATTATACTTTAAGTTCTAGGGTACATGTGCACAACATGCAAGTTTGTTACATATGTATACATGTGCCATGTTGGTGTGCTGCACCCGTTAATTCATCATTTACATTAGGTATATCTCTTAATGCTATCCCTGTCTCCTCCCCCCACCCCACAACAGGCCCCCATATGTGATGTTCCCCACCTTGTGTCCAAGTGTTCTCATTGTTCAATTCCCACCTATGAGTGAGAACATGGGGTGCTGGGTTTTCTGTCCTTGCAATAGTTTGCTGAGAATGATGGTTTCCAGCTGCATCCATGTCCCTAAAAAGGACATGAACTCATCCTTTTTTATGGCTGCATAGTATTCCAGTATTCCATGGTGTATATGTACCACATTTTCTTAATCCAGTCTATCAGTGATGGGCATTTGGTTTGGTTCCAAGTCTTTACTATTGTGAATAGTGGAGCAGTAAACATACATGTGCATGTGTCTTTATAGCAACATGATTTATAATCCTTTGGGTATATACCCAGTAATGGGATGGCTGGGTCAAATGGTATTTCTAGTTCTAGATCTTTGAGGAATCACCACACTGTCTTCCACAATGGTTGAACTAGTTGACAGTCCCACCAATAGTGTAAAAGTGTTCCTATTTCTCCACATCCTCTCCAGCACCTGTTGTTTCCTGCCTTTTTAATGATCACCATTCTAACTGGTGTGAGATGGTATCTCATTGTGGTTTTGATTTGCATTTCTCTGATGATTGGTGATTATGAGCATTTTTTCATGTGTCTGTTGGTTGCATAAAATGTCTTCTTTTGAAAAATGTCTGTTCATGTCCTTTGCCCACTTTTTCATGGGGTTGTTTGATTTTGTCTTGTAAATTTGTTTAAGGTTTTTGTAGAGTCTGAATATTAGCCCTTTGTCAGATGGGTAGATTGCAAAAATTTTCTCCCATTCTGTAGGTTGCCTGTTCACTCTGATGGTAGTTTCTTTTGCTTTGCGGAAGCTCCTTAGTTTAATTAGATCCCATTTGTCTATTTTGACTTTTGTTGCCATTGTTTTTGGTGTTTTAGTCATGAAGTCCTTGCCCATGCCTATGTCCTGAATGGTATTACCTAGGTTTTCTTCTAGGGTTTTTATGGTTTTAGGTCTAACATTTAAGTCTCTAATCCATCTTGAATTAATTTTTGTGTAAGGTGTAAGTAAGGGATCCAGTTTCAGCTTTCTACATATGGCTAGCCAGTTTTCCCAGCACCATTTATTCAATAGGGAATCCTTTCCCCATTGCTTGTTTTTGTCACATTTGTCAAAGATCAGATGGTTGTAGATGTGTGGTGTTATTTCTGAGGCCTCTGTTCTCTTCCATTTGCCTATATCTCTGTTTCGGTACCAGTAGCATGCCGTTTTGGTTACTGTAGCCTTGTAGTACAGGTTGAAGTCAGGTAGCGTGATGCCTCCAGCTTTGTTCTTTTGGCTTAGGATTGTCTTGGCAATGCGGGCTCTTTTTTGGTTCCATATGAACTTTAAAGTAGTGTTTTCCAATTCTGTGAAGAAAGTCATTGGTAGCTTGATGGGGATGGCATTGAATCTATAAATTATCTTGGGCAGTATGGCCATTTTCACGATACTGATTCTTCCTATCCATGAGCATGGAATGTTCTTCCATTTGTATGTGTCCTCTTTTATTTCGTTGAGCAGTGGTAATATCGTCTTCTTGAGAAAACATTTGACTCAAGCATTTCCTAAAGGAGGAAAGCGAGAAAGGATATTTTCTATTCACTTCCAAAGGTACACTTGGCCCAGTACTGTCCTGTAAGAGAGAGGGATAATAAGGACCAAAGTCATCATGGTATCAGCTGAGAAAATTAATTCAAATGCCTGAAACATGCTTTCTTCTCCTTAGAGATGTATAGAAAATGTATACGTGCATACATATGTGTGTGGGTACAAGGTGAAATTTGCATTAATAGTTTGATTTCTAACTATAATTTTCCAGTTGGTTTCATCTACAGGAAAAGTGTATATCACCATAACTAACACTCGAATAACTAAAAATATTCCTATAGGATTTTGCCTTTTCCAACTCAAAATACCAATAATATTATAATAGTGGAAACAACTTTATTTAGATGTTATTTGACTCATTTTACTTTTTGCACACACTTTTTATACTTATTTTACTTTTAGGAAACAAGAAACATTTTTTTTGAATACCAGTACTGAATGACAAAGTGTTTGACTGAACACTATTTTTTCCATTTAGAAAAATTTGCACCAATTCAAATGCTTATAAGAGTATACAAATTGCAGCAGTGCCTATCATAGTGAAAACGTTGGAATAAGATAATGGCTGTCAAGAGATTTGGTTAAGGCACGCAAAAACACACACTTTGAAGGAATAAGTTTTAGTACTCGATAGTACAGTAGAAAAAATATAGTTAACAATGATTTATTGTATATGTCAGAATATCTAAAGAGATGACTTGTGATGCTCCCAACACATACAAAGAAATAACTGTTTGATGAGATGTATATTCCAATTACTCTGATTTCTTCATCACACATTGAATACACATATCAAGATGTCACATGTGCCCCCAAAATATATACAACTGTGGTGTATCAGTAAAAAGTAATGACTGGAGTAAAATAGAAGGCAATACAAATGCTTCAACTCATGCTAAAGACTTGTATGTATTGACTTTGCATAAACTACCTATCGATAAATTTCCTAAAGTTGGCTACAAATCAGTTTATGAGTTCATGTGCAGGACGTGTGTGTCTAGAAATTGTGGATGTGTGTCTTCATAAAAGAATTTTAAAAACCATGTAAAATGAGTAATACTATTTTTGGTAAGAAGAATAAATAATCATAATAGTTTTCTATATTTGCAGTAATTATAGTAATATAATAAACACCTTTGTATCTGCCACTCAGTTTTAATTCATCTTAATGTTCTGTCACACTGGCTTCAGATTTGTTTTGTTTTACACTGATGAAATATTTTGGTACATTTAAAGTACCTTATTTTTTTTAATTTAATTTGATTTTTTCTTTCTTTCTAGGAAGTAGTCTCTATCCTGAATTTGACTTTAATTTTTCATTCAATTCTTAAAATAATTGGAAAACTTTTACTATATATATGTGTTCCTTGACAATATATAATGTCTTTGGGCTTGTTTTTCTTCGTTCATTACTTGATATCATATTGAATTTACCATTTTTGACATATTTTTGCTATTCAAAATTATGTTATTGAGATATGTCAACTTTATTTATGGGATTCCAGTTCATTCATCACCAGAGAAGTAAGAAAACAAAGTGATTAAGATTAAAGCTTGAAGACAGAATAAATTAAAATCATAGCTTTGATGCTTATTAGCTTTGTGCTACCTTGTGTATGGTACTTAACCTCTTTGCAACTCATTTTCCTCACCTATAAAATTATTTCATAGTCCTTATTTGACAGACTTGTGATAAGTATTAAGTGTGTTAATATTTGTAAGTTACCTAGAGCAGCATATGACGTGGTAATTTAAAAGTTTGTTAAAGAAATGACCTGTATCATATGCCATTATGTGAAATGTATTCATCATATTTTGTTGAATATTTAGATATTTCTAATTTTTTTTTTTTACCATTGCACACTGTGCCGTATTCTTTTGCTAAGAACGTATCTTTGAGGATGTCTCTGTGTGCCTTTACTCAGTCATTTCTTTTTTTTTTTTTTTTTTTTTTTTTTTTTTTTTTTTTTTTGAGACGGAGTCTTGCTCTGTCGCCCAGGCTGGAGTGCAGTGGCGGGATCTCGGCTCACTGCAAGCTCCGCCTCCCGGGTTTACGCCATTCTCCTGCCTCAGCCTCCCGAGCAGCTGGGACTACAGGCGCCCGCCACCTCGCCCGGCTAGTTTTTTGTATTTTTAGTAGAGACGGGGTTTCACCGTGTTAGCCAGGATGGTCTCGATCTCCTGACCTCGTGATCCGCCCGTCTCGGCCTCCCAAAGTGCTGGGATTACAGGCTTGAGCCACCGCGCCCGGCCTACTCAGTCATTTCTGTAAGGTATACTTGTGATGCGGAGTTCCTGGGTCAGAAAATGCAGATGCTTGCTTTCTCCATGTATTGCCATTGCACTAGCCATAGCTGTTTTCTCGCTTACAATAAAAGAATGTCTTCTATTATTGGAGAAAATTTAAATTTTAATGAAATCAAATGAATTGTGCTTTCCCTTAAAATTTAATTTTCTTTATAATTTAATCATTTCATTAATAAATTATTCCATATCCTAGAGTTACAAAGATATGAAATAGGAGCTTATTTTTTTTTCAGTTATGGATGACTTATCTACACTATTTATTAAATAGATTTTGAGAATGAAATTGTTTTTTCTTGTTTAAGCTATCTTCTCTTTGACATGTATTATTATCACTATAAATATATTTTAAATCAGAAAAAAAAATATTTCCATTCAAACAAAAAATGCTGAACCTTTAGATTTCTCAATGATCCCATTGCCTTAACAGTAAGAAGACAGTAGAGAGGAGAGCTAATACAAGTTGAGCCAGGTTCTAGGATCCCGGTTAGACTTCATATACAGAAGAAACTCTTATCACTGATCTCCATGGAGCTAAATATTTGAAGTGCACATCACTCCCCATTTCCTGTGTTAATTATGTTCTATTTCCATAGCATTTAGAATACTATACATTTCTGTTTTCACTGATTTTCAATGAACCAGTCAACTACCTGTTTCAGCAATGTAAGGTAAGTGACTTTGTACTGTAAATCACATTATTTAATCCCTTTAATATTCCTATGAAGTAGTTATAATTATAAAATTTTTACAGGAAACTGAGGATAAGAAAGGTTACAATTATGCACAAGCTAAATAGTGGCAATATCAACATTTTAGCCCAGGTATTAGTGAATTGAAATCAATATTTCTTTATTAACTGTATCTTCATTTATTTTTCTTGGAGATAAGACTTAATATTCAAATCAGAATAACTTTGGGTTCACTCACAACACCTTGTTTTAGGAAACATAGTGATCTAAAACACTAACTGTAAATGAATTTATATTTTCTTTTCTTTTTTCCCCCCCTTTTTTTTCTTCTTTTCAGAGACCGAGTTTTACTCTGTCACCCAGGTTAGAGTGCAGTGATCACAGCTCACTGTAGCCTTGACCTCCTAGGCTCAAGTGATCCTTCAACCTCAGTTTCTCCAGTAGCTGGGACTAGAGGCACACACCACAACACCAACTAATTTTTATTTTCATTTTTTGTAGAGACAAATGTCTCACTATGTTGCCCAGTCTGGTCTCAAAACTGCTTGGCTCAAGTGATCCTCCAACCTTGGCCTCCCAAAGCTCTGGGATTACAGGTGTAAGCCCCCATGCCTGGCCCTGATATTTTCCACTCTCCTTTTATGTGAACTTTGAAGTCAAAATTCTATGGCTTTAAATTATATGGCTCACCTGAAATGTAAATACCTACCAGCACAGAAAGAAGTAATCAGGCTTTGATGGAAGTATTCCTATCTCAGAGTTAACTGTGGATATTCGTTGTACAAAAAACAAATCATTGTTTTCTAATAGTGAGATATATTGAAAGGACAACATTAGGAGCCTACTAAAAATAAAACTTAAATCACCATTTGTTTTAATTTCCTTCAAAAATTTGACTTTTGTTCACAACTCTATAAACATCTGGAGTATGTTTTTTACAATCCAGTTACTTCCAGCATTGATAAAACCAAATAACACAAACACTCAAGGCTGTTTCTGAAAACTGAAACACAGATTTCATAATAGCCAGCCACATCCTGAGTCATGCTTAAATGAGTGACACAATACAAATGTATCGTTTCTAATGTGGAAATTCTTTCAATCACCAGGCCAGCTATTGTTTGTAGCTCCTCACTTTCTTGCACAATCCTCCCTCCATTATTGTTCTGCCATATGTCTAATTGTGGGACTCTCCATGCTGCTATTATGAGTTTTCTAGCTGTGGATACAGATGTCACGTCAATTGCAACTCTGTTTCATAGGTTATATGAACATGTTGTCTGCCATCTACAATTGGACAACTGATGGCCATGCATGAATTGCTCTAACTTCCTTCTTTTATCCAGTTTCAAAACAAAGCCAAACATATCCTGCTAAGCTGCAATGAGAACAGATCTTGAGACATAAAGAGGCACTTCACACTGAATCCCCATTCTTGGGAATTTGGTTTTGCTATTTCCTGAATGTAAGAACACTTGGGTGTCATAAATAAAGTCGACGATATAAAAGACACTAGCTTTTCCTCTGCAACAACCGTAGTACTTAGAAGTGCTTTCATGAGAAAAATATTTTGCAAATAAATTCTAGTCCTTTATTCCTCATAGTATCTTTGCAAAGTTCTTCCTATTAATCTAATTCTATTTTCAAAGGAAGATCTATTTTTGTACTATTTATTTATTTTTTATCTTGTCACTCAGAATGTTGCTAATTGGCTATAAAAATCAACTTTGTTTTTCAGGTTAACAAATCATTTTTTTTTAAATCTATAGGAATCAACATAAGATTGGCTCGCAGGTCAAATTGCTGGGTTGAAATATTGACTCTGTTTTTATTAAATGGGTAACTGTCATTAAGTCTATTTCTCTGTGTTCATATCTTCATTAGTCAAATAAATTATGACTGGACAGATTTTACAATTTAGGTAAAACTCAAATTAGGTAATACATAAAAAATATTTAGCAAAACGGCTAGGTTATACAGTCAGGTATAACACTGAAAAATATTAGCTCTAATAATTTTGGCCATGTTAGTTCTTAATAAAGTGCATATACACAGGCAATATTGGTAAGTTTTGATTCAATCTTTCTCTTTATAAAGCACCCTTACTTATTCCTAATTTATTCATTTTGTCTTTACATTATATTATTTATGTTGTTCAAAATCAAATACAATTATTCTATCCTCATCCCATATTTGTTGGACTATTTTGTTTATAAGGTGTATTTATTTGTCTAACCTTTCAATCAGCTGACAAGAATCTTGTCATTTACTGCCCAGAATAAAGAGGGTAGATGGAATAAATAAGGTTGGCCTAGAGGAGTGATACAGATTTGCATGTGTGTCCCTGACCAAATCTCATTTTGAATTGTTATCCCCAGTGTTGGAGGTAGGGCCTGGAGGGAGGCGAATGGATCATGGGGGCAGATTTCTTGTGCATAGTTTAGCACCGTCTTCTTGGTTCTGTCCTCAGGATAGTGAATGAGTTCTCATAAAATGTGGGTGTTTAAAAGCAGCTGCATCCTGGCGGGGCTCAGTGGCTCACACCTGTAATCCCAGCACTTTGGGAGGCCGAAGGGGGAAGATCACAAGGTCAAGAGATCGAGACCATGCTAGCCAACATGGTGAAACCCCGTCTCCACTTAAAAAAAAATACAAAAATTAGTTGGGCGTGGTAGCATGCACCTGTAGTCCCAGCTACTCGGGAGGCTGAGGCAGAAGAATCGCTTGAACTGGGGAGGAGGAGATTGCAGTGAGCTAAGATCACGCCACTGCACTCCAGTCTGGCAACAAAGCAAGACTCTGTCAAAAAAATAAAAATTTAAACAAATAAAAATTTAAAAAGCAGCTGCATCCTGACCACTCCAGCTCTAGCTCAAAGAGGTCCAGGTACAGCTCCAGCTGCTGCTTCAGAGGGTGCAAGCCTTAAGCCTTGTAGGCTTCCATTTGATTTTAAGCCTGAAGGTGCACAGGGTTTAAGAGTTGAGGCTTGGGAGCTTCTGCCTAGATTTCAGAGAAGGCATGAAAAAGCCCGAGTGTCCAAACAGAGACCTACCGCAAGGTCAGAGCCCTTATGGAGAACCTATCCTAGTGTAGTACAGACAGAAGATATGCGTTGGAGTCCCCACACAAAATCCTCACTGGGACACTGCCTAATGGAGCTGTGAGAAGAGGGCCACTGTCTCCCCGACCCTAGAATAGTATCTACACTAGCAGCTTACACCCTCAGTGTAGAAAATCTGCAGTCACTCAACAACCTGTGATAGCAGTCTCTGGGACTGAAACCTGGAAAGCCACAGGGGTGAAGCTGCCAGAGGCTTTAGGAGCCTACCCCTTGCATCATTATTCCCTGGATGTGTGACATAAAGTCAAAGGAGGTTCTTTTGGAGCTTTCTAAATGATCGCCCTGTTGGGTTTTGAACATGCATGGAGCCTATAGTCCCTTTCTTTTGGCTAACTTATCCCTTTTGGAAGGGGGATGTTTACCTAATGCTTGTATTCCCATTGTATCCTGGAAATAACTAACTTATTTTTTATTTTACAGACTCATAGGTGGAAGGGACTTATCTTGTCTCAGATGAGACTTTGGACTTTTGAGTTAATACTGGAATGAGTTAACACTTTGGGCAATTGTTGGGAAGGCATGATTGGATTTTGAAATATGAGAAGGACATGAGATTTCAAAGGGGCCAGGAGGCTAATGACATAGTCTGGATATGTGTCTCCACCCAATTCTTATATTGAAATGTAATCCCTAGTGTTGGAGGTGGGGCCTGGCAGGAGGTGATTGGATCATGGTGGTAGATTTCTCATGAATGGTTTAGCACCATGTGCTTGGTACTGTCCTTACAATAGTGAGTGAGTTCTCATGAGATCTGGTTGTTTAAAAGTGTGTAGCATCTCCCCGCCGGCTGGTTCTCTTGTTCCTGCTTTCGCTTTGTGATGTGTCTGCTACCTCTCTGCTTTCTGCCATGACCGGAAGCTTCCTAAGGTCTCCCTAGAAGCAGATGCTTCTATGCTTCCTGTACAGCCTTTAGAATCATGAACCAATTAAACTTCTTTTCTTATAAATCACCCAGTCTCAGGCATTTCTTTATACATATGCAAAAATAGACTAAAATAAGTAGAAAACAAAACATAATGAATTGGACCAACTATAGGATCATAAAAATAAATGGGGCCTGTGATGAGCATGATTCCTCCCTATGTCCCCCTTTAAAAAGTCAATATTGAAATTGAAATATTCTTAAAAGTGCTAGATTAAGCATTTGAATTTGCTTCAAACTACTAATTTCTTCAAGCCCATGTCTAATGTATTAGGTCTAGAAAAGCTTCAAAAGTTTAAGATTTATCAGCTTTAACAGAAGCACAGAACTAATTACTGCACACATATTCTACTCTAAAAATATAGGAGTAGAACTGATATTTTCTGAAGTGCTGTTGTGTTCCTATGGCCAAAAAGATCATATTAGACAAAAGCAGGTAAAACACCGATTATATAATTTTCTTCCAAGCAAATTGAGGTGACACTGAACCCTCATTCTGTGGGATTGCCAGGAAATTCATGCTCACCCATGTGTCTGTGGTGAGGTTTTTATTCTTCCTAGGAACATGTATACATATAGAAGGTCTAATTGTGGGGAAAAAATAAGGAAAAGTAAAGAAACCTAGAAATTGTCCTTTAGTTTGTTTGTATGGTCCCAGGCAGGCAGGTGATTTAGTCCTTTAGAGTGGAGGGTGGGAGACCGTGTGAGATATTTCAATCTCCCTGGGTGAGCAGGGTAGACAGACCTTCTCAAGGCAATTTTATTTTCCCAGGGTGTGGGTAAGAGTTCCTGCCAATCTCAGAAATTTAGTTAGGCTTCTTTGCCTGTTTGGGAAGACATCTTGTTACTTTTGCTTGCTTCTATTTGCTCTTTTACAATAACCTTTCTAATGAACTCAACCTCACAAAAACTGAAGGCAAGAGGGAAACATCTTGAGACAACCCCTTAGCCTAAAAAAATTCCTCTGAGGTAAAAAAGCACAAAGGCCTAGCTAAAAGAACAGAAAAAGAGGGGGAAAATATCCAGATTGCAAAATGTAAATAGCAATTTATTTTAATTTTTCAACTGTAATAAAAACAAAATAGTAATTAATATCTCAGTAAATTATCTTGATGTAGCCTGTTTTATATGTATTAACTCATCTGGTTTATATAACAATCCAATTTTAAGAGGAAAAAACTTGGCCTCAGACTGGCCAAAACCCCATAATGTGACTTAAAGAACTAAGAACTAAATAAGGAGAGATCTGATATGGTTTGGCTCTGTCCCCACCCAAATCTCATCTTGAATTGTAGTTCCCATAATCCCAACGTGTTATGGGAGGGATCTGGTGGGAGGTAATTAAATAATGGGGGTGCTTACCCCTATGCTGCTGTTCTCATGATAGTGAATGAGTTCTCACAAGAGCTGATGGTTTTACAAGGAGCTTTTCCCCCTTTTGCTTGGCACTTCTCCATGCTGCCACCATGGGAAGAAGGACGTGTTTGCTTTCCCTTCCACCATGATTGTAAGTTTCCTGAGGCCTCCCCAGACATGCTGAACTGTGAGTCAATGAAACCTCTTTCCTTTATAAATTTACCCAGTCTTGGGTATGTCTTTATTAGCAGCGTGAGAGTGAACTAATACAAGGTCAAAATCTGAATATATCTTCCTGCGTAGGTCTCATTCCTTTTAATAGACCAGTCTGGTGGGAGATATGCTTCTTTCTGGAAAATAGTGCTATCCCAAACTGGAGAACCAGTTTTGGGGTCCGTGGCATAAATCTTACCACAAATATGTCTGTTGATCTTTTTGCAATGTGCTGCAAGTAACTAGACCCTAGAGCTTGCTCTGGATACCACCTTGCATCTACAAAATGACAGTTCACCATGGACCTTAAATTTCCGGGCTTGGTGCATTTGATTGGTATAACCAATCTCCTGCCCTAACTGACAGGAAGCCTGAGTAAGCATTTGTCTGGCCTTTTCAGCTTCAATAACACAAGGCAGCTTTGCTAACTAACTAAATTTATGAAGTGATGGGATCGTCAAGTATTGGAAGAAGTTCAGATGCAGGTTGGCCAAAATCAAAAATAAGTGGCCTCTATATTGAATAAAATGCAGCTTAGACACTAGCACCTTAATAAAAAACAAGAGTTTCATTTGGTGAAAAGATTTGAAATGGAAATGGATTGGTTCCCTTCAGAGTGACAGCTAACAGAGTGGCTTTTGGAAAAAATCATTCCTAAATGCATTGGGCTGCTTCTTGCTTGTGGAACAGAAATTACTGACTATTGGTTAAAATGCCATGTGAATTAATTTTCAGCCTCATTTATTCTCTGGCTAAGCATAAAAGCAATTTCAAAAGGAGAAAAATGGCCCCAATATGCATTGCCACAAATCTTTTGAGAGATGAAAAATATCAGCAACTAGTATAATTTAATTCCAGACTCAAACAACTATCACTATTGTAGTTAGCAGTTCTTGTGTTCTTTGCAGATTCATAGAAAAAGAAAAAATCATTGTTTAATCTTAGACTGCAATTATTCCTTTTAGTACCTAATTTACTTATAATTGCTCCACCTTAAGATAATATATTTTAGCTTAGAATCCACCCTTTATAAGCCTTCTCACTAGGGATTGGTTGGATGATTTAATTAATTCTTTTTTCTAATTAATCGTCTCCTCTCACCATAAGAAGAATAGTTCTTTGTTGACTATTGGTTACTGTTGCTGTTTTCTATGACTACCATAGTTTAAGTGGCAGTTTCTTTAATTACTTAAAATAATTTCCCCAAACAACATGAGTCTTATGAAGATGAAACAATGTCTAAAAACTGTGATGAAACAGATATATTTATTGCAGCTACAGAAAATGAGTGAAAAAGCGACATGGCAATGACGACTTTTCCATATTTAATGCATGCCTCTACTAATGAGCTAAATTAGTTTACATTCATTTCCAGATGCCTGCATGGAAGTAAATTAAATATAAAAACTGAATCTAAAATAAAGGTGATATTTACCATTTGCATCTAACCAGAGTCTTATAGGTAGGGTAGTGCTGCTGTATTATTGCAATTTTTGATATTAAGTTAGACTCAGATGACTAATTGTTTTATCTTTTTTTATTTTATTTTATTTTATTTTTATTTTTTTTATTTTTTTTTTGAGACGGAGTCTCGCTCTGTCGCCCAGGCTGGAGTGCAGTGGCCGGATCTCAGCTCACTGCAAGCTCCGCCTCCTGGGTTTACGCCATTCTCCTGCCTCAGCCTCCCGAGTAGCTGGGACTACAGGCGCCCGCCACCTCGCCCGGCTAGTTATTTTTTGTATTTTTTAGTAGAGACGGGGTTTCACCGTGTTAGCCAGGATGGTCTCGATCTCCTGACCTCGTGATCCGCCCGTCTCGGCCTCCCAAAGTGCTGGGATTACAGGCGTGAGCCACCGCGCCCGGCCTGTTTTATCTTTTTTTTTTTTTTTTTTTTTTTTTGAGACGGAGTCTCACTCTCACTTTACATAAACTGTTTTTTACAATGTACTCTGCAGTGGAGAGATGGGAAAGACTGGAAAACAAAATTGAAAACACTTTAACCATCGAATTAAAATGAAATAAAAAATAAATTGGATTCTTTAAGTAATTTGTATCTGTACTTTTAAATTTGTGCCTTTACTGTTCTTTTTTATGAGGACTAAAAACTGTTTTCAAAGTCATTTTTTATTATTAGAGCTCTTAAACAATCTGAGAGGCAATTGTAGTATCTCCCTAAATTGATGTATGGCCTTGAGAAAATAATTCAACCATTTTAATTATTGGGCATTATAAAAGTATTTTCTGTTGTGTGCTGTTTGAGACATGACTGATCACAACCTGACATTTCTTTTAGGCAAGTTTTCATATATATTTTCTGAAGAGACACATTACATAGCACATCCTGGGTCTCTGCGGTCAGACGCCCTGATTAAAGAACAAAATGTCAAAACCAGTAAAATATAAACCACTGAAGTCCTCTAGTGCATGGTAGTACAGAGGCAAAGGGAAACAGCTGCTTCGTGGATACAAATGGAGAGGTTGCTGCTGCCTGAGAGGCCAGTCCTGAGTGTTTAATCACACTGTATCCTATCAGTGAGTTATTTCATATAAAATAATTCAGGTAGCTTAAATGTACACTGTCATGATAAAAGCAAATCAAAAAGATTCTATTTAGCCATTTTAATTTTACAATTTTTAAACACCAGATTATCCCATACTCTAATTCTATAAACAGAGGATATGTTTATAGTTGCAAGTTTTCCTTATAACTCAGGTTATCATTATTAGTTGCAAGTTTTCCTGATAACTCAGGTTACCATTATTATCACTACGTGCAGTTATAACTCAGCAATTTGTCAAATTCAGTTTTCCCAGCTTCTTTGCTTTTAAATTATCAGCTATTATTTTCTCACTCATTTATTCTCCTCCTTAAGCGAGTTCTCCTATTTTTAATTATTGGAGTAAGACAATTTTAAAGAGTAAAATAAATATTATTATTAAAAAATTAAAAACATGATGGTTTCTTTCAGTTGTTCTCTAGAGTTCTAAGTGAATTCTCTGGAGAAAATTTTGCCTCTGACCAAGATATAGTGGGAAATGATTGATTCAGCTCTTGAGCAAAAAAGGAATAACCCACATTTATGAAACAATAGTGTCCAAGACACTGGACATTAGGCAATAGAGATGAATTCTGCCTGGGTCAGGAAGAAAATGAGATGAGTCTTGTAATTATCCCAGCTTAGTGCTCAGAGACCATTTCCAGGTCATGACCTGAGGAAGGAATTGCAGTTGAATTGCATTGAATAAATGGAATGTCCTGGAAATGGATAATATGCTCACAAAACAAACTATACATTAAAGATGAGTTTTTTTCATCCACTTAAATTTGATATTTTAAGTACTATAGTTCTGCTTTCAGATGTCATGACTTGCTAGATATTTGTTAAATCATTAATATTTTTATTTTCAGCTTGTATAAACTGGAAACCTTTTTAAAAATGCGTTCTACAAGTTCATTCTACAAAAAAAAAAAATGTTAGCAAGTTCTTTGTGGTAGATTTTAGAGATATCGTGAACAAAACAGACACAGCTCTTAACCACATGTTGCTTCAGTCCTGTGGGTGAAACAGATACTCACAAAATGATAAAAAAGGAAGTTTGATAGGTGAACCAATTGTAATCCTAAAAACTTCTGTCACCAGCACCATGTCAACATACACAGTAGGCTGGTTCGACTTCTTGTCTTAATCTAGACGTTTCTAAAACCCCAAAAACTTACTTATTGTGTTCCCATTGCTAAGATATCTACAGAAAGTTAAAAATGAAAGTGGGATGTTTCTCACTTGCATAAAAAGGAATCCATAAAAGGAGAGTTGGTACTTGAGATGGCAAATCTAAGTATGGAAACCCATAGCTTGCCTTCTCTCTGTATCTAAGATTGTGAAAGTAGAATACGAAGGACCGTGCTTTTAAAATGACAGTTATGCGTGTAAGAAACAAATGACCTGGAGTTGGCATCTCAAGGGAAAAGGAACAAAGTAGCTGGACCTGTGACTTCTTTGTAGGATGGTGCAACTTTTGTGCTGCACAATACTGAAGGAACCATTCATAGCAAGCTTGTAATAAAGGACATGACTTGTATGAATATATGAATATATATGGTGGCCCTGAGTAGATTTCTATGTAAACTCCTAGTCTAAACTTATGATATAGGATCTAACCCTGTCTCTCAGACTTTCCACTGTGCAGTGACAGCAAGTAGGTCAAGATTTACTGACCTATTCGCACAGGGTGCCAGGAGTAGTCAAACAGCTAGGCTTTCCCATACAGTCAGAAGAGAGGTTCTTCCCACCTAGTTTCGAATACCATAGGTTAGTAAACTTTATCAAACAGAATATGAGACAATAACATTAAATCAACAAATTCATCAGGTAACCAGAGAGCTATAACTAGCAAGTCTTTAGGAGGCTGAGAACCATTTGTGTTGCCATCTGAAATGGCTATCTGAAAGGCAGTTAATTGTGTGTAGACAGATTAATACAATGAGTATAAACATTTCCAAAGATTTCATTTAATCACCCTCATTCTCTCATGCAACTTCTTGGGTATGACATTTTCAGGAATATTTTTGCTCCTATCTTCAAGTATGAATAAAACTTAAAAAAAAATGACCATGGTTCAATAAATTTGAGAGAGCCACTACTTCAGTTGTAACAAAAGCCCTTGAAAGCCTTCCATTATGTTTAAATTTACATCAGTTAAGCATTGTTTAGGCATATAACATGTACTAAATAGGTGTCTGTATATGTCTTCAAAAGGTAATATTTTTAGAGAAACCTAAAAATATTTAATATTAAATAACATGATATGAATATCAAGCTGGTATGAATAAAAGCAGAGCAAGACTTCATTTCCTCAGGTCTAGCTGACCTAACACTTTTAGCAGATAATAATTAGTATAATCAATGGCAATCTTTGCATTTTAATACAGTACGATTCAATGGTACTAAAGGTTGTCTTTCAGGGAAATTATTAAGGTTAAAAGGTAATAATGCTGAGAAAGATGTTAACTGATAGAAATTGTAACCTCCACAGTATTAGCAATAATGATGTTAACCCTTGGCTTATAGATCCGATTCAAACATTGTCCAAGAGAGCCAGGAGATTCTAGTTCACTCCAATGTCTTTACTCAACGTTCCTCTATTCGTTTCCTTATTCATTTATCAAATATTAATTGAGGACCTTCTATATGCTAGGCCCTGTGCTGGGTAAAAGAGATAAAACGAGGAACAAAACCACACCTAGAATCTGAAACTAAAATTAACTTTCTTCAGCATACAATGTCGTATCTATAAAGTTATATAGAGAATAAGCAGTAATAATTTCAATTTTTTGACAGCTCAAAATACTCTTATTTGAGCCTAAGAAGAGAAGTAAGAGGAGAAAGGAATGTGCAGCTGTGAGGGGCTTAAAAGAAAATGAATCTAAGATCTGTTTCCTAGTGCTACCTTTAGGATGGAATCATCCCTTCTCCTTACTTTACCTGGTGTAAAGTATAGATAAGACATATTTGTTAGAAATAAGTATTTTGGTATTGAGCCTAATATCCAGATGTGAATTTCATTATGATTATTTACTATATTTGTTATAGGCAGCAAAATTCCACCAAATTTCATAGCATTGCAACAAAAATTAGCATAGTTGCAATTTGCTGTTGTATTAGAAATATAAATATTAAACATGACTTAAAAATATATATATATACACAGAGAGAGAAGGGAAGTAAATATTCATAAAATTGTACTGAACAATATTTACTTATTTTAAATACACCACTCATAAAACCACATGTTTATCACTCAGGTATTATATGGAGTTTATATTCTTAACAATTTTTTCCAGGTTTGGGATATATAGGAAACCACTTAACTGTCTTTGTGGTCATGTATCTGAATGGTAGAAAGGGCTAAGAAAGAAGTATTTCCTACTCCACCAGAGGATGTAGCACTCGGAAATTCCATGGATGAACATTGTTAAAAAGGAATGCATGAAGAATTAAACTGAGGAAGGAGCAAAAAATCATAAGTAATTCAGCTCTGCCTTTAACCAACCAGCCTTCCTGCCTTATTCCTGGAAATTTGGCCGCTGGTAACTTTTAGGGCCACAGTTGAGCCACTGGTGCATTCCATTCTCAAAGTCCAGTCCATACTCCTAAAATCCACTCAAGAAGTGCTGAGACAGGTAAGAAGTCAGGCCAAAATTTATGGACTATAATGCTTGTGAAGAAGCTTTCACTAGCACAAGCAAACAATTTTTAAATGCTTATGTGTGTGAAGTAGAAATATTTTTTTCATAACAGTGACCTTGTCTGATTTCTCTTTTGGCGTTTCTTACTCTTGGAACTCTATATAGCTGTTAGAAAGAGATAAATGAATTATTAGAGTTTGCATAAGTGAATTAGTAATGATTTTCCTAGGTCATATTTTTCTAGACCACTCTTCAGGAGCATGCAAACTCCCCAAAAGACCTATTTTGGTATGTCACGAAAGCCGATATGGATTAAAAGGAATCCTTGTGCCTCAGATATGTTCTGTATTTCTTCACAAAGTCAGTCATTCCACACAGATTTAGGGAAAGCACTAAATTCCCAATAACCTGCACACTTCTTTTGGAGATATAAAGGGAGAGGTTTTAGAAGATTTCCATAAATACATGATTTGAGGACCCTGTTCTTAGCTTAACAATTGTTACAGTATTGTCCTCTGTCTTTCTTTCTGGTGTTTGTGTGATAACAGCACCTGCTTCTTATCAAAAAGACTATAGGTTGAGTCTTGGTGACAAAGCAAGTGGTAAATGGCACACTTAGAAAATGTTTTTGCTCCCATGAAATGTATAGTGAGATAGAATCATAATTATTTAGGTCTTCATTAATTAGAAAATGGTATACAGGAAGAGAAATAGAAAAAAAAACTTATACTCTTCATCCTCCCGTTTGCAGTTCCTAACTCTACTGTGGTAGATAATACATGGTCTCCAATACTGGGAACCATTAGAATACAGTTACCCTAGTAGATTGTCACTCTAGTGACTTACGATAACAAGAACAAATCCTTTCAGTAAAGATATCCAATAGAATGAAAACATAGCCACCGTGACAGCAGGGGCTTATTTTGATGCATAATTGTACTGAAACAAACGGCTGAGGTCCTTGGAGTACATGCTCTCTGCCATAATGAAATGTGGCTCTCATGGCATGGAACAGTGTTTGACTCTTTGTTCATAATGTGGAAATATCACCCAAATCTGCCTAAAACCCTTCAAGTGATTGGCGTTGTTAGCTTAATGAAACTTGACCCATCAGAGCAATTGTTGTCATATACAAGACAGAACTTGTTTAAACTCTCTGGCAGTCCCACTGGGTTTTGCATTAATTAGCCAACATCCATATAATTACATATCTTATAATTGATCCTGACAAAACATTCACACAGGTGCACAGAATACTGTCTTATGGAACTTCAAAAATCATTAGATGCATCTTCACAAAAAGAACTCTTTCAGTCAATAACCTGTTTCCAGGAAAGGAATGGCCGTGGCATATAGACCAACCTGGACTTGCAGACAAAACTACACTAATGGGAATCAAGTTTATTTGAATTTGAGTTTTAAACTGAACGTCTGCTAGAGAAGGAGACTTGATTTGATATTTTTACATAATCTGTATTTTAGTAAACTAAAGTCTATGTGTGTAGTCTGACACACACACACACACACACACACATATATATATATATAAAATAAAAATATGCATAATAAATAGCAGGCCAGAGTAAAAAGATTTGTTCTTTATTTATTTTTCTAGTTATGAGGAGCACTGAGTTTGATAGTGAAGAGTGAACATTCCACTATGTGTGTATGTGCATCTGGCAAGCTTGAGCAGAGTGTGAATCAAATAACAGTATTTTGACAAAACAGAGTGAGACTATTGGACTTACTGATTGTCCTGTAAAGAAAAGTAGTTCACACTACTAAAGAGCTTGAATGCAAGTCAAGGGGGAAATCCAGTAGAAGCTATGGCATAAATGAACTATATAAATTTAAGCAAATCATTTTAGTATTCTGGTCACCATTCTTACACGTGGAAATTTTAAAAGCTGGATTAGATGTTTTCTACAGTCTGCAAAAACTTACACTTCCTTATCATTCTGTGAATAAATTAAATTAAATGCATCAAACAAGAATGCTGTAGTCACCATAGTTACAAAACTAGTCTGGAGATTTTAACTGGTATGATCACACAAGAAAAGGTATGAATGTTAGAAGAAAATCAAAATAAATAAAATCACACAAAATATTTGAATACATAAAAAATAAAAAAAAAACTGTAAAAATCTATATATTAATAGCCATAAAGTAAATAAGCAAATAAGAGTTTTCTATATAGTAACTATAACAAATTTAAAATATTACACAAATAGAGACCATCCTGGCTAACACTGTGAAACCCCGTCTCTACTAAAAAATACAAAAAAAAAAAAAAAAAAAAAAAAAAAAAAAAAAAACTAGCCGGGCGAGGTGGCGGGCGCCTGTAGTCCCAGCTACTCGGGAGGCTGAGGCAGGAGAAAGGCATGAACCTGGGAGGCGGAGCTTGCAGTGAGCTGAGATCCGGCCACTGCACTTCAGCCTGGGCGACAGAGCAAGACTCAGTCTCAAAAAAAAAAAAAAAAATTACACGAATAATAAATATCCTTTTTCATTTAGAATATGTAAAATAAAATAATGAATATAGCCAAAACTATGCAAACCAGTCTGAAGAAAGTTATGAAATATTACAGAAAGTTACAAGAATATCAAAATAAATATGGAGTCATATACTATTTCTGAGTGAAAAAACCCGAGACTGCAAATATATTAAATACATTGAGAATAAGCTATGCAGTTAATGGAATCCAATGTAAACTTCACAAAAATCCAAGAACATTTGGAAAAGAATAATAAGGCAAGAACAGCCATTCCAGTGATCAAAATATACTGTAGAGCTTTAATAATGGCAAACTTCAACTCTGGAATGGATAGAAGGTTAAGAAATGGACAGAAAACAGAACAGAGTCCAAAAATAAATCTTTGGTTAGTAACAAGAATTCTGAAAAAGTTGATTCTGACAATTTCTGCCAGTTTTCTCACTGCTTTTATAGAAGGGACAATTTCTGGAGTTTCCTACTCCACATTTTCGTGGACCTAACTCCTCTAGTGCAATTTAAAATCAGTTTTATAATTGTGAATGGTATCTATGGAGGTCAATAGAGTGATGATTTGAAAGTTCTAAATACCATATATACTCTAAAATGTACTCACCACATTCAGTTACAACCTAGATTTTTTTTTAACTAAATGTTTTCTGGATATCTTGTAGTTTTCTACATTTCAACATTAATTTCTCTTACTCAGTGTCCTTATAAAATATTCACAAGAATATTTATTCTATCTACTTTAAGCTTTTCTTCGAAGGCTTAACATGATACTGGATATGAAACTCATTGGAAAAATGTATGTGTATTTTAAAATGTAAGAACTAAAAATCTTTTTTCCTGTACATATGTATTAAATATCAAATGCACTTTTATGAAGTGAGGGACCATGATGCCCAAATCTCAAGCAAAAATAATCTTTCCCCCTTCAGGTATATTTTGATGGTAGCAATTTAGAATGAGAGTTGCTTTAGAAAACTGTATTATAAAACTATCTGTGGAAGACTGGCTTGGCATCTGGGAAAAAAATGAAAAATAGTTGGGGAAGGATGATCTATAATAAACTCTCAAATTTTTATAAGCACTCAAATATTTACTAAATACAATAAAAAGGAATTACCCAAAGGATGTCAACATCTTTCAAATTCTGATATCTGTTTCAGAAGACAGATGGAAGGTGAGAGAGAGGGCCTTTGAAAATAACCAAATATACTTTTTAAATATAATATGGCAATTATGACTTTATGAATGACCAACGTAATAACATTTCTTTTGCAAATTTTTAATATTCCTTTATGAGAATATTAAAAATTCTGCAAATTTTTTTACTACTTTTATATCATAAAAATAATCTATGAAATTGTGAAACAGCAGTCTTAAAATTAAAGTCACCAAGTATATTATAAAATTGATTATAATAGCTCTAAAGGTATCATCAGAAGCTTAGTGACAAATGTTTAAAGTCTAGAATCACCCATTTACTCACACATATAATATGTCTATATGCAATAACATGCAGGTTAATATATTTGTAAAATAATGGTAAAAATTACAGATAACCTGTTGATGTTGGCCACCTTAATAATTAATAAGAATTACTAAATATAACAGCTATGCAGATCAAAAATCTGAAAAGAAAGGAATTGACCATATATGCAAAGAATAAACCATATGATTTTATTTTTTTATTTATTTTTATTTTTTGAGATGGAATCTTGCTGTATCACCAGGCTGGAGTGCAGTAGAATGATCTTGGCTCACTGCAACCTCCGCCTCCCAGGTTCAAGAAATTCTCCTGCCTCAGCCTCCCAAGTAGCTGGGATCGCAGGAGCTCACCCCACGCCTGGATAATTTATTTTGCATTTTTAGTAGACACAGGGTTTCACCATGTTGCCCAGGCTGGTTTCGAACTCCTGACCTCAAATGATCTGCCCGCCTTGGCCTGCCAAAGTGCTAGGATTACAGGCATGACCCACCGTGTCTGGCCATTAAACAACAAAAAAATACATCTCTTGTCAAAGAGGCGAGGGTCTGGTGGGAGGTGATTGGATCATGGGGTTGGACTTCCCTCTTGCTAGCCTCATAATAGTGAGTGAGATTTCACAAGATCTGATGGTTTAAAAGTGTGTGGCCCTCCACGCTTCACACTCTCTCCTATCTGCCATGGAAAGGTGTGCCTTGCTTCCCCTTTGACTTCTGCCATGATTGTAAGTTTCCCCAGCTGTGCGGAACTGTCAATCAATTAAACCTCTTCTTTTTATAAATTACCAAGTCTCAGGTATTTCTTTATAGCAGTGTGAGAATGGACTAATACAAGCACTCTCTTAAATACGCATAATATTTAAATTTTGGTATTATTTCGATATTTAAAAGAGGGAGTAAAGAATAAGGCAGGCAATGTGATATTATATGAATTCTCTTACCATAAAATTTCAAAGATCTGTGTTCTAGCCTTAACTTTTAATAATAATTGTGGAAAATTACTTAACATCCCTGTAAAAGTATTGGGTTGAACAGTATATTATGATAATAAATAATAAAATATACTAGTTGTACAACTATAATAGTTGTAGAGTTTTCAAAGTGTTTTGTGTAACATTGCCTTGTCACCTAAGGTCTCTTCCACCTGTAGGCTCTATGAAATAAAGCTTCAAGTGTAAGGATTCTAATTACCTACCGTATTTAATTTGAAACATTTGAGGAACTTGGGAAGGAAAAAAGGAATCTCTTCTTTTAGAATTCATCTTTCAAGGCAGTAGAACTTTCCTTCAATCATACCAAACATACCTTACTTTTCAAGTAAGTGATGTTACTTCTAAGGAGACATAATCAGAATTTTATAAGACAATTGATTAGACACATTTTATGTATTAATTTGACTAAAACTCATGGTTCAACTATTTTTTCGAGGGTGTTTTTCCTTTGGGTTATATGGTGTCAATTTCCAAGAAGATATCTGTAATAAGAGATTCAGTTGGATAGACAGAACTTCAGCATAGTATCCTTTGATCGAGGCTGTAGGCAAACCTCAGGGGTTTCCTTTCCTCTTTCTCCCCAATGGCCAAACACAGTGGTGTGCTGGAGCTAATGTATCCTGGCAAAGGAGAGCTGATCAAGCCCAGCACTTTCCAACTCCAGATTCGGTAGCATCACATTATGACCCGAAATCAGACATGGTGAGAGTACATACATTACGGAAATTAGTAAACGCTACTAATATAGGCTTTTGTTTGTTTGTTTGTTTGTTTGTTTGTTTTGAGACAGAGTCTTGCTCTGTCACCCGGCTGGAGTGCAATGGCTCAATCTCAGCTCACTGCAACCTCCACCTCTCGGGTTCAAGTGGTTCTTCTGCCTCAGCCTCCCGAGTAGCTGGCACTACAGACACATGCCACCACGCCCAGCTAATTTTTGTATTTTTGGTAAAGACAGGGTTTCACCACGTTGGCCAGGATGGTCTCGATCTCTTGTCCTCGTGATCCGCCTGCCTCGGCCTCCCAAAGTGCTGGGATTACAGTTGTGAGCCACCGCGCCCAGCCAATATAGGCTCTTTTTTAGGATGGAGAGAGGGATTCGGGGTGGCAACAAGTTTGCCAGTCATTACAAATTTACCACCATACCACTAGTCAAACCCTTGTAAATTCTGGTTGCAAGTAAAAGTTAAATGAAACCAACATTAAACATGTGGACAAAGAAAAACACCAAGCTTTTTCTGTCTTGAAACTAAAAACTAATCAAGAATCTTACAGTGATGTGATTCTCAAACTGAAAACCTCTAAAAAGGAAGCATTCCTTGCTTTGCCTCTGAAACTAAGTGATAGAAGAAAGAATGTTAATATAATGAATTCTGAGAAGAGACAGACAGACAAATTATACACTGAAACCCATTAAATGTTCTTACCCTTGAGGAACCTTAATCAATGAGAGATGCTGAGCAGAGTAAAGAAAACCAACAATTCCTTGTTTTTCTGCCATTGCCCTCCCACTAGGTGATGAACTCAGGCTAACTAAGCAGTTTTTGTGCCTCTTTGAGTTTGTCCTAAGCATTTAAATTAGCAGCTTAATTGTCTCTATATGTGGATGTTGGGGTAAGATGAAGAGAGAATAAAAGAGACAATTAATTGACTTTATTAATTTTAAGTTGATAACAATAATTATTTGACTTTTGAAGGCTTTTTCAATTTGCCATTGATTTTATTTTTGAAGCAACTACAATTCCAATACTCTTTATTTTATGAGCATAGGACTAGATTTGCTAAAACAGTCTCTAACTTGCCAACATATTGAGAACTTGAGAACATTTTTTAATAAATGGAGGACTGTAGGAACATTTTATGTCAATGATGCTGATACGTGCTGAAAAAGTCGATCATTATTTTAATGTACTGATATGTGTTAGAGAAAAGTAAAAATAGAACAAAATAATTAAATGACCAGATAATAAATACTCTTTTTATTTATTCAATTTTCACATTTTTATCTTTCCCTCAGGGTGACGGTACTAAAATTAACATAAAATTAATCCCCAAAATTAGAGTTGTGATTATATTAGCATAAAATGGGTTAAGAAAAATTTTCCTTCAGTTGTCATCTATATCTGGTAGCCAAATGAAAAATATAGTCATTATGTGCCCCTTTAAGAAAGTTGGGGAATATGAGACTTGACAGTGTCACAGCAAGGAAGACATTTCAGAGCTAAATATCCTTTATTGAAAACAACTTATATCCAGCTGTCTGATGTTTACATTTGAGTAATCTGAGAAGGTTGTGAAATGGAATTGGGTAAAAATATCAGCAACCTCAAAGAATCCAAGAGGAGGAAGAAATGAGTCAATTAATAATCTCATCTATTAATAATCTTTATACTATCCATATTTGTTGAATCAAAATGAAAAAAGGTTTTTAAAGTTAATTAATGAGACCTTCAGGGAGCAAAAGAAATGCATCAAACTCCTACACCCTGAAAAACATTATCACTGAAAGCGTCATCACACTAAATGTTGATACAGAATTCAAATTTGATAGGTACTTTCTTCTGTTACAATTTTCAGAAATATAATTTGTTAGATTTCTTACAGCCATCTAATTCTAAGCATAATTCTAAAAAGATGTATGCCACAGTCAGATCTTTGCTTAGAGCAACTTTTAGCTTCTGCCTTGGGATCTAAGATATTGATTCTTATAGGATTTATTATAGTTATCTTTAATGTGCTTTAAAAACAGGAGTCCTGAAAGTGTTTGGGTCTATTCAAAGACCTGACTAAAGAGAAGGAGTGTTTGTGTATTTCAGTGAAATGCAAGAGAACAAGCAGAAGATGCTGTGTTTCCTGAAAGAACAGCCAGTTCTGAGAATTCTGTGAGGTGTGCACAGAGATACTATGTAGCGGGAGTTCAGGTGAAAAACAATATAATTGTGAAATCCAGAGGCATTTAAGGAGAAACAGAGGGTACAGGCAGAAAATACTGTGCTTCCTTAGACAATAACTGAATCCAAAGAAATAGCCACTGTCTTGGAGGAAGTTATAATCTACCTAAGAGGAGGTGGACACAGGGCCAAGAGCAGGGAGTGCATGATTGACACTCTGTAATTCTTTACGGTCAACCTGACCTGAGAAACTGGAGTTTTATATCCCCATGTCTCCCCTATATTTACTGAGTTTGTAACCCAAGATTCTGATGCACTTCAGTAATTTGTTCACGGTGCTGGCCGACGGTGCATGAAATGCAGCAGAAAGAACCATAGGGTAGAGGGATCGTGAATAAACCAAAAGCTTAGAAAGTGATTAGCTCTGGGGGTGGAGGCAGATTTATTTTGAAGCTACTGAGACTTCAGCTTCAGTATCTCACTTGGACCAGCCCCTTTGTGTAGGCTGGCCTCAGTGACTGCAGGCATTATGGGAATGTAGCTAAGCTACAAATGCATTTAATTTGGGATTAGTAAGATGTATATATCTGCGCTTTACAGTTATTTCCATTCATAGGCAAGTTTTTGCTTGTCCTAGTGTCAAATGGCTTCCAGAATATGCCTACCGCTACTGTGCCAATTCCTTTGTGTCCTGAAATGAAGGGGCAGGACTCAACAGAAAACTCATAACTCTCACTACAAGGAATATTTGAATACCAATAGATGAATGAGTGTCACCATTACAAACAACTTTGAATTTAGTCACTGCCGAAGAAACTCAAAGGATCTGAAATCTTACAGTTCATGCATAAAAGGAAGTTGCTAGAGATTTGTCCAAATTTTCAAATATTTTTCCAAATTTAGGGGAAAAGCACATTTACACTAGTGCAGCTATAATTTAGAACAGTTTTCTTAATTTCTTAATTTCTACATTATCCTATTTTCTCTAAGGAAAATATTATAAATTGTGAGCAAATAAACAGGTAATCAAAAAATGTGTGTGAGAAAACCTTTTAAATAGTCCATTTTCAAGGCATAATAAATCTAAGTACTGGCAACCAGCCTGTGGACGTGATGAACCGCACAGCTCATGCACCTAGAAAGTCATGATAAGTGAACAGAATGTAGAGGAGGGGTCAACCCGTAAAAGGGAAGAAAGTTTCATTATTGGGAAATCAAAACTTAAGTGGGAAAAGGGACTGGAGTATAACCTTATAAGGGGGATAATGAAACTTAGGCGACATTCAGGAAGACTATAACCCCATATTACTCAGCCAATGAGGAACTGGGGGAGGTTCTTGCGTGTTAGGAGGTAAATTACCTGCTGTAACTGCCCCGGGTGTGCCTGTCTAACAGACACCCAATCTTGCAAGACCGTTGTTAAAAGTCTCGCTTCTGCTGTTCTCTGTGTCTCCAAGTCCATTCTTCGGGTTTAGACAGGTGAATGTGTATCTCACAGTGTGCAACCAAAAAATATGGTGTTTCTCAAATTTTGGTTTGTTTGGGTTGTAGTATATATAGAGATGCAATCCCCAGATTCATCTTTCAGAACAGAGGCCTTCATTCTTCTAGTGGCCGGAAGTGGTGGCTGCTTTTTGCTAGCTGCAGCACTTTCCAGGAATTGCCCAGCCTGATAGCATCTGCTTTGCCTGAGATTACACCCCATTCTGAGTGCAGCCCACCTCCAAACCAGGTCACTAGTGGGGTACAAAGGCCTGCCGTTCTTGCCTGCCAGGAGCACAGTGCTGATAGACCATTTCAGTTCTAGATTTCCCAGGGGAGTGGACAAAGCCTCTGTTGCTTCTGCACTGTAGGTCAATCTGAGGTCAATCTGTCTTTCTGTCTCTCTCATCCTGCTTCCTTTCCTCCCTCACAGGCGTTGTTCCTAACTCTGCTCCTCCAACATTTTTCTATACAATCCAATTCAATGTAATTTTATTTAAGACAATGGTATGTTTTATTTGTTTTAGTTTGTAATTTTTAAAGGTTTTTTTCTTATTCTAAGGAAATATTAAATATTTTATCTAATTTTTTACTTATAATTTTGTGTCTTTGTTCTTTAGAGAGCTCTCAAAATTGTGTAAGTTTCAGGGCCCCAGTAGGCTATATTTGGTCCTTCTCTTTTTGAAGGAGAAAACCCCTCTGGTTTGTCCTCCAACCGGTGGCAAGAGAAGCTATTCCAATAATAGCAGAAACTCGTCACAGAGCTTTCTGCACAAGTGAGGTCTGTGGCCATAATGTGCTTCACCATCAAACACTATAATGATGCTTCTTCTGATTGCATCACAGCCGAGTCTTACATATTATCTTGTTCCACATCCCATAAATTTAACATTGTTCAAAAATATTTTCTAATATCCGTAATCAAATATATCCAGTTATCCCTCAAATATCTTATATATTTTTTTGACCTTCTGTTAGGACTCAAACCAACAAGACTGCATTTTAACTCATTGTAATGTTCTTTTACTTCTCATTAATCTACAAGAGTCCTTTCATCTTGTATTTTCTTTCATAATATTGATATTTTTGAAAAGTTTAAGCCAATTGCATGTTAGGATATTCCTCATTCTAGATGTGTATGATAATTTAGGACAATTATATTGTACGATAGTTAACTAACTCTATTTGCCTGATTGTTTTCTCATATTTTATTGTAAACCCTTTGGTAAGAATACCATATGGGTGATGATGGGATTTGTCCATTGCATCACATTATTGCAAACATAAAGTCAGTTTGCTTTTCTGTCTCATTGTTCGTGATGTGAAATTGTATCACCTTGTTATCTGCCTGTTATCCTGGGTTTCCCCTTTGTGATTGATGAGTAGTCTGTGGGAGTTGGGGGGTACTACCTTGAAACTCTGTAAGTATCTTTGCACTGATTTTTACAATTAAAATTTCTCAGTGAATACTTAACTACTCATTGTATTATACACAATAAGTACTAATTAACAACTCATTAAGTAAGCTAGACAGGAAAGAATGATTCTTTCAAAACCCAAATTATGATTAGCCGGGCGTGGTGGCAGGCACCTGTAGTCCCAGCTACTTGGGAGGCTGAGTCAGGAGAATGGCGTGAACCTGGGAAGCGGAACTTGCACTGAGTAGAGATCTCGCCACTGCACTCCAGCCTGGATGACAGAGCAAGGCTCCATCTTCGGAAAAAACAAAAAACAAAAAACAAAAAACAAAAAATACCCCAAATTATGAAGTAGGACCATGTATGTTTTCCTATAATAAAATGATCAGAGCTCAGGTGGCTCCTGTGTTGACCTTGTTGAGATTTACTGATTTGGCATGGAGGCTCCTGTGCCAAAGTCAGCCATGGATGGCTGACAAGCTGTAACATGTGATCAGTGTAACGGTGGCCAGATCCAATGTTTTAACCTAACTGGTCTTTAGTTCCAGGTTTCTACATTGCTCTTGGACTGAATCTGCTCCTTTCTGCTTAATTGTGTGCATCCACATTTTCCAGGAAATACTTCTGCAACACTTATTGAATTCCTGGTGACAGTGTCACAGCATGTTTCCAAGTGCACCAGCTGCTCAGGGTTGTCAGGACAGCCGGGATCACATTTACCTGAATGTTTCACGCATCCTTCTTGTCTGGTTTGACATTCCTTACAGTGTAGAAAAGCTTAGTTGGTCTATATGCTAATTAGGTTCCAGTTTAAAGCAATAATTTAACATGAGAAAACATGGCTTTTTCTTATTTAAAACTTATAAAGGGTCCATTGATAGCAATTTTAAAACAAATTTGCTGTCAATATAGTGAATTCATAGCTTGCAAAGTATTTCCTTCCACCCTACAGCCCTATTAGCATCCAGCATAGAAGCAATGGATAAAAGTCTAATGTTCCTTCTTATTCAACAATTGAACATTTACTCCATAATGTTGTATAGTAAGTATTGTAAAATATATTTTCCCCCTTTCCTTAGCACTTGGTCTTCCAACCTGATTTCTTCATATATTTCAGGGGAAAAAAATGGCTGAGAACAGTTAATGTTTTTAGAACACCTTTAAGGATTTCTTAAAGTGAAGTGATAAACATATTCCCACGCACATCCTCTGACTCATTCTCATTCACATGTGCAATTGTATTTCCTAGTAAGGCCATGTAACACATAAAATGCTAAAGACAAACTGAGCAGTCATACCAAATTGGCCATTCAGCTTGGAGACCCAGTGGGGGATAATGGCGTAATCAATCTGCATTGTCCTTTTGTCATAACACAATAGTTGAATTGAGCAGTGACCACACAATGGCTCAACATTGCCTGTGTGAGGGAATGATTTGCTGTCTTTCTTAGATATTCTCTCCTGGGTTGTGAAGAAATAAAACAAGCCTAAAAGTTTCCCATAAGAAATCAAGGAAAAGCCACAGTCAGATGCACCAAAGCTCTGTTCTTTTTGTGCCTCGTAAATCCTAGAGGAATGTCAGAAATATATGAATATCTTCTTTTTTTATTTGTGCATATGATCCTTAACCATGGTATTATTTCTCCAGAGAAACAGAGCCAGCAGAATATCTCTCTCTCTCTCTCTCTCTCTCTGGATAGATAGGTAGATAGATAGATAGAGAGAGAGAGAGACAGACAGACAGATAGATAGGTAGATAGATATTCTCTCTCTTATCCAGCATCCATATATACACACACACACACACATATATATATATATATAGAGAGAGAGAGAGAGATTTATATAGAGAGAGATTTATATAAGATATTTATTGTAAAGAATTGGCTTATGCTATTATGGAATCTGACAAGTCTCAAGATCTGCAGGGTGGCTGTGCAAGCTGGGGACCCAGGTAAGCTGACGGTGTAGTTCCAGTCACCAGCAGGAAAAATCCTATGTCCCACTTTGAACATGATTAGGCAGGAAGAGTTATCTTTCCGTGTCGGGGTGGGCGGTCAGCCTTTTTGTTCTAGTCAGGACTTCCCCTGATCAGTTGAGGACCACATACATTACTGAGGATAATCTGCTTTACTCAGTCTACCTATTCAAATGTTAATCTCATCCAAAAACACTCTCACAGACATATCCAAAATAATGTTTGGCTGGGCACCCCGGTCTAGTCAAGATGACACATGGCAATAATCATTCCAACCGTCTATTCTCCCTGAGGATAGCCTAGCTTGCAAATGCTTATTTTCCAAAGTACTCACCTTCTTTTCACTTAGCATACTACATTTTACTCTCATTGTCAAATTATATGTGAAGTGTGAATTGACCCCTTTGGGTGGTGGCAACTAAATTCAACCATCTAACCATCTCATATAAAAATACTTCTGATGGCAAAAGCTGTTGCAGGATTTCCTTAGTTCAGCTAAAGACAGGGTTCTTGTCCGTCCCATGGTCACACAAATTTAGGCTAGCAGACAGCTTAAAGGGTGAGTAAAGCAGGGTTTTATTGGGTGAAAAGGGAAAAAAAGGGGGAAACAGGGACTCTCACAAGGTCAGAGACCCTCCACTAGAGTGCTTCCCACCTGGCATTCCAATCTCAGGTTCCACAGAGGGAGAGGAGGAATCCATCTCCTCCCCACTACAAAGGGTGTGAACTTCTGTGGCTCCCTGTCAGTGGGCAGGCCACTTGGAGTTTCTCCAGGGACCCCCTCCCACTTGGCTGTCTCGCTCCCCCATCTAAAGAAGTACATCTAACTGCTGTTAGATTAGGATAAGGACTAAGACCAATCATAGCTGCTTCCTGCTGATGGTGGGTAGTGTTTTGGGGAAACGGCAGTCAGAGCTCCCTCATAGGCCAATTTAGGGGTTTCCAGCAGAAGGGGCCATTGTCAGAGGTTCCAGTTGCATGACTGTTTGGAGTTTTATGGCCTGAAGGCAAGAACAGACAAACCTAGTTATTAGAAAACGTGTATCAAAATGAAACAAGGGAAGGGGTAAGAAAAGCTCAAAAATTCTAAGATCTTTTACCAGTTTACACAAGGAGAGGCAGGCCAAAAGCCCACTGGCAAAAAACTACCCTTTTGCTGGCATGTCAGGCTTCCTTCTGGGTTTCCTTCCCCTGAGCCTAATCCTAAGCCAGCCAGTTTAAAGTTTGGGAAATCAACTCTTTCCAGTTTGGAAGATGCATCCAAGGGTGTGTCTTGTACTATGGAGACACAATTACCTATTAGTGAAGAGAGATCTGAGGAGAAGAAAGGAAAAAAGAAGGTGCCTTTTACAGGAGTCCCAGGGATTCAGGATACATTTGAAAGGGGTAGACTGAAGATGAATGGCTACCCATCTAGAAAGAGGGGAGCAGCCATTCCTGGCTTCTTTCTCTTCCTAGCAGATACCCAGGATACATGATGAAAAGACGGATGAAAAGAGGGAAGAGTGTCCTATTTCCATCTTCCATCCTTGCATCCCCAAGTTCCGACCTTGGCAGGTCCTGACATGAGTGCCAAAGCTTGCACCCATAAAACCGGGCAGCCTAGAGAATAAGAATTATCTGCTCTCAGCTATATCTCTTTCCATCTACTGTCAGTAACCTTGGAGTTCCCTGGACCTCATTTATGCCATGGATATTACCGTGGCATTTATCCGTGAAACAGGAGGCTTGGGGTTGTGTTAATTAGCAGGAATCAGCCACATTCACCTGCACTGTGCCTTTTAACGTCTGTTGTCATTTGCCTCTGGATCCCTTAGATTCAGTTTTCTTTCCCAGGGCTTTGACCCAAAGCTTGGAATTGAGTCTGGGACAAAAATGTAACTGAGCGGACCTGCATGAACTCCTTATCATAAAGTAAATGCTAAGGTGAAACTGTGGAACTGAGGCTTCCTTCAACAAGGAAAAGGAAAGAATGTCTTGTGACATACCCAGGTAACTGGTAGCTACAGTTATGCTTGCTAGGCTTTGGGTGCATGGTGATTGGCTTTGGTTAGCTCCTTTGGTCTTACTTTCCTAAAAGGAAAACTCTGAGTGATGGACATCCTATTTATTCCAATCCCCTGGCAGAATTTGCAGGATAATTGCTCAGATCTAGAACATTAATCTTGATCCAGATTTCTGCATTACCATTCCTTTTTGTTCTTTCTGAGCTGCAACTGGAGACTGCTGGTTGGTTCATAGGAAGAGGCAGGGCTAGTCCAAAATGTAGGCAAAAACTTAAAAACAACTAGTGAGTTTAGAATTTAGTGACAAATGTATGACAAGTTTTGGAACATAATTTCTCTCTCCCCAGTCTTCATTTTGGTTAAGAAACAAATGACTGAGTGGTTTGCAAAATAGACTTTAGTCTTTTACCTGGCTTGGTTATTTGCGTAAAGTGCAGCAAGAATAATTATTTCTACATAAACCTTTTGGATTGGCTTTGATGGAAGTGCATTCCACAAGAAATCTCAGATAAGACCTTTTAAAGCTGAGCCCAACCATGAGTTTGTGTCCTGAAACACGTGTGAGTTGGGTGATCCTTTCCTCTTAAGGTCCCAAGATAAACTTGGAGCTCCTGGACCTGTTAGGAAGTGACATTCTTTGCTGATCACAGGTCAGGAACCCTGTGCAGGGACTGTGTAGGCAAGTGTATGAGGCCAGTTTCCCCACTGGGCTTTTATTGACTCTGCAAGTCAAGATTGACTCCTTAAAGGGAAGCATACCCTTCCGGTAAAAGCCTTGGTAAAATAATCATTTTCTCCAATTGTGTTCTGTTGTAAAAGCAAAATGGATTCTTATTGCACTGATGCAAACAACTATATTGCCATAAGATTACTCACAGATAATTTCCAAATTCTAGAGGAACCAAGCAGAGAAAAACAAACATGCTTCAAATCTTGTTCCTAGGCGTATACCTTACTCAAGTATTAAAGGCTGTAAATAGTTAAAAATAAGTTTCCTCGACTCTGAAAAACAAAACAAGGATCAGCAATATTCCAAGCAAAGGCCAAAAATATTTACTTCCTGCTTCAGCTTTCTGAGTTCAGTCCATTTAGTTAAATCTTGTTTTACTTCATATTCACAAATATTGCAGCTCTTTATGAGTCCTGTCCATTTTCCTTTTTTCCAGTGTTCCAATATCTAAAGTTATCAGAAGCCTGTATTTGAGAGCACTTGTTAAAGTTCTATAGCTCATTATAAACCATCCTTGAAAAGGATTACAACTAGGCAATTGTCTGTTTTAACAAAATGTCCAGGACAGTTACGGTTAGAAACAGGACTGACAAAGACGTTTGGTTATCTCCATAGTTCACAATAAATTAACGTAAAAACCTTAATTGTACTTGATAGCATATATTCAGACATTGGAATTTTAGAAATCCCATACAATTCTGGAACACATATAAGCACTATTTACTAAGATACAACCTAAAGAAGATTGAACACCGTTTTGGCAATCCCATGTACCTAAACATGACAAATAATCATGTTTACCTCTCTTTTCTGAACACATCAGAGGCCCTCTGAGGTATTAGAAAAGCCAGGTGCCTGGCTTCTTCAGGTGCTCTCAAATACAGGCTTCTGATAACTTTAGATAGTCAACGTACTCAATCCACTACAGCAATTTCCACCCAGTATTCCAATCTCAGGTTCCACATAGGAAGAGGAGGAGCCGAGCTCCTCCATGCTGCAAAGGGCATGAACATCTGTGGCTCCACCCCAGTAGGCAGGATGGTTGGAGTTTCTCCAGGGACCCCCTCCCACCTGTCTCAAAGCTATGAGTCATACATTTATATCAGATTCATTTTATTTTTCCACATAGAATTCTATTTTTTAGAGATATATAAAATCATGACTCAAGCTACTTAATCTGTACTTTGCACTTAATTGCAGGGGAAAAAAAGTAATATCTTTTCCTCATCCATTACAAATTTATGGCCAAGACATGAGACCCTTCAGAACTGAAGACCCATAGAAACAGGAAAAACCGTGTATTTTTATGGACAATCATGAAGAAGTGTGATTGGAGAACAAAGGGTATGATCTAATGGCAATAAGCTGGAGAACTAAGTGTGGCCTCTTTGTTCAGATTCTACTCTGTCTCTGTGTCTTCATTCCCTTCTTCTGAGTACAGAGGGACCCATCTGGAATGAAGGTTCTATGACTTTAAAGGAATGTGAGATAATTCTTTTATGGCCTGCTTCAGGGGAGAATTGTGAAGGAATGTCAGAGTGTCCTCCCTGCTTCTGTTGTTTTCTAAAATTCCTTCAGGTTAAAATCCTCAGTATTCCATGGTGCCATATTTTTGGGTACTGTGTCATGAACCCCATCACATCCATTCATATTCCCGAACAAGTACTTGTTACAATTTAAATCTTAAATGTTTCCTATGCTTGAGGAAATACATATTTCTGAGAAAGGCTTTGGAAATAGCCAAGCTCTTCATTAACTTTATAGATAAGAATCTGAAGTATGAAGACATGAAATCTCTTTCCTGTGAGAATAATAGTGGGAAATCTGGAAGTAAAAATCAAGTGACGTTTTCTATTACACTTTCTTCCATACTGAAGCATGTAAGGACATGTCAAACCGAAATGCAGCAAAATCTCACAGTCCTCTGGGTAGCCCCAAACCAGCTTTCCTTCTATACTTAATGCTTATGATTATTCTTATCTAAATAATTAAGGAAATGTATCAGTCAACTAAGCCAACCTTGCTATAAACAGTGGCTGATTATATGTAACGACAAATATATTACAGTGACCAGTGCAAGTAGAATTTTTTCTATGATGTGTAATAATAGAAGCTTCTACTAAAGAATATTTCAAAATTATACTGCTATTATCTCCAGGAAAGAAATGCAAAACAACCTATAAAAGGGATATATTATAACTCCAAATAATAACAGTGCCTGCTTGGGCCGTATCTCCTTCCCTGCAGGCATAGTTACACAGGAGTCAGACCTAATGAAAAAGAAAATATAATAATAATAAAAATTTCAAACTTCAGGGTACTGTCAGAGGTCCACTTTGTTTTCATTGTAAATTTGTCTTAAACTTAATAGACAAGGAAAAAGAAAGCAGAGAATACAACAAGGAAAGGTATTTTAAACTTTAGGATCTAGCTTACTATTTTTCTTAAATCTATTTGCTTCAAAAAAACAAGTTGAAGATGAAAGATAAACAGTCATCAAAGTTAGTTAGCTGCGAAGCTACGTGAAGGGTTCCCCTCACTTGAATTCCCCTTACTTTCCTCTAAGGACCCAAAGTGCACTCAGTGTAAGTGGCAGCTTTTCTGCCTGTCATATCTAAGAAGAGAGTCACTTTTTCATGCCTGGTAAACTGGCTGCAGGGAAGATGAAAGTTGGTGTCAGAGGAGGAGGGAAAGGCCTGATGGGCAAAGGGTAAAGACCAGAGCTTGCATTGTCTGGGTCAGCAGTAGACCTCACCAGAGGATCAGCATCAAGTAGCCAAGTATAGAGAATATGCAGACTGAAAAAGAGAAGGAAAAAAGTGAGATACTTAACATTTCAAAACGGTAAATTGAAATAGCCTTGCCGTTATTGTACAGTTTTCTTAGGGTGTTTGAATATTGTTTGTTCTGTAAGATCTTCAATTTCTGCTGCAAATACACAAGTGATGAAAACGATATGATTATAAGACTGGAAAATTGCCCTTTTTTTTCTTTTAATTCTCTACCCATGTTTTAAAAATTGATCCATAGAATGTTGAGAGCAATGGCACTTACTCATATGTTTCAAGAATTACCTTATTCTGGCTCACCTTGGCTTGAGAAAGAAGTCTCAGTTTAATTCCACTTTGGAGTGGTTTGGAATTGACCCAACAGTTTTATTCCTCATACAGTGGTCTTGCAGAGAGGTACAAGAAAGGGATTTTAAAAAAAACAACCCAAAGGACTACTGCAAGTCCTAAGAGGAATGGATCGTGGCTTCTTCGAGCCCGTAAAACTAAAAATAACATACCAAAAATTATTTTAAGAGTCTACGAAACTACTGGAAGCAATTCCTATCTCAGTATACTAGGTCCCTGAATCTCTACAACTGGATGAAATAAATTTAATAGTTAGAAGTGTAAAGAAAATTCTTAATTTATTGTCTATATTAAATGTGAATGTTTAAAGTATGAAAATGGCTCTGACGTTTAAGAAGTCAGGTGGTGAAACAAAAGCACATTTATTTACCCAGAGAGAGAGGAGGCAAATAGTTGAATCAGAGGGCAACGAGAGTACAAATGATTTCCCCTTTAAAATACATTCAAAAACATTGTTCATTCAATTAATTTTTTTTTAGAGACAGGGTCTCACGGAATGATCATGGCTCATTGCAACTTCGAACACCTAGACTCAAGTAATCCTCTCACCTCAGCCTCCTGAGTAGCTGGCACTGCAGAAAACATTGCTTTTTAAACAGAAGAAGAGTCTAAAGGCAGAACTGAATATTGAGGATCATTAACTGATCATTGAATAGTGAACAGGGAAAGGATTACTGTTGTTGAGAATACTATTTACATAGAGACTGAACATCCAATCCAGTCAAATAAAAATAAGCTAGTATATATAAAAAGATAGCCAGGTGCGGTAGCTCACTCCTATAATCCCAGCACTTTGGGAGGCAGAGGCAGGCGGACCATGAGGTGGGGAGTTCAAAACTAGCCTGGCCAACATGGTGAAACCTCACCTCTACGAAAACTACAAAAATTAGCTGAGTGTGGTGGTGGGCAACTGTAATCCCAGCTACTCAGGAGACTGAGGCAGGAGAATCACTTGAACCCGGAAGGTGGAGGTTGCAGTGAGCCGAGATTGAGTTATTGCACTCTAGCCTGGGCCACAATAGCAAGACTATATCTCAAAGAAAAAAAAAAAAAAAAAAACCTTTAAAAACGTAATGGATTTTTATCTCTAACCAATTAAGGTAAACTTATTTGCCAGATTTTCAAGTTTGTGGCCTAAATTTGTACAAGTCTTCCCATATACCTACCCTAGTCTTCAGTTAAATCAATTGCAATTGCTCCACACATTCAATTTTGTGTTACTAAGTCTTCATTTTTCATTTCAGTCTAAGCACTACTATCTGTGCTGTCAAAATTCTATTCATTTTTCAAGCTCCATTTAAAAAATGTCACCTCTATTTTATGAAGATATCCTTATTTTTTTATTCTTTTAATTTACTAAAAGCTAAAATGTTTATCCTCCTCCTTTTCACTTCTGTTCCATTAAGATGAGTACAGGAGTGGTAAAGTGAATGAAGAAGATTCTTAGGAAAAGTTCTGAAGCTAGGTGATTTTTCTTTGAGATTTATGAACATTCAAGTTTTCATGTGATTTTCTTTTCAAGTTACTTAATTATTGTACAATTTGTTGAGTATTTATTTTGAGCCAAGCACTGTGTTAGAACCTGGAATTTAAAAACTAGATTAAAACATAGTACCCACCCTTAGAAATTCCATAACTAATGGCAAGAAGGATTTGAACATTGCTAGACAGCAAAAACAGAAAATGGCCAAAGAGAAGTAAGCCATTAGCACAGCACATAAAATTTTCATAAGTTTCTTCATGTTTTATTTACTCAAGATTCAGATTGTTGAGTTCAGTAAAGACTACTTCGTCATATTATTCATCACTGAAGATACACATTAGTCAGGTAGAAATAAAAACAAACACACACCAGAAAAAAACAAAGAAAAAAACATACAAATCTTATTTATTGCCCTGGGCATGTTTGATTTTTCTCCTCAGTTTCATGTTTGGCAGATTTTCACATTTCATAGCTCAGTTAGCCCCTGTGAGTCAGATGAAACATTTCAAAAAACTATTCTTAACTACTTATTTGCATATGTATATACGTTATAAGCTTGAAATTTTAAGATTAAGTTTTTGACCACAATGTTAAAGTCTCATGATAGAGTATGAATATTTTTGGCACCTTTCTGTATAATTCAATCTCTAAAAGTATTTTATTATGCTGAGCCCCAAAATGCTTAAATGTGGAAAAAAGTAGACAAATATAAACTTGGAAAGAACAAAATCTAATATAGCCTCATAAATTATTTTGAAAGTTACATACAAGGAAATATTTGCTCCTTTTCTCATGAAGAAACATACAAAAACTTAAGTTGGAATTATTTTGGGAATTATGAAGCCTCACCATTGTGGCCTTGGAATAATGACTTTATTTTCTGAATAAAGACTGACCAACCTTGAATCAGCAATTGATCTCTCTGTGCTATCGATTATTCATCTGTAATATTGAGCTGAATATTCCTTCCTATTAAACATTTTTAATGATGCATTATGTGCTTTAAAAGGAAAATATTTTGGAAAATTCAACAAATGTTGACATATTTTTCAACTATCACTAATTAGGTGAAAACAAAGATAAACTAAAACTGTAATTGTTGGAAATGAAAATTCGAATCTGTGAAAAAATCACTTTCCCCTTTGATAACTTACTCCAGAAATCTCAGAATATAAATAATTAAAATATAAAATGGATTTTCTTATGGTAAGAATACTGATAAAAAGTTTATCAGCCATTTTGCGTCCACACTCTACAAGTGGCCTTAGTACCGTGGCTGACACAGAGAGAACTCTGGACTCTGGTACACCTGAATTTCAGAAGCCTTATATTGTGGTCTTCCCCAAGAGTTTGAGATTATAATAGACACTCATGAAGATTCTTTCCTAAAAGAGGAAGGCATTTAAGTAATTGATTCATTGGTTGTTTATAAATGCCCTGCAGTCAAACGATCAGGAAACAGGAAGCAGAGGCTTTGGAACAGTTCTCCAAGCCAATTTTGTTCAAAGACAATCTGTGTTGATAACTCTGCAGGCACAGTCCTTTGAGAATCCGGGTGGCAGGCCCTGTGAAAAGCATAGTTGCTCAGCATCCCAGGTCACGAGAAAATTTTGTTTAACTGTATGAATTTCTTCAGAGTTCCTTAGTCAGAAAAAGTTGCTGCAGTAGATTTTTGTACTAACCAGAAACAGTCTTAGCAGGAAAACAAAACCTGGAACGAAAGTTTAAAAAAAAAGATTGCTAGAGGATATAGATAGATAAATAGTAGAGAGATGTTACTAATTTCCATACTCGAATTTAAAAATATAACAAGGGTAGGGATAGTATTTACATAATGTGGCTTATTAATTGAATGATAATATATGACAATGGTGGTAAATCTTATGATAGGAATTGCATGATAGCTATAAATGTCACCTAAGAGGATCGTACTGAAATGGCAATTTAAATCAGTACAATCTAGCTAGTCAGTTTAAAGGCATACCAAAATATTCACATTTTAAAAACCATTAGAAAGTCCAATTTTATAAAACTGTGTTATTGCTTGATTCTTGGAATTCATGTAAAGATGAGTCAATTAATGGACAGTTAATTCAAATAAGCGTATATGCTTCTCTTATCTCTTCATTAATATGCAGTTTGGTCAAAAAACGTAGGTTTTTCAACTCTGTCTACCAAACATAAAGCTATACATTGGAATGCAAGGGTTTTCCTAATATAATATGAAAAATAAATTTGAACATATAAATAATATATAATAATAAGCTGACTTAGTGCTCATATTTCTGACAACCTCAAATTTCCAAAATACATCTGTATAGCTACAGACCAGTAAGCAAGAATCTAATGGGCAAACAGGTTGAAGAACATGGCAAGATTCATAGAAGAAAAGAGACTACCCTCATTTTCTGGACTACAGTCTAATAAATAGGACTATCTTATTTCATAAAAAATATGGTATATGTGCTGTTTAACAAGTCTTCCCCAGGTACAATAGCAGCATGTTGGAAACTAGAGTGACAAAATCTGAAGAGGAGAGGTCATTCAGAGAGTTAACAGAAACCTATTGTGAATAGTAATATCTGATATCAACACATAATAGAGTTATAAATTATGAGAAAATACAGTTATTTAAGAAAACTGCAGAAAAACACAAATTACTACAATATATCTCCTGTCCTCATGTCTTTAACAGGGAACCCCCCCAGTGTGGTGTTTCATATATTCTAGAAAAGACAGAGTTTGAATGAACTTCTCTTTTGTGTCACCAACTCAATTTGGTCCTGTTTTGTCTGCTCCCATTGTCAATAACTTCATTCAGTCCACCTTCATCTCTTTCCTTATTGTAATAACTTTCAAATGTTTTTTTCTGTAACTTTTTCTAATTTTGCCTCATCTAAACTAGTTTCTGACTTGCGACCTGGGTTATTTTTATATAAATAAATTTGATGATCTCACCAACCTATTTAAAATTCATTCATGAGTACTCAGTAAACCCAATATAATGTTATTTCTATGAGAGTATTCTTTACTACACACTTCACACACTTCTACTACTACTGTCTATCCTAACTCTTTTTCAGTTCTGCAAAAATATGTTATCTTATAAGCCTCCCGTGTTTCACATGTGCTGGACTCCAGTAACACTCCCTGTCTTTGTGTAGCTAACTCTTAGTTTTACATTTATTCCAGACATAAAGACAGTGACCTCCATTCCTGGGTTTTTTGTTTCTGTTATGTGCTTCCATAGCAGCTATCAAGGCAGTCATCCCATTGTAGTTATTTGTTTAATTAATTATCATTTGATTCACTGAAATATGAGTTTTTCAAAACTAGGCACTATGAAAGCAGTGTCTGAATCCTTTTCAGTACTCCACTGTGTTACATTTTCAGCATGTTAAATGGCATAAAAATATACAATTGCAATCATTGAATGGATACAGAAATTAATAAATGTAGTATATAAAAATCTAAGTCATCAAATATAATTTTAACCAATTAATATTTAATATATTTTTCAGCACCCAATGAATATTTATCTAAATGTTATGTATTATTTCAAAAAGGAAAGCTCAACAGATTCTGGTAAGAAAATATTACACTAGCTACATTTCATGACAAAAATGCCATAAAACTGTGAACAAAAATTAGCCACAAATAATCTAACATTTAGAAAGTTTTACATACATTTTTTTTTTAATCTCCTGAGCTAAAGAGGTAATGATAACATAGAAAAAGATGTGTGTAGTTGATGTTAGAGCTCTGGAAAACTGAAAGGCTGAATTTGTACTCATCTTTTCATTATTAGATTCTTTATTTTCTGAGGGACAGAAACTAAATAGCTTGTTGGGGTCATTAAAGCTTTGATTTTGAAAGGGACACAATGGACCAACCTGTCCTTCATATTTTTAAGACCCAGGCAAGAGCACAGATGGAAGTTGCTGGCCTCCCACCATTACCTTCCCACTCTCCAGCTACAACATTGCTTATAGTTCCCAACTCCGTAAGCAGGTTCAGTGCTGCTGTGGCAGGGATATCTGGACTCAAGCATCCAGAATGTGGTTGAAAAAGGATGCAGGAATGACAATTCACTAGATCCAAAGATTTATTATCTAAAAGATGAGTGTGCAGTTTAGGACAGTAGTCTCCTTAAAATTATTTTCAAAATCAGGGTACTATAAAAGAAGAAAAATATAAATTATATATTATGTATAAATTTTGGCCAGAGTGTTAGAGAAGGGCTCTTTAAGGAAGTAATTATTATTCTAACACCAGATGGATGTATACATTAAGTATAAAGTGGTTTAAAGAGAATTCTAGCAAGAGTGAGTATATGAGCATGACTCTAAGATAGCTCTGAATCCTCCAAGAGCTTCTAATCCTCAAGTAACTCAAAGAGTTGCTTTCAGTAGCTGATAAGAGAAATAGGCAGACACCAGATCAGGCAGGGCCATAAAGACCAAATTAAGACATTTTTATTTTTCTCTAAATTCAAGAAACAACACTTGAAACGTTTTAAGCAGGGAATTGCAATAATTTTAAAATTACTACTCTGACTGTTCTGTGAAAAACGGACGGGAGGGAGGCAAGTGTGGAGTTATGGAGACATTTCAGAAGTCATTGCAACAGTTTGGATGACAGATTGATAGCTCATTTAATTACACTGGAGATGAAAAAACGTGGATTGGTTCCAGATATATATTGCTAGTAGAATCAAGAAAATGTTATGATTGATTGGTGTAAATGATGAGGATAAAGGATTTTCAAAAATAAATTCCTCCAGCTTTGTTCTTTTTACTTAGGATTGTCTTGGCTATACAGGCTCAATTTTGGTTTCATATGAAATTTAGTTTTTTCTAATTCTGTGAAGAAAGTCAATGGTAGCTTGATGGAGATAGCACTGGATCTATAAATTACTTCGGGCAGTTTGCCCATTTTCACAATATTGGTTCTTCCTATCCGTGAGCATGGAATGTTTTTCCATTTGTTTTTGTCCCCTTTTACTTCCATGAGCAGTGGTTTGTAGTTCTCCTTGAAGAGGTCCTTCACATTCTTTGTAAGTTGTATTCCTAGATATTTTATTCTCTTTGTAGCAATTTTGAATGGGAGTTCACTCAAAATTTGTCTCTCTCTCTATTATTGGTGTACAGGAATGCTTTTCTTTTTGCACATTGATTTTGTATCCTGAGCCTTTGCTGAAATTGCTTATCAGCTTAAGGAGATTATGGGCTGAGATGATGGGGTTTTCTAAATATACAATTATGTCATCTGCACACAGATAATTTGACTTCCTCTCCTCCTATTTGAATATGCTTTATTTATATCTACTGCCTGAATACCCTAGTCAGAACTTCCAATACTATGTTGAATAGGAGTAATGAGAGAGGGCATCCTTGTGTTGTGCCAGTTTTCAAAGGGAATGGTTCCAGCTTTTGCCCACTCAGTGTGATATTGACTTCAAACTGTACTACAAGGATACAGTAACCAAAACAGTATGGTACTGGTACCAAAACAGATATATAGACCAATGGAACAGAACAGAGGCCTCAGAGATAACTCCACACATCTACAACTATCTGATCTTTAACAACCTGACAAAAACAAGCAATGGGGAAAGGATTTCTTATTTAATAAACGGTGTTGGAAAAACTGGACAGCCATATGCAGAAAATGGAAAATAGACCCGTTCCTTACACTTTATACAAAAATTAACTGAAGATGGATTAAAGACTTAAATGTAAGACCTAAAACCATAAAAACCCTAGGAAAAAACCTAGGCAATACCATTCGGGATGTAGGCATGGACAAAGACTTCACGACTAAAATACCAAAAGCGATGGCAACAAAAACCAAAATTGACAAATGGGATCTAATTAAACTAAAGAGGTTCTGTACAGCAAAGGAAACTATCATCAAACTGAACAGGCAAACTACAGAATGGGAGAAAATTTTTGCAATATATCTACCTGACAAAGGGCTAATATCCAGAATCTACAAAGAACTTAAACAAATTGACAAGAAAAAAAAAAACTCATAAAATGGGCAAAGTATATGAACAGACGCTTCTCAAAATAAGACATTTATGTGGTCAAAAAACATATGAAAAAAAGCTCACCATCACTGGTCATTAGACAAACACAAAAAACACAAATCAAAACCACAATGAGATATCATCTCATGCCAGTTAGAATGGCAATCATTAAAGTCAGCAAACCAGCCGGGCGTGGTGGCTCACACCTGTAATCCCAGCACTTTGGGAGACAGAGGCGTGTGGATCACCTGAGGTCCGGAGTTCGAGACCAGCCTGACCAACATGGGAAAACCCCGTCTCTATTCAAAATACAAAATTAGCCAGGTGTGGTGGCACCTGCCTGTATTCCCAGCTACTCAGGAGGCTGAGGCAGAAGAATCACTTAAACATGGGAGGGAGAGATTGTGGTGAGCCAAGATTGTGACATTGCACTCCAGCCTGGGCAACAAGAGTGAAAATACATCCCATCCCCCCGCCACAAAAAAAAAAGTCAGGAAACAACAGATGCTGGAGAGGATGTGGAGAAATAGGAATACTGTAAAAACACTGTTGGTGGGAGTGCAAATTAGTTCAACCATTGTGGAAGACAGTGTGGTAATTCCTCAAGGGTCTACAATCAGAAATACCATTTGACCCAGCAATCCCATTACTGCGTATACACCCAAAGGATTATAAATTATTCTATTATAAAGACCCACGCACACATATGTTTACTGCAGCACTATTCACAATACCAAAGACTTGGAACCGACCCAAATGCCCATCAATGATAGACTGGATAAAGAAAATGTGGTACACATATACCATGGAACACTACGCAGTCATAAAAAAGATGAGTTCATGTCCTTTGCAGGGACATAGATGAAGCTGGAAACCATCATTCTCAGCAAACTAACACAGGAACAGAAAACCAAACACTGCATGTTTTCACTCATAAGTCGAATTGAACAATGAGACGACATTGACACAGGGAGGGGACCATCACGCACTAGGGCCTATTGTGAAGTGGGGAGCTAGAGGAGGGATAGCATTAGGAGAAATACCTAATGTAGATGATAGGTTATTGGGTGCAGCAAACCACCATGGCGTCTGTATACCTATGTAAAAAACCTGAACATTCTGTAGATGTATCCCAGAACTTAAAATATAATAAAAAATAATAAAATAATAAATTCCTGATCCCTGGATGGAATAATCTGAAGGGATGTTGGTATCCTCAAATAATATGATGAAATTGAAGAAGCACACCTTGGATGAGGACTCATCATGTGTTCATATTTATGGATATTACATTTCATATACTTGTGATCTTTTCATGTGGATAACACTCAGAGGAGAGGTCAGGTTGAAGATACACACTCAAGAGTGACCAGAATGTATATTGAATATGAATCCATGATCCCAGAGGAGAACAACTAGGGGGAAATTAGAAAGTAGTAATAAAGTAACAAATAACAGATTTTAAGACGGAATCCTGAATTATTCTAACATTCAAAAGACAAAAGAGAAGGAGCTAGCAAGGGAGACTGGGGAAAATTGGAGTATGATAATTAGGAGCAAAAACAATAGAGTGTGTAGTTTCAGATATCAAAAGGAAAAAGAGAGGAAGGAGTGGGAAACTTGAATGTTTCCGAGAGAACAAAAATATCAGTACATAAAATTGTCCATTAAATATGCCATCTCTGAGCAAGAACAATCTTAGTATTGAGGTAAGTTAAGAAGGTCCTAAAGTGAAGGTTAGATTAGTGGATGAAGGCAGTACTGTTTGAAGACTTGTTGTTGAATGTTGTGGTGATCTCCATTATTGGCTAAATATTTAATTGCTTCCCTACCAGACTCACACTGGCCCGATCCCATAGACATCATGCTTGCCCATGCATCTTGCTTTGGCCAATAACCTGTGAGTGGAAATGTGGTAAGCTATCCAAGTAGAACCCTTAGGAGTTATCAGATGTTTCCACCATGCTTCTCTTGCCCTGCCACGAACCCGGTATGCCTTAAACTGGGGCTGCATTGTCAGCCTGGGTACCAACGGGACAGAAAGCCAACCCAAGACAGATGTATAACATGAGACTTCAGGATAAACTAGTAAAAAATATTTAAAGAGGGTTACTGTTGCCTTTGCTGTCTTGATTTGGACTTAATGATGTGTAATCATTGTGCAGCAATTTCCTACAGGGAAAAAAGTAAATATGTAAGGGGAGATATAAGTACATTCCTTAAAATGTGTAGAGTGATATTTTTAATGTAGAATAGGCTAAAAGAGTTAATCTTATAATAAACATTACAATAATAAAGCAGAATTATACAAGCTGTATAATCAGGATTATATAAGCTACATATAGATATATTTGTGTATATTTATATTATATAAGCTGTATATATATGTTATCTATAAGCTGTACATATACACACACACACACAATGACAATAATCCAACATAAATTGTTATTCTTAACAGAGTCTGTAAAAATCAAGCAATGACTAGATTCACCTACATTTTTCTAACCTACTTTGCTTATTACTGGTTATTCTATTATTCCAGGAACTGACAATGAGGCTTTAAAAGGTTCAGAACATAACATTTTGCTTATTATATAATTTATTATATATATAAATTCAAGTATATGTTACTTAGAAAATTATTTCCTATAAAATTGTTTTGAGATAAACATAGATTTTCTAATTTTTCTATTTCTCCATCTTATGTGGCTCATTACTAAAAAAAATTGTTATGATTGGAGCCTAATTATGTTTTACTGCCATGGAGATTTATACTAGTTGGTCACTTGTTACGTGTTTGAATGTATCAAATACCTTCCACTGGAAGCAATTTTTAGAATACTACATTTTATTTAAAAATAATAGTACCTTCCTAAAAAAAATTATATATAATATCCCTTTAAGAAGTAAGGTAGAGTATTTCCAAAGATGTGACTCTATAAAGCTGACACATCTTAGTGTTCCAGTTTTCTTTTCCATCAGTGACTTTGCTATCATGCTCACTCAGTTGTTACCAAGTTTCTTTCTTTCTTTTTTTTTTGATAATGCAGGCAGTAGTGCTAGCTTAACCACTTATTTGAAAATCAAGCTATGTGCTTTCCACTTTATACATCATCACCAGAAATAAAAATCCTGAGATCAGGATGTTACTGGCAGCATTCTGACACTGCATTAGGTAGCATAAAATCCAACTTGCTTTTTGGAAGTTCACAGCTCAGCATTGATGAGCTGCAATTGTTTTTTCTTCTGTGAAATTTCTAAGGCTTACTAGGCTGAATAAATGTGCAGTGAAAGAATGCTATTTCAAGTCTGAAAGGAAACTTTTCTGGTCATAGTTTTACTTTACAACTAATGTACTCCATTCATGATGATAGAAATTTCAATGTTGTTAGTGATCATGAATATATGGTTATATATAAAAGAGATGAGTCTATGTAGGCCACATGTGAGAATTCAAATTTTCAGGATTTTTCATCATATTGGATAAGCAAGATAGAGCTTTCTGTGTCCATCACCTACTGTGTTTTTACTCTTCTCACCTGTGGTTGAAAATCTTTTTCATTGCTGCTGTTGTTTAGAATAATCATATACTAAAATCTGTTCATATTAGCAAGAAAATATTTTGAGAGATTGCTCTCAAAAGATAATCATGGGTTACACTTCCCACGTTGCTACCAAGATAGCTTCAGGACACAGGATCTGGAATGAAACAGAGGAGGGGGAAAAGATAGAAAACAGTAGGAGAATATGGAGAAGGAAACTAGGCAGAACAAAAGTGGTACTTGGAGCCTGGCTTTGAACCTGTTCAGAACCCAAGAGGAAATAAATGTTTGTCTAAATCCCAGGAACTAATATGAGTTGATGATCAACAGGTAATGAGATGGTTTCCTTGTTCATCAGTATGTTTTTGGAAATAAATATAATTTGTATGTAGACACAATAGAGGAATTGCATGAGCAAGACAGTCAAATGCCTAGGGTGATGAAACATATATATAAAAATGTGTGTGTATGTATGAATGTGTATTTATAATGTGCATGTATATAATTTTACATTATATATTAGATATATATTATATATTATATATATTTCTTATATATATAATATGTTATTTATATATTTATATATATATATATTCTCCAGTTTCAGGCATTCATAATCTGGGACAGTCTCCTTGATACAGATACACAGCTTTTCAGAAAAAGGGTGAAATGTCAGTATACACTAATGCCTCAAATAGCAGTATGGAAATTGAATCAAAATATCAGTCACAATTAGAAATGTGGGTAACTAGAAATTTCTGAATACCTCTAAATATCTTTTTGAGGAACAACTATGTCCTTGAGGGAGAAAATAATATACAAAATTTCCTTTGGCAATTTATGAAAGTTTACCATCCTCAGAGGATTTTTTGAGAAATAGATTATCTATATAAATGTATGGCAATATCTATAAAAATAATTAAAAAAATTTAAACATCCGGACCCCCCAAGTTAAGAAAAAAATCTCAAATATACTTCTCCTAGCATGAATAGCAATCACAATTATATATAATGTATTTATAAATTTATAACATATATAATGTATTTATAAATTTATAACTTATATATAATATATTTATAAATTTATAACTTATATATAATGTATATATGCTATACAATTTATAATATATAGTATGTATATAATATATAGTATATATGCATAAAATGACATATATGTCGTGTGTGTGTGTTTAGTGCAGCCACAATGCCTGCTACAAAGAAAGTGTTTGAAAAAGCTGTTACTATTTCTTTATAAAACAAGACATCCAGAGTGTTGAGCACAAATGTGCTATCATTGTATGAATGGTACATGATAATCTTTACCTACGTACAAATTAACAGATTAGGATTAATATGATTAAGTTCGGGAAATAATGCTTTCCTTGGAATAGTATATAAGGTACTTAGAGAGCAGCCACTTATGGTTATACAGGTTGTGCACCGTGCAAAAATACCCAACTGAGGAGAGTAAGAAAGGGGAGAATTCCAGCATTTGTGCCATTCAGGAGACGAGATTTCTCAAGAGGAATGATTTTATAAATATTTATCAAGTTACCTTAAAGGCTAATGTGGTAATACCTATAAAATAACTTTTAAATTTTGATCATCTGGACTTCTCAAGCTGAGAAAAAAATTCTCAAATACTCTTCTCCTAGCATGAATAACAATCATGAGAATCTTAGATTTATGTGCAGACAAAATTGTTAATTGTAAAACTTTAGGTGACTGTTTTTTCTTTTTTCCAGAATGCTAATACTTATCTTGAAATATATTTTATTATCTATCTATATGAAGTGAGAGAAACAATCAATAGGCATCTGGTTTTAATTTGTTACGTGAGGACACTTGGTAACATTTTTGGGGTACTGTTTTAATGGGTTAGTCAGCTAATATTTTTCTTACCTCCTTTGTTTCTTTGTTTCTTGATAATTATTATGTTCAGAAAATAATGCCAACATCATTATAAATATAAAATTCAATGTCTGATTAATATATATCTAGTTTGGAAAAGTCCTCTGGCTTATGATCATCCGGCACTTCCTATGAAGAATTAATTTCTCACCCTTGCTTCTAACGCCTCCATCAAAAGAGTTCTGGGTCTGTTGTGACTCCTAGTGGCTTAAAGTAGCAGCTTTCCCTGCTTACTTCATACCAATGTGTCATATTTCTTCTCTCCACTTTCCCTTCACTGTATTTTATTTTTTGGTTCTAGCAAGTTACACATGTGTACATCTTTATCTACTTCTTTCCATTGTTACTTCCTACCTGTCCTCAGCTTCTTTATGAGGAAAATGGAAAATCCTTGTCTTCTTTTTTCCACAAAAGTCATTCATATGTCCTTATCTTTCTATATTAAACCAGCTTTTCCCCAAAAAAATCCTTGAAATGTCACTAAAAAATTGTGTTGTTTAGTAGCTTGGCTTAATTCTGAATGTAAAACCATGATTTTGCCTTTTTGATAACGGTCACTCTAACAAGTATGAGGTGATATCCCATTGTGGTTAGGACTTGCATTTTCATAATGTATACTGATGTTTAGCATTTTTCATATACCTGTTGGTAATGATATGTCTCCTTTGGAAAATTTTCTACTCAGGTTATTTGCTCATTTTTAATTGGATTATTCATTTTCGTATTATTGGGTTGAGTTCCTTATGTATTTTGAATATTAATATTTTACCAGATATATGGTTTGCAAATATTTTATCCCATTCTGTAGGCTGCATCTTCCCTCTGTGACCATTTCATTTGCTGTGCAGAAGCTTTTAGTTTGTTGCAATTCTAGTTGTCTATTTTTGTTTTTGTTGCCTGTGCTTTTGACAATCCCTTTTGAACTTTGAATCTTTGAATAATTCCAAGGAACAAGCAAGATTCTGATTCCTTTGCAGAGGTTCTGTGGAGGTGAGAATAAGCAGGCGTGGTTGCAAGTACCCAGTGCTGGTGGTAGCAGTGGCAGAATCATGGGCAGATCCTTACTGTGGAAGGATTTTGGTTGTTCTCATCTTGCTAGGATGAGTCTTCGTAAGCTTCCCAGTATTCTCCTTGAATATCCAAAGCTCTTTAAATTCCTTCCAATAAATAACGTTGTAACAAATTCTTTTGTTCCTAAAATTAGTCTTACTGACATTATTACAATTGAAATCTTTACTGCACAGTCATTTCTCATAACATTCCAAAGTGGGTGGACCACGCTAAAGGGCTCCATCATTTTTTTTTTTTTTTTTTTGAGACAGAGTCTCGCTCTGTCGCCCAGGCTGGAGTGCAGTGGCCCGATCTCTGCTCACTGCAAGCTTCGCCTCCCGGGGACACGAAGGGCTCCATCTCAATGACCGCAACTGAAGTTCCAGATTTGTCATTGAAATTGTGAGACTTGGTCTCAGAATCTAATAATATTTATTCCCCCAATCCAGGAAGCAGAAGTGTTATTTTAAAATAATACCAGTGCCTATAGTATAATATACTTTTGGTAAGACCATAAAGAAATAGATGGCAATGCGTAATATTCAATTCAGCCTGCTTCAAACCACTTTTCATGAACACCTATTCATGTTTGGCATTGGGCTTAAAATGATTAATCAAGTGTTATACTATTCCTTACAAAGTTTAGAGTCCAGAATAGAGACATAGATCATAATACTCGTAATACAATGTAAAAAGAGAGAGACTGCATAGGTATTGCTGAGGGTGCAAAGTTCGGATAAAGTGAAAAAAAAACAAACAGCAATATTTTCTCCTGTCCTAATGACAGACAGTGAAGGATGCTGAAACAGGTGATAATAGACTTAACACAGAGAGGCGCACCTGAAGCAGAAGTAGTAAATTGTGGAGCAGAAAAAAAAAAAAAAAAAAAAAAAAAGAACGAACGATAAGGGAATGTGAATCTGTATTTTTATAGCTTTTGTTTGTTATGATAAAACCAGGATGTTCTGTGTCTATCAGATGCTACATAAAGTTGACTAAGATGCTTGCAATCACCGAGGAGGATTGTGTATGCAGGATGCAGGTATAAAGGAGGCACTAAAAAAAGTCCACAGCACCACACTGAATAGTTTCTCAAGTGTCTCAGCTTTAGCATCATTTTCCTACTTGCCATGAGCATAATTTCCCAGTGCTATACTCTTCATTATGCAGGCACTGCAATTAGCTATTAGCTATCACACAGAGAAGCAGAGGAGCCCAGCTCAGGTGTAACAACCAGGCTTCCTTTCCCCAAGGCTGGAGGGAGCCTCTTCTATCGGTTTGTTTGTTTGTTTACAGGAGACAGTGCTGACTGCCAAATACATTTTCAGGATAAAAGTTGAAGCAGAAGGAAGGCAAATGTTAAATCTACAAAAGTGATTATCAGATTTCTTAAAGCTGTGATCACACTCATAATCTCTATTGAGATTTTACTTCCCCCTTTTCTCATGTTCAAAAATATTTGCTTTTCAAATAGTTTCTCCATATTTAAAAATTCTAGGCAACATTTGTGAAGTCCTTTTGAAGCCACAGGAAAATATATGTACATATACATATATGTGCTTGTGTGCGTATACATGCTTATATATATCACATATGTATATGTGTATATATGTTTTCCTGTGGCTTTAAAATGTTGCCTAGAATTTAAATTATGTGTGTGTGTATATATGTGTGTGTGTGTGTGTATGTATAAACACACTATACATATATATATGGTAATGGTGGATGTGTAAACTATATATGTATGTGTATATATAATACATACATGCATAATTTACATATCCACCATTACTATACATAGCAATATGCATACACATATACATAATGTATATATAGTATACATATACTGTGTATATATAAACTATATATACACATACATTTGTGTGTAACTTATATGTACATACATTTACATACATTTATATGTAAATTTTCAGTGGAATGGTTTAAAGTTTACTTGGGGTGAACTGACGTCATTTTAGCAGGCAGCACAACTTAATGCCTAAGAATAGAGACAATTTTTAAAGGTCATTATAAATGAACTATTTGAAATTCTCTAGAAACATCTAATTACATAAAAGTAATAGTAATAAACTTACTAAAGCCATTATATGATATTATCCACCATATACACATATTAAATTACATGGCTAAAGATTCCTAAAGTAATACTTTGTTAGTTTGGTTTGAATTATGGCATATGCTGTAGATGAGCAAATTGGTATTTATTTTAAATTAGTATAGATTTACTTTTTCCTAACAATCATTGATAACGTCACAGACAGCATGAATTAATAATATTTTATTGTAACTACTACACTTACTTATTTTATTACCTATTCCTAAACATTTCCTAGAATATATTCTAGCTATTTATAAGCTTTGAACTATCTGATTGTTATTGTTGTCACAGTGAAATTAGACTATCTGTGGAAGAGACAAGCAACATATTTGTTAGTTGCACCTATCAACTAAATTAGCAGGGCACATCTGATATCTAATATAATATTTCAATAATTATTATCAGTTACACTAGATGTGAAGCAGAAAGAACCACTTACTTTTTTTTTTTTTTTGCGGAAGGATTCATATTTATTGGTTCAAATACAGTACCTAACACTTGCTAAACATGCGTTTCACACTAATTGGTCACATTTCCACAAGTAGTCAATTCACAGAACAGAGCCCATCCCTTGCCAGCTGGCAGGGTGGGAGGTAGCAGAGGGCCTGGGTAGCCTGCAGAGCCCGCCAGCTATCATTTGGTCATGCAGGGTTGATGGAGTCAGGCTGGCGGGCAGCCCTTGGCCGGCCCTTTGGGGACAAGGGCTCAGGGACATCCCGTTTCCTCGATTCCTACACACAGGACTGTGGGTGAGGTGGACCTAGGGCAGGTAACCCGGGGGTAGGCTCATGGATGTGTGTGCCACCAGAGCCCCTAAAGGTAGTGTCTGTGGGAGTGGTGCTCCCTATGCCCTGGACACAGGAAGGAAATGGAGGCCTCTTCACGGGGGTGACCAGTCCCTGGCTAAGTAGGTGGGAAGGAATCCCCAGACACAGCCCAGACATTACAATGCAGCCACCAGCCCCTATGGCAGACCTGGGATGGCAACACAGACAAAAAACACCAACACCCCAGGACAGGCGGGGCTTCTTTCTCGACAGAAACATGTAAACAGAGCAGGAGCTACAGTATTCTTTTCCCACGGGATTCCTCAGAGAGGAATCCACCAGGATGTCGCTTAAGAGGTAGTTTTTTTTTTTTCTTTTTCATGGAAATTTGAGTCAACAACATTATCATCTATTACAAGACATTTTAGAGAAAGAAAACAATGGTCATCAAAGGGTAAAGACGGCAGGGCTAGATCTGGGGGACTAGCCTTCACCAGTAACACAACTTTTGTTCTTGGGCTTGGAGCAGGCTTTGACCTTACTCACCGCCTCCCTTTGAGCCTACAGTTGATTCCTGTGCAGTCTGTGGCCCATTTAGGGCTTCAGGCCCAGAAGACGGATGCTAAATGGGGACTGGGCTAGACAGACGGACCAGGGTTCTATGAGAGGGAAGAGGCAGGGCCACCGTGGCTCATGTCGTAGGACAGCTAGAAGCCTTCAAGTCTCATGGTGGCCCAGGTCTGGCCAAAGCGGAAGCCCCAGCTTGCTCCAGACTTGGCAGGCTCTCTGGAGCTCCCGCCTTGGAGGAAACAGTTCAGGTATGGCTCCCAAGCCCAGAAAAAATGTTGCTGTGGCAACCTAGAGAGGAATTTCGGGGGATCCTGTAATTAAATACACATCCCTGAGCTCTGGCCCCAGAAACCCTTGTCTCCAGGCTAACCAGTTTCCAACACTGGTGGAATGACTGCCGTTTCTCATCCTGACACACAGATAAAACATCATTTCACAGACACTGGACATAGATGCTTCAAGCCAAGGAGAAAGGGAGGATGATCAACTGCAAAAGCAGAGGGGAGTGCAAGGGAACTCTCATGGGCTGGCATAGGGGGAGGCAGGGGAGTAAGCGTAGCTTTTTGTTGTTGTTGTTAAATTTTGTTTGTTTTGGGTTTTTTTTTTTTTTTTTTTTTTTTTACTTAAAAAAATCACTTAAAAAATTCAAAGCTTAATAAAAGGGCTGGTCTGAAAGACTGGGTTCTTAAAACAATTGCAAAAATTTCAAAAGCAACAAGGAAAAAAGATATACACCAGGGGCCCAGAGAGCAGGGCCTGGAACCACAGCTCAGCTTTCTGTCCTGCTGAGAGGCCAGCATTCCCTTAATTCGACCAACCTTGGACATGGCTTAGATGCTGCCCACAGTGGGTTTGTCTGTCTCCATCAGTCCCACTCCCCCAGGAAATCAAGAACAAACAAACAAATGTAGGAAATGGTTAACAGAGCAACACAGCTAGCTCAGAGCCCAGGATTTTAAGGATCTGGTGACAGTTGACCATGACAGGTACTCACCTCCCTGAAAAAGGGTGGCAGGTGAGAGGCAGCTTGATGTGGAGTGGGTGACATTCAGTGATGCCACAGAAACTCTTAGGATTCGTCATTCCTTGTTCTGGTTCTGGGGAACAGGACAGGGAGGATCCTGCCTACTTCCTCCTATCCCTGAAGGCTTGTCCACCTCTCTTGTGAGTGGGGCATAGGGGCTGGTTGTCCTCTGAGCCAGGCTGAGCGCTTTGAGACAGATTCTGGGGAATTTCTCCAGATTAAGGACAAGACCACTAAACTTTGCAAAGGACTCCAAAAGTCTACAACGGCAGCTAGAGAGCATGAATAAGTTCCAAGATGCCAAACTTTTCTCTTGGGACAAGAAGACATCAAAAAGGAGAGGGAGGGAAAGGCTTGCATGTTTCAATGTAGTGCAAGGAGGTGGGATTCTCCTTTTCCATGTAGCTTTCAGAGTCATGCTTTTATGGCATAAACATTCTCACTCAGCCAAGTGCAGTGGCTCACGCCTGTAATCCCAGGACTTTGAGAGGCCGAGGCAGGCAGATCACGAGGTCAGGAGATCAAGACCATCCTGCTTAACACGGTGAAACCCCATCTCTACTAAAAATACGAAAAAATTTAGCCAGGCGTGGTGGTGGGCGCCTGTAGTCCCAGCTACTCGGGAGGCTGAGGCAGGAGAATGGTATGAAGATTGAACTTCAACACTGTCAGAAAAAAAATCTTGTTTTGACTTTTAGATGGTCATATTTGCTGTGTAAGACAGAGATGGAGAGAAAATAAGAAATGGCAGAATGACATCTTGAGAAGTCCTTTTTGACCAAGACCACAGGGCAAATTCATTTAGAGTATAAGTGTAAAATTGTTTTAGCATTGATTTTTAGCAGGAAAAAAATTTAAAATGTAATTACCCTCACATGTTTTCTTTCTTTCTGTTGAATTTGTTTTGTTCTTATGAAGATGAGCCTGATTCAAGAGAAGCCTGCAACTGAAATTTCTACCTGAGGACTCTTAATCACACTGATGAGCGCAGGTTATAGCTCCAGCCTCCAAATAAATCGGGTAAAAGTAAATCACTCCACTAATGTCAATGCTCTGGATATTTCCTTATTTGCTGTACTCTCAGAGTACTAGAAATCATCCCTTAACTTTAGTCTCAAAAGCCTGAAATATAAAGATGTCTGTATTAGATTCCAGTTGCTGCCTTAACAAACGGCTACAAACTCAGTGACATAAACCTATACAAACTTATAATCTTGCAATTCTGAAGGTCAAAACTTAAAAATGAATTTTACTGGAATAAAATCAAGGTGTTAGCAGAGCTTCATTTCTTCTAGAGACTCTAACAGAGAATCCTTGCCTTTCTAAAGGCTGCTGCATTTTTTGGCTGATGGCCTTTTTCTCCATCTTCAGAGTCAGCAGCATAGTATATCTAAATCTCTCTCCCTTGTTTTTTCTCTCTCTCTCACACACAAAATATTGTGTCTACAAACCTCCTATAACTCTGCCTCTCCAGCCTTTGTGATTACATTGGCCCTATACAGATAATCTAGGAAGGGTAATAGATAGTAATCAATAGCAACTAATGAATAGTAAGAAGTTATTTAAACTTCCCTTTGGTGCTACCAAATATATTCCATTATGTTTATTGATAATATGTATTTTCTCTTCTATGAATTGCTTTTTTACATTATTTGCTCATTTTCCTAATAATAATGTCTATTTGTATGTTTTCCATTTGTATGATCACTTTGAATACTAAGGAAAGTAATCCTTGCAGTGTCTCATGCATTGCAATGTTTTTCCAGTCTAGAAGTCGTCTTTTGATATTATCTCTGAAAGTTTTCTGCTAAATGTTTTATAGTTCATTCATTCATTCATTCATTCAGAATTTGCTCACTCAATGAAGGAGAAGGAAGGAAAGAATGGTCTAAAGAGCACACGTGGAAAGAAGGTGAGGGTAAGTAAAAGTTAGTTAAATATAAGACCATGTAAAATCTCACTTCATTCTGCAATAATCTAGAAGTGTAGACAAAAGCTTTTCAATTTTGCAGCTTAATAAATGGAGGCTCAGAGTTTAAGTAATGTCAATGGGATTTGAAACAATATCTGAATGGCTTAAAAAGCTCTTTTATTAAACTATGGTACCAAATGTGGTGATATTACTGCAAATCTGCTCAATGTTATGCAGTGACCCTTTTATCCTACATAATCCAATTGAGTTGGCCTGTCATGTTTTATGAATGGTAAAAGAATTAACCTTAAAGTATATATATTATGAAGTAAGCAACTTCATATTTCAAATAAAATACGCCCACACAAAGGTTTTCTGACCTTTGTTTTAACATGGATATTAAATGACTAAAAACACAAAATGTTTGAGTTTGTAAACATAAGGCATTTGAAAATGACTAAAAAATCGATGATTAAATTAAATTTACATAATATTGCCGGGTTATTGATTACATGTTCTTTTGTCATTGCAGGATAAAATACTCTGAACATAATTTTTGCAAGAATTGTGTCATAAACAAATCCATCTAAGGGAAGTCATTTTGCATTATGCATCTATTTAAAAATATGTATAAACAAATATGCTTCCTAATATGGTAAAGAAATTGCAATGTGGTACCACTTTTCTTTTTAGACAAAAAAACGAATAAAAACAAGTAAATATACTAATTCATATTTTAACATAGGTCTTGTCTTACATCCAGATTATATCTTAATCCAACTGGGAAACTGATAAGTCAACCAGAATTCTATTTATAGGAGGGCCTGGAAGTCACTCATCTTGTTTGTTCTGTCTCACAATTTCCCTGTGGTGTTATGCTCAAGTAGCTTCATCTTGAAATGCATCATTATTTGAATCACCTTCTTAACGCCTACCAATGGTTTCTGAGCTTCCCAAATAAACTATTACACTCAAACCCCTGTCTTAGAATCAGCTTCTGGGGAAACCCAATCTAAGATACTTGGTACAAGAAATTCCCTAAAATTCTGATCCTTAGGATAGAATTATAAAATAGAAGCGAAAATTGGTAAGATGGCAACAAGAATTCCACAGCTGATTGTAAGTTGGTTGAGGAAGGATGTCACTGGCATGGTATAGTATCATTATTGCTGAGGTGAATTGAGATGTGATAGAGTTAAAAGGGGAAACACTGGTTTATGTAATATCTCCAGTATTCAAGCAAAATGAAGATAACAGTACCTCAATGACTGCCGAATTGAATGGATATTAATGAATTACAGTGGCAATTCAACCTAGCCAATAGTCAAAAAAGGGCATGGTGTGAAAACCAGAAGGCCTATAAAGAGATTCATTATCTACGTGGGAAGGTAGATTAGGCAGAAAATCAAGCCCAAATTATTACAGTAATAGAATTACAAAGGAGTCTTAATCCAAGACTCAGCAAGCCTCGTAGACTAAATTGAGGGTCCTAGCATGGGATTAGTGAGACATAGAGACTTGGGAAGGATATCTTGTGTTCTATTCAACCCTCCAAACATGCAGAGCTGTCTCATACCCTTCATAGAAGATTGTAGCGTCTCTTTATATAAATACCATGAAGAAAAGAACTCTGCAACCTCATGACAAGTGTGTTTTGTAATGATTTCCTCAAGACATCCTAATTTACATAAGTGACAGTACCCAAGCACTAGTACACTGAGGCAACAGGAATACAAAGTGTTTTTGATGACAAGTAAATTCAGGATCTGAGCTGAAACTAATGTTGGAGTCTCAATGATTGCAGAACAATGGAGTATCAATGATTGGAGTTTCAATAATTGCAGAGCATTGGGTTCTAAATAAACATCATAGTTCTCCTATCCACATGAGGGCAGACAGAGACTAAATAGTAAGTGGAAAAATGGCATGAGTCCATCTCATTGCAGATTTGATCTCCATGAATGCACCCTGTGGTCATTTTGTCAGATTCTGAGCACATAATTCAGGTATATACACTTAGCAGCTGCTGAACCCTTATTTTGTTTCCTGACTGTTGGATAAGGACTGTAATGATAAGAAATGCCAAGAGGAAGACTATGAAGCCACCTTTTCACCTACTGAGATATTCTGACTTTTAGGTCTTGTGTCATTTTACTTGATTCCATAGATTTCTTGGATTGGGTTTTGCCCTTCTCCTGAATCTCAATGATCTTTGTTCCTTTCTGGATTCTGAATTCTATCTCTGTCATTCCAGCCATGTCACCCTGGTTAAGAATCATTCCTGGGGTACTAGCCTGGTTATTTGGTGGTGGAAAGACTCTATAGTTTTTGAATCGCAGAGTTTTTGCACTGGTTCTTTTTCATCTTTGTGGGCTGATGTTCCTTTAAGCTTTGAAACTGCTGTCGTTTGGATGAATTTTTTGCTTTTATTTTCTTTGGTGCCCTTGTGGATTTGACAGTGGTATAATGTGGGTTCCATCAACTGGCTTCATGTCTGGAAGACTTCAGGAGACCAAGGGTCAGTTCAGCACACTTGGGTTGCATGCTCTAATCCTGGGGGGCTTGTACAGGTCCAGTTGCCTTGTTCTCTGACCTCCTTGAGGTTAAGCACCTACTGCACTGGAGGGGCCAAGGTATTTTCAGTTCACTGGCCACAGCACTCCTGAAAAGTATCCTTAATGCCTTAAAAAGACATATGTATGTTCAAAATGTGAGAGATAAAAATCTAAAAATTCAGAAACCTACTATTGGTGAAGATTTTAGCTACCCAGTTGTTTAAGGAATGTCAGGACATCACCTCTGAAGTGTAAAGCATGTTATTGTACTATGTAGCTCCCATCACTAAGAAAGAACTCATCAGTTGACTCAAGAGATCCCAGCTAACCACGTTGCTTTCACTTTAAGCTGGCAGACATAATTAAAATCTCTAAACATTCAGAAAAAAGAAAATAATTTTAAATTCTCAAATTAAAAATTTAAATATTAAAATTTAATTTTAATTTTAATCTGTCAAAAGAGAATCTAGAAGGAAATTCTCAAAGATTCCTCAATCTTGCTGAATTTGTTTATTTTCATAAATAATACAACCAGAGATCCTTCAATTCACAAGATAATTAAAAAGCTCCTTTATTCAGGAAAATAAATATGGAGAAATCATTAATTCATGGCACTGACGTAAGAGAGCAAATGTCCACAGAGTTTATTTAGCTGTAAAAGTCACAATGGTGGTCTTTAAATAATTTATGTGGCTGAGTGGTCACTTAGGGAGATGCAAATATACATTTTACTATCCTTAGTAAGGAAATGCATAGTTTATCCATGAGAATTATTTGATTTCCTGTGATACTTGTCTCTTTTTTTAGTAACTTTGTGTTTTCTGCTTATGATAGTTTGATAACATTCCTGTTTCTATAAGTTCTTATAAAACCAAATGCACACATTTACATGTGTAAATTTGTGACATCTCATTATTCAAAAGTTATTACTATCCTTCTCCATGTATTTACGGAGTCCGATTAGCAAAAGCAAAAGAGATGACAGAAAGAGTTTCTTTGTTATAGTTATCTGCCAAATGAAAGCAAGTACTTGGCAATTCTAAATATATGTGGCAAAGGGAACAGGAGATAAGGATAATTCAAAGCATTTCCCTTAGGAATTTAGATATGGTGCTGCCTGTAATAACATTTCAATTCTAAAGGTATGTGGAAAGACTTCACCAGCAGAAAAGTAATCCAAACCCATGAGTCTATGACATGCTTCAGAATGCAAAAGAATGACCTTTAAGTGTGTGTGTGTGGGTGTGTGTTTGCATGTGTGTTTGTGGGTGTATGCAGGCATACTTACGTATTGTGTGAAGAAGAATTCCTCTAGCAATCTCTCTGGAACTGTTGTTTCTCCTGTGTAGATAATAAGAAATGTTTTGACCAATGTTTTAAAATGTCTGGACTCAATGGGTATAAGCAGACAGAAGAAAAGATACACAAATAATCAGAAAAGTCCACTTCTAAAATATAAAAGTTTTATTTTTTCAGAAAATTGAGGAGATTGTTAAGCAACATACTAAATATTTAGTGCCCAATAATATAAATTAATTTGCTTAGCTGGTGGAATGTCTTTTGGTACACAAGCAAGTTTTCAGTTCAGTGTTTCTCATTCTTGGGAAATTTATTCATTTATTTCTTCATTTTATATTGATGCAATTCTGTGCCAGACACTACACTAGAAATTGAGGACAGATAATGAAAGATGCAAAAAGCTCACCTACATGAAGTACACATTTCTGTTCTGGTGGTGAGAGAAGAGACATACAATTAAATTAAGTAAGTAAACACATAGACTAATTTTAAAATGGAATTACATACAGCGAATGAAATAAATAAGAGTGGTAATAGGGAATAACTTGGCTGGGTGATTGTTAAAAATGCACAGGGGAGATCTCTTTGGAGAAGGGACATTTGAGTTGACCCTAAAAGATAACTGGATCTGACTAGCTATGTGAAGAACCAGTGAGGAGTTCCTTTAGACTAAGTAATTTGCCCATGGTCAACTACTTCATTAGAATAAAGCCTAAACTCAAACTCAGGTTTTCTCACTGCCAGATTACTGTGCTTGGCACAAAATGTTTTCATACATGTAATCACATCCTGTTCGAAAGATTCCAATTTCTTTTCTTCCCCTTGTATCCATCACCTTTCAGTGTCGGAATGTTCCAGGACTTGATCTTTAACACTTCCCTTTTCCCCACCTATGCTATACAGTATGACCTTTGCAATCATGTTTCAGCTCATGCTTTAAATAGTCACCTATAAACTGATGACTAAAGATATCCTAAATGTCTCTCTCCAGTTTGAGTCTCTCTCAGATCTTCATATTTATATTCCTAATTGCTTACTTGATAATAGCAGTGTCTAACACATACACCAAAATTAACATGTCTTGAAGTGAAATACTGGTAGTCCTCCTCGAAACCGACTCCGTTTTAAATGCAATTCCATCCTGCCATTTGCTAAATCAAAACAATTTGGAGTTATTCTGGACTCCTCTCTTTCTTTTATAAACTGTCTCTAATTCATGAGCAAATCTTGTTAGCTATACTTCCCAAATATGTCCAAAATATGTTACTTCATAACAAGGTAATTTTTTCAGATGTATTTTCCAGTTTCCACTATATGTATTCTGTGATTTTAGTATATTGTTGATTTTCTAGTTCTAATGTTGTGTTCTTTTAATTTCTATCAGTTACAGTTTTCATTCAAATTTGCTTATACATTTCTAGTAATCATTTATTTCTTTCTCATCTTTATAATTGTGCATTGCTTCGTTTTAATCATTTTGAAGGATTGGCTAATTCCTTATTATTATTTCATTTAATAATATTTTATGCAAAGCCTCATAGATCCTCTAAACTCATCATAATGTAGAATCAGTGAGTGCCCTGAGCTTTTCTTGCAACTAGACTGTCCCATCTGGGGTGATGGGAGACAATGACAGCTCATCAGGCATTAGATTCTCATAAGGAGCATGCAACCTAGATCCTTCGCATACACAGTTCACAAAAGGGCTCATGCTCCTATGAGACTTTAATGCCTCTGCTGATATGATAGGAGATGGAGCGCAGGCAGTAATGCAAGCGATGGGGAGCTGCTGCAAATACAGATGATGAAGCTTCACTTCCTGCCTGCCACTCATTTGCTGTGCAGCCCAACCTGGTTCCTAATGTCATGGACCAGTACTGGTCTGTGCCCTGGGGGTTGGGGACCCCTGATGTAAACTACTCTTTGTTCAACTCTTAGTAGTACAAATATGATACTTTATCTTTCCTGTTACTCATGTTGCCTTGAAAACTCCTGTGTTTTGTTATCTTTGAGTATGAGCTAGTTACTTTATTTTAATTTATTGAAGTCCTGTGGGTGTAAATTGGGAAAACTTTTCTGCAGAAAGCCACCAGCTGCTTGTGGTAACTGGTAAGTATCAGTTACATGGAGAGTCTCTTTGGTCTTTTGCTTGTTTGTTTGTTTTCCCAAGTGAACATTCTCACTAAGAAGTCCCAGCCATAGTTCCTTCATCTTGATTTTGGCCCAATGTTCAGTATTCAGACAGTTTTTGTAGTACTAATATTGATTTTGTCTTTACTGCCACCTGCATCTCTAGCACCAGTTCATGTTTTGTTGTTTGCTTACCTGTTTGAGGAGGAGTTATCCTTGGAGACCACTGCTACTTCATATGATATCTTCATTGCCTCAAGAAGTGTGTCATGCCTATGATCTAATTGTTTTAAAATTATAAGGTCTTTTATACCATCAATCTAGTGTAATACTGGACAAGGGGGAAAATGGTGTTTCTTATATTTTAGTTTTATTTTCCAAAATGGGTATTAAAAGTATGCTATAATTGTTAATTTGTTTTTCCCTTAAGTAATTATGTCAGGTTTTACCTTATTTTCTCTAGGCTATGCTTTCAGGTACATACAAGTGTATGATTGATATTATATAATTAAGTAAACTCCTTATATTCTATTTAATTATTTTGCCTTAAATTGTATTTTTTAGATAATGATACTTTTCTTTTGAATCTTTTTTCAACCTTATATTTTCAGCCACTTTGTATTTTTTTACAATGGATATACTTTTAATAGAGTTATATTTTTACAATTTCAATTTCAGAGTTTCTTATAAAAGCCAAGTTTATCTTCCTTATTGTGAATTTAATGTTAATATTAATGTGTATTTCATCCTTTTCAATTTTGTTTGTATTCCACGCTGCCTTTGGTACATTGTTTTCTTTTTACCTTTTGTTAAATTCATAAATTCCTCCTTTTCCCCATTACTCATAATTAAGTTATGCATTCTATTTTTAACCTTATTGATTAGCCTTAAATATAAAATAGACTTATTTACTTTCAATGTTTTCTGACAAATTTCAAAGCCAGTACAGAAATATATTTAGCCTTCTCTCCCAACTGTTTGTTCTTCCTTCTTCTTCTCTTTCTAAACTTATTTGTATTAAACAACATGGTTTATCAATTAATTTTTAATCATTTCTTCCTGCTTTCCACTGTGTTCTTCTGGATTCATTTTATTTCTTGTTGAAATGTATCCTTTAATAATTTTTCTCTTAAACTACTCACATCTATGAAACTCTTAATCATGTTTTGCCTATACATATATTTATTTTATTTCTACTTTTGAATAAAAGATGAGCTTAATAGAAAATTCCAAGTTGCACAATTAGAAACAGCAAAGGGGATGATATCACTAACATCAGAGAAACACAAATTAGAAAATCTAGAAGAAATTGATAAATTCTTGGACACCTTCCCTAGACTTAAGCAGGAAAAATTGAATTTCTGAACAAACCAATAACAAACTCCGAAATTGAATCAGTAATAAATAGCCTACCAACCAAAAAAGCTCAGGACCAGATGGATTCACACCCAAATGCTACAAAATTTGCAAAGAAAAGCTGGTATCATTCCCACTAACACTATTTCAAAAATTTGAGGAGGAGGGACTCTTCTCCAACTCATTCTATGAGGCCAGCATCATCCTAATACCAAAACCTGACAAACAGACACACACACACACACACACACACACACACACACACACACACACACACACACTAAAACTTTAGGTCAATATTTTTGATGAACATAGGTGCATAAATCCTCAACAAAAATATTAGCAAACAGAATTGACCAGCACATCAAAAAGCTAATCCAGCAGAATCAGTAGGCTTTATCCCTAGAAGCAAGGTTAGTTCAACACAGACAAATCAATAAATGTGATTCATCACATAAGCAGAACTAAAAACAAAAACTACGTGATTATTTTGATACATGCAAGAAAGACTTTCAATAAAATTCAACATACTTTTATGTTTAAAAAATTTCATTAAACTAGGTATTGAAGGAGCATACCTGGATATAATAAGAGTCATCTATGAAAAACCCACAGCAAACATCATAGTTCATGTGCAAAAGCTATAAGCATTCCCTTTGAAAACCAGTCCAAGACAAGGATGCCATCTCTCATTATTCCTATTCAACATAGTATTGCAAGTCCTGGCCAGATGAATCAGGCAAGAGAAATAAAAAAAGTCATTCTAAATAGGAAGAGAAGAAGCCAAAGTAAGCTTGTTTGCAGATGACATGATCCTGTACCTAGAAAACCGTAAAGTCTCAGCTCCAAAGCTCTTAGAGCTGATAAACAACATCAGCAAAATTTCAGGATACAAATCAATGTTTCTCTGATGTTAGTGATATCATCCCCTTTGCTGTTTCAACAAACCTGAAAAACAAGCAATGGGGAAAAAACATCTTATTCAATAGATGTCCTGGGATAGCTACCTAGCCACGTGCAGAAGATTGAAACTGGACCTCTTTCTTACACCATATACAAAAACCAACTCAACATTAATGCAAGACTTAAATGTTAAACCCAAAACTATGAAAACTCTGGAAGATGAACTAGGAAATTTTATTCTTGACATAGGATCTGACAAAGACTTCATGATAAAGATATCAAAAGCACTTGTAGCACAAGCAGAAATTGACAAATGGAACCTAGTTAAATTTAAGAGCTTCTGCACAGGAAAAGAAACTAACAACAGAGTAAACAGGCAACCTACAGAGTGAGAAAAAATATTTACGAACTCTGCATCTGACAGAGTCTTAATAACCAGAATCTGTAAGGGGCTTAAACAAGTTAACAAGCAAAAACAAACAAAGCCGTTAAAAAGTGGGCAAAGTATGTGAACAGACATTTTCGAAAGAAGACATACATGCAGCCAACAAGCATATGAAAAGAAGATCAACATCACTAGTCATTAGAAAACTGCGAATAGAAACCACAATGAGATACCATCGACACCAGTCAGAATGGCTATTATCAAAAAGTCAAAAATAACAGATACTAGTTGTCGATAAAAAGAAATGCTTATACATTATTTTGTGACTGTAAATTAGTTCAACCGTTATGTAAAGCAGTGTGGCAATTCCTTAAAGAGCTAAAAACAGGACTACAATTTGACACAGCAATCCCAGTAATGAATGGGTATAAATCCAAGGAAATGTAAATTGTTCTGCCATAAAGACACATGCACGAGTATGTTCATTGCAACAGTATTCACAATAGCAGAGACATGGAATCAACCTATATGCCCATCAATAGTAGGATAAAGAAAATGTGGTACATATACCCCATGTAATACTATACAGCCATGAAAGAATGAGATTATGTTATTGGCAGGAACATGGATGGAGCTGGAGGTCACTATCCTTAGCAAACTAACATAAGAACAGAAAACCAAATACTCCATCTTCTCACTTATAAGCAGGAACTAAATGATGAGAACACATGGGCATAAAAAGGAGAACAACAGACACTGGGGCCTATTTGAGGGTGAGTGTGGGAGGAGGAAGAGGGTCAGTAAAAGAAAACTATTGAGTACTAATTTCAATACCTGGGCGATGAAATAATCTTTACACTACACTGCCGTGATATGAACTTATCTATGTACAAAACCTGCACATATAGCACTGAACCTAAAATCAAGGTTAAAAAGAAAAAATAATTCTAGGTTGCAATCAATTCCTTCATTTTTGTTTGTTTGTTTGTTTTATTTTTCTGAAATATGGTCTAACTCTGTTGCCCAGGCTGGAGTGCAATGGTGTGATCTCCGCTAACTGCAACCTCTGACTCCTGGGTTCAAGCAATTCTTGTGCCTCAGTCACACGAATAGCTGAAAATACAGGCACATGCCACCCACCAGGCAAATTTTTCTATTTTTTAGTAGAGACGGGGTTTCACCATGTTGGTTAGGCTGGTCTTGAACTCCTGACCTCAAGTGATTTGCCTCCTCTCCCTCCCAAAGTGCTGGGATTACAGGTGTGAGCCACCACGTCCAGCCAATTCCATCTTAAAATTTGAAAAACAGAATGCTATTGTCTTCTGACATCTTTTTTATTATTGATGAGATCTGCTATAATTAGGTATTCTTTTGTCGCTAACCACTATTTCTTATTTGATAGTTTTGAATGTATTTGTCCTTGATATTAAGTAGGTTTATTAGAATGTATTAAAAGTGAAATTTTTTTTATTCAGTTTGATTTGATTTATTATTAATTTAAAACACTTTCCTCTCTTTCTCAAAAATTTAACCATTATAACTTAGAATTGAATCCCTCCCCAATTTTTGTGCTGACTCTAGAAATGCAGTTACACATTCGAGTTTTCTACTATCTCTCTGTTATATAATTGTGAGTAATTTTTTTTTCAGTTTTACATTTCAGTAGACTAATTATTCCTGTTTGTGCCCAGTTTACTATAGGGCTTTCCTATTAAAATTTACTATATCAGCTATAAATATACTTCAAAAATTTCATAGAAAAATGGAATGAGAGATAAAAATAAAAAATATAGACTTTATCTCTCAACAAAGTCTCCATCAAGTTCAACACACTTTTATAAGTGATTATACCAGCCATTTATTCCATTCCTGCAAAATGGAGGGTCCTAGGAAGTTTACTATGTCACTGCAGCCTTTTTTTTTTTTTTTTTTTAACATTACCAACTGGAGAAAAATGGGTGCTCTTGACAGATTTTTAAGATTAGGAAACAATCAAACAACAAGAACAATAACAAAAATTAGACCAAACAGGACTAACATAGATGCCTCATGAATTCCCATAGCAATTCACAAAGTTGCTCTTGTTTGATGAGAGGAGGAAGAGTTGTCTTAGAGGATGCAGACTTTCTCATGAAGCTTTTCTGGGCGTTTTTCAGACAAAACTTTGGCTAAGTTTCTGAAAACACTCCCATATTAAGCAGATATTATTCTTTGGCTCTCTAGAAAGTCAACACGCACAATACTGGTAAAGCGATTTTTTTTTCCTGTTACAAATTCTTCAAATAAATGATTTAGGATTTTGATCCCACGTGTTTAAAATTTCCATTGAAAGCTCTGCTGTTACATGCATCTGATCGAGGTGTAACAGTTCTGGCACCCATTGAGTAAAAAGTTTGCTCAAATTAGATTTTTCAGTCAGAATTGTGTACGCTGGACCAGTTGAGATGCCTTTGGTGCTGGGTATATTTTCTGCTATTAATTTCCAGTCTTCTTCAATTAGAATAATTTTTTTCCTCAATAATTAATATGGTCTGCTGTCACTAGCTTCATTTTCAATATTAACTTGTCCCTTTTGAAAATGAGTTTTCTGTTTGTAAATTGCCGATTTTTCTTAGCACTGTCCCCATAAATTTTTCAGAAAGCATCTGTGATTGATTTCACCATTCTTTCACCCAAACTTCACCATAAAATTGATGTTTCTTCTTGCTTCGATTTTGGCAGAATTCATGTTTTTCTAATAAGCACTCTTTCAAACTGATGTCTTATTCATTGTATTGCCTCAACAAGATCCTGCTTAGACATATTATAATAATTTGGTAAAAGTTTATTTTGATGCAAAAATTTTTTGAAGTTTAGGCACAGTTTTTTCATAATATATATTTTCCATGAACTTTTTGAGGACTTGTTATATTTTTAATTCAAATATTTTAATCGGTTAATTTTTATATAACTTGTCATTGATCAATAATTATGTGTTTTTATTCCAGAACTTCTTTGATTTTGAGACTCCTAGATGTCCACTAACAGACTTTAAGCAAAAGCAACATGTGTCATTTCCACCAATGGCCCATAAATTTTCCATCCATGCTTTCCCTTGCTCTTCCCCTTTTCTCTGGCCTTTAAAATGGTAATAGCAACCTATGAGCCCAACTACTAAAGACAAAAAAAAAAAAAATCCATAGGTCTAGGTCATTGTACAATTGTATATGTCAAAGCCAACACCAAACTAAAATTCTAATCCTCTACCGTTATGTGAGAAAGAAATACCCTTTTTTTTCCCTTTAACTAGTAATTCTTAGCTTGAAAACTCATCTTGCACTGGAGTGTTTCTCTTTTCCTCAAGATCATCCCTTCCTGTTTAGAATTCCGTGAAATCGTCTCAGCCCAGACCCAAGGATCCACAGATCAGAAATAGGTTATCCAGAAGTGTTCCAAACACTAGATGACAGTATCCCAGTCTTCAAACCAGCTTATTACTTGGCCAGAATTCAAGTTGTACTGAGGTTTTTATTCTCTCCACCACTTACAAGTAGTTTACTTTTCCAGCAAGTGAGCAATACTTTACCAACTATATTCATGTGGCTAGCCTGACTCTGTGACCCAAGCAGGAGCAAGTCTCTGTTCATATGCATAGGCTGAAATTCTAGATTCAACTATTGCTTCTGAGTCCAGCATCTGATGGGGAACATGGCTTTATTTCCTGGTGTAACTTCCCAAGTAATTATTGTTCATGTATTTTTTAATACTGTGATACTGCTTATTTCATGAACTATTTCCATGTATTTGTAGAAGTGAGAGCAGTTATTCCTGTGTATTTAACCTAACATCATGACTTCTAATAATTTTATGGTAAGCTCCATGCAGACATATATGCACAAGAAGATTTCTTTTAGCACTCCTTATAAAAATTACAAATCAGAAATGAAATAAATCATTGGCAGTAACAGTTTGCTTAAATTACACTATTCCATAGAAGAGAATACTGTATTCGTTTGTATGTATGCATACATACAAAAGTGATATCCAGTTGTTTTGCATTTTGTGCTCTTAAGTTACAGTTTCCAAAATTTATATGATAATACTTTTAATCTCAGAAAACAGGATAAAAAGTGAATTTTTTTTTTTTTTTTTTTTTTTTTTGAGACAGAATTTCGCTGTGTTGCCAGGCTGGAGTGGAGTGGCACGATCTTGGCTCACTGCAACCTCTCTGCCTCCCGGTTCAAGCGATTCTCCTGCCTCAGCCTCTCAAGTAGCTGGGACTACAGGCATGCACCATGACGCTGAGCTAAGTTTTGGATTTTTAGTAGAGATGGGGTTTCGTCATGTTGGTCAGGCTGGTCTCGAACTCTTGACCTCGTGATCCTCCCTCCTTGGGCTCCCAAAGTGCTGGAATTACAGGCATGAGTCACTGCGCGTGGCCAAAATGTGAATTTTCAATGGTAATGCCAGATTTTCATAGTAAAAATAGAGTCGGTAATAACTGGAAATATGCTTAAAAACACATGACTAAGATATTGTTTAGCTTGTGATCTGTTCATTCTACTGTTTCTGGCAAAAACAAACAAAACCAACACATATGCTTACTTACAACACTCCAGGACTTAAATCTAGGATACTGATCCTGCTACTTCATCTGGCATATATGTGACAAACAGATAGATCTTCCGTTATGCCCCAAGAGCCAAAAAACATGGGCTCTTACAAGCAAAGCAGTAAATTACTTGCCAACTTCTTGATGGTTTCATTAATGACCTGATAGATGTTAATAAGTAAATCAATTAAATATATAAAGTATACTAAGTTGGTGATAGTATGAAAAATTCAATGACTACAAAAGAAAGTAACAAATTGTTCAATGAACCATAGAAGGAAATTTGCCAATATAAACATACATTCCTTGGAAAACTCTAAGAGAAATAATAAATGAGAGTGGTGGAAAGAAGTATCAGGAAATAATTAGTTTGGAATCATTAGAGGATTATTTTTGGTCTCTTGTATGTTTAGAAGAAAATTACTATAAAAATTCTGTTTTGATCTATGTCTTAAAGAGACATATTTGAAACACAATCTAAAGGGTAATTATACAACTAAAGAAAATACTAGATTGGATTTATTTTAAAGCACTATATATAATCTAAGCTCCTTAAGGTCTGAGAAAATAATTCTTATTTTTATTTCCGAAGTGTCAGGCTAGTGCTCTCCATGTAGTATGTAATCACTAAAGTCATTGACACATTAAATAAAATTTATTGAAGTTTCTAGAAGTAAAAAATAGTAAAAACAATGATGTGAATGTGAAAAATAATAAACTTTCATTCAGAAAACCTAGCTTTATTGGATATAAATATTTTGTTCTCTAATTAGTATTTGTCTTATAGAAACTACCCTTTAAAATTGTTTAGATTTTACAAGATTTATCTTTGTTTCAATTTTTCCTGTGCCATGTACTTATTCATTCCTATTTTTAGTTTAAGAACTGGGACTAGCATGCCAGTCAGAATGGCAATTATTAAAAGGTCAAGAAACAATAAATGCTGGTGAGTCTGTGGAGAAATAGGAATGCTCTTGCACTGTTGTTGGGAAAATAAATTAGTTCAACCACTGTGGAAGACAGTGTGGCAATTCCTCAAGGATCTAGAACCAGAAATACCATTTGACTCAGCAATCCCATTACTGGTTATATACCCAAAGGAACATAAATCATTCTACTATAAAGACACATGCACGTGTATGTTTATTGTAGCACTATTTACAATAGCAAAGACATGGAGTCAACCCAAATGACCATCAATGACAGACAGGATAAAGGAAATGTGGTATATACACACCATGGAATACTTACTATGCGGTCATAAGAAGGAATGGCAGTAGGTCCTTTGCAGGGACATGGATGAAGCTGGAAGCCATCATTCTCAGCAAACTGACATGGGAACAGAAAAACAGACACCACATGCTCCCACTTATAAGTAGGAGTTGAACAGTGAGAACACATGGACACAGGGTGGGGAACAACACACATCGGGGTCTGTTGAGGGGTGAGGGGTGAGGGGAGAGAACCTAGATGACAGGTCAATAGGTGCAGCAAACTACCATGGCACACGTATACTTATGTGACAAACCTGCAAGTTCAGCACATGTATCCTGGAACTAAAAGTAAAACAAACAAACAAAAAAGAACTGGGAGTAGAAGTGTATTTCCCTTTCAAAGTGAATAATTTTAAAACCTGAAATTTCATAAGTCAGGTGCATTAGCACATTGGCATAGAATTTAACTTATGAACCCAATAACTGGCCTACTCTGTAAGGCTGGTGTATCCCTATGCTTTGGAGGCAAAACTAGCTTGAAGCTTTGCAGGTGAAGAGACAAAAGGAAAGAAAAGCAAGCATCCAAGTAGAGGGCAGCTATGTTTATGAACCCTGATGCTCGGCCAATAGATATTTTTGCGTAAAGTGGGGTCTGCTATCCATGGAAACATAAACCTAAATCATGTTTGTTAGGCAACTTCGATGGTGAGACACAACTGTAATGTAGAGTCTGACTCTAATGACACTCTTGGCAGCTTTTTAAGCTGCTTCAGCTAATATACATAAGTATTCACTCCGCAAGGGAGCATGCTAAGAACCAAAGGCATGCAGCTAGGGTACAAAGGTGAAATAAAAAAATGAACAGAAAACAAAATGCATATCCTCACCATGGAACACAACTTATTAAAAGTCCCTTCTTGATATGTGTCACATCAAATATCATCCTTCATTATTCCTAATTCCTGTAATTAATAAAGAATTTTGGATAATGGCATTCATTTTTTAAAGACAATACATTGGTATCAAACTACAGAATAAGCCAAATAAGTCACTTAAGTACAAGGTGATTTCTTTATATGTCATATTTGTTTATGATTTCATAAGATAAACATTTTGCACACAGCCTACATATTATATGCTTTGTATCTTATTTATAATATTCTCCCATGACTATCTATTTTATACTATTATAACCTGAGCTGCCTCTAAAATCATAATAAAGTGCGTTTTTGTAGTTATCTAGTTCTTTAATAGTTGAAACTGTGTCTACAACCAATTTTTATAATCCATAGAAAAAACAAATAATCATGGGCCCTATTTTAAAACTACATTCCATCAAAACACAATACATGTTAAAAGATTAACTAGAATTTATTTTTATTATTTATTTATTTTTAATTTCCACTTCTATTTTAGATATGGTAGTACATCTGCAGGTTTGTTACATGGGTATATTACATGATGTGGAGTTTGGGGTATGGATCCTGTTACCCATATAGTGAGCATAGTAACCAATAGGTAGTTTTTCAACCCATGCTCCCTCCCTCCCCACCCATTAGTCCCCATTATTACTGTCTTTATGTTAATGTCCACTGAATGCTTAGCTCCCACTTATCTAACACCATTAGTGAGAATGTAAATTAGGTCCATCACTGTAGAAAGCAGTTTGGAGATTTCTCATAGAACCTAAAACAGAGCTACCATGTGACCCAGCAATCCCATTACTGTGTATATGCCCAACAGAAAATAAATAATTCTACCAAAAAGACACATGCATTTGTATATTAATCTCTACACTATTCACAACAACAAAGACACGGAATTAACCAAGGTAACCATCAGTGGTGGATTAAATGAACTAGAATTAATAAAAGAAAATCTACCATCCTCATGACCTCAGTATTTCATTTATATTGTTTTATTGTGATAAGAACACTTAACATGAGATCTACCCTTTTAACAGATTTCTAAATGTACAATACAGTATTGTTATCTATAGGCACAATGTTGTACAACATATCTCTAGAACTTACTCATTTCCACAACTGACATTTTATACTGTCCTTTTCCACCAATGTGCCAGGCTCTGGCAGCCACCGTTCTGTTCTTTGATTCCATATTTTGAGTATTTGAAATATTGTGTAAAAGTGGAATTTGCCCTTCTGTGGCTGACTTATTTCATTTATCATAATATCCCTCAAGGTTCATCCATGTTGTTGCATATTGCAGAATTTCCTTCTTTAATGCTAAATAATACTTTTCTTTTCTTTTTCTCTTTTTTTTTTTTCTTTTTTTTTTTGAAACGGAGTCCTGCTCTGTCACCCAGCCTGGAGTGCAGTGGTGCGATCTCAGCTCACTGCAAGCTCCGCCCCCCGGGTTCAGGGCATTCTCCTGCCTCAGCCTCCCAAGTAGGTGGGACTACAGGCGCCCGCCACCACGCCTGGCTAATCTTTTGTATTTTTAGTAGAGACGGGGTTTCACCGTTTTAGCCAGGATGGTCTCCATCTCCTGATCTGGTGATCCACCTGCCTTGGCCTCCCAAAGTGCTGAGATTACAGGCGTGAACCACTGTGCCCAGCCAAGGCTGAATAATATGCTATTGTATGTGTATGCCACTTAAAAAAATCAATTTGTCCATCAATAGACATTTAGCTTGTTTCTACATCTTGGTTATTGTGAATAGCACCACAAGGCACATGGGAGTTCTATCTCTTCAAGATCCTATTTTCAACTTCTGTGAACAAATACCCAGAAGTGGGACTGCTAGATCCTAAGGTAGTTTTATTTTTAAATTATCTGAGTAATTTTCCTACTGTTTTCCATGGCAAAGGCACAATTTTACAATTACACAGTGTACAAGGTTCTGATTTCCCCACATCCTGGCCAAAACTTGCTGTCTTTTTTTTTTTTTTTTTTGATAATAGAAAAAGTAATAACCCAATTAAAAATCAAACAAATCATTTAATAAACATTTCTCCAAAGAAAAAAACAAATGGCCAACAGGTGTATGAAAAAAATGTTTAAAATCACTAATCATCAGGGGAGTGAAAATCAAAACTGCACCCTGTCAAGATGGCTATTCTTGCAACCTCGGTTTCAAATACCTCACAACCTCAAGCCATTTTCCATCCAAAAAACTCACTTTATTAATATTCCCATCAAGTCCATAATACTTTGATTTCCTCGTGATGACCAACCCGTTGATCTCTCCACTTTCACTGCCCATCACAACTATCATGTTTTCATTTCTCTTACTGTAAAGCTGATTCCATTGCTAGTCATTTTTTATGGAAAATGTTAAATTTTTTAACTTTTAAGTTCAGAGGGCCATGTGCAGGTTTGCTTCATAGCTAAGCTTGTTATGGGGGTTTGTTGTACAGATTGTTTCATCATCCAGGTATTAAGCCTAGTACCCGCTAGTCATTTTTCCTGATCCTCTCCCTTTTCCCACTCTCCACCCTCTGAAAGACCCAAGTGTTTGTTATTCCCCTCTATGTGTCCATGTGTTCTCATCATTTAGCTCCCACTTATAAGTGAGAACATGCAGTGTTTTTCTGTTCCTGCATTAGTTTGCTAAGTATAATGGCCTCCAGCTCCATCTGTGTCCCTGCAAAGGACATGATCTCATCTTTTTTATGGCTGCATAGTATTCTGTGGTGTATCTCTCGCACATTTTCTTTATCCAGGCTACCACTGATGGGCATTTAGGTTAATTCCATGTCTTTGCTATTGTGAATAGCGTTGCAATTAACATATGCACGCATTCAACAAAGGTCTAATATCCAGTACCTATAAGGAACTTCAACAAATTTACAAGGAAAAACAAACAACCCCATAAAAAAGTGGTCAACCGATATTTCAAAAAACGACATACATGTGGCCAATCATTATATGAAATAAAGCTCAACACCACTGATTATTAGAAAAATGCAAATCAAAACCACAATGGGATATCATCTCACACTAGTCAGAACGGCTACTATTAAAAAGTCAAAAAATAACATGCTGATGAGGTTGCAGAGAAAAAGGAAAGCTTATACACTGTTGGTGGAAGTATAATTATTTCAATCATTGTGGAAGATAGTGTGGTTATTCCTCAAAGACTTAAATACAGAAATGCCATTCGACCCAGCAATCCCATTTCTGGGTATATACCAAAAGGAATATAAATCAATCTATTACAAAGACACATGCTAGTAATTTTACTATCACTTGCAAATACAAATTCTTTGTCTTCTGTTTTTTCTTTTGTACTCATTTGATAAAACACCAGCCTAGTTTAACCAACTCCAACAGAAATAGTGTATACAGTTATTTCCCATTTCCTTTAAAAGAGAATTCCCTTTTTTCTGTTATAGCCATACCATTCATTATATCCAGGTGATTTAGGTAAAGCTGACTCTAGCCCAGAAGAAGGTCTTAATTAGACTAAGCTAATCATATTTTCCCAATCCAGTGACTGGAAAGAGGTTGAAACATGAAAATATGACTCTTTTGGCTAATGAAAGAGCATTATCTGCATGGCTTCTGGAAGCAATTTCTTCACATTTACAGAGCCAGTGGTGTTATGACACCTCTTCTTTATCTCAATGCTTGCACTTGGTTCCTAAAACTGTGGCAGGCATTTCGCAACTATGAGGGGAGCTAGTCATAGAAAAGTCAACACCAGGAGAAAGCCATGTGGACTTAGGTTACTGTGAATCACTGACTTAACCAATCCTGGTCCAGTACAATGTTGGGACTTTGTTTTAATAGAGAAAATAAATCTCCCTTTTAGATTAAGTTGGTTTGGAACTTTGTCTTATGTGTGGCCAAAAGTATCCTGAGAAACCCGAGATACTAACCAGCAAGGAATCACATACTTTTAGTTTCACTTTCAAATTATGATCAATAACTTTGGATAGGTACTATACACTATTCCACATTCTTCTGGTAATTTTACTTTCCTACTGGCTCAAATTGCTATTTTATCCATCTGGTTTTTTAAAAAGATGATCATTTTCATAGCTCCACTCACTCTACTGATAATCTCATCAAAAATCCCTCATTTTTACGTTACCATTTTTAGCCCTATCAATATCTGCATCCAGCTTCTTCTTCTCTCTTGTTACATCTTAAGAAAAGTTTGTGCTCCTATAAAATCCCAAACCCGTCACTTGAATTCTAGACACCCATCACTCATGCTTTCTTCTCTGAATCTAATTTCTTCACTTGCGTTTATGGAAAAAAAAAGGTGTTTTCTATATTGTCTCTCTATCATGTCAAATGCAATCTTCAACTTACCTTTATTTGGCTTATGTCCCCAATCATTAACTGATACTAATCTAGTAAAGTCACTGATAACCTTCATAAGTCTAAACTCAATATATAGTTTTATGTCATGTTATCAAAATTTTCAGCCATGTCTGATACAGTTGGCCACTTTATCTTTCCTTAAAAATGTTCCTTTCTCAGCCATGATATCACTACTCTTATGCTTATTTTCCTATTTCAGTAGTAATTTAAAAAAATTCTTCTGTGTATCTTCCTCCATTATACCTTTGAAAACTGAAGTTTCTCAGAGCTCAGTCTGGACCTTCTACTCTTCTAAATGTATGTACATTCCCTAGGTAACAGGTGACCTCATTCATTCTCATAACTTTTTCCCCCTGAATCACAGGCTGCTCACACAGACACATACATACAGTTTTTCTTCCTGCAATTTGTAACCTACTTAGTACAAAAACATATAATAAAGAATTTTTCACAATCTCTGGATAATGAGGTTCCTCAAAAAAGATCTTATAATTTATCTTTTCTACAACTAAATCTATACAATCTCCCTAGGTTATTTCATTTTTTACCCATAATCAATATTGTCATCGTCTTGATAATGTGCATTTACAAAAATCTCTAGTCAAGAGTCACGGATTTAAATACTATTGCATTTTGACAATATTCAAATGCATATTTCAGTACCTCTGAGTTCCTGGCCTATCCACAACTCTCTGCTTCATGTCCTCACTTGGCTATCTCATCAAAATCTTTTTTTTTTTTTTTTTTTTTTTGGCGGTGGGGGCGTTGAGGGGCAGACAGGGTCTCGCTCTGTTGCCCAGGCTGGAATGCAGTGTTGCAATTTTGGCTCCCTGCAGTCTCCACCTCCCTGCAACCTTTGCCTCCCAGCATCAAGTGATCCTTCTGCCTCAGCTTCCTAAGTAGCTGGGACTACAGGCACGCGCTACAACGACCGACTAATTTTGCTTTCTTCAAGGAGACGGGTTTTTGCCATATTGCTTAGGCTGATCTTGAACTCCTGGATTCAAGCAATCCTCCCACCTTGACCTACCAAAATACTGGGATTACAGGTGTGAGTCACTGCAGCCAGCCGAAATCTTACATTTAACATGATTAAAGTGAAAATCTGGAAATTCAGAAAATATTTATCTCAAACCTAATCTTTTGTTAATCTTCCCTGTTCAGTTGGGGATACTACAACTGACCTAACTACTGAAGTAAAACTACTGGCAGTCATTTTGACTCCTCCCTTTTCTTTGTCTTTCTCACACAATCTATTAATACATCCAGTTGGTTGGTTGTATGTCAAAATTGTATCAGGTATCATTCACTTAAATCCATTTCATGTGTCACCATGATAGTCCCATACATCACCTACATATTTCAAAAACCCCCTAGTTTTTCCAATTTTCTTCACATACTTCAGTATATTATATATATATAACAGTCAATCAAAGAAAAAGGAATCCTTTTCAACCCAAATTAGATTACACCGCTACCCTACCCTAGATCTTTCCATAGCTTCCTCTTCACATTTCAGTTACAATGAAACCTAAACTTTTTGACAGGCCTTTACAACGCTGCGTAATTTGGCCTGTTTCTTTTCTAGTTTTGCACCAGACTTCCTTCAATAGCTCACTAAACCCCAGGCACCCTCGTGTTCTCTAAGTTTCTGTAACAGTTCAAACTACTTCCCATCTAGGGAATATTGAGATTGCAATTCCTTGGAATGCTTTCTCACTGATTTTTTACATATCTGTCTCTTCTTATTCCCATGGGTCTTGTTTTAAATGTACCCTCTTTGAGAAGCATTTTTTTTGGATTCCATGTTAAGTAGCTTAACCTGACCCACCAAAACTTCTCAAGCATAACAACTCAGTGTTTTATTCAAAGTACTTATCATAATCTAAGGATTTTACCCACATTTGTAGACTGCTTTATTGTCTGTCTTCCTTACTAGAATAGAAGTTCCATGTGGTTGGAGGTCTTGTCAGTCTTTCTCCTCTGTGTGAATGACTAGCACATAGAAGGTGCTTCACAAAAAGTTGTGGAATTAACGATTAAGTATTAAGACTCACTTAGCTTATCTATGATCCAAAGAGAAACACGCAGTGATACACCTTTTAGAAAAATGCTCTTATAGCTCTCCCTGAATAACTTGAGATACCACCTCTCCGTCAATACCCTGAGATACTCTCATTTCTAGCTCTTAACTTCTCATGCTACCTTTTAATATTCTAATACTCAGGGATTATTTATATTTATTTAAACTATGTCTTATCTTAAAAGGAAATTTCAAAATATCTGAAGTACCTTTACAAAATAATATCAAGAAAATTTTACATTGAGAAAAATCAAAGTTAGGAGTTTGCCTCAAAGAGGAAATAATATATCAATAACTATCACTCAGTGAGAATTTACTTCATATACGCATTATAGTAATAACTACTCATGCTATCCTTTATCATCTTTCCATCATTCAGCTTATAATATGGGTGATTTATCCAAGTGTTTCAAAATAGGGACACTTAGGTTTATAAAAATTAAGTAATACAGAAAACTATACAGCTAATGAAGTATGGACATCCCTGAAGTCTGTGTGCTGAAACTATTATGCTGTATTTGTCACTATGTTACGCTGTTTTTCAGTAAGGGGGGAAAATCCAATGAAGCCAGATATGGCAAGTTCTACATATCCACTTATTCAACATCCATTCTTGCATCTTTTTTAGCTTATCTCTCTGTAAAGTAGAGGCTGAAAAGCTAAAAACAGCAATCCCTAGACTGCTTTGTGATACCAAAGAGAAGTTTGATGGAGCAAAATGAGGCAGCCTCTGGCAGGGAGATCTGATCCTCTGGCATGTTTAATCACAGAGGTCTATTTTTCAGGGGCAGCTGTAGCAGTTCCGTTATCCAGTTCCTAATGTCACAAGTGTTAAGTGACAAATGTGGCAGCAGTGATGTGTCTCTTTAGAAAACGTTGCCCTGGCCAATCTAAGGTATTTATGAGATAACAGTTACTACCTAAATTAGGTAGAATGCATTATTGTTGCACTAAGTACCTCAACTGATTTAGTAATTGTTACTAGAAATACATTGCTACAAGTAACAGAAACTAAATTGGAGTTTAATGGAGAAAGTGGAGAGATGAAAATTCCGGTTTTGGACACCAGACTCAAGAAAGCTGAACACACTTTCTATACAATGGAATATATTTGGATTAAATTGTCACTTGATATACTTTGTAAAGCAAACTATATGCTGACTGAAGCTATACTATTTAAAAGAGTAGGGATTGATTAGAATATTGGCTAGTGCTGGCTCTTATTGCCACCATTAGGAAAATTCTACAAGAGTAAGATGGACCCAAGTGAGAAGTAAATAGCCTGCAAGCACAGATGGAGGGAAATGCCACTTAGATAAGGAAGCACTCTCTGCCCACAGCCTGACATTTATATTGCCAGAGAATCCTATAATTTGAAGACTTAGAAAAAGAAAGAATAAAAGCAATTTTAATACTTTACATAGAAGCCATTGCAAGGATAGCAAAGCAACATACTTAGCAAGAGATAAACTCATAGGCAGCCAGACAAATGGAGCTCATCTGACAGCAAAAATGAGAGTAAGGGTGTAGCCTCTTTCCAGGTATATTATTTTTCAATTATCCCAAGTCAATGAACATAAAGACCCAGTCAGTAACAAGGATATTCAATGTCAAAAATTTTTATGAGATCTTTAGCTATAGTTACTCCTACGGGATACTGACTAGAAACAAGTAATCTATGAATGCTTTAACGGAACTGTATAGCGACCACACACCCTGTCTGGACTGCAAACTTTCATGACTATCATTACTCCACTAAAATTTTCACCAAATAATTACTACACTCTTCCAACACACAACCACAGGTAGTAGTTTCTGAGAGCTGTACAAGAGCTCTTCAGACTTTTGAAGTATCAGATCTGTACCACATCTGAGAGGGCAGAGCCAGGGAACACAGAAACTGAATGAAGGAGTAAAATACTGCCTGACCAAGAACTCACACTGCTCTTGGTTCAGGGAGTCCTTGTCATTCCTGATCCGTAAGATTTGAGAGATGCAAGATCAGTAACCTCTCTGTATTTGCTTAATCCCATCTGTTCCTGGATTAAATTTCTCAAAATAGCTAATCTATTTCTTCTTAAATATTGTACATGTTTTGGGGACAGATACTTTGTCTTCTAGGTAATACAATGCCAGATAAGCAGGAACTGGTAGTTGTTCTATTGTTGAGTTTACATGTCACCAAGATCACACACTTCAAACTCTGAGTTGGATGGCATAACTAGATGAGAGTTTGAGGTATCTCTACTGGAAAAGAGGTAATTACATTACACCATTTAAGTGAAGAAGGCTTAGAGAACGTTAAGTGTTAGGTAGCCAATGTATGAACTATCGAAAATGTTGTTAAGATTCCTATCAAGTATCAATTTTCATCTTTCTCATTAAGGGACCTCCTAATTTTTTTTATGTGGGAGTTGGCAATGAACACACACACACACACACACACACTCACACACAGTCATATTTCTCAGTACTTTGCTGCTTGCTTTCTGAAATAGGAAACAATTCTGGTCAATGAGAAAAGATTAAACTGTGCTGAGGATTTCTGGGAAATTTTTGCTTTAGTGCATTAAATAATCTCTGACAATAACTCACCATAAATTGCCTCCATTTCTTTATATAAATGTTCCATCATATACCATGAGATGAAGTTTTATTTATCTTTTCTTGAATCTGAGAAGGTTTTAGTGACTGATTTGGCTATTGGAATATAGCAGAAGTTACATCCAGGAACTCGTGAGACTAGGTCTCATAAAACCTTTCAGTGACAAAAAGTTTATTGATAACACGCTGCAGTAATGTAGTAAATAGAAATGGTCCAACTGAATTCTATATCAGGATAAGGAGATTTCTGGGCAGAATGTTGAAATTGCCAATTGGTTTCTGTTAGATGCATAACATTAGGTACTTATGGAGAGAATGACATTTTTAAAAAGATAATATTCAGTGGTTTATAGAAAAAATGAGAGGAAAAATTTTAAGACTTACCATGTTCAAAAATAAAATTATTTATCATCCCTAGTTTCTCCAAGTAGCAAAATTTTTCTCAAAATAAGAAATAGCCTCAGAGTAAAACTCAATCCCAAGGTGTTTTCTGTAATGCATGACATCAGGGTAGAGTTAACTTCAATAGAGCAATTAGAGGACCCTTTATTGACACCTTGGAAACATTTATGACAGGGCTGCAACCGGGAAAAAGGCATCTGTGAATATGAAGGAGAATTTTAAAGACTCTCTCAACTAGACAACAGGGCTCCTAGGAATCTTAAGGCTGGGAATCCACAGTATCAAGACTCAAATCCTACAATGAAGAGGAATCTATCTGACAAAAAATAAATTGTGGGGCTGGCATTTGTCTAATGGCATGAACCTCAATAAGACTGAATTAAAAGTTATAGAAGCAGTTCAGATTTTTTTTTTTTTTTCCAAAAGAGCCATTTGGGACTCAAACTTTTTCTAGGAGAAAGTCGGCTGAGAAAGATATTTAGCAGCAAACACAGGCCATTGCTAATGGAAAAGAAAGAAGTGTAGGGCACAAAGCCAGGTGCCTAGAAGGCAAAGCAAAGTGACATAGAGACACATTCTCTGGGGCAGGACCGGGCCCCAATCAAGGAACTGGTGACATGTGCTCAGTTAGACTTCAGAATTGCCATCGATGAGGGACTGCTATCTGTCTTTTGCCAGAGCACAGTCTTTTTTAAAATTGATTTTTTGTCAGTTTCATAGCCTTGTATCACCATTGTAATATTGAGCATTCAGTTGAGAAGATAACCTATTGTGTTACTGAGCAGGTAACTTGTCTCTTTGGTTCAAAATTCTTCTGTTAAAAACAAACTATGTTTGAGGAATTGTACCTGAGAAGTTGGACCCTCATTTCCCCTTGAACTTCACTTGAATGATGAATCCTAGGCTTCAAACCTTAGTTGATTTTGCATGTGGGAGGAACATGGATACTGGTAGGCAGAGCGTATAGTGGTAGATAGTCTCCAAAAATAGTCACCATTGAATCCTTTCTCTGTGCTCACATATGCTGTATTTCACACGATGAGGTGGCATCTAATTTCCTTCCTGTGAGTTTGAGCTCACCTTAGTGATTTGCTTGACCAGTAGAATGTGGCAGAAGCAATATTCTCAAACATGTAAAACCAGATTATAAGAAGACTTGCCACTTTCACTTTAAATGCTTACTGTTGGGAGGCTTTCTCTTAGAACCCAGCTGCCACGCTATGAGAAGTCAAAGCTGTGTGTAGGCATTTCAGCTGAGCTCCCAGCCAACAGCCAATATCAACTCCCAGCCATATGGCTGAGTCATCTTGGACTTCCAATCCAGCTGAATATTTAGACAATTCTAATCGCAGACACAATCTGACTGTAATCAGATGAGAGATCCCAACTGAGGAAAGCAAGTTAAGCTTTGTCAATACACAGAATAAAATATGATGATAAATGTTTTCAGCTACTAAGTTTTGAAGACTTTTATGTGAAATAATAGGTGCCTGAAACAGCTGTTCAAAGAGCCAACTATATTTCTTTCATTCTTGCCTCCTTCCTTTTGCAAAAAAAGGCAGGATGGCTAGAATTCAAACAGTCATCTTAAGAGCATAAAGAAAATACCAAAGCATTTTTAGAGACCTTGAGCCTGGATCCCCTGAGCTATTAAGAAACACTAGCAACCACAAACTCCCTGAATTCAAGATATTAGAAAAACACAATTTCCTATTTGTTTTTTTGGTTACATGTAGCCACAAAACCAAACTGATACTCCAGGGATAAAGTGAATACACAAAATGATATTATACTATCTTGTACTTTGATAAACAGAGGCTTCTGGTTCAGCTCCCAAGTTTTGTGGACAAAAAGAAAGAACCAGCCTTATAATTACAAACTCCTCAGAGCATGTAAAGTAAAAATAAAACTAGCTGCTCAATGGAAATCCCAAAATTTTTGATACTGAAGTAAAATATTTCTCAAAATTCTTTATAAAAGATATATGCTGTGATATAGTGTACAACTTACCCGTTAATAACACATTGAATATACCCTTATCTTTCAGAGTTATATATTTGATAATATCTCTGTTCAGCAGTGGCATAATGACAGATAGTTAAAAGAAATTCTACAAGAGGAAAACAATGTAGTCAACTTGTATAGCTGTTGGCAGTCTGAATTAACCCATGGACAAAATTCAGAATAGAGAAATTGGTGATGAGTGATTTCTGTCACCAGTCTTTACAAAAACATCTTGCTAGTGAGCTTTGGGTAAATGAATCTGATAAAATCTTACAGTGCAAACATTACCTGTTACCGAAGATTAACTCAAATGCTTAGATGGAGATAGAGTTAAAATTCTGTGATGGAAATTGGAGAGCCTAATTAGTGTATGTGCCTGGATGGAAGGCCCCAATTCAATCTGGAAATTGACTCAGATAGTACCCAGTAGAAGAGTAAAGACTTCTCATAGAACATTTCTGTTCATTTCACCAAAAAAAAAAAAAAAAAAAAAAAAGACATGGCAAACTGAGATGTTAATGGTCTAGTTCATAGAATATATGTCCAATAATTTTAACTTGAAAAAATTAATTGGGTATTGCTAATTTCCTTATTTGATTGTACGTATATACGAGCAAGGTGTTGCTTGGGGTATGGAAGGTGATGGAGATGCTAAGGGAAGATAGCGTGTCTTCTGGCTTGCACACTTGAATGAATGTTGGTGCCCTTCATTGAGATTGGTAACACAGAGTAAGGGTAGTTTGTGTAAGGATGATAATGACCATCAGTTTGATGTATCTCTGGGCCATCCATGTGGGGTGGAAGATATATATATATATATATATATATATATATATATATATGTGTGTGTGTGTGTGTATATATATGATTTGTATATAGAAGCTTGAAAATATGGATTTTAAACATCAGATAAAAATCTAAGGAAATCCACATTTCTGATTAACCTGTTGTCCAAAATAGCATTAATGTTCCCCTCAGCTTGACTGAACTGTAGACAGGCTTCTATCTAACTTGTGGCCACTTACCTACTTTTTTGCTTTTTTTGAGTATACACCTTAGACAACGTAATTATAAATTTACTATTTGCCCATTTCAGACGTAAATACTTTTTAAATCTTCTTGCCAAATTTAGAACCCTGGCATAGTTTCCTCAAGGACCAAAAAGCCATCTTTTTGAAGTCTAAATAAATGTCGAGGAAGATAGCACCGGCAGTTTCTGTGATAGAGTTTACGACAGTTTATGATAGATGGTAGTTTTGCAACTTGGCTCCTACCTTCCTGAAGCCAAGTTGCAAAACTATCCTCTATCACAAAGATGTGAGAAGTTTAGTTTTCCATTGGGTAAAGACAATTAGCTAACAAACACAGGTGTCCTATGATTCTCCCCCATTATCCTCCAGTACATTTTGGCCAGGTACCCCAGTGCTGAAAAGACATTCCTGCCTTTTGTTCCAGAGAAGTTGAGTTTAGATTCAGTTCTGGGATTTCACCATTGCAACAGCCTTGAATAAAATATTCTTTGACTGTTTAACTTTGGTGCAACGTTTTATTTGAAGCTGAATTAATATCATAATTGAAGTAATGGGTGGTTATGACCAGGAAAGGCTATTAGTGCAAAGATGAGAAGATCTAGGAGAAACATAAGAGGCAAAGAGATCCATAAATACAAAGAGATACAAACAAAAGGAGAACAAAGAAAAAAAAAAAAAACCCAAACAAATAAAAAAGGATATTAGAGAAGCCACGGAAAGATACTGATTGTTTTTATAGGTTGTTTCATAGACTATATTTTGGGAAAGGTTGTCTTAGATGGCATTAAAATTTACCCTTCAGTTAACTAAATCATTGTGTACCAAAGTAAACTAAATGATTGTATAAGTAAACTAAATGATTGCATACAAACAGGATTATTTTGCTTCTCTGAAATGAATTTTACTGGATTATATTGTAGTGTAAGTACATCTAGTGTAAGACATGCCGGTATGTGTTAAAAGGCATTATGAGGGCCGGGCGCGGTGGCTCACGCCTGTAATCCCAGCACTTTGGGAGGCCGAGGCGGGCGGATCACAAGGTCGGAGATCGAGACCACGGTGAAACCCCGTCTCTACTAAAAATACAAAAAATTAGCCCGGCACCGTTGCCGGCGCCTGTAGTCCCAGCTACTCGGGAGGCTGAGGCAGGAGAATGGCGTGAACCCGGGAGGCGGAGCTTGCAGTGAGCCGAGATCCCGCCACTGCGCTCCAGCCTGGGCGACAGAGCGAGACTCCGTCTCAAAAAAAAAAAAAAAAAAAAAAAGGCATTATGAGAAAGATGTGCGTGATAGTCTTCTGAGGTTACTATAAATATATTGAGGAAAGTGTTCAGTACTTTATACCGTGGGATCTCCTTACATTACTCCTTGAGAACCTTGGAAAACAAATTTCCCTCTGGTTTCTGTACTAGCAATAATTGAACAGCATTTGCCTCTCTCTTGAATGAAATTTATGGCACATTTTTAGCAACTTATATCATAGATGTGAGACCATGAAATTATGCTGTGACCTTATTTTCCTACTTTTTCTTTGTGCCCCAACTTTCTCACCTCCTCAAATTGATTCTTTTTTGTTGAACGTGCATTTATAAACAAACTTTTCATTTTTTTTGGAAACAAATGGAGATTTTTCCATTAGCAAAAATAAATTTTCTGAACTTATTTAGCAGGCCATTTGACTGCATTCTAGCTGTTTTCTTTGGGCAAATTCTGCAATTTTTCTGAGCTTTAGTATCCTTATATGCAAAAATAGGGATAATAATCCCTCCCTCAAAGTTGTTGTGAGGATTGAATGAATTAACAAATCTAAAATATTTATCACACTAGTATTCAATTAGTCTTAACTATTAATTGTATGTGGAAAACTGTGGACTGTGAAAAAAGAAACAATGAAGATAAATAAGATGGAAAAAATAATGGGGCCAGAAATTAATATAAGGTATGGTCATTTCTGAACTCTGCTTTAGATCACAGTGTGATTATCTACACACTGACAGAAGTTCCCCATTTGGAGTTGCAACAGAATCACTCATGGAGCTTTATAACTGTTACAGATGTTTAGGCTGCTCCTTATGACAATATAACATTAATCCTCAAGGGTTGGGCCAGTACATATATGTTACAAAATATATATTTTCATAGGCTAGGGACCATCACAATTCCTAAACAAGTTATCTTGCTCTTCAGTACTCCTATGAAGCGTCCCTTTGGTCCTGCTAACAGTTTTTTGGCTTTCAGGTCCTTAGATAAATTTTTTTTTTTTTTTTTTTTTTTTTTTTGAGATGGAGTCTTGCTCTGTCACCCAGGCTGGAGTGCAGTGGCCGGATCTCAGCTCACTGCAAGCTCCGCCTCCCGGGTTCACGCCATTCTCCTGCCTCAGCCTCCCGAGTAGCTGGGACTACAGGCGCCCGCCACCTCGCCCGGCTAGTTTTTTTTGTATTTTTTAGTAGAGACGGGGTTTCACCGTGTTAGCCAGGATGATCTCGATCTCCTGACCTCGTGATCCACCCGTCTCGGCCTCCCAAAGTGCTGGGATTACAGGCTTAAGCCACCGCGCCCGGCCCTTAGATAAAATTTTATACCAAAGACAGCAGAAAAGAGTTAAAGGTAAATAAACTGTGCACAGATATTCATTGTAGGTGCCCTTGTTAGGAATAACGTTCAGTGCCTTGATAGGCAACTCAATCAGAAGCAATAAGCAGTAGACTCCTGTGGATACAAGAAATAAAATTTATGAAGCTACCCTTATCCATAAAAGGCTATTTTATTCATAGAAAGTTAAAATAATAAATGTATGTGCTATTTTAAAATAATTCACATATCTTGAAAATGGGATATTAAAGTTCACTAGGAAATACAAGTCAAATAACTGGGATGCTTACTTTCGGAGCTAACCTAGATGTAGTCTAAGAATAAAGTAATTATCAGCAGAAATGATGCAGACTTTGTCTTTTCTGAAAGATTATACCTATTGATTTTACCTTAGGATTTAGGATTTGTTACATCCATAGCTCTAGGTATATTGTATGGCAGATCTGACAAGCCAAGTACAACTAATCAAAAGTCACATTTGTTGCTTGGAAACAGGTAAATCTGCAGACTTCCTGGACTCCCTGACTACACTGGGACTAGTCTACCTAAACATTAGCTTATTTATTCATGAGAAACTATCGGTCCATGAGAAGTTTCCTAGTACTGGGAAAACAATGTTAAAAAATTTGTGAGAGGGTCCAGTTAGAAGGTGGAAAGATACATTTCTTTATGAGGCTGCTGGAAGAGCACAATCTATCCTATTACAAAACAAAAACAAAAACAAAAACAAAAAAATAAAAACCGATAGCTAGAGCAGGAAGTCTCGCTCTGTCACCCAGGCTTGAGTGCAATGGAGCGATCTCAGCTCAGTGCAACCTCTGTCTCCGGGGTTCAAGTGATTCTCCTGCCTCAGCCTCCCAAGTAGCTGGGATTACAGGAACCGGCCACTACGCCCGGCTAACTTTTGTATTTTTAGTAGAGACGGGGTTTCACCATGTTAGTCAGGCTAGTATCGAACTTTATATTTTAGGGAGGGAGCTTGAACCCGGCATGGATGAATAACAATATATTCGTTAAGAAAAATACATGAAACAAGGGAATAGTAACCAAAGTCTGGGGCTTAAACATTCTCATACTTCCTGCTTTGGAGACAAAGAATGAGAAAAAGTCAGCTGTCAGCCAAAGCTGCATGCTATGTCAAGAACTTTCTTCCGGTAAGGGAGTGAGAAGAGTCGGAGGATGAAATGAACTTCCACGCCATTTTAGGTAAGTAATAATACGTGCGGGCCCAGATTGACCTAAAAAGAACCCTGACAGATTAAGAGAAGAAACTATCAGAGTTGTTTTGCTTACTTTGCTTCAAAAAGCCTATTTAAGAAAAACCTAGTAATTTCAACATATTCCTGGTGAAAAACCTAGTAATTTCAACATATTCCATGGGTACTGAAGGAAATTGCATGGTAAGAATGAAGAGAAGTGCAATTAAAAACACATATACTAGAATCTGATGCGAAAATAGAGCCAGAACACCTGGTATAGGTCCTATACTGTGGCCGGGCGCGGTGGCTCAAGCCTGTAATTCCAGCACTTTGGGAGGCCGAGACGGGTGGATCACGAGGTCAGGAGATCGAGATCATCCTGGCTAACACGGTGAAACCCCGTCTCTACTAAAAAATACAAAAAAACTAGCCGGGCGAGGTGGCGGGCGCCTGTAGTCCCAGCTACTCGGGAGGCTGAGGCAGTAGAATGGCGGGAACCCGGGAGGCGGAGCTTGCAGTGAGCTGAGATCCGGCCACTGCACTCCAGCCCGGACGACAGAGCGAGACTCCGTCTCAAAAAACAAAACAAAACAAAACAAAACAAAAAACACATATACTAGAATCTGATGCGAAAATAGAGCCAGAACACCTGGTATAGGTCCTATACTGTGGATCTACAATGGGATCTTTTGATGGGAGATGCAGCAGCCATAGTTTCTTACCAGCCAGCCATAGAAGTTTTAGAGACAGTTCCTCCCCAAATTTCCTCTCTTCTACTTTTACCTCCTGTCATGTAACAAGTGACTGACATAGACAGGCAAAATATGTTAAAGATGATGAATTTAAAATATTCAATTTTTAATGTAAGAAATGGTAAGAATTAATGGAAATAACATCCATCTTAGCAAATCAAGCATCAACTGGTGTTGAGAGTACTTTTTGCTTGATTCTTCTAAGGCACAGAATATAAAGCTGTTCATTTTAAAAGTCTTTGAAAATGATGGGATAGCCAGAGGGGTAGTTAGGGAAATAATTACTCTAATTGCCCATTTTCATGGAGTGGATCATTTCACTGTCTTCGTCCCTTCATTTATTTCCTTATAAGCTATTTTTCACCTCCCAACTTACGACAAAACAATCTTTTCTTTATTGCTTCACTTAATGGAAGTCGTTAGAGAATTTTAAAAAATAGAAAAGTAAATAAGGTGAAAATGATAAAACTATAATGAGTAAATTAAAATGAATATAATTCAAACTAAAGTACCAAAGAAAAGTTACTCCAAAACCTGTTCTTTCTTCCCATTTATTCTCCTGAGCTATAGACTCAACTATACCAGCTTTACTGATCTCTAATTCCTAGGTTTGGCTAATACCAATAATACCACTAAAAGGAGGTACCAAATGGGAAAGGAGAATAACAACATGTTTTTATTATATCTAAGGTATCACCAGTTATTTTTAAATGTACATATAGAGTTTTAGGGTTTTAGATAAAAATCCTAACAACTTCATCAGCATGCTTGTTATGTATCTAATGAAGCTAAAATTTGGCCTATCAACTTTGTAGGTGATTTTGTAGATGCATTACCACTTTAATAAAAATGTGGCTTATTATGATAATTATAACTAGATTTGCAGTATAGGGATGACTATATGAAAATAATAAAGGAATTTTCAATAAACATGACAACATTTCCATGTCCAGTTGAAGGGTGTCCTTTTCAAAGTAGTCATCTAGAGAAATTGTATATTTCTAATTAAGTTGGTGTCGGTGCTGCATCCCCTTTAAAAGCTACTTGGATACCATTTATGAAAATGATCCTTACTTTAAGTTGCCTTACTTCCCAGAATTTTTTTTTTTTTTTTTTTTTTTTTTTAGACAGAGTCTCGCTCTATCACCCAGGCTTGAGTGCAGTGGCACAATCTTGGCTGACTGCAACCTCCATCTCCCAGGTTCAAGCGATTCTCTTGCCTCAGTCTCCCAAGTAGCTGGGACTACAGGTGCACATCACCATGTCCAGCTAATTTTTATGTTTTTAGTAAAGACAGGGTTTCACCATGTTGGCCAGGATGGTCTGAATTTCTTGATCTCGTGATCTGCCCGCCTCGGCCTCCCAAAGTGCTGGGATTACAGGAGTGAGCCACTGTGTCTGACCACTTATCAAAATTCTTACTCTTTGATTCTTACTTCTAATTAATGTTAATGAAAAAGCTAGCTTATAAATGATAGCGGTTATTAAATAGTCATTATTTCCAAGATACTACAGTATATGATGTTTTCCATGTCATAATATATAAGGTATGGGGCCAAATTTAATCCAAACGTGTTCTGTGCTAATAACATTTTAAATTAGGGATATTTAATACACAATATCTGTAGGTTTGGCTTCTCTTGGAAATTAAAAACTAAGAGTTAACAACACAGGCAAGTATTTTCTCATGGTAACTATTAGTGGAATCTGAAGAGAGACTGATTCCTTTAGAAAAACAAATACCTTCCACTTTAGTCTCTGCTCACACATTATACATATATACACTGACATCACGGTTACTTGATTCACATGGAAAGCCAGTTGGCATACAGGTAAAAGTAAGTTTGCATTGTGGATGGCCAAATACTCCCATTTACTTCCTTGCGAGAGAATTATCTATCCTTGCCTTGTAGAACTTGGGTGCAGCCTTAGAGTTTGTTTTGGCCAATAAAATGTAGGTGAAATTGAAATTTATCACCTTGAGGCAAAAGCTAATGAACTAGCATGTGGTGCATTATGTCTGGATGCTTAGTTATGAGACCATATTTGGGACAGAGGTTTCACATCATCTTTGGTCATGGAGAAAATACTACAAAGAGCAGAATCATAGTTCATAACAAACATGTAGCAGAAATAAAAAATAAATCTTTGTTGCAACCCATTGTGATTTGGAACCGTATGTTAACTCTCTCTGATGTAGCCTATCCTGACTTACATGCACATTTAAATTACTTCCCTGGTCCCAGTAAGCAACTGAGTTCATGATCCATGCTTTTCCTTTAGTTCTCCTGTAACTTCTAGAATGTGAAAAATTGAATCTCAGTAAGGTTAAATAATTTGTTCAGAGATCATGAAATCAGTCTCTGAATATAGATCTGACTCCAAAGTCTATGTGTTTACTTTAATTCCTCAATCTCCTGTTCCATAACACAATCAAGTATTTGAACTATGCCATTATTGCAATTTCTACTTCTTACTATACAGTAAAGATATAAAGTGGCTGTAAAATTCACAGGTTTCTGAAATATCTAATCAAAGTACATATGTTACTTTTACATAGTAGTTGCTAAAATAGAATAAAATCTATTTTGATAGATTTTCTGATAAATCAATTACAAATACATATATTAATTTTCAATTCTATAGTCTTATGTTTATTTTATAAACATATAATCTGGACCACTTTAAGATAATTTTAAATCATATTTATTGTTTTGCAAATAATAACCTAGACATTTCTTAATATTTTAAAAACCCCAACACAAAGTAATAAATTTGGCTTCTTTTCCCCACAAAAATGGGAAATGCCTTTCAGTAAAGGAAATTTTAAATTATTTTTACACACCAGTTGGTTGCTGGAAATTTATAGCTCTTTAACATGACACCAACAAAAATAATTAGCATTAACTGATTAATACATAAAAGAAAACAGTTTACAATCATATGGTAAGCAAGAAACAAAAACTGATCAGAAAACACCGTTTTATAGTAATTGTCAAACTGATAAACTATTACAGTATAGTTTATCTCCAACATCTCTGAGCCCATTGATAGAGTACTTCTATACATATAAAGATATAATAAAGGATACAGTATTTATTACAACAACAAATTAAAGGTTGTCAAAATGTATGTAACTTAAATACCCCCCCAACATTGATATAGTGGCTTCTTATTCCTTAAACATAGAAATTCCACTCTTCGCTGTAGAAAGATAAAGTTCTTTCATCAAAAGGCACATTCTTATCTGCAAGAAAAAGAAAAAAAAAATACCATAAGTGTCCTTTCTGGAACAATTTAAAAAACATTTAGAACTATTCAGAAAGATTTGGAGGGGAAGGAAGAACATAATACAAGTATTTAAAATTATTAAAAAGAACACCAATAACACATGCTTATTTTGTCTAGATTAATTATTTCAGAAATTATCTTTTAAACACAAATTCTAACTTATTAAAGGAATTTTATATTTAACTACTATGAGTAAAGACTAGGCTATATTCATAATAAAGTTTACCCTCATGTAATATTAATAAATGACTTTAGTGGACTTGAGTATACAATACAGTTGACTGTTGAATGACATGGGTTTGAACTGCATAGTACCACTTAAGTTGGTACCACTTAGATTTTTTTCAATAAATACAGTCTAAAGTTTTTTTGAGATCTGAGACAATTTGAAAAATAGTATAATGAACTACGTACTTTAGAAATATCAAAAAAGGCTGGGCGCAATGGCTCACACCTGTAATCCCAGCACTTTTGGGGGCCAAGGCAGGCAGATCACTTGAGGTAATGAGTTTAAAACCAGCCTGGCCAACATGGTGAAAGCCCGTCTCTACTAAAAATACAAAAATTAGCCAGGCATGATGGCACACTCCTGTAATCCCAGCTACTCAGGAGGCTGAGGCAGGAGAATCACTTGAACTTGGGAGGTGGAGGCTGCAGTTAGCAGAGATTGTGCCACCGTACTCCAGCCTGGGCAACAGAGCAAGACTCTGTCTCAAGAAAGAAAAAGAAATATTAAAAATTTAAGAAAAAACTATGCCATGAATGGATAAAATAAATGTAGATGCTGATCTATTTTATCATTTATGATAACATATATACAAATCTACTACAAAATGTTAAAACTTACCAAAACTTATGCACATAAGCACAGACTGTACATGGTGCTATTTGCAGCCGAGAGATAAGTAAATATAAAGATGCAGTATTAAATCATAACTGCAGAAAATTAACTGTAGTACATAGTGTACTACTGTAGTAATTTCACAGTCCCCTCTAGTTATCATTATGGTGAGTTCAAGTGTTGTTGGTATTTACTTAAAACACCATGTGACACTAATCATCTCCACCTGGGCAATTCGTATCTCCAATAAATTGTGTATTGCATTAAAAGTGATCTCTCATGATTCTTGCATAGCTTCTACTGCACTTAGTGCAATATCATAAACCTTGAATAACATGATGACACCCATACAAAATGCCACTATTGATAATGGAATTGCTTCTGCTGGAAGCAGAAAAAGTCATGACATTACAAAAAAAGAGCTGGATTGCTTGATATGTATTGTAGATGGAGGTCTGCAGCAGGAGTTGCCTGCCATTTCAAGAAAAATGAATCCAGCCTAAGGACCACTGTAAAAAAGGAAAACAAAAACAAACAAACAAAAAACTGTGAAACTGTCACTGTAGTTTCATCAGCAAGCACAACATCTTTGCACTTTTTTTGAAATAACTTTTTTATCTCATACTGAAAATTAAGCTTTTATGTGGTTACATGATTGCTATAAGAAATGCAAACCTACAGACTCTAATATGATTTGAGAAAAAGCAGATTCATTATATTATAATCTAAAGCAAAAGGAAGGTGGAAGATCTAAAGCTGAAAAATTTAATGCCAACAAAAGAGGGTTTAATAATTTCAGAACGTGGTTTGGCTTAAAAAAAAATTGTGAAGATAAAAGGAGAAGCAGCCTCTGTTGACCAAGAGGCAACAGACCAGAGTCCCCAGAAACCATTCAGAAAATCACTGAGGAGAAAGGATATCTGCCTAAACAGTTTTTAATACAGATGAAAGTGCCCTGTTCTAGAAGAAAAATGCCACAAATGACACTTATTAGTACGGAAGAGAAGTAAGCAGTATGATTTAAGACCGAAGGGATAGGCTAACAGTACTGTTTCATGCAAATGCAGTAGAGTTTCTCACCAGGATTGCCCTTACATACAAAGTTGCTAACCACCAAGCTTTGAGGGGAAAAGATAAACACCAGCTGCCAGTCTTTTAGTTGTACAATAAGACCTGGACACTGAAAACTCTTTTTCTGGATTGGTTCCATTGACGCTTTGTCCCTGAAGTCTGGAAGTACACTGCTAGTAGGGGACTGACTTTTATAGTTCTTTTGATATTGGACAATGCCCTGGGCCACAAAGAACCCCATGAATTCAACACTGAACGCATTAAAATGGCCTCCAAATACAATGTTTCTAATTCAGCTTTGAGATAAGGGGGCCGTAAGGATGCTTAGGCTCATTACACCCAGTACACTATGGAAAGGTTTATTCAACACTACAGAAGAGATCCCAATAGAGAGAACATCATGAAAGTCTAGAAGAAATATACCATTGAATATGCTACCATTTTATTGAAAAAGGCCTGAAAGCCATCAAGTGCAAAACAATAAATTCTGCTGGAGGAAACTGTTTCAAGATGTTGCGCACGACTTCACAGGATTTACAATAGAGCCAACCAAGGAAATCATGAAAGACATTGTGGATATTGCCAAAAAAAAAAAAAAAAAAAAAAAAAAAAAGGTGGGGAATAAAAGATGTCAAGATAAATTTAGATCTTGGAGTAATTCAAGAGCTAAGTGACATTCCAAAGGAACAATGAACAGAAAATGACTTGATCGAGATGGGTGCTTCTGAACCAGTGCCACAAGATAAGGAAGAAGACGTAGAAGAAGCTGTACCAGAAAATAAATTGACAGTAGTCAATGTGGCAGAAGGATTCCAATTATTCAAGACTGCTTTCAGCTTCTTTTATGACATGGACCTTTCTGTGATATGGGCACTAAAACTAAAGCAGACTGTGGAAGTAGAATTGGTACTAACAGAAACAGTTTTAGAGAAATGAAAAGGCAAAAAACTCAGATGTGTTTCTGTAAAGTTACACCAGTTGTGCTTGCCTCCCCTTCCACCTCCTTCACCTCTTCTGCCTCTACCACCCCAAGACAGCAAGACCAGCCCCTCTTCTTCCTCCTCCTCTTCAGCTTACTCAACGTGAAAATGAGGATGAAGACCTTTATGAGGGCCACTTTCACTTAATGAACAGTAAATATATTTTATCTTCCTTATGATTTTCTTAATAACATGTTCTTTTCTTTAGCATACTTTGTTGTAAGAAAGGAGTATATAATACATATAACATACAAAATACATGTTAATTGACTGTTCATGATACTGGTAAGTCTTCCGGTTAACAGCAGGCTATTAATAGTTAAGTTTTTGGGAGTCCAAAAGTTACACGTGGATTTTCGATTGTGTAGTTGGTGCTCCTAGCCCCCATGTTATTCAAGGGCCAACAACAGTTATTCATTTCTATGGTTTCTATAAATACAGTTCCTTGTTCCTATTTCTAACCTTCAGAAATGAGGGTTACTAAGGCTACAAGCTACTAAGTATAATCTATAAAACAATCAATGCTTTGGATATTTATAATACGGTAACAAAAATTATCCATACTAAAGACAAGATTTCCAATAAACATTACAATGGGGCAAGTTTGCCCATTTACTCTTATTGCCTAACTAGTTTATTGTAATATAAAACTATATTTTCAACACACACATTTTTATAGATTTTCATTCTAATTATACAACTTACTTTACTACTACTTAATCTAAATCCTGGCTTCCAAAAAAATTTCTGCTAGTAAGAGCCATCATAATGAAAAGCATTTGATCAAACCAAATTAAAAGAAAAACAAAAACAAAACAAAACCCAAAGTGTGCAGGTTTTACAAACTTAATAAATCTTCCTTTATAATCATCAATAACATTTAGAACTTCATTAGAAAAACATCTGAAAATGAATAATGCTCTTTTTCATCTTGTGTTATCTGAAACTTTAGTCAGGAGTCTGTAATAGTTCTCTAAATGATTAGTATAAGAATAATGAGGTTCTAATATATTTTTACTTTGAAAGCAAATTTAATCCTTTAAAAATATACTGAAGGTTATTAAAAAAACAAACAAACAAAAAAACATGTAACACTTAGAATTCTATCGTATAGGCCTTATTCTTTTAATGCTTATAACCCATGATAATACTGATAATGAATTTGTGGACTATGAAAAAAAGTCAATCTGTAAAATCAAAGTTGCAGTTTCATAAATGAGGAAAAGAACACAAAATGACTACAACCTAATCCAAATTCTATCACTAAATAGCCTTTTGAACTTGACTATATATGAGACCCTAAGGAATATCTACAATATTTTTTTCAAATACAAAAGAAACTACCACATAAAGAGTCTCTTAAGGTATGGTTTCAGAAAGGTTTTTTGAGACTGATAATTAACCTCAAAACATATGCAAATAAGCATAACTGTCTATTATGATCTATCAATCATATTACATTGTGTCCAACATTTTCTTGAAACTGTTTATATTTATAAGACTGTATGACCAGTTCTCTCATTTAGAGTATTTCATTCCTTGAGTGGGAATTTCATCAGAATTCCATTCTGGATGCTTTCATGCTGTTCAGCAGCCACTATAGGAACCACCACTCCACACTCCCTCCCTGGCATCACTCAACCACAGACCAAACGTAATACTGAAGAAGGCATTCTTATTTATATGCCCAATTGGAAATATTTTTAACTCATCAAGAATTAAACCAATTCTCTTCCAGTCTTAAGCATGGTCTTCCAGCCTTAAGTGAGGTCTCAAATTCCTGAACTCAAATTATCCGCCCACCTCGGCCTCCTGAAGTGCTGAGATCACAGGCGTGAGCCACCATGCTGGGCCTTCATAGGCTCTTATTTGATTAACTTGTATCTTTAAAAAAACAAAACAGGCCGGGCGCGGTGGCTCAAGCCTGTAATCCCAGCACTTCGGGAGGCCGAGATGGGCGGATCACGAGGTCAGGAGATCGAGACCATCCTGGCTAACATGGTGAAACCCTGTCTCTACTAAAAATACAAAAAACTAGCCGGGCGAGGTGGCGGGCGCCTGTAGTCCCAGCTACTCGGGAGGCTGAGGCAGGAAAATGGCGTGAACCCGGGAGGCGGAGCTTGCAGTGAGCTGAGATCCGGCCACTGCACTCCAGCCTGGGCGACAGAGCAAGACTCCGTCAAAGAAACAAACAAACAAACAAACAAAACAGAAAAACAAAACAAAACAAAAAAACCTTTAACTCAGTTGCCACCTACTCACTGAAATCCATGTTGCTATCTCTCAGTTGCTCTTTCTCAGGAATCCCATAGCAGTTTTAAAAAAGTGGAGTGTTAATATGGTATAAGAAAAATAGCTAAGGATTCCTACTCTCTGGAGGGGTGATATAGAAGTTGTAGAAGGTAGAATGGTTGATTCAAAAAAATGCCACAGGCCTGGTGTGTGGCTCACACCTGTAATCCCAGCACTTTGAGAGGCCAAGGTGAGTGGATCACCTGAGGTCAGGAGTTCAAGACCAGCCTGGCCAACATGGTGAAACCTCGCCTCTATTAAAAATACACAAAATTAGCCTGGCATGGTGGCAGGCGCCTGTAATCCCAGCTACTTGGGAGGCTGAAGCAGGAGAATCGCTTGAACCTGGGAGGCGGAGGTTGCCGCGAGCTGAGATCACTTCATTGCAGTCCAGCCTGGGCAACAAGAGCCAAAATCTATCACAAAACAAACAGACAACAAAAACAAACAAACAAACAAACTCTGCAACAGAACCAGGAGCACACAGTATAATCCTAGTGGGTCTGTTAACAGGATGCTCTTTCGGCAATAATGGCAGGGATAGAGGCTGTGCTCCAAAACCAAGCAGGACAAGCTATCCCTCACCCGTGGCCAGCAAAGATAGAAGACTGCAAGTGTGATGGTTAATACTGAGTGTCAACTTGATTGGACTGAAGGATACAAAGTATTGATCCTGGGTATGTCTGTAAGGGTGCTGCCAAATGAGATTACATTTGAGTCAGTGGGCTCAGAAAGGCAGATCCACCCTTAATCTGGGTTGGCACAATCTAATCAGCACCAGCATGACTGGAATATAAACCGCAGAAAAGTGTGAAAGGAGAGACTGGCCTAGCCTCCCAGCCTACATCTTTCTCCTGTGCTGGATGCTTCCTGTTCTCGAACACTGGACTCCAGGTTCTTCAGTTTTGGGACTTGGACTGGCTTTCCTTGCTCCTCAGTGTGCACGTGGCTTATTGTGGGACCTTGTGATAGTGTGAGTTAATACTTAATAAATTCCCGTACATATATATTCCATTAGTTTGGTCCCTCTAGATAACCCTGACAAATACAGCAAGTATGACCTTTCCTATGAACGGTACTATATTTCAGAGTTTATAAGACACACATTTTTCACAATTTAAAATCTCTGAACTTCAGATGCATCTTTCAATTGATGGCATCTTACAATAGCTGTCAGACGGGGGCAGTTCTTACATAGTTGCCATTGGCTGTATGTGTGGATCAAAGCTCTTTGCATTGTCGTCACTTTGAGTGAATTATATGCATTGTTGGTATTATAAGGATGAATTTAATGAGGTTAAAATACCTTCAAAAAGTTTATTTCATGAATCACCATTGAAGCAAATTTTTTTTGTATGCAGAAAGACATAAAAGAGAACACTAAACTATAATTAATATCAGTGAAGCAAATATTTAGCACTAAACGATGACATTAATCCCATACACGCTTGCCAAAAACAAATATCTCTTAACATGGAAAGATACCCCGGATAAATGAAAACTCTGCTAGTTTCTGTTTTGAGAAACTATTATACACCAAACAATACAACTACAAACATAAATTGCCAAATTCTTCAGAAGGAAAGCACAATGAAAAAGTACTGAGAGGCTAGTGTGCACAATTCTTGTATAATTTAAAAATATCACAGTCGGGCATAGTGGCTCATGCCTGTAGTCCCAGCACTTTGGGAGGCTGAGACGGGTGGATTATCTGAGGTCAGGAATTCAGGACCAGCCTGCTCAACATGGTGAAACCCCATCTCTACTAAAAAATACAAAAATTATCCAGGCGTGGTGGCAGACATCTGTAATTCCAGCTACATGGGAGGCTGAGACAGGAAAATTGTCTGAACCTGGGAGCAGGAGGTTGCAGTGAGACGAGGTCGTGCCATTGCACTCCAGCCTGGGTGACAAGAGCAAAACTCTGTCCCAATAAACAAACAAACAAACAAAACAAAACAAAACAAAAAATTGCTACATCATTTCACAATTTAACTGACAGCTATTTCTTTTCTTTCTTAATGATCTGCTTAAAATTAATGGTGTCTTAGATTAATTGAATAATGAAGTCTGTCTCCGAAGAACTTGGATCAATTTGAAGTGAAGAGAGAGGAGAAATAAGGGGTAGAATTTTTATCAGTATGATATTTACATCCTGAATTGACAAAATTTAAGCTGAAAATAAGGGAACTAACTGGAATTTTCAGTTTTCCACCATTATAATATAAAATAAAGAAAAACTAAGAATGTTATATTCTTGCTCAACTACATTATATGGCAGTGACATGGATTACCAGTACACATACATCTATTTCAAATATATAGTCTCACATGAAAACACACATAAGTAACCACAACATTTAATGCCTTGATGGCTTTCAACATATTTGAAATAGGTATGCAACACATTGAGCTATGCATGCTGCTAAGCTTAATAGGTAAAAATATTTTGAAATTAAACATTCATTCTTCTAATCACCAAACGTGTTGAGTTTTTATTAACTGTGAGGAATATCACTTGGTACTGAATGGGATGATGGTCATCAAAAATTGGAGAAAAAAATATTAAAAAAAGAAAAACAATATCCTTCTTTATTAGTGCAAAACTAGAAATACAGCTTGGAAATAATTCAGAAGGACAAAAAACATTGGCCTAGAAGGGAAGCCTGAATTTTAGTGTCATCCTGATCAATCATATGCTGGATGTTCTTAAGTTTTTTGGATTTTTGTTGTTATTTTGGATAAACTAAATAGTTTTCAATTAAGACTAAGGATTGTGTTTTTAGGGTAGTCTACAAGATTAAAACAGGCAATTACAGAGATCAAAAACTGGGAAATATTTTAGAAGTGCAGTCCAACTATATTATTTGGCAGGCAATTTGGTAAGAAGGAGGAATCAAGATTCAAGAGATGGGTCTAAGGGCATTCAGTCAATAATAGAAGCTCAAGAAGCACTAAGTCTATATTGATTATGTTCTGTTGCTCCTTATTTTATCATAATACTTCTCAGTTCTGGAGGATTTAGTCATTGAAATCTGAAGATTAGATACTATGTCAAATGCTCAGTTTTCTATCATTTACAGAATTTCCACTGTACTAAAAGAAAAAAAAAAATGCTGCTCTGGTTATATCAATGGATTCCTATTTCTTCTACAAACAAATGGACTATAAAATAATAAACAACCAAGACATCCTACTAGTATGCACTATGCTGTATCCTACACATTTATTGTACTGGATACCTCTTCTTTCTCTACGAAACTGCTATTCATAAATAATAATGTCTTAGAATCCATGCTTTCATTCAGTGACTCCCATCCCAAATATTTCTTTTTCATCAGTAGCCAAATTTAATCTTCAGCAAAATTTTGAAAAAAAATTATATAAAAGTTCTTTTTTGCTACCTGTTTAATGACAAACACAGCAAAGTTCCCTTTAAGAGAAAAAATTAAGTAGGAACGATCCTACCACCAACATACCAGTGGACAAACTAAATATAAATTTCTAAAGTAAATATTAGTACTTTAATACAATCTTATATTCTATTTACTTTGACTAAGGTTAGTGTTTATTCTGATACTATGTTATACCCAACAATTAAGACAGTGTTTTAGAAATTAGAACTATAGTATTTTCAAATTGATAACTGTTTGAATAAGATTTTCTTAATGAGGGTTTCTCACTAAACACTTGTATCAAATCTGCAATCTAATTCTGATATACTGATGTTAATAACCAGGAAATATTTCATGGCCAAGTACCTCATTGAGCACAAAATATAATCAACACGTACAATACAATAGTATACTTAATGAAGCATAACAGCAGTAGCCAAAAAGCAAATGTAGGGCTTTTTAAATTACATATTTGGCAGAAATTACTAAAGTAGCCTGAAATGACAGAAATATTAGCTTTTAGAATCTGTTACCAAGATTGTCAAAATGTCCTCTAGTTTATATCATTATAAAATAATTATTATTTAAAATGATTATAAAATAATTTTAAAACTTAATTTTTATTTTAAATTATTATGGATACATAATAGTTTTACATATTTGTAAGGTACATGTGATATCTTTATACAATCATACAATGTGTAATAATGAAATCAGGGTAATTTAAAAATAAATTTACTAAATCAAACAAAATAGCAAGAAGGTATTGTTTCCATTTGTTGTTTCATGCTGTAAAGCATTCTTTTAAACTTGTGTTTCTTCAGATTGCTTATGAGAATTTGTCTCCATTTTGCTTTGAGAAAAGCGATAGTAATTTTTAGTCAGCATATGCGGCCTCTGACTCCTCATCAGTTTTTTTTTTTTTTTTTTTTTTTTTCTGGAAAAGCTGAAAATTCTACCAACAGTTCAAGAACAGAGATTTGTTTTTCAGTTTTATAATTCCTTTGTGCAAAATGATTCAGCAACTAAACAAAAAAAAAATGCCTCTAATTAACAAAATTAGGGTAACAATAGTGCATTCAATAAAAGTTGTATTAAGCAGCACAAACTTTTTTTCCAGAAACCTATAATTTTTCCCCATTTGATTGTACTGAGCCTCAATGGTTAACATACAAGACATAGTTGGTGGAATGGTGGTTTGCTACTCAATATCTTCCACCTCAGCTGATAAGTCTGAGCTAATCATGGTACTTCCATTTTCCTCCCCAGGTCCTAGTTTATGAATGATCTCATAATCTAATCCTGGACAATGATGTGAAAAAAATAAAAATAAAAAACAACTGTGCTGGAGGACTTTATGGAAACCTTTCTCATTCTTAAGAAAGATACATAAAAGAGTGTGGCCCTGACTTCCAGTTAAAGTTACCATCTGGTTGTAATTATAGGAACTGCTGGTATGATCCACTTATCAACCTAAGAATAAAACCAATGCAGAACAATGAGCAGAACCAAGGGAATCACAGAGGAGAGGAGCAAGACCCTTGAAGCACTTTGCCTGCTCAGGCCCCATCTGTGATATTCTGTTACATGAAAAAACACACTTCCTTTAGGAAATTTATATTAAACCATATATTGGTGTTTTCATATGCTTCAATTTAATATAAAGAAACAGAGAAAATACCCCACATCTTAATGACCGACAATATTTTGATGTATTTAAGACCACATTAAAAAGCACCCCTCTCAGAAAGAGCTGACTACAAAAACTAGTTTTGTAAAATCATAAGCAAGGAAATTCATTTGCCTCTCTGGAAATGACTTGCTTCCTGTTATTCTGTGGATAGAATCTTGAAAATGAAGAGGGACTAATTTTAAAAACCGTTAAAGAAGAAGATAGCACCAGTAAGGGATGATCTCACAAGAATTATTACAAGTTATACTGTAGACTAATTATATTCTGTACTACAATTGAAAAGGCAGACAAATCATACTACTTATATGCTTTATTTTGGGACCTATGTATTTGGAAAATTAACAGTAATACAAGTGGTAGTATAGAAGACATAGTGAGCAGAATCTAGAATTATCCTCTTTACGTGTAGTATAAATCAAATAAATATTAAACAAATGGAATGAGATTGATTGCAGGATATTGCAGATGAAGCCATTTAAACTAAGCCTCAGTTTTCCTATCTTTCAAATAAGAACAATAGCAACTACTCTGCAAGAAATGTTTTTAATTATTTCATAGTGAATTTAGATCCTAGCATAGTCTCTGATACATCCTGCACTAAGGGTATATTTTATTAACAAGCAGCTGTCACAATCACTCCTATTGTAGTTCTGTTACTTCACTCTGTCCAGGCTAGAAATAAAAATTCCTTTTATGAAAAACTGCACCATTTACTTAGATATTCTTTTCTGCTCTGGGTTTTAGTTATTTGAATATTATCCCCGCCCCATCCCCCCAGTAGAATATAGGTTCTTTGCTAATTTTTATTCAATAAGAGTCAAATTTGGGTGAAGAATTATAACAAGAGAGAAGTAAACAGCAACAGAAGTAAAGCCAAAAACTTTATTGCTAAAAAGTTAAGATAACTGAAATAGGACTTAGTAATTTCTAATAAAATATTTACTCCAAGAGCGAAAGCTGGACCGAGTCATCAGTTTAAAAATAACATTTTCAGTTTGAGGCCAGGTGCGGTGGCTCACGTCTGTAATTCCAGCACTTTGGGAGGTTGAGGCAGGTGTATCACCTGAGGCCAGAAGTTTGAGACCAGCCTGGCCAACGTGGTGAAACTCCGTGTCTACTAAAAATAAAAAACATTAGCCAGGCTTGGTGGTGCACATCTGTAGTCCCAGCTACTTGGAAAGCTGAGGCATGAGAACAGCTTGAACCTGGGAGGCAGAGGTTGCAGTGAGCTGAGATTGTGCCACTGCACTCCAGCCAGGGGGACAGAGCAAGATTCCGTGTCAAAAAAACAAAAACAAAAACAAACAAACAAAGAAAAATTATAAGTTTGGAAATCTGTGGAACTGTATGTTTCTTTGTCCTTTAGAATCCAATTCAGTGGTACATTGTGCTCACATATAGAGTTCATTGATCAAATAAAAATAATGATTGATTTATACAAGACTGTCTTAACCATGTAGTTAGGACATTTTCAGAGAGTTTAAAATTGGCTCAAGTGCTGTTTTATTAGGAAATGTCACATTTTATTAAGAAAAAATAAAAAACTTTACTTGAATCAACTTTACTACATTTAATTAGACAGATTAATATAACTTCTTTAAGCAGGAATAATACTGAACTGTTTGTATTTATTTATTTATTTATTTATTTATTTATTTATTTGAGATGGAGTCTCACTCTGTCGCCCAGGCTGGAGTGCAGTGGTGAGATCTTGGCTCACTGCAGGCTCCGCCTCCCGGGTTCACGCCACTCTCCTGCCTCAGCCTCCTGAGTAGCTGGGACTATAGGCGCCCGCCACCACTACTGGCTAATTTTTTTGTATTTTTAGTACTGACGGGGTTTCACCGTGTCAGCCAGGATGGTCTCGATCTCCTGACCCCATGATCCGCCCACCTCGGCCTCCCAAAGTGCTGGGATTACAGGCGTGAGCCACAGCGCCCGGCCTGTTTTATTTATTAAATCATATCAACAATATTTTAAAGTACTTCTATAAAACTTTCAACAGTTCTAAAAAAAAAAAATAATCAGGAATATCAGAGTCAGCAAGGGAATCATCTTTTCAGTTCAATGGTAAAACCCAAACTGTAACAGTTATATGTTTCTGATATTCTTTGATGGCTGACTTTAATTTGCCTTGGTTAACAAAGTATGTGGCCAATATAATCAGTACAGCAACATATAACACATGTAACTATAGCCACCAGAGACTTTGCTGTAAAAATGGTTGTAAAACCTACTCTTTCCATTGCAGGGTATTTGTAGCAATCTTGGCAATGGAAAGTAGATTTATTGACAACAATAACAACAGTAAAAGATGCCACATTTCTGGACCTTTCTATTACTTTATAATAAAGTAACAGTAAAGTAATATATATACACACACATATATATACACACTTAAGTATATACTTTATATATTGAAGTATATATATTTATATATTTACTGGAACATATAAATATAAATTTAAATAAATATTTCTATATATATATTTATTGGAATATACATGTATATATTTAAGTACTTAAATAATCACAAGGAAAAGCAGTTATGTGAAAATTATGCACATAATTCACCACTTAACTGTTTTCTAAAATCCAGGATTTTATGGAGAAATTTCTTGATAAAGCAATTTACAATTACATTAGAAGTAACAGAAAATCTGAATAGCTCTATGTGTATTAAATAACTCTTCCCATCCAATAAAAAAGTCCATTCACTTAACAGTTTCACTCATTTGTTCTATTAAATACTTAAGGAAGAAATAATGGCAGTGTTACACACATTTTTACACACATAGATGCAAAGGGATCACTTCCCAGCACATTTTATGAGAAACAGAAATCCTAATTTCAAAACATGATAAATATACTGTAAAAGACACACACACACACACACACACGTATATATATATATACACACACACATATGTGTGTGTCTTTATAAACACTTTAAGAAAACATTAGTGAGTTGAACCCAACAGTATATAAAAGGATACCATGACAAAGGAGGATTTGTCTCAGGAATATTATGTTGGTTTAACATTCAAGAATCAATTAATGAAATTCACCATATTTATTTACTAAAAGGAAAAAAACAATCACTTTCAGTACACGCAGAAAAAGTATGTGACAAAATTCAAAACTATTCATGATAAAAACTCTTAGCAATCTAGAAATAGTAGGAAATTTACTTATGCTAACAAGCAATATCTACAAAAAAAACCTGACAGCTAACCTACTTAATATTGGGGCTAGCCTTATCTGATATTTACTTCTTATAATGCTACAGCAATAAAAATTATTTGATATACAATATGCATATAATCTGGGATATCCAACTATTTTAAAATCCACCTATAGCAATCTTAATTCCCTCTGCAATCTTTGGCCATCTTTGTCATGTAACTGAACAAATTTACAGGATCTAAGAGATTACGATGTAGGCATTATATAGCTGTTCAAGTTCCTCTTTCAGTGCCTAAAGAGATCTTGTATATCCACATAAGTATTGACTTTTTCTTCCAATTTACTGGGGGGAAAATGGTATTAACCATGAGTATCATTTGTTACTAAAGTGAGCCACAACAAGATCAGTGTGCAGGTTTCACACAAGAAAAGTTAAAAATGTTTAATGAAGTGATAGTGTAATATATGTTTAACCTCTAATATCAACACTAAAAAATCAGATAGGGTTCTGCCCATTGAATTAAAAAGTCAGATAGGGTCCTTCTTCAAATAAAGTAATGGTGTTTGGAATGTATATCTCATTGTAGAAAAAAATTTCTAAGCCACAGAAGGTAATAGGAATAAACACACCTCTTCTCACGCCTCTTTAAAAATGCTGTTACATGGTAGAAATGTGGCCACCTTCTCCAAATTACACTCACCCTGATTCCCGACCTCTGTGCTTAGACTGAAAAAAGTAGCACAGATATCTAGGATCCAGTGTGAGTGTAATTTAAATGATGTTTAATATTGTTTCAAGAAGAGAATAAGAGGAGAATAGGAAAACTCTATGACCATTCTTTGCTTCTTTGTGCCCTGAAAAATCCATCCTTATTGCTCATTTAAAAAGAGAAAAGGAAATCTGGCTTAGAGAAGAGCCATTATTCCTGATTTAGTCAAAAACCAAAAATTGCAAATCCCAACTTTATATCTAAGACTCCTTCATTCTGCATTGTGGAGATAAATATATATATATTTTGTTAAATGCATGAGGCTGAGCATTTTGTCCATTTTTGCGCACTATTGTATGCATCTCTAGAGCTTAGTAGAGTGCCTGGGGCACATGGTAGTTAATCAGTGCTTTTAATGAAAGAATGAATCTATCCAATTTGCTCTGCCCAGTGGGAGATCATCTTATAGGCATCTTGAATTCCTCATCATTAAAACTGATTTCACATTATCCAACCCATAATTCTACTCCCAGAAATTTACCCTGAAAATCTGCCTCCAACAATACAAAAATACATCTGCACAAAGTTACTCATTGCAGTACTATTTATAATTACAAAACAACTAAAACCTACCTAAATGTCAAACCATAGGTGACTGAATAAACCACAGTTATCATGCTATAGCCACTATTGAATATGCAGCTGTAAATAAGTATATATATATATATATATATAGTAGCCTCTATAGAGTAATATGTAGCTCTATGTCATATATGTTCATATACATGTGACATAGTAAATGACATGACTTATAGTTACATATTACTCTATAGTGAGTATAATGCATACATATATATGGCATGACTTATAGAAAATATCAAATACAACAAAAAAGTATAATAGAGCATATATAGCATATTACATCTTATGTAAGAAATGAGGTAAACATAAGAAATACAGGTTTCTGTCAACTTTTACCAAAAAAACTATAGGGAAGATAAACCAGAAAATAATGAAGGTGTTTATCTTCAAAGGATGAGGTGGGAAGAATGGAATAGAGAGTGGAAAGTATACAAGAGAGACTACAACTTTTGTGTGTGTCTGTATATATTTGTGTGTGTTTAAATTTTATGTATAGTATTATTAACTTTTGGAAGCATGTCTGTGTTTTCCTTATAAAATAAAACAAAAATAGGAAAGGAAGAAGAAACCTAAAACAGAAAGCAAACTAAACTAAATTAAATTATATTTCAAATGACTACTATGAGCACACTGAAGAGGAGTGTGGGAAAGAACTAAGCCAAATTATTTATGAACACAGTATCTGACTATATATCCTTAGTACTGGACATGATGGGACAGTGAGGAGAAAACTGCAAACTTTCATAAATTCTTTTAGAAAGTTTTTTTTTAAGCAATGCAATTCTTTAATAGGCAAAGAAACTCAGAAACTAATTCAGTTTTATTATAGGACTGAACTGATTAGTAGAAGTATTGAAGCCAGACATCTCATGACAGTAGAAAAACACAATTATGGAAAGGAAGCAGGCCAAAAAGAATCCATAGAGACAAACTGGAATGGGAGGTGTGAAGTGATAATATCTAAAGTACACATATATGTGTGTATATGCAAGCACATGGACACCAGGTGTATTTATGCATATAATACATAAATACATACATTTAGTGGAACTGTGTGCTGAAAGGCCCAGAAACAAAGTCAACCCAGTTGCAAAGAGTTTACCGAATGCCCATTCAAAGAAACCAGAGCTCTATGGAGAAATGCCTGCTTTCAAGGCTGAATCCAAAAGGATCTAGAACATCTGGTGAGGCTGGAAAGTAAGGCGGTATTTTAAAAAAATGGGACCGAGTTACAAGGACAGAAACCATTTTGAAGAAGCTCCCACTGACCATATCTGGGACCACATGTGCACTAAAATAAGTACAGCAATGAATTATGAACCTTTGAAAAAGAGAAAATCATCATTACATATTGAGATAGATAGACAAGGAAGAAGAGAAGGTTTTTACTTATAGGAGAATGTCAATGCTGACTGGTACAGAAAAGAAATAATGAAGTTTGAAAATAATTGTGTTCTAACTTTCATAACGAAGATTAGATCAGGCAAGAATTGTGATGAATAGATGTTAAACATGGGGAGAAATTTAGATGAGAAATATGATATTTTCATGATTGCAAAACGTTTCCTCATTAGTTATGGAGGGGAAATATCATTAACACAATGGAGAAATTGAGGAAAACCTTAAATAGGTGCATAAAAATTATCACTGCTAATGAAGTACAAGTGGACATCTGTGTTTCCAGGTATGATACCTTTAGAAGATAGCATGAAGTAAGTAGTATTTCAACTAAGAATGAGGAACCTGAATCTAATTATCAGATAAATACAAACATCAGAATATCATATAAATACAAATTGAGAGGAATGAATTCTTCTCTATACATACTACGAGAGAAAAAAAGAACACTCAAGAGAATAAGATAAAATGTTAATAAGTAGTAAATCTGGAAAACAAGTATGGAATATTGTGTACTGTTTTCATTCTTGTAAACTTTCTGTAAGTTTAAAATTATTTCCAGACAAAATGGATTTTTAAAAAAGTAATGCGTGAATATATGCTTCTTGAAGAAAAAAAATCAGATAGATATAGAAGGAGAACTGAAGATGAAAAATAAACTGTTTCTTTTCCCCGCTGGCTGCCAAATTTCACAAAGTCAGAATTTTTTTTGTTTGTTTTGTTCTGCTCTCTAATGTATCTCAAACACCTAGACCAGTGCTTGGCAAGTAAATAGCTGCTGCATCATTCATTTGTTGGATAAATTAATGAATAGGTAAATAGTAATGTGCTGTTCCTGTCACTTTATTTAGATATATATTAAAGTTTTGCCTTATTTATTGAGTAAATTGGGTCAAATTACTCAACAACTCAAGATGATTTCATTCTTATCCCTGAAACATGCTTTACCATTATTATAATCAATTCTCGCTCTTTCACTCTGAAAACAGGACCTACATCTTGGTTAAGATGTTTATTAGGGCAGGTAATTAATACTTTCCAAAGCTGCTTAAATAATTCACTCCTCTCTGCCTTTCCTGCTGTATCTGTAATGCAAGTCATCCCATGCCTTTGCACCATCTAATTACTTTTCTTCCTTGTCACTTTACTCTTTATCTTGGTCTCCTTCAACCCACGCAGTCAGGGTAACCTTCAAAATAGAACTTTGTAATCAAAGTTTCCCTTCTCTTAAAATTTTCAAAATGACTTTTTATGGCCTATAGAATTGATGATTAGCATAGATTACAACTGTTTCATGAACTTTTTATTTTTCCATTTTTACTGAGGTATAATTGGCAAATAAAAATTGGATATGCTTAAGGTGTTTACCTTGATGTTATGATGTGCACATACTATGTGAAACAATCACTGCAATCACACTAATCAACATATCCATCACCTTTCTCTTGTGATTACCATATTTTTGTGTGTATCAAGAACAATTAACATCTACCCTCCTATCAAACTTAAAAGTATACAATACTATATTGTATTGTTAACTATACTCACATTGTTGTACAAGTTATATCTTGCATAACTTACTCATCTTGCATAAATGAACTTACTCATTTTGCATAACTAAAATTTTGGATCCCTTGACTAACATCTTCCTATTTTCTCTTCTCTGCAACCCCTGGCAACCCCTATTCTATTCACTACTATAAGCTTGACTATTTAGATTCCATATATAAGCAAGATAATGCAATATCTGTCTATGTTTGGATTGTTTCAAATAACATAAATTCCTCCATGTTCATCCATGTTGTTGCAAATGTCCAGATTTTCTTCTTCTTTTTTTTTAAGGCTGAATAATCTTCAATAGTATATTATACACGTAATTATATATATATATATATATATATATATATATATATATATGTGTGTGTGTGTGTGTGTGTGTGTCATACTTTTCAAATTCATTTATCTGTTGATATGGTTTGGCTGTGTCCCCACCTAAATCTCATCTTGAATTGTAGCTCCCATAATCCTCATGTATCATGGGAGGAACCTGGTGGGAGGTAACTGACACATGGGGGCAAGTTTTTCCCATGCTGTTCTCATGATATAGAATAAGTCTCATGAGATCTGATGGTTTTATAAAGGGTAGTTCCCCAACACATGCTCTCTTGCCTGCCGTCATGTAAGATGTGCCTTTGCTTCTCTTTTGCCTACTGCCATGATTGTGAGGCCTCCCCAGCCTTGCAGAACTGTGAGTCCATTAAACCTCTTTTTCTTTATAAATTACCCAGTCTCAGATATTTCTTCCAAGCAGTATGAAAATGGACTAATACATCTGTCAATGCACATTTAGGTTATTTCCACAACTTGGTTAATGTGAATAATGCTGCAGTGAACATGGGAGTGGAGATCTCTCTATGCAATAATGATTTCCTTTGGATATATATCCAGCAGCAAAATTGCTAAATCATAAGGTAATTATATTTTTAATTTACTGAGGAATTTCTGTACTGTTTTCCATAACAGCTGTGCCAACTTACATTCCCACCAACAGAGTCATGTGCCCATTTTAAACTCAGATTATGTGAGATTTTTGGCTATTAAGTTATATGCATTCCTTATATATTTTGGATATTAACTCATATATATATATTTATATGGTTTATAAATATTTTGTCCCATTATTTAAGTTCCTTTTCACTCTGATGATTATCTCCTTGGCTGTGCAGAAGTATTTTAGTTTGATGCAACCCCATTTGTCTATGTGGATACCACTGTCAAATGCTTTTTCTGAGTCTACTGAAATGATCTTGTGGGTTTTTTTCTTTCAACCTAATAATGTGTTCTATTGCATTGATTTGCATGTGTTGAAAGATATTTGCACTCCAGGGACAAATCCCATTTAATCATGGTGTATCATCATTTTAATACGCTGCTGAATTTGGGTAACTAGCATTTTATTGAGGATTTTTGTATCTATGTTCATCAGGAATATTGGCCTGTAGTTTGCTTTCCTTCATCTGGCTTTGGTATCAGGGTAATACTAGCCTCATAAAATGAGTTTTAAAGTGCTTCTTCTTCTATTTTTCAGAATAATTTGAGAAGGACAAGTATTAATTCTTCTTTAAATGTCTAGTATAATTTACCCATGAAGCCATATGGTCCTGGACATTTCTTTGTTGGAAAGTTTTGGATACTGATTCAATCTCCTTATTTGTTACTTGTTTGTTTGGACTTTGAGTTTCTTCTTGACTCAAGTTTCATAGATAAAATGTTTCTAGGAATTTATCCATTTTTCTAGGTTATCAAATTTGTTGGCATATAATTGTTCATAATAGTCTCATGTCTTCTTTAATTTCTGAGGCACCCATTGTAATTTCTTCTCTTTTATTTCTGATTTTATTTATTTGAGCCTTTATATTTTTTGCTTAGTCTAGCTAACGGTGTATTGATTTTATCTTTTCTAAAAACAAAATCTTAATTTTATTAATTTTTCTCATTTTTTTCAACTCTAACATATTTCTACTATAATCTTAATTATTTCCCTCATTCTGCTAATTTTAGGCTTAAAGTGTTTTTATTTTGCCACTTTCTTAAAGGGTAAAGCAAGGCTGTTTATTTAAAGTCTTTTTTCTTTCATAACATCAGCATTTATTGCCATAAACTTCTCTCCTAGCAATGCTTTTGCTGCATCCCATAAGTTTTGTTATGCCATTTTTTTTTTTGGTCTTAAAATAGCTTTTAAAATTCCCTTTGATTTCCTATTTGACCCAGTGATTGCTCAAGAGTGTGTTGTTCAATATATTAATCTAGTCTTTCGTTGCTATAAAGACATACCTGAGACTGGGTAATTTATAAAGAAAAGAGGTTTAATTGGTTCATGGTTCTGAAGACTATACAAGCATGGTGCTGACATCTGCTTGGCTTCTGTGGAGGTATCAGGGAGCTTTTACTCATGGTGCACGGTGAAATGGGATCAGGTACTTCAAATGGCAAATACAGGAGCAAGGAGGAACAGGTGCTACACACTTAAAACAACCAGATTTCATGAGAACTCACTATCATAAAGACAGCACCAAGCCATGAGGGATCAGTTCTCATGATTCAAACATCTCTGACAAGACTTCAATTCCAGCATGGAGGGTAACAATTGACACGAGATTTGGCCTGGAGGTATATTCAAACTGTATCTTTTAGTTTCCACATATTTATATTTTTTTCCTGTTTTCCTGCTGTTATTGATTTCTATTTCTATTCCATGGAGGTTGGAAAAGATACTTGGAATAATTTCAATCTCCTTAAAGTTGTTAAGACTTGTTTTATGACCTAAAATGATTTATCCTAGAGTGCATCCCATGAGCACTTGAGAAGAATGTGAATTCTTCTGCTGTTGGGTGCAAAGTTCTGTATATGTCTGTCAGGTCCATTTGTTCTATAGTGTTGTTTAAGTCAGCGGTTTCTTTAGTGATTTTCTGTCTAGATATTCTATTCATTATTGTAAGTGGGATATTAAAGTACCATAAATTATTTCATGACTGTCAATTTCTTGCTCCAGATCTGTCAATATTTGCTTTATAATTTAAGTGCTCTGATAGAGTCACACTAATTGTCATATCTTCCTGGTGAATTGACTCTTTTACTATGTAATGATCTTTTTTTTCTGTCGCAAGAGATAGTTTTTGACTTAAAATCTAATTTGTCTGATAAAAATTTGGCAACCCCTGCTTTGTTTTGGTTACCATTTGCATGGAATATCCGTTTTGTCCCTTTTCTTTCATCTTGTGTGTGTCTTTAATTGAAAGTGAGTTCCTAATGGACAGATGTAATTGTTTTGTTCATGTTTGCCTACTCAGGCTGTAATACTATCAAAATGTATGCTTGATGAACATATTTTCATTAAATGAATAAATTATCAGCATTACTAAAACTTCCTTTAAGTGTGTGTGTGCGCATATATAAACAGCTTAGATAGATAGATGGATAGACAGATATATAGATACAGATATATAGGACTTAGTAGTCCAATTTTTGTTGAGTCATCTTCTTTTCTGTAATCCTAAGAGATCTGTTTTCTTTGCATTTGTACCTGACTCTGCACTCTAATTCTCCTTCACCCAGTAATCCTTCTGGATTCCAAGATGGCTTTCCTTATTAGGTTGAATCTTTGTTGCCTTTTTTCCCATTCTATTTACATTGGCATTTATTCTATACTCATGTCATTTTATTTATCTGAACCTCTTAGGAAAGGTCTTAACACTTAGTGAGAATAGATCTCAGTATAGATGTTACAGCTGTATGATCAGACCATAAACAATTAGTCCCCCAATTCTGCAAGGCAGCACTATTTGCAAACACTAGAACCCAACTAAAAACAAAATATCTTCAGAATACAAAAAGGAAACTAAGTTTACTAAGTATTTCTCTCACACACCACACACACACACACACACACACACACACACACACACACACACCCAAGTTAATACATATTGCAAGAATGAAGGAATTAATGGGTCCTAGGGAATAACTGGGTGATGAAATAATCTGTACAACAAAACCACATGACACAAGTTTACCTATGTAACGACCCGGCACTTGTATCCCTGAACTTAAAATAAAAGATTAAAAAAAAAAAGAAATTTTTAAAAATTATTTTGAGATGGTATTCTATTGTTTGTATCTATTTCAGCAAAACAATGTGAATATGAGCTATGGGGTAGATAGCAAAAAGAACTTCAGTAAACAGAATTGAAGAAACTGTGTTGGAATACAAGCTGTTAAATGAACGTCTATTTTACTTCTTCAGTTTACTTGTCAAGGACTTGCTTCCTGATTCATGGAATTAAACTATTGGAATACTTACCTTCGAGGATGATTGGCATCAAACAATGTGTTGTCATCATCCTCATCATCTTGTTCTAAAGGTGTCAATTCCATATTTTCTATGTTAGTGTCCAAAACTCCGTATCTCCTAGTCTTTCGGTTTCTTCTTCTCATCCTATCAAATAGAACAAATTAATGAATAAAAATTATTTAATATGGCATAGATGATCCTTAGTGTCTATTTATTTGTAAAATAAAATAAATTATTATTCTGTTTCTGACATAGAAAGCACTCAATATCAGAAGGGTTACATTTCAGATATGCAACAAATTTACCACCTAGGATTAAACGTTATGAGACAAAACCTACTCCTACATGTTTATGTGCCATCGCCTGTTTCTTCTGTCTGACATACTCTCTTCTCCTTGTCAACTGATGGTGCCGACAAATAACTTTTAAGCCTTAGTTAAGGTACTGTACTTTAAGTCTTAATTTTTAAAGGCTTAGGTCAGGTACTTCTTTAGCGAAACCTCCTGCTCCAGCCTTTTCCCCATGTTCTTCATGCTTTCTTACCACTGTTTAGATGTCCCTGTCAGAAACTGTATGTATATGCATGTTCACAGACTAAACTGATACCCCACAACTCTAGCTGCATACCAGAATTACCTAGGAGTATTTTTTAAAGTCCCATGTTTAGGCCCTAACTGAATCAAAATGTACAGCAAAAAGAACTAAATATCAATAGTTTGTTGAGGTTCTACATGTGATTCCAATGTGATATAAACCATTATCTGAGATCAGTGGTTCTTGCAGTGTGGTTCTCTGGATCAACAGAATCACAGTCACCTAGGAACTTACAAGAAATGCAGATCTTCACGGCTAGCCCAGACCTAGTGAATGACAAACTTTGAAGATGGGGCCCAGAAACCTGTGTTTTAACAAACATCTCTTAGGCTTTTGATGCATACTCAAGTTTGAGAACCACTGGCTTAGTGAAATTGAAGATTCAAGGGTGCTTAACATTCATTATTATTAGCTGTATGTATGAAAACTCAAGATTTAGAGTCCTACTTCCAGTTTGTGTCTCAAATAACTTGTTCTTTTCCTTCAAATCAGTTACCTTAATTTGCATTCCTATGTGCTGATGTATATGTTTATGTGGTGTTTATTCATCAGTCTCTCCCAGTAAGTTCTCTGAGGGCAGCAACCAAGTCTGTTTTATTCACCACTATATAACCACTTTCTAGCACAGTGATGTATCAATTAAGATGTTCCTCAGTTAGTTGCTGAGGCTCTGAGTGACTTCTACCTTGGCGACCAAAACTATGACCCTGCAAGGAATGCCTAAGTCATCTCCAAACCAACAACTTCAACTCCACACACAGCAAAATGTATTTCACAAGGGTGTCCACTGGAGTTTGAAAACAAAATAGAAAATATTTCAGTCAGTTATCACAAATAAAATCCGTTTGCATAAACTCTGATTTACTCTGTTCGACATAAGTGGGATAAGAAATACTTGGGCTATAACATTAACTGTAAAGAGCAACATGAGCCTCTTCAAACATGCCAGTGAAGCCCCTGGAAAACAAACTTACCTGCAACAAATACTTGAGTCTTACTAAGCAACAGGTATGATATTAGCTTCTGGGTGTAAAGTGCCTGGTCTCAGGGTTAAAATTTACAAAATGTTACTAAGTGTGAACACAAACCAAGAAAATTTCCACCAGTCATTACCTATAGAGCTGTCTATATACACGTCTAAAGTGACGGCACAGGAAACAGAGAGTTAAGCATAGTATTTAAAGTTACAAATGTAACTAATGAAAGGGTCAGTAAATATTAGTACTAGCAAAAATGAAGTAGTATGAAATACAAAGTACGCTTTCTTTCATAGTGAGAAATTAAGTATGTTTAGGTTGTCACATTAACAAGTATGTGTGTGTGTGTGTGTATGTGTGCCCACACACCCACACACATCATGTAGACCAGAGGTCTAAACTTTCTCTGTAAAAAATTAGATAGTATTTTATGCCCTGTAGGACACACTCTGCTACATATTCATTTAAATTTTTGTTTTGTTTACCACCCTTAAAAATATATAGATGGATGATTGATAGATAGACAGATAGACAAAACATTCTTGGCTCTTAGGCCTTACCAAAACATCAGCAGAAGGAATTTGGCCTGTGGGCCATACTTTGCTAACCTCTGATTTAGACTTACGGAAGTAATTGGCAAACAAACAAAGGAAAGAAATAATAAATGTATTGTCTTTAGAAAGTAGAAATAGAAAAACAGTCTGGGCATGGTGACTCAAATCTGTAATTCCAACACTTTGGGAAGCCAAGGAGGGCGGATTACCAGAGGTCAGGAGTTCATGACCAGCCTGGCCAGCATGGTGAAATCCTGTCTCTAGTAAAAATACAAAAATTAGCTGAGCATGGTGGGGTGCACCTGTAATCCCAGCCACTCGGGAAGCTAAAGTAGGAGAATGGCTTGAACCTGGGAGGCAGAGGCTGCAGTGAGCTGAGATGAAGCCACTACACTGCAGCCTGGCCGGCAGAGTGAAGACTCTGTCTAAAAAAAAAAAAAAAAAAAAAAAGAGAGAGAGAGAGAGAGACAGAAAACTAGAGGAAAGTTAGTTGACTATTCGTGCTTTTGAATCATATTATTTAATGATATCTGCATGCAATTGTTTCATTTTAAAAAGTGATTACATAAGAGTGAGTGAAACTAGTTGGAAATATAAGTTAAGGATATTGAGAGTTAAAATTTCTCTTTCCTTTTGTCAGTCTTTTGCTAGTTTTTGAAACCATATGGGTTCCAAACATTTTGACATTTTTAGTCAATAAAGTTAATGTCATGTGAAATTATTTTTGGAAATAAACTAGATTCTCCCAGGTCATATATATCAAACAGTTAATATGTTAACCTGTCATTGTTAGTCACAGGACAGGTTGGCTAGTCTTAAAACAAACAAACAAAAAATGATACGAATGTAGGGCTTAAAGACTTTAACATTCTGCTCATCTTATGTTCTTCTCTACATTTAAAGTCTTTAATGATTCCTAATCTTACAATAAGCAGTCAAACTAATTTGCCTAATAATACTATTTTCCCTATCTGTGTATAGCCTAAACATTTGGCTGCATTGGTTTGGACATTTTATTCTTTATTCTATCCTTTAATTTAAACGTGTATGTAAATACTATCTTCTAAAAATGAATCCAAATTCTTTAGAAACAAGAACCTATTTCATATATAAATACAGAATATTGTTAGGCATCAGAGAAATGGGTGATGTACTTATAATCTAAATGAATTTACTGTTTTAGTATATGTACTGACTCATCCAAGAATGAGTAAAAAATGCTGTATGTTATTAAATAAAATTTAAACCAGAAATGTAATTTCTCTAAAAATGTCTTTGCTCTGTTCAAAGATATAGGGAGTGATAATTATGTGGTCATACAGCTACATGGACACATAAAAACATCAACTATGATAAAACACATACACTCTATTACTATATGGGGTGATTCATCTCAACGAAGAAAAAGAAAAAAAATTATAAAGCTTTCAAATAACTTGGGTGATTCAACAAATACTACTGAAAATACTAACAAACATTAAGTATAAAATAAAATACACATTAAAACACACCAAAATTTTAAGTTAAAAGGCTACTGTGTCTTTTAATATGCATTGTGTATTATTAAAAAAAATAAAAACGAGAGCTTTAATATTTATGCAATTTTAATAGCCATGGTTCTTTTCTTATAAATGAATGTCTTCATTAGGCTCATGACACCCAAACTCATCTACATGTGTGTTGACAATTACATATATATTATACACACACATGTAGATATAGACAAATATATGTACACTTTTCTACTAGACATAGTAAATGCATTTGGAAATGCAGAAACAAATTTTGCCAGCTTCTAATAAAAATAAAAATAGAGACTTTACACATTTGCACAGAGGAAAGTATGGAAGCCTGAGCAGGCAAAAGAAAAAAGCTATATGATTACTCATATAGAATTATATTCACTCATCACCTGGTATGCACAGATAAATGATCCTGGTCAGATGCTTTCTAGGTATTCAAGTTAATATTCAAATAGCTGCCTTAATATAGATGCAGATTCCTTAATGTTCCAATACACTCAGGTTGGTAAGAACTATTTCTCTTCCAATAACATGTATATAAGTTAGAGTATCAAAATAAAACTAAATCACTAAAGTAAGTTTGATAAAATTTTATGTAAAAATATATGATGCCACATAAAATAAACACAACAGAATAAAATTCCATTTCATTTCATTGCTCTATGAAAGGGAGAACACTGATCAGTGTAACTTGCTGTGGCTTGATATATCCACCTGATTTAAGTTTGCTGTAATTTGTTGTATCTACCTGATTTGATATTTTCCCTTCTGTTTTTTTTTTTCAAAGCTAGCCTGAAGAATATATTATTTACTATTCACACACACATACACACTCCCTTATGTGGTTAGACATAATGATGAAACAGTAAATAATAATCTATCACTAAAACAAAATTTTTTTCTTGACTATTTTTAGAAAAAAGTAAACTAGTGACCAAGAATAAATGTGAAACTTTCTTTACCCCTGAAACATAAATGAATAAAAATTAGAGAACCACAATTGTAGTTGTCTATACTTTTCATCAGGAAGTCCAACCCAATTGAATATATGACACATAGTAAAAATTCTTTTGAAGAATTTGATATCATTCTCATCTTTATTCCCCATTTCCACAACCCAATCCATCAGTTGTTACTTCCACTTCTTCAAGAATCAGATACTAATAAGGGATGTGTCTGCATGTTACAGGTTGAACTGTATCCTCCAAAAATTCTTATGTTGAAGTCCTAATCCCCGGTACTGCAAAATGTGACCTTATTTAGAAACAGGGTCTTTATAGAGGTAATCAAGTTAAAATGAGATCATTAAGGTAGGCCCTCATCCAATGTGACTGATGTCCTTATAAACAGGGAAATTTTGGAGACAGACACGCACACAGGCAGAACGCCATGTGAACATGAAAATGTCATCAAAAAGATCAAGAGAGGCCTAGAACAGATCCTTCCCTCACAGATCTCAGAAAGAACCAGCCCTGTTAGTACCTTGATTTTGGATTTCTAGCCTCCAGAACTGTGAGACAATACATTTCTGTTAAGACAGCCCACTTGTACTTTTTTGCAATAGCTCTAACAAATTAATATAGAATACAAGAGAATTGTTAGGGAAGGGCCTATGAAGGATAGAGAGAGAGAGAAAAGCGAAAATAGAGATCTTACAATGGGTAATAGAGGTCTGACACCTGTGAAAGAGTAGAAAGGAAGGACGACCAGCTAGAAAGAGTTGTAGCTTGAAGTGCAGTTCTGGAAGAGTCTTCACCAGGCCAGTGGCATGTCTGTAAGCAAAGGTTGCCCATTAGTGGAGGTCCCTGTTAGTCAGGATGGCCAGGTTCTGCTCCACTCAGTCATTGGCTAGGGACAAGTTTAGGGGTTATTGTCCTGGCATGAATGCTGTGATGGACCCAAATCTGTGACAGCAGGAGGATGTCAACCAACTTTGCTTCCTGTAGCATGTTCTCTTGAATGGAAGTCTGATTAGTGTATCTCCACGGCTGCCACAATCACAAGGTATTATTGATTGTATTTCCTAAAAATAATTTAAATTCATTTATATTGCTTCACCATACCACTGCTGTCCTCTCATCTCTTCCTCTGCCGATTAAAATAGCTTCCTAATTCACTATCTCTACCTACTCTGGTCACCCATTAACCTTCCCTTCATTCTCTAAAACCTTCAATGGTTTCCTATTACTCAACATTAAGTAATGAGTCTATAATATATGGCCTACAAAGATGAGCACAAGATGGACCATGTTTTCATCTTTAGCCTCATCTTGTTCTTTGCTCCACATTCCACTCCAGGTTCTGAACTCCAGCCACATAGCCTTCTCTCAGTCCCTCATGATGGCCGTGCTTTCTCTGCTATTGGCCTCATACTCTTCTCCCACCCACCACAATACTGTTGTGTGAATGCCTGCTCATCTTTCAGCTTAAATATAACTTCCTCAGGAAACCCTTTTCTGCTCTACCTAACTAGGTCACAGATGTCTACTATTGGCTTCCACTGAAACTATATACATGTCCTTTAAAGTGCTTATGAACAGTTCACTTGTATACCTATTTAAGTAACTGTTCGTCATCCCTACCAGACATTTGATTTTGTGAGAACAGGAGCTGTATCTATTCTTATTCACCACAGTAGCCACAGCACACAACTTCTGTCATAAAGTTGATGCCTGATAAATATTGCTAAATAAATTAATTGACTAAAATATATAGATGCACAATATTTCTTCCATTTTCTCTGTATAAGAAAGATATCTAAAATTTTATATATAAATTATCACCCTTGGAATAAAACAAGCCTGAAAAAACATCATTTCCAGATACATACCACAACAAAATCTAAGGGAGCTAGCCAAATTTAAAATCATAATATGAACCTCTGGAGGTAACAGCTTCCTGACTCAGGACAAAAAAAAAAAAAAAAGTACTAGGATATTTAAAAACATTAAACATGTACTCACATCAGGAGCTCTAAGATTTCATTTAGGATGTTTTAGGTATGGTCCAGGCAACTGTCATACTCTAACCCAACTAGAATCCCTAATATTTAGCTTGTATCCTATGCTGAGGAGTTTTATTTTTGTCCTTTTGGTATGTAGATTTACCATATTCCAAAAACACAGTTTTCCTTCATATATACTACAAATAACTGAAGTTTATCCTTTCAAAAGCCAAACTGGCTTTTTGTACTACTTTTAATTTCTCAGCATTCTATATGGAACCATATTCAATGCTAAAGATATTCCTGCCATCCTATACAGAAGAAAATGAAATTTTTTTAAAGTCTTTTTTTAACCTCTCAGGATCATTATAATTAGTGACCTTGATATAAACTCTTAGGAGCTATTAAAATGCATGTGACTCCATGTTGAAGTTTGCAGATTGTACTTTTGAATTCCTTTAGCATTTTTTCATATTATTTAAAACCCCTCTCCATTAGCCTGATAGTTATCAAGCTCTGTCCCTACCACAATCTTGACCACGTGTATCATTAACTAGAAAGTTCCTCCAATGAGGTATCCTGCTACTGCTGAATTCTAATAAAGTGTTTACTGCTAACACCCAAAGGTCAACAACAACAAAAAAATCAAAAGCATGTTCATGAATGTTCAGGACACTGTAACCTTGTTTTCCTTGATAGATACCTTTTCTCTCCCAACTCCTTGCAATTCAGCACATACAATCAGTTCCTGTGCTTAGATTTGTCTCCTGTTGAAGGCATGTTGGCAGACACCCCCAGGTAAAGTAAATCCTAAATCAGTGTTATATAGTTTGGCTTTGAAGTATTCCATATGAAAGTATGTAACATATAGTTTCCTTGTCATATCTCCTCTTTGTCTTGACATGGATTACTTTGTCTTCCCTTTTAGGCCCTAAGGCTCAGGATGTGAGACTTGATAATTCTTCTGACCTCCATTTCTAAAAATTTAGCATGAATTTATTTCCCAATCAACCTTAAAGTCCTAGCTACAGTTCAGTACCCCCCAAGATTCATCTTTTGTAGCCCCTCACTGGCTCTATGACCAACCTTTCATTCCCCTTACACTGACTCTATCTACAGCCCTGTCAGTTCTACCATCTTGCTGATTATAGCTTTAGCAGTCAGGTACCACAGATATATATACATAGATACATACATATATATACATATATAAATACACAGAGATTTAAGTTATACATAATACAAATATACATATATTTATAATATATAACAATATTTGTATATCTATATATTTAAAGCTTCTATTTCATAAGTGATAAAGTTAAAGTATAAAAATGAAAATAGTGACAATATTAATAGTTTATGAGACAGAGGTATTAAAAACATTATAGTAAAACTCCCCAGATAAATTGTAATTGGAATTCCAGATGAAAAAACATGCAATTAAGAAGAGCTGATGTTCTCTGTGCATGCACATACACCAGGCATTAAGCTAAACGGCTCATAAATATTACCTGATCCTTATGACAGTCCTGTAGGTTAAGTGCTTTCATTTCATCCACAGAAAGGCAGAAATTAGAGAAAATTAAATGCGGGACAGTGAATAGTAGAGCTAAGATTCATACACAAGTAATTTGACTACTGAATCTGAGTTTTAGAATATTGAGACAAAATGTATTCCTAATGAATCTAAGTAATTTTAATGAAGGTCAAAAAATTAGGTGAAAACAGTCTGCTAAACTTCAAAACAACTATCTCGCATTATACCAGACTAGATAATTGTTTTAGTTGAGCTATATTTTCTAATTCATCCTTATGTAGTAAAAGTAATAATAATAACTTGGCAGCTACTCACATTAACAAGTATAATTATGTTGTTTTGATTAGTTGTTGTTCTGATGAGTATCTCTCTTAATTTTGATCACTATAATAGAATCTGCTTTGTTTAGAGGCAACTTTCTTCTTCTGGCTTAACAGAACCATGATTTTGTTTAGAGGGCAATTGAGCCCAGCCCTAAAGTACATAATGGCCATAATAACTGATTCAAACCAATCATGAAAATATAATTTTCCTTTTGCCAGTCATTGTCTAGGAGTAAGCAGATGAAGCAGTTCAGAAAAATGAGATGGAAGGGAGTGTCTCTGGTAGTGGGGTTTCCAGGAAAGATTTTTCTCCCTGATTAAAAAACAAAACAAAAGGATAGAGAAGGCCTCCCTTCTTGCTTAAGATACTATTGAGTGAGAACATAATATTTAGAGCAGAGGTAGGCATCCTATAGAAAGGCAAGCGTGGAAAAGTACGGAATTCTTAATAATCTCCCAAAGTCATTGAACCAAACCTGGGCCTATTCATATACATGATAAGTAAATGACAACAACAAAATATTTCCTTGTGTTTAACTCACTTTAAATTGGATATTTTATTATTTATAGCTAAAAACCTCCTAACTGATAAGGACACTTAACATATTAGTTTATCTGAGCCACATTGCTATTGTATATCATCTGGATGTATCTTTCCTTGTGATACTCTTTAAGCATCTTTCAGGCAGGTTCTATCAGCAATCCTCCACTTTGAATAAACCAATCAAATGTTTTATCAGCAATTTTCAATCTTAAATAACATTGCCACCAAAAAGTTCACTAACTTTTCACAGCTTCATTTTATACTTGTTTTCTCAGCTTAGCACACTTTTCCCATCTGCTTGTAGATCATATCATTCCCATCACATTGTCTCAGAGATTTGGCAGCCCAAATTGAAGAACATGACTGTTTTCAAACTGGGCTCTTCAGTGTCCTAGGTTTCTGTGGAGGTATGGCCAATCAGTGCATTATTGCTTTTAGTTAGTTTATATATTAGGATCCCACCATTAAAACAATATGGAAATCTACATTATTAAAACAATGCACAAGACATGGTATCATGGAAACTGTCATGTCCACTGTCCCTAGACCTCAGAAAAACTGCTCCACTCATACTTTTTTAATGAATGGGCAGAAATGGTTAATCATATTTTCTACCATGACAAATCACTTATTTCCACTGATAACTAATACAAGCCTGGGATGAGCACCTTTCTAAACTAGGACTGTCAATCCCTATGCTAGATTGTGACGGATGATGTGGCCTAACTCATAAAGATAAGATAAACCAATCAGAATATCAACGTTGGGAAGTCAATATGGAAGAAAATATGCACATATATATGCACACATGAACATGAGTCAGTTGTAATGGGTGATAAAGACTAAAGGAGTCAAAATGACATCATATAGAATAAAGAGTATGACAAGTCATAGTAGATCACAAGAAAGCAAAAACTCAGAGAAGCCAGAAGCCATGGGATAGAAAAACATCTACACACTAAGCAGTGGACAGCGAGAAGAAAATAAAAACAGGTAATTAAAGAGTAGATGCATTTCGTTGATTGTTTATGGCAGCATCACTTTTTGAAGAACTGAGATAGTTTTGCAATGGGTATCAATGTGTATCTGGTATAGTGCATATAATAAGATAAGATAGCAAAGGGAGATAGTGCAGACCAAGCTAATGGCAAAAAGTATTAACTGTGTATTATTTCCAGGCTCAATAGAAATTTGTTTTACTATTTTTCAAGATGCAAATTCATACCAATGAAAGAGTAAACATATAATCAATCAATTCAAGAACTCACTGAATAATATAGAAGAAATGGCAAAAGTAGAGTTCAAACTCTGAGTTCTGCAGGAGCTTGGGCACTCTTCCAGCAATATGACTTTTGGTCTATCACTTCATATGGCAGATATTATTAGTGTTCATCAAATCTTGACCTCCATTCCCCTGCCCCCTACACATAGTACCTACTCACTTCCCATAGGAGCCTCATGACTTGGACTGGTTAATAAAACATGAACAGATGTAACTGTGCCATTTCTAGGTTAAGGCGTTTGAAAGCTCCTGTGCATTCTCTGGTGTCTCTCACCAAGCTCTGACAACTGTGAAAGACATATGTTGGCATGGCAAGACCAAACATTAAAGCCAGCTAAATTGCTGTTACCACATGGAGGACAACTGTCTTGGAGGATAGCCCAAATCTGCAGCTGAATTTTCTTAAAGAATAAATAGAATTTTATTGTGTCATGGCATTTAGATTGAAGTTGTTTGTTCAACTGTAGCTTGTACTATACTGATTAAAATACGTAGCTTCTCATATAAATTTCCTAATTTGAAAAATTATCTATTCACCTCAGAGTTGAGGCTGAAATAAGATAACATTTATCAAATAATTTTATAAGGTTTTTTGTATACATCTATATAAATTTAAGGTATCTACAGTATACATAATGACAGGAAAAATAATAGTTCCTTTAAACAAGATCTATAAGTGATAACACAAGGTTAAAATTATGTCATATGTTTTATTAACATGTAACATATATTAATAATGTGAAGTTTGTTCTATATATTTCAGTAATAAAAAAGTTAAAACTAAAACTATTATATTAACTAGAGGAATAAAGGCATGCATGGAAAATTACACATATGCTCATATGTATGTAAATAGCACAGAAACGCAGAGACAGTTTTATCTTTTGGATGTTTTGCTTTACTATTGAGATGACTGGTGAATACATAAAATTACAGTATAAAATCAAATCATAGTATATATTACCACTTTTACATTACAAAAGCATAATACAGTTTGGCTATACAGAAAGAATTGACATTACATGCCAGTCAAAATCTTACAACAGTCAACATCTTCATGTTTTTCTATGAATTTTCAACTCTATACCAACTTCTTCTTCCAGAAAATAAAAGGATTATTAAAGAATATAGCAATAAAAATCTCTCCAAAAATGCCAAGGAAAACCTGATTTCTTAAGAAAGTGTCTTCAATTACTATAAGATTCTCAATTTATGATTTAAGTATTTCTATAGATATGTTTTATATCATACTGAACAATGCAAATTACCAACATATCTTTCAACCCAATTTCAAAATTTATCATATTTCTCATATTTTAGAAAAGATCAAACCTAAGTAATTTTTTAAATGTAGTCTTCACCAAAGATAAAATTAAAATCAAATGCAATAATATAGAAGAGAAATACCAAAAAGGGCATTGGAGATCATGACAAAAGAACTCAAGAACTTTGAAGAGTAGGAGTAGAGGTGACACTCAAGGTATTTAGCTATTTAACAACTGGCAGGGCATAAGGACCATCTAGTTAGAACAGATGTTTGCTGTAGCAATGGGTCCAGGAACACTGGTAGAGTGTATTGGTAGATACCACCTGAGCATTGCTACCAGTTGATAGTAATGTTCAAATGCTATTGATTTTGTTTTCAGAAAAACTTTACAATAACTCACCAGAAGCATCTCAATCTAGTTTCTCCATTGTGTCCCACATTCAACCTCTATCAATTACAGAGGAACGCATTTTCTGGTTGTACTCTAATACCCCTAGGACTGCAGTCATGTTAGATATACATTGGTGAATAATCTACACATTATCTTGGGTAAATACATGCAAATAATATACACCTGTTAAAAAAATTGACTTCTCTACACAACCATATATGATGAGGTTCCAGTATGGAATTGAAATGAATTAAAATGACTACATTATTGCAGGACTGATGTTAACACCTCTCTCACACAGCTACCTCACATTTCTAATCTTCATTTACATGTTTTGATTTCACATATAGTATTTATTTTCTATTCTTTTCCTTTCTCTTTCTTTCTCTCTCCTGTTTTCCTCCTCCTCCTTCCCCTCCTCTGCCTTCCCCTCCCCTCCTCTTCTCTCTCTCTCAATCTCTCTCTCTCTCTCTGTCTCTCGGATCTCATCTATTTCTGGGATGCAGGGGTATGAATGCAGGGGTATGAGCTTGACTTCCTGGACTCCAGTGATTCACTTCAGTTTCTTGAGTAGCTGGGGCCACAGGTTACCACAACTAGCTAATTTTTTCCTTTTTTTCTTGTTAGTAGAGATGAAGTCTCGCTATATTGCCCAGGCTGGTCTCAACCCCTGGATTCAAGCAGTTCTCCTGGCTTAGAATCCCAAAATGCTGGGATTACAGGTATAAGCCATCATATCAAGCCTGATATATTATTTCTTATTTCCTTTTGATATTAATTCAGAAAACACGTGAAAATTTACTATTTTCTAAATAAGGCATAAAGAGCAAACAGTGTAGAAAAGAAGACAGAAGCAGAACCAACTATTATAGTCCACTGGAAATAATGTCATAATACAGGTATTCTCAGAATGGTCTGGAATCACAGAGATTTCCCAGTAGAGTACATGTTCCATTTCATCTTCAGAGACAACCAGGAGTTAAACAAGAGAAGAAAGAAAGAATGCAAAGAATTCCACTCCTTGAAAAATGTACTTCCATAAACATATAGTTCGTTAGAGATTGGAAGACAAGATAAAATAAAAAATGATGGTCGGTAGTCCCAGCTACTCGGGGAGGCTGAGGCAGGAGAATAGTTTGAACCCATGAGGTGGAGGTTGCAGTGAGCTAAGATTGTACCACTCTACTCCAGCCTGGGTGACAGAGGGAGACTCCATATCAGAAAGAAAAAAAAAAAAAATCTGATTAAGGAGCTAATTAAATACTCAACTAAAGAGTATGAACATTTATCCCATGAAATGCCATAGAATTGTGCTGTCCAATAGAACTTTCTGCAATGATGGACATATTCTGCATTGTTCTGTCCAATACAGTTGCCACTAACAACATGCGATTATTAGCCCTTAAAATGTGGCTAGTCGGCTGGTGAAGTGGCTCACACCTGTAATCCCAGCACTTTGGGAGGCCAAGGCTGGCAGATCACTTGAGCTCAAGATTTCAAGACCAGCTTGGGCAACATGGCAAAATCAAATCTCTATAAAAAAATACAATAATTAGCTGAGTGTGTTGCCATGTGCCTGTAGTCCCACCTACTCGGAAGGCTGAGGTGGGAGGATGGCTTGAGCTCGGGAGCAGAGTTTGCAGTGAGCTGAGCCACATCTTGTCTCTAAAGAAAGAAAGAAAGAAAATAAATGCAGCTAGTGTATCTAATGGACTGGAATTTTACATTTTATTTTTCATTAACTTTTGTTTGTTTGTTTGAGACAAGGTTTTGCTCTGTCACAAAGGGTGGAGTGCAGTAGTGTGACCATGACACACTGCAGTCTTGATACCCTATGCTTGAATGATCCTCCCACTTCAGCCTCCCAAACATCTGGAACTTATAAGCCTGTACTACCATACCCAGTATGTGTATATACATATAGATTACACATACACATATATATACACATATACATGTATCTCCATACATATATGTGTGTGAATGTATTTTATATATACATACACACACACACACACAGACACACACACACACACACATAGTATAGGCAGGGTCTCACTATGTTGCCCAAGCTGGTCTCAAACTCCTGGACTCAAGAGATCCGCCCACCTTGGACTCCCAAAGTGCTGGGATTACAAACATAAGCCACTGTGCCCAGGTAATATAAGTTTTTAAATAGCCACCTGTACCTAGTGGCTACCATATTGGACAGTGTGGCCATAAAGGACTATAAGCACACACATAGTATGACAGATTTACATCTCAGAGGGAACACCATCTGTTCAGTGTGGAAGGTAAATTGTAAGAGAGACAAGTGAAGTGGAGAAAAGTTAGAAACAATAGCACAATAATCTAGTGATGTGAACCTAAACTAATGTAAGGTCAATTGAGCTCACAAAGCAGTAATGTAGTCAAGAAATATTTAACAATTGAAATTGGATGACTGTATGTGAATCGTAAGCAAAAGAGAGACATGGGATGACTCAGGTTTCTAGTTTGAGAAACTGTGTAGATGATGGTGTTATTCACCTTACAGAGTGCAGCAAGATTTGTCCAGGGATAAAAATGATTGTTTCAAGCTTAAATTTGAAAACAAGTCTGAATTATCTATCCAGTAAGAAGTTGGCTGGCTATACATGTCTGTAACTCAGAAAGTAATTAACAGCTTAGAGGTAGCCATTAAGGAAATGAACTTTGGATCGATCACCCAGGGAACATGGACAATGAAAGCAGAAAGAGTTAAACGGTCCAGAAAACACTGTCAGTTGGGAGGTGAAAGTCATTCTCTTCCACAAAAATTCAATGCATCTCATTATATTCTAGGAATCAGACTGGGCCTTTAGGGACCAAAGAGGAATAAGATAGAGGCCCTGCTCTCCAGACATTAGCTTGTAGAAGAGTGCTAATTAGGAAGAAGAGTTCATGGAATAAGAAATTCATGAAGAAGCTGGGCATGAAATACTCAAGGAGGTAAGAAGAAAACCAGAAGAGATGTCTCAGAAGTCAAAGTAAGAACCAGTGCACTCAGTACTACAGAAAAGAGGGGAAAATATCCATGAAACTGAGATAATGTGCTTAGTAATCATCTTCTGCATGATTAATTCTAGAGTGGTAGAATTAGACGCCAGACCACAAAAAGTATAAAAGAATGAAAGGAATGGAAATGGGAACACTTCAGTGGAAAATCTCTCTCCTGTCCTATGATAAGAGCTTTATTTAGATTCCCTCCTTCATGTCTTCTTAGGTATCTTCCTTTCCCGTATCTTCAATATTTCCTTCTGTCCTGGCTCTTTCCCCACTAATGGCATTTAAACAAGACTGGATAGTCCATTCTTAAATGGACCCCTTTCTACAGCTCTCATCCAATACTTCTCCCTGCCTGCACAGTTAAGAGTGAAATGAAATATATCCAAGGAGAAAAGGTCAACTGAAAATAGATTCAGTTACGGGGCAAGTTTGTAAAAGATTTATGCTGATTAGAGATAAATATTTCAGTCTTCTATACAAATATAATAGTTTTTGTTATGCTATTAAGTGACTTTTCAGATGACCTTGTCTAATAGGAATGATATTTAAGAGCAGCCTTCTCCAAATAGCTTGATCTCTTGCTGCCATATTCCCAAAAGTTTAGTTTATTACCACAAAAAGCAGCGGTACTCCTTCACTAGATAAGCTCTTTGAACACAAATATGATGTCTTTATTATCTTTGAAGTCCTAATATTCAGAACAGTTTGAGAGATGTATCAGTCATTCAAATTTATCAGAAACAGATTTGTGTGGGTTTAAAGGTGGCCCATATGATAACTTGTCAAACTACTTCTTTACATAGTCCACATTCAGCATTGTCCTATAAATCTCCTGAGCCAGGGTGTCATATAAGCAAATGGCTGTTGATGTGGTGAGACAAAGATCCCCTCAGCTCTTGAGATCACTAGGCAGGGTCTATGGTAGATAGTATCAGGGCAAGTAGTCTCAAACATTTACCCGGTATAGATATCAATGTCTGTGTGTGGCATTACATGAGCAAGCATTACTCTGGCCTCAATACCCCTAACAAATTAGTATATCTTCACTTTTACCTCCCAGAACTGCACATATGACAAATATCACTTAAAAACAGAGCATTCTATCACTTTACACTGACTGCTGACATATCAGTTATGTCATCATCTTGGTATTTTGGCACCTGACTACATAGCAAACTAACTTAACACTTCAAAATATTTTAGGTGTATGAGCAAACATTTTCTGAAGGGAAGTTTCATCTTTGCAAAAAAAAAAAAAAAAAAAAAAATCATTACTTGAGAACTTGTGCTTGTTAAATACATTTCCAAGTTTCTGGGTTTCTTTATATATAAAACATTTGACATACACTGCCTAGCTAAAGAAATAATGGCAAACCAGTACAATTTACACATGTTAGGAAAACTCCACTTTCCAAGGAGATATAAACAATTATAATGGAAGTTTCATGAAGGCAGGGACTTTCCTTGTGCACTACTAATCCTCATCACAGAACTTAGTAATGGCATGGAATAGGTGGTAAATAATATTTACTGAATTAGTGACAGTCACTAAATACATAAATGGTTAAATAGTCAAAAGTACTCCTGGTTTTGCTTAAATTAAGTGATTTCTATTTATGTTTTATAATTTTGTAAATAGGGCTGGAACCACAGGACTTCTAGGAGAAAAAGAAAACTTAACTCATATTCTTAAGTAACCAGACAAAAGAGAAATGTTGATATAAATATAAACTCACATACATAAATCATTAGTGACTTGCTCCACTAAGGTGGAAATACATGTGACCATATTAACAGATGTTTCTTTAAAATATTACCATTCCCTGACTATGTCTAGCAAATCAGGAAAATCTTTGGATGAGGGAAGGAATGTAGGGAGTTGAGGTAGGAAACGACATTATTTCACCTTGGCACAAACATGATGATCAATAAATGTTAACTCATTTTTCAAAAAGGTAAAATTTGGAGGTTTAACATCCAACAAAATCATATATTTTAAACAGAAAGGCACTGGGCATACACTATTGACTTTATTTTTCTCCATAAATAAGCTAGCCATCTTTATGTGCAATATCGCTTTAAACTGGTTACTTTAAATGATCACAGGAAGCAGCATGATGATTGAACATGTTAGGTAAGTTCCAGCAGAGCTGGGTTTGGGCAGGTCCTACCGGTGCACCCTTGGGCAAGTTATTTAACCTTGCTCAGCCTAAATTTCCTCACTAAGAATGATATTACCTACTTTGAAGGTTTTTGCAAGAATTTCAAACTGCACATAAAGTACGTAGCATTATATCTGATACATAAATTATCATTTATTAACTATCAGCTATTAGGATGATAAGTAAAAGCTCAAAAATGATCTTTCAGTTACAAAGTATGGTTCTTCGAAAAAACCTAGTGTTGTGTCTTAGCATATAGGGCTAGGTAAGCATTCAAATTAAATTAATATTCTGTATTTCCTATATACTATGTGTTAATAGGATTTGCATTTTAATGCTCTTTCATAGCATCCTTTATGTACTTATCTATGTGATTATTTGGTTAATGCCCCTCTGCTCCTCTAGTATGTAAGTGTTATAGATGCAGAAATGTTTGTTTTGCTCAAAACTGTGTCCCCAGTGCACAGTACTGGTCAGTTGAATAAATACTGACTGCTTACAAAAAAGTTAACATAATAAATTTCATGCTCATCTCCACCATATGTGCATGAGCACCATATTTTCTTGAAATTGTAAGAGACTTGCTAAAGAGCATAGAGTTTTTTTTTTTTTTTAAAGTAGAGGATTAAACTCTAAGCATTGATTGCCTTCCAATATACCAAATTGAATAAAAAATGAAAAACCAGCAATGACATGGCATGAAAAAGGAAATAATTCCCTGCATGAAAAAGGAAAAATTCCCTGCTTTTAAGGTAAGAATCATTATTCAGTTATGACAAAAATTCCTTTATATAATTACCATACGTGCTCAAACTAACAACCATCTAGAGTGATTTCCCCATATCTCCGCTCCCTGGCCTTATATATTTTACTGTGAATGTCCTACTGAGAGGAAGAAAATAAAAGTATTAATTGAAATCTTCACATTTCTTTATTCTGTCAGCAAATAGCAATTATCCTTAAATTTCCAAATCCTTACCACCTACCTGTTCAGCAATATAATACATGAAGAGTGCTCATCCATTAGGCAACTGCTTATTCAGTGCCCATCATATACTGCACATGATGTTCAGCACTGAGGATACAGGGGAGAATAAGACAGACAAGTCTCTTCTCATAGAGATTAAGTGTTCATTTTAGGAAATCTACTTTGTCCCTACTGTGTTCCTTGCATATAAATATACATATGTTTTGTATTTCTACAGTGAGAATATGACTGTTCTTTGGAATGTTTCCAGACTCAAAAAGGAAGTTATTATTACCTACGTATTCACTAAATGAATTAGATTAACAAAACTATTTGAAAGTCTCATGTGGTTCGATGTAATAAAATTTTACAAGTAAAATATTTTTCTGCATCACCTCAAATCAGTTAAGAAAATAATGATTTTGGCCCATTCTTCTTGCTTGGCACAAATAACTAATTTCAGTGCACTGTCATACATAGTTTGAAAATGGTAGCCAAAATGAGCATTCACCAAGATAATGAAGAAAACTATAATCTGGAAGCAAAAAGTGTGAGTTCTGAACACTGCCCAGACACTGTTAGCATCATTCAAGCTTTGGATGCCAGGCAGCCAACTAAATGTAGGACTTGGACTGCATGAATGTGTTAGATGCTGGTTAAAGAATGCAGTTTTTATTAGCCATAGTTCAGAATTTGGCTGTTAACACACATCATGTTACCAAATCATGCAATAGGATCAGATTGGAAAGATTGTATCTGTCCAAGTTTTACAACAATAATGATAGAAAATCAAGGTAATAAATATGTGTATTTAAAATTATTTAAAAGGTGGAAGCAAAAGAAAAAAAAAAGCAAGGAATATTTCCCCCAAATTATCATTATTCTATAATTTACATGTATAAGAGATATAACACTCAAGGGGCCATGCATTTTTATAGGAAATATATATAGACAGCAGTAAATAACAGTTATATAGTGAGGAAAATAATTTGTTTCAATATTCTTTTAATCTTTCTTTACATTAAGAAGAAAGTTTCAATTTGGTGGCAATATTCTTTTAACACTTAGAGTGTGAGTGCAGATTTGCTGGCCTTTGTGAACCAACAATATCTAGCTCAAATAATATTGCTTACACATGTGGTTCTCAAATATTGCTTACACTCGTGGTTTTGGATTTCTTTACATTCTTAAAATTGTTCAGGAACTCAAAAGAACTTATATTTATGTGAATTACACATGTCAACTTTTAACATATTAATTAAACTTGAGAAAACCTATACGTATCAACTGATTTAAAATAATAGTAAACACATTACAGGTTAACATAACCTTTATGAAAAACAACTATTTTTCAAAAAAGAAAAAAAAAGGTAAAAAGAATGACATTTAGATTTTTATTTCCAATTCCCTTTAATATCTGACTTAAAGTGATAGGAGTAGATAAAAAATAGAAACAAAAAATAGGAAACAGATTTTTATATTTACTTCTGCATTAAATCCTTTGCAATGTGTTGTTTGGTTGAAGCATATAAAGTAATTCCATCTTCACACAGATATAAATTTGGAATGGAAAGAAACATTGTAATAGCCTTTTTATATTTGAGTGGTTATTCCTTTATGATACTACTACACCAAAACTTGACAAGCAGTGTCTTAAAGATTAGTTGCAATGTGGAATCTGAAACAATATCAGTGAACTATTTGTACCCTATAAGCCTGTAACAGAATGTATTATTTTGAAAATAGTTTTAATACTGTAGGTCCCCTGAAGAGGTCTAGTGAAACTCCCAACTGTGTGGTTCCCTGGCCCACATGTCAGGAACTACTGGCTTACACTATTTTTTAACCAGTCAAGTGATGGTGATGTTGGTTTTCCACTCATGATAATAACGACTTGTTTAAAAGGAAAGTTTGGTTTTAAATAATCAGTTTAAAGAAATATGTTAAATTACAATACAGAGGGTAATTATGGGAAAAACGTGAAGTAATTTTGAAAACAATAAACACAATCTGCAAACCTACCCTCTACACTTATGTTATAATGAAGGAAACTGCTAGACAGCTTTCCCTCACCTTGTGTCTTTGCTGGCTTCTAATGGTGAGGTCTTGGCTCTGTATGTCAAATCTTCAGGAAGGTGATTCTCAACTAATTAGGTATAAGTGAATTACTTAGGTGGCAGATTAAAGGCCAACACTAGGAAACACTGATAGTAAGGAAGAACTTTTCTTTTCCTGAATTTTATAAAAATAAAATATCCATAAGGCACCCCCATATTACTATTAATCCACTCAAATATATATTGATTTCCTAGTAAGTGGCAGCACTGTACAAATAATTTGTAAGACTCACAAACCTACTAAATAGATATCATGTCTTTCAAGAGTTTGCATTCTGATAGGCACAATTTTGACCAGTTAGGTATACAAAAATGTAGACTAGAAAAGTAGAAATATTACAAGACAGAGTAGTCAAAATTCTAGGGAATAAAGATTATCTTCACTTCAGAGAAAGGGTGTCCTTTGAGGCTGACGTGGGTCATAGGTCAGATGAAGAGATTTGGAGGTAAGGCACTAATTTATAAACAAAAGGCAGCAATTAGTTATAGGTTTAAACTGCTCCAAAGGTAACAGGCCTTTAAGAAGGTCAATGTCATATTCTTAGGCACGAGTCCCTGATGCTGGGGAAGGGTAAAGGGTCACAGAAGTCAGCCTTGCTGGAGATCACTGGCCTGCGTATCTCAGGCCCACGGGGGTGCCCCACCGAGGCTTTGCCTCACCTGACCGTCCTGACCACGAAGTACACCAGCACCGCGCCGCTCACCACCATCAACACGGTCAGGGCCCGCTGGGTCATGGGCTTGTCGCCAGGGTTGGGGCTCACAGCAAGGCCGCCACCCACTGAGCCTTCCCCGGCCTTCCCTCCGTGATCGTCCGCCTCAAGCCCGGCCACAGGGCTGCTTCCATTGCCTCCCTCGGAGCCCTGCGGCCCCGCAGCTTCAGCCAGACCACGGCCCGGCTGCTGGGCAGCGGTAGGGCCCGGTGGCAGCGGCGGCAATGTCCGTGGTCTAGGGTCAGGAGGCCCAGGACCTTGCGCGGCCTCGGCTGCCTGCAGCAGGACTGCCAGGGGCCCGCTTAGCTCAGGCAGCAGCAGCAGGAGGAGGACGGAAGCCAAGAGGTTGCTGAGACAGCAGCAGCACTGCGAGGCCTTCATCGTTCCCGGACCGCGCTCTCACCACCCGGAAGCTGCCGCGCCCGCCACCCTGGCTCCAAGAGGGACCATGGGCGCGGTGGAGAATGAAGCAGAGGTGACCAAACGCCAGGGAGAGGCCCGGTCGTGGCAGGTGGCAGAGGCTATAGCAGTGGCAGCTGCCTGGAGGACCGGAAGTTCGTACATCTCAGCGGCCACTGCTGCTAAGGACGCCTTCGGTTGCTAACTGGTAGGGGCAGGGTGCACTTGGTGACGTCAGAGCCCCAGCGCCTAGTGCGCAAGCCCACTTGTGTAAAAAGCGAGGAGGTGAGCGTTCTGAAAGCTTTGCTCTTTTCACTGTTAGTGAGGAGCGGTCAAGGATGCTTATTAAGAAAGTAAGTAGACAAAAAGAGATTGTGTAACATGTACAGCAACCCTCTCATGCAGGAACCCAGAGAGACTGGAAACTCATTTTCTGAATTCATTCGTGTCAAACTGCAATAACACATTTAATCTGTAAGCCAGAAGGGCTTAGTTTTCCTCAGCTTGATTACAAGCTTTAAGCAGGCTTTTTTCCCTGCCTATGGATTCCTGACCTCCCTTTCTAAAGAGCATTTACTTGTGATGAGTTCATGTCCTTTGCAGGGACATTGATGAAGCTGGAAACCATCATTCTGAGCAAACTATTGCAAGGACAGAAAACCAAACACCGCATGTTCTAACGCATTGGTGGGAATTGGACAGTGAGAACACTTGGACACAGGATGGGGAACATCACACTCCGGGGCCTGTCTTGGGGTAGGGGGAGGGATAGCATTAGGAGATACACCTAATGTAAGTGACGAGTTAATGGGTGCAGCACACCAACATGACACAGGTATACATATGTAACCTGCACATTGTGCACATGTACCGTAGAACTTGAAGTGTATATACATATATGTGTGTGTGTGTGTGTGTGCATATATATATATGAAGAGCATTTACTTTAGAAAACTTTACCGTTGTAAGTTCTTTCTCTTCTCTTTTCAGATGTAAATATTTTTTAAAGCTTCTGGCCAGTTTTGTAATTGAAAACTATCTCAAGGGTATGGTATGGAAAGCCATGCCTTTGAAAGGTAATCAGCAGGAAAGATAGTGGGCCATCTCTTATTTTGTGTGAGAGCATAGGAGCCTAACTGCTGTAGGCTTTTCGTTTCCAGTTGTAAAACCACCCCCTGTCATGGAAGAGAAAATTTACTTTTCCTTTGGGTAAAGTCAATCAGAAAACTCAGGTGGCCCATGATCTTCCCAAAATAGCTGTTAAAAACTCTGCACTCCTTTGTTTCTTTTAGAGGAGTTGAGCTTAGAAGAGTTCTATCCCCTTTCCTGACAGCAGTAGTCTTCAATAATATCTTCCTTGCCTCTTTGACTTGAGTAATACGGAACTTCAGTTTGTGCAGATAACTAGAAGTGGCCTGTCAAGGTATACGTGGGGTATACGTGGGTCTTTTGAGTAAGTTATTGTTTTCATTGCTAAAAGAGAGACAGATATAGATATATTCAGAGAGAGAGCCAGAAACACACACACACACACACACACACACACACTCATACACACACTTACACCTCTCATTATTCCTTTTCCCCCTTACACTTGCCTGCCCTCTCTGCAGAGAGTTCTGGCCCTAACCTTGAGAAGAACATGACCCAGATAGTCCTCTGATCCTAGTAGACTGTGAGACATCTGGCATAAACTATAACTAAACCTACAGCCTGGCACCAAATGCAGCCAAGATTAGCTTAAGTTAGTCAATCCCAGCTTGACCAAAGACGTGAAAAATCAATGCTTATTTGTTGTATGCCACTGATATTTCTATGGTTATTGGTTATGCCACATTATTCTAACGACAGTTGATTAAGAAGCTAGAATGAAATCATGGTAATACTTAATTAGGAGAATATAATAAAGTGGCAGTTAATAATCTATCTCTGCTATTAGACTGCCAGAGTTCAATATCCAGCTCTGTTGTTTATAATCATGTGAATTTTGGTCAAATCAATTACTCTGTGTCTCAGTTTCTTCCATTATAAAATAAGAAAAATTATGGGGTATTTTTCATGTAATGTTTGATAGCATAACATCTGGTACATACTAGGTACTCAACTAGTATTCATCATCATTATTCAATACAAGAACAAAGAGTTCAGATTTTATTCAGCAGGCCAATAGTTTTTGAATATATTTCCATGAAACATAGTTGCTCTGTCAGCTGTGTTACTGCATTCCTTAACAAATTAGAATTATGTTGGTCTTTTCCCAGTATGCAGATGAATTTAAGTAATCTGATACAAATTTCTCATTCTGAGATTTTTTCCCTTATTTATTTATTTATTTATTTATTTATTTTTCTATCCTATACTTGGCATAACTTGTTTGCAAGCCAATTGATAACAAGTAAATGAACAAGTATATTAAAAATAAGAGAAAAATTCATAAACAACCAATTTTACTTAGTTTGAAAGATTGTATTTTACGTAGATATTTGTGCTCAAAATTGTAACTTTGTATTGCATGAACAAAACATAGTTTCTTCTCCTAGAAAAATTTTTCTTCATTCCTGTGACAGATTTCAAGATGTCATTATATAATGATGTTTTACAAACAATATGATAGTCTAAAAAGAGCACAATAACTTCTAGCTATGTTGCCTTAAGATCACTTTTGTTGAGAATTGAGTATCTCTGAAAAATATGATTTTGTTGTTATCGTTATTGTTTAGTTGGTTGGTTGCTATATCAAGAGAGATCTGCACTTAAAAAGTTTATCCTGGCAGTAATATAGCCAGTTTAAGTGATGGTAGAAACGCTTGGCACCAAGCAGGTTAGTAGATAGTCCTAGGAGCTATAGAGGCCTATGAGATTGGAGTAATGGGAAAAAATTTAGGGAAATGGACAGGATATGACAATATCTGGATGCAGGTAGTAAGGGAAAGGAAAGAGATTCTTAAATTTCAGTGTACATGAAAATCACTCTGAGAGCTTGTTAAAAATGCATGTCTCCACTTCCAAAAATTTTGTCCAGAATTTCTAAAATAGTGATCTAGAATCTCCAATTTTAACAAATTCTCTTTCTGATTCTGTTTTGAGTGTTTGAGAGCTACATTCTGAGAAACATTAGAACATAGCTTTCCCTAATCATTTGGAAACATTAGTTTGATTCTAAGATTTCAGAATCATTTAGCACTTTGCATGTGCGAGTTACTGCCAAGGACAGCTACAGATGGGAATTTGGGGTAACTAATGATGCCAAGGTTTTATGCCTGCACATCTGGGAGAATAATAAGGCCATTAATCAAGATGAAGAACATGACAAAATCAGATTTTGGAAGGAAGGAAAGATAATGCACATTTTCTTTTTTTCTTTCCTCTTTTTTTTTTTTGACAAGTTGAATGTTGGACTTTTTTGGGAGGTGGCATTAAATATTAACTCTATTCCATTTTTTGGAAGAGGCATTAAATACTAACTCTATTCCATTTATAATGTGGAATGAAGTTCTAAGTAAGGAAGACGGGAAATCAAAAGGACCACTTTATTACTTATAAATGCCATTTGGAAGCTGACACTAGGGTGTATCACAAATGGTCTTCTTTACACTGAAACTCAACATTAAGATGCCTAATCCTTGCAGTTCTGCCAGCCAGAAGCAACTGCCTTACCCTGCTCCCTGAAAGCAGCTAAGAGACATACTATCCTGTCCACTCTACCTAAAACAGCAGTTTACAAAATTTGTAGTATAGATCTTGTACGTTTCATTTATAACACACACTTAAGATTTCAAAATTACTGTGATTATTATCACCACTTGAACCTAAGTTCTGTGAAGCAAGGGTCAATCTCATTTATTCACTACTCAATACTCAGAATTTAGCATAATGCTAAAAAGAGTAGATCAAAAAAGACAAAGAAGGGCATTACATAATGGTAAAGAGGTTAATTTAACAGGAAGAGCTAACTTTGCTGAGTATACATGCACCCAATACAGGAGGACCTAGATTCACACAGCAAGTTCTTAGAGACCTATATAGAGATTTAGAATCCCACACAATAATAGTGGGAGACTTTTTAACATCCCATTGACAATATTAGAGAGATCATCAAGACATAAAATTAACAAAGATATTAAGGACCTGAACTCAGCTCTGGATCAATGGACCTGATAGATATCTACAGAACTCTTCATCCCAAAACAATAGAACATACGTTCTTCTCATTGCCACATGACACTCTAAAATTGATCAAATAATCAGAAGTAAAATACTCCTCAGCAAATGCAAAGGAACTTAAATCATAACAGTCTATCAGACCACGGTGCATTCAAATTAGAACTCAAGATTAAGAAATTCACTCAAAACCACACAACTACACGGAAGTTAAACAACCAGCTCCAGAATGACTCTTGGGGAAATAGTGAAATTAAAGCAACAATCAAGAAGTTATTTGAAACTAAAGAGAACAAAGAGATAACATACCAGAATCTCTGGGACTCAGCTAAAGCAGTGTTAAGAGGGAACTTCATAGCACTAAATGAACACATCAGAAAGCTAGAAAGATCTCAAGTTAACAACCTAATATCTCAACTAAAAGCACTAGAGAGCCAAGAGCAAACAAACCCCAAAGCTAGCAGAAGACAAGAAATGACCAAGATCAGAGTTTAACTGAAGTAGATAAAGACACAAAATACTCTTAAACAAATCAGTGAATCCAGGAACTAGCTTTTTGAAGAAAGTAATAAAAATAGACAACCATCAGAGAATACTATAAACACGTCTATGCACATGAACTAGAAAATCTCATAGAAATGGATAAATTTCTAGATACATGCAGCCTCCCAAGACTGAACCAGGAAGAACTTGAATCTCAGAATAGACCAAAAATGAGTTCTGAAATTGGAGTAGTATTAAACAGCCCAACAGCAACAACAAAATTTTAGGGTCAGATAGATTCACAGCTGAATTCTACCAGAGTTACAAAGAAGAACTGGTACCATTTCTACTGAAATCATTTCCAAAAATTGAATAGGAAGGACTCTTCCCTAACTCACTTCATGGGGCCAGCATCATCCTGATACCAAAACCTGGCAGAGATACAGTAAAATAAGAAAACTTCAGGCTAATATCTCTGATTAATGTTGATGCAAAAATCCTCAACAAAATGCTGGCAAACCAAAACCAGCTGCATATCAAAAAGCTTATCCACCACGATCCCATTAGCTTCATCTCTGGGATGCAAGGTTAGTTCAACATATGCAAATCAATAAATGTAATTAATCACATAAATAGAACTAAAAACAAAACCATATGATTATCTCAATAGATGCAGAAAAGGCCTTTAATAAAATTCAACATCCTATTATGTTAAAAACTCTCAATAAACTAGATATTGAAGGAAGATACCTTGAAATAATAAGAGCCATTTATAACAAATGAAGATACCTTGAAATAAGAAGAACCATTTATAACAAACGCACATCCAATATCATACTGAATGTGTAAAAGCTGGAAGCATTCCCCTTAAAAACCATCACAAGACAAGGATGCCTTCTGTCACCACTCCTATTTAAGAGACTATTGGAAGTTCTGACCAGGGCAATTAGGAAAGAGAAAGAAATAAAGGGTATTTAAATAGGAAGAGAGGAAGTCAAATTATCTTTGTTTGAAGATCACATGATTCTATATCTGGAACGCTCTACAGTCTCAGCCCCAAAGCGTCTTACACTGATAAGCAACTTCAGAAAAGTCTCAGGATACAAAATCAATGCAAAAATTGTTAGCATTTCTATACACTAACAACAGTCAAGCGGAGAGCCAAATCAGGAATGAACTCCCATTCACAATTGCCACAAAAAGAAAAAAATATCTAGGAACAGCTAACAAGGGGAGGGAAAGACCTCTTCAAGGAGAAACAAAAGCACTGCTCAAATCAGGGAGGACCCAAACAAGTGGAAAAATATTCCATGCTTATGGATAGGAAGAATCAATATTGCAAAAGTGGCCATACTGCCCAAAGTAATTTACAGATTCAATGCTAATTCTATTAAACTACTACTGACATTCTGTACAGAATTAAAAAAAAAAAAAACTATTTTATAATTCATATGGAATGAAAAAGGAACCTGAATAGCCAAAACAATCCTAAGCAAAAAGAACAAAACTGGATGCATCACACTGCCCAACTTCAAACTATACTACAAGGCTACAGTAACCAAATGAGAGTGGCACTGGTATAAAAACAGATGCACAAAGCAATGGAACAGAATAGAGAACTCAAAAACAAGGCCACACACCTATAACCATTTGATCTTCGATAAACCTCACAAAAATAAGCAATGGGGAAAAATTTTCCTGTTTAATAAATGGTGCTGGGAGAACTGGCTAGCCATATGCAGAAAATTGAAACTGGACCCCTTCCTTACACCATATATGAAAATTAACTCAAGATTGATTAAAGACTTAAATGTAAAACACAATACTGTGCAAACCTGAGAAGAAAATCTAGGCAGTACCAGTAAGGACAAAGGCACGGGCAAACATTTCATGATGAAAATGCCAAAAGCAATTGCAACCAAAGCGAAAATTGAGAAACAGGATCTAATTAAGCTAAAGAGCTTCTGCACAGCAAAAGAAACTATCATCAGAGTGTACAGACAACCTACAGAATGGGAGAACATTTTTGCAATCTGTCCATCTGACAAAGGCCTAATACACAGAGTCTACGAGGAACTTAAGTTGACAAGAAAAAACAACCCCATTAAAAAGTGGACAAAGGACGTAAACAGACTCTCATAAGACATACCTGTGATCAACAGTAATACAAAAAAAAAGCTCAACATTACTGATCATCAGAAATGCAAGTCAAAACCACAATGAGATACCATCTCATGCCAGTCAAAATGGCTTCTACTAAAAAGTCAAAAAAAAAAAAAAAAAAAAAAACAAAAAAAACAGATTCTGGTGAGGTTGCAGAGTATTGGAAGTTCTGGACAGGGCAATCAGGCAAGAGAAAGAAAGAAAGGGTATTATTTTATTTCTGTGTAAAAGGAATGCTTTTACACTGTTTGTGGGAGTGTAAATTAGTTCAACAGTTGTGGAAGACAGGCAGAAATACCATTTGACTCGGCATTCCCATTACTGGGTATATACTCAAAGAAATATAAATCATTCTTATTTTAAGGATCCATGCATGTGTGTGTTCATTGCAGGACTATTCATGATAGCAAAGACATGGAATCATCCTAAATGCCCACCAATGATAGACTGGATAAAGAAAACATGGTACATATATACCATGGAATATTATGCAGCCGTAACAAGAAAACATATCATGTCCTTTGCAGGGACATGGATGGAGCTGGAAGCCATCATCCTTAGCAAACTAATGCAGGAAAAGAAAACAAAACACCATATGCTCTCACATATAAGTGGGAGCTGAATGATGAGAACACATGGACACATGGGGGGAGCAACACACACTGGGGCCTGTGGGAGGAGTGGTGGTGTGGGGAGGAAGAGCATCAGAAAGAATAGCTAATGGGTGCTGGGCTTAATACCTAGGTGATGGGATGATGTGTGAGCAAACCACTGTGGCATACGTTTACCTCTGTAACAAACCTGCACTCCTGCACGTGTAGCCCTGAACTTAAAAGTTGAAGAAAAAAACATAAATTAAAGGAACATTCAAACAACAACAAAAACAACAACAAAAAGAGTAGTAGTGAATGATTCCTTCTGTTTTATCAAGACAGAAATCTTTCCAAAGACACAGTTAAGCCCAGACCTCAAGAGACTTTTGGAAATTGACCAAAAGAAACTTACCTTTTTGTTCATCATAAGGTCATATTTCCTGTATTCTGCTAATGAAATGAATTAATAATACAGTCATATATTTGACATACCCAATGAATGTATAAGCACATTTAAATCATTTTCTTAATATTATTTTATATTGAATTCCTTTTATTCTCTGATCCTAGATATTCAAATATATTTTCCTTCAGAAATCCCACTATTATATACAAACATTGAATTTCACATTTTTGATCTTTTTAAAAGTATTTTTAAATTTTTTTATTTTCATAGATTAAGGGGTACAAGTACAGTTGTGTTCTATAGATGTATTGTGTAGAGGTGAAGTTTGGGCTTTTAGTTTACCCATCGCCCGAGTAGTGTACATTATACCCAATATGTAGTATTTCAGTCATCATCACCCTTCATCTTCCACCTTTTGTCGTCTTCAATGTCTGTTATTCCACTCTGTATATTTTGTGTGCTGATGAGAATGTCCATGTATACCCATTTGTTTAGCTTCCACTTGTAAGTGAGAACATGCAATTACTCCCTTTCTGTATCAGAGTGATTTCACTAAGGATAATGACCTCTATTACCATCTTTGATGCAAAATACATTATTTTGTTCTTTTTTTTTTTTTAATGACTGAGTGGTATTCTATGGCATACACACACACATACCACACATATCACATTTTCAGGTGTCAACTTAGAGCTTTCCTGATGTGGCCAGAAAGTGGGACAGACTGCCTTATGACTAAGGGAGTATAGGTGTGAAGCAGCTACCATAACTTAAAGGTTACTGGGGATATTCATGTAGTGCTCAATACAGATTTGGTCAATTGAAAGTATGAATAAATGAATGAATTAATGAATCACATCAAACAAACAACACATTTTAAAAATGTTTATCAAAAAGCTTAGAATAATACATTCTTAGAATGGAGATTATTTTTCCCTGGTGATAAGTAAAATAATTTTTTTTAAAATTTATTTATTATTATTATACTTTAACTTGTAGGGTACATGTGCATAACGTGCAGGTTTGTTACATATGTATACTTGTGCCATGTTGCTGTGCTGCACCCATCAACTCGTCATTTACATCAGGTATAACTCCCAATGCAATTCCTCCCCCCTCCCCCCTCCCCATGATAGGCCCCTGTGTGTGATGTTCCCCTTCCTGAGTCCAAGTGATCTCATTGTTCAGTTCCCACCTATGAGTGAGAACATGCGGTGTTTGGTTTTCTGTTCTTGTGATAGTTTGCTAAGAATGATGGATTCCAGCTGCATCCATGTCCCTACAAAGGACACAAACTCATCCTTTTTGATGGCTGCATAGTATTCCATGGTGTATATGTGCCACATTTTCTTAATCCAGTCTGTCACTGATGGACATTTGGGTTGATTCCAAGTCTTTGCTATTGTGAATAGTGCTGCAATAAACATACGTGTGCATGTGTCTTTATAGCAGCATAATTTATAATCCTTTCGGTATATACCCAGTAATGGGATGGCTGGGTCATATGGTACATCTAGTTCTAGATCCTTGAGGAATCGCCATACTGTTTTCCATAATGGTTGAACTAGTTTACAATCCCACCAACAGTGTAAAAGTGTTCCTATTTCTCCACATCCTCTCCAGCACCTGCTGTTTCCTGACTTTTTAATGATCGCCATTCTAACTGGTGTGAGATGGTATCTCATTGTGGTTTTGATGTGCATTTCTCTGATGGCCAGTGATGATGAGCATTTTTTCATGTGTCTGTTGGCTGTATGAATGTCTTCTTTCGAGAAATGTCTGTTCATATCCTTTGCCAACTTTTTGATGGGGTTGTTTGTTTTTTTCTTGTAAATTTGTTTGAGTCCTTTGTAGGTTCTGGATATTAGCCCTTTGTCAGATGAGTAGATTGCAAAAATTTTCTCCCATTCTGTAGGTTGCCTGTTCACTCTGATGGTAGTTTCTTTTGCTGTGCAGAAGCTCTTTAGTTTAATGAGATCCCATTTGTCAATTTTGGCTTTTGCTGCCATTGCTTTTGGTGTTTTAGACATGAAGTCTTTGCCCATGCCTATGTCCTGAATGGTACAACCTAGGTTTTCCTCTAGGATTTTTATGGTATTAGGTCTAACATTTAAGTCTCTAATCCATCTTGAATTAATTTTCGTATAAGGAGTAAGGAAAGGATCCAGTTTCAGCTTTCTACTTATCGCTAGCCAATTTTCCCAGCACCATTTATTAAATAGGGAATCCTTTCCCCATTTCTTGTTTCTCTCAGGTTTGTCAAAGATCAGATGGCTGTAGATGTGTGGTATTATTTCTGAGGCCTCTGTTCTGTTCCATTGGTCTATATATATGTTTTGGTACCAGTACCATGCTGTTTTGGTTACTGTAGCCTTGTAGTATAGTTTGAAGTCAGGTAGCGTGATGCCTCCAGCTTTGTTCTTTTGGCTTAGGATTGTCTTGGAGATGCGGGCTCTTTTTTGGTTCCATATGAACTTTAAAGCAGTTTTTTCCAATTCTGTGAAGAAACTCATTGGTAGCTTGATGGGGATGGCATTGAATCTATAAATTACCTTGGGCAGTATGGCCATTTTCACGATATTGATTCTTCCTATCCATGAGCATGGTATGTTCTTCCATTTGTTTGTGTCCTCTTTTATTTAACGGAGCAGTGGTTTGTAGTTCTCCTTGAAGAGGTCCTTTACATCCCTTGTCAGTTGGATTCCTAGGTCAGATTGATTCTCTTTGAAGCAATTGTGAATGGAAGTTCATTCCTGATTTGGCTCTCTGTTTGTCTGTTACTGGTGTATAAGAATGCTTGTGATTTTTGCACATTAATTTTGTATCCTGAGACTTTGCTGAAGTTGCTTATCAGCTTAAGGAGATTTTGGGCTGAGACAATGGGGTTTTCTAAATATACAATCATGTCATCTGCAAACAGGGACAGTTTGACTTCTTCTTTTCCTAACTGAATACCCTTGATTTCTTTCTCTTGCCTAATTGCCCTAGCCAGAACTTCCAACACTATGTTGAATAGGAGTGGTGAGAGAGGGCATCCCTGTCTTGTGCCAGTTTTCAAAGGGAATTTTTCCAGTTTTTGCCCATTCATTATGATATTGGCTGAGGGTTTGTCATAAATAGCTCTTATTATTTTGAGGTACGTTCCATCAATACCGAATTTATTGAGCATTTTTAGCATGAAGGGCTGTTGAATTTTGTCAAAAGCCTTTTCTGCATCTATTGAGATAATCATGTGGTTCTTGTCTTTGGTTCTGTTTATATGCTGGATTATGTTTATTGATTTGCGAATGTTGAACCAGCCTTGCATCCCAGGGATGAAGCCCACTTGATCATGGTGGATAAGCTTTTTGATGTGTTGCTGAATCCGGTTTGCCAGTATTTTATTGAGGATTTTTGCATCGATGTTCATCAGGGATATTGGTCTAAAATTCTCTTTTTTTGTTGTGTCTCTGCCAGGCTTTGGTATCAGGATGATGTTGGCCTCATAAAATGAGTTAGGGAGGATTCCCTCTTTTTCTATTGATTGGAATAGTTTCAGAAGGAATGGTACCAACTCCTCCTTGTACGTCTGGTAGAATTCAGCTGTGAATCCATCTGGTCCTGGACTTTTTTTGGTTGGTAGGCTATTAATGATTGCCTCAATTTCAGAGCCTGCTATTGGTCTATTCAGGGATTCAACTTCTTCCTGGTTTAGTCTTGGAAGAGTGTAAGTGTCCAGGAAATTATCCATTTCTTCTAGATTTTCCAGTTTATTTGCGTAGAGGTGTTTATAGTATTCTCTGATGGTAGTTTGTATTTCTGTGGGGTCGGTGGTGATATCCCCTTTATCATTTTTAATTGCGTCGATTTGATTCTTCTCTCTTTTCTTCTTTATTAGTCTTGCTAGTGGTCTGTCAATTTTGTTGATCTTTTCAAAAAACCAACTCCTGGATTCATTGATTTTTTGGAGAGTTTTTTGTGTCTCTATCTCCTTCAGTTCTGCTCTGATCTTAGTTATTTCTAGCCTTCTGCTAGCTTTCGAATGTGTTTGCTCTTGCTTCTCTAGTTCTTTTAATTGTGATGTTAGAGTGTCAATTTTAGATCTTTCCTGCTTTCTCTTGTGGGCATTTAGTGCTATAAATTTCCCTCTACACACTGCTTTAAATGTGTCCCAGAGATTCTGGTATGTTGTATCTTTGTTCTCATTGGTTTCAAAGAACATCTTTATTTCTGCCTTCATTTCGTTATGTACCCAGTAGTCATTCAGGAGCAGGTTGTTCAGTTTCCATGTAGTTGAGCGGTTTTGATTGAGTTTCTTAATCCTGAGTTCTAGTTTGATTGCACTGTGGTCTGAGAGACAGTTTGTTATAATTTCTGTTCTTGTACATTTGCTGAGGAGTGCTTTACTTCCAATTACGTGGTCGATTTTGGAGTAAGTACGATGTGGTGCTGAGAAGAATGTATATTCTGTTGATTTGGGGTGGAGAGTTCTATAGATGTCTATTAGGTCTGCTTGCTGCAGAGATGAGTTCAATTCCTGGATATCCTTGTTAACTTTCTGTCTCGTTGATCTGTCTAATGTTGACAGTGGAGTGTTGAAGTCTCCCATTATTATTGTATGGGAGTCTAAGTCTCTTTGTAAGTCTCTAAGGACTTGCTTTATGAATCTGGGTGCTCCTGTATTGGGTACATATATATTTAGGATAGGTAGCTCTTCCTGTTGAATTGATCCCTTTACCATTATGTAATGGCCTTCTTGGTCTCTTTTGATCTTTGATGGTTTAAAGTCTGTTTTATCAGAGACTAGTATTGCAACCCCCGCTTTTCTTTGTTCTCCATTGGCTTGGTAAATCTTCCTCCATCCCTTTATTTTGAGCCTATGTTTGTCTCTGCATGTGAGATGGGTCTCCTGAATACAGCAGACTGATGGGTCTTGACTCTTTATCCAGTTTGCCAGTCTGTGTCTTTTAATTGGAGCATTTAGTCCATTTACATTTAAGGTTAAGATTGTTATGTGTGAACTTGATCCTGCAATTATGATATTAACTGGTTATTTTGCTCGTTAGTTGATGCAGTTTCTTCCTAGCCTCGATGGTCTTTACATTTTGGCATGTTTTTGCAATGGCTGGTACCGGTTGTTCCTTTCCATGTTTAGTGCTTCCTTCAGGGTCTCTTGTAAGGCAGGCCTAGTGGTGACAAAATCTCTAAGCATTTGCTTATCTGTAAAGGATTTTATTTCTCCTTCACTTATGAAACTTAGTTTGGCTGGATATGAAATTCTGGGTTTAAAATTCTTTTCTTTAAGAATGTTGAATATTGGCCCCCACTCTCTTCTGGTTTGGAGAGTTTCTGCCGAGAGATCTGCTCTTAGTCTGATGGGCTTCCCTTTGTGGGTAACCCGACCTTTCTCTCTGGCTGCCCTTAAGATTTTTTCCTTCATTTCAACTTTGGTGAATCTGGCAATTATGTGTCTTGGAGTTGCTCTTCTCGAGGAGTATCTTTGTGGCGTTCTCTGTATTTCCTGGATTTGAATGTTGGCCTGCCCTACTACGTTGGGGAAGTTCTCCTGGATGATATCCTGAAGAGTGTTTTCCAACTTGGTTCCATTTTCCCCCTCACTTTCAGGCACCCCAATCAGACGTAGATTTGGTCTTTTTACATAATCCCATACTTCTTGCAGGCTTTGTTCATTTCTTTTTCTTCTTTTTTCTTTTGGTTTCTCTTCTCGCTTCATTTCATTCATTTGATCCTCAATCGCTGATACTCTTTCTTCCAGTTGATCGAGTCGGTTACTGAAGCTTGTGCATTTGTCACGTATTTCTCGTGTCATGGTTTTCATCTCTTTCATTTCGTTTAGGACCTTCTCTGCATTAATTACTCTAGCCATCAATTCTTCCACTTTTTTTTCAAGATTTTTAGTTTCTTTGCACTGGGTACGTAATTCCTCCTTTAGCTCTGAGAAATTTGATGGACTGAAGCCTTCTTCTCTCATCTCGTCAAAGTCATTCTCCGTCCAGCTTTGATCCGTTGCTGGCGATGAGCTGCGCTCCTTTGCCGGGGGAGATGCGCTCTTATTTTTTGAATTTCCAGCTTTTCTGCCCTGCTTTTTCCCCATCTTTGTGGTTTTATCTGCCTCTGGTCTTTGATGATGGTGATGTACTGATGGGGTTTTGGTGTAGGTGTCCTTCCTGTTTGATAGTTTTCCTTCTAACAGTCAGGACCCTCAGCTGTAGGTCTCTTGGAGATTGCCTGAGGTCCACTCCAGACCCTGTTTGCCTGGGTATCAGCAGCAGAGGCTGCAGAAGATAGAATATTTCTGAACAGCGAGTGTACCTGTCTGATTCTTGCTTTGGAAGCTTCCTCTCAGGGGTGTACTCCACCCTGTGAGGTGTGGGGTGTCAGACTGCCCCTAGTGGGGGATGTCTCCCAGTTAGGCTACTCAGGGGTCAGGGACCCACTTGAGCAGGGAGTCTGTCCCTTCTCAGATCTCAACCTCCGTGTTGGGAGATCCACTGCTCTCTTCAAAGCTGTCAGACAGAGTCGTTTGCGTCTGCAGAGGTTTCGGCCGCGTTTGTTATTGCCCTGTCCCCAGAGGTGGAGTCTACAGAGACAGGCAGGTTTCCTTGAGCTGCTGTGAGCTCCACCCAGTTCGAGCTTCCCAGCAGCTTTGTTTACCTACTTAAGCCTCAGCAATGGCGGGCGCCCCTCCCCCAGCCTCGCTGCTGCCTTGCAGATAGATCACAGACTGCTGTGCTAGCAATGAGGGAGGCTCCGTGGGTGTGGGACCCTCCCGGCCAGGTGTGGGATATGATCTCCTGGTGTGCCTGTTTGCTTAAAGCGCAGTATTGGGGTGGGAGTTACCCGATTTTCCAGGTGTTGTGTGTCTCAGTTCCCCTGGCTAGGAAAAGGGATTCCCTTCCCCCTTGTGCTTCCCAGGTGAGGCAATGCGTCGCCCTGCTTCAGCTCTCGCTGGTCGGGCTGCAGCAGCTGACCAGCACCGATCGTCCGGCACTCCCCAGTGAGATGAACCCAGTACCTCAGTTGAAAATGCAGAAATCACCGGTCTTCTGTGTCGCTCGCGCTGGGAGTTGGAGACTGGAGCTGTTCCTATTCGGCCATCTTGCTCCGCCCCCAGTAAAATAATTTTTAACATAGTGTCTTGTGATCAACATCATTCTTGAATACTTGCCTTTTTTTTTTCTTCCCATTCCATATATTTGTCTTGGCTGCAGATTAATCAGGAAGCCTTTAAATTACAGAGTTTGCTTTTCATCTTTCTTCTTCTTTTGTGAGAGAATAAGTAGTTTTCACGTAACAGGATGTTCAGTGTATGTTTCTAGGATTGGTGTATTTATTTGTATCCTCTAGTGATTCATGTTGAACAGAGATGTTTTTAAACAAAACATAGGAACATTGTAGATATTAACACTGGAATTCCCAGTTTCTACTTCCCTTAACATATTTTCTGTAATTGAGTGATATTTTCTTACATATATCTAATAAGACATAGTAAGAATTTGTATTCACAGTTATTTACATATTCTGTAAATTTTTCAAAGCTCTTTAAAACTCTTTAAATTGACAATTTTACATATTTATAGGGTAAAATGTGATGTGTTGATAAATGTATACATTGTATAATGATCAAATCAGGGTAATTAGCATATTAATCACCTCAAACATTTATTTTCTGTTTGCGGTGGGAACATTCAAATTCCTCTCTTCTATCTATGTAGAGATATTCAAAATTACAATTAGAAATAATAAGTTCTGGTGTTCTATTGCACAGTGGGGTGACTATAGTTAATAATATGATATTGTAAATCACATCCCTTTCTTGAAGTTGCAGTGCACTAGGCTAGGATGTTGGCCAAGAGTGGCATATGTATCTTCAATTTCAACCTAAGTTAAAAAAAAAAAAAAATATAATAACAACAAGAGGAAGTATACCAAGAGGCAATGGCAAATTGAATAAGCAGGTCAGTGATGCTGGATAAACATGTAAACTACACTATGAGCTTGGGGAATGTTTTGTGTGCTGATGAGAAGAAAGCATATTCTGCAATTCTTGGATGGAGTGTTCTGTAAATACCTCTTAGGTCCATTTGTTCTAGAGTGCAATTTAAGTTCATTATTTCTTTGTTGACTTTCTGCCTTGATTTGTTTCATACTTTCAGTGGAGTGCTGAAGTATTCCACTAATATTGTGTTTCTGTCTCTCTCTTTTCTTTTTAGATCTAGTGTTAATTGCTTTATGAATCTGGAAGCTCCAGACCTAGGTGCATATATATTTAGAATTGTTATTTCTTCTTGTTGAGTTCATCCTTTCATCATTATATAATGAGGTTTGTTGTCTTTTTTTAAGTAAATCTTTATTTTGTTATTTCAATAGGTTTTTGGGGAACAGGTGGTGTTTGATTACATGAATAAGTTATTTAGTGGTGATTTCTAAGATTTTGGTGCACCCGTCACCAAGCAGTGTGCACTGTACCCAGCATGTAGTCTTTTATCCCTCCCCACTCCACCCTTTCCCCTACATCTCCAAAGTAAGTTCAATGTATCCTTTTTATGCATTTGCATCCTCATATCTTAGCTCCTACATATGAGTGGGAATATATGATATTTGGTTTTCCATTCCTGAATTACTTCGCTTAAAATAATAGACTCCAGTTCCATCCAGGTTGCTGCAGATGCCAATATTTCATTCCTCTTTATGGCTGAGTAGTATTCCATGGAGTGAGTGTGTGTGTGTGTTTGTGTGTGTGTGTGTGTGTGTGTATTGTGTATCTATATATATCTATATATATCGCTCACATTTTCTTTATCCACTCATTGTTTGATGGGCATTTGGACTGCTTCCATATTTTTGCAGTTGCAAATTGTGCTGCTATATAAATGCATGTGCAAGTATTTTTTTTTTTTTTTTCATATAATGATTTCTTTTCCTCTTGGTAGATACCTAGTGGTGAGATTACTGGATAAATTTAGAGATCTACTTTTAGTTCTTTAAGGAATCTCCACAGTTTTCCATACTGGTTGTACTAGTTTACATTCCCACCAACAGCATAAAAGTGTTTTCTTTTCACTGGATCCAAACTAACACCTCTTATTTTTTGATTTTTTGAATGATGACCATTCTTCAGGAGTGAGGTGGTATCACATTGTGGATTTGATTTGCATTTCCCTGATAATTAGTGAAGTTAAGCATTTTTCTATATTCTTGGTCATTTGTATATCTTCTTTTGAGAATTGTCTATGTATGTCCTTAGCCCACTTTTTTGGTAGGAATTTTTTTTTTCTTGCTGATTTGTTTGAGTTCTTTGTAGTTTCTGGATATTAGTCCTTTGTCAGATGTACAAATTGTGAAGATTTTCTCCCACTTTGTGAGTTGCCTATTAATTTTGCTGATTTTTTCTTTTGCTGTGCAGAAGCTTTTTAGTTTAATTAAGTCTCATCTATTTCTCTTAGGTTTTGTTGCATTTGCCTTTGGTTTCTGAAGTCTTTGCCCAAGCCAACCTGTAGAAGGGTTTTTTCCAATGTTTACTTCTAGAATTTTTATGGTTTCTGGTCTTAGGTTTAAGTCCTTGATCCATCTTGAGCTGATTTTATATAAGGTGAGAGATGAGGATCCAGTTTCATTCTTCTACATGTGGCTTGCCAATTATCCCAGCACCATTTGCTGAATAGGCTGTCCTTTCCCCACATTTTTTTTTCTTTGTTGAAGATCCGTTGACTGTAAGTATTTGACTTTATTTCTGGGTTCCATATTCTGTTTCATTGGTCTATGTGTCTATTTGTAAAACAGTACCATGCTGTTTTGGTGACTGTCGCCTTATAGTATAGTTTGAAGGCCAGTAGTGTGATGCCTCCAGATTTATTCTTTTTGCTTAGTCTTGCTTTGGCTATGTGGGCTCTTTTTCGGTGCTGTATGAATTTAAGGATATTTTCTTTGTGGTTCTATGAAGAATGATGGTAGTATTTTGATGGGAATTGCATTGAATTTGTAGATTGCTTTTGGCAGTATGATCATTTTCTCAATATTGGTCCTACCCATCCATGAGCATGGTATGTATTACCATTTCTTTGTGTCATCTATGATTTTTTTCAACAATGTTTTGTAGTTATTCTTGTAGAGGTCTTTCCTGTACTTGCTTAGGTATATGCCTAAGTTTTTTTGTTGTTGTTGTTTTTTGCAAGTATTATGAAAGTGGATGAGTTGTTGATTGGATTCTTAGCTTGGTCACTGTTGGTGTGTAGCAGAGATACTGATTTGTGTTCATCAATTTTGTACGTTGCAACTTTGCTGAATTCCTTTACCAGTTCTGGGAGCTTTCCAGATGAGTCTTTAGGGTTTTCTAGGTATACAATCACAACATCAAGCAAACAACAACAGTTTGACTTTCTCTTTGTCAATTTGGATGCCCTTTATTTCTTTACCTTGTTTGAATGCTCTGGCTAGGACTTCCAATACTATGTGAAATAGGATGGTGAAAGTTGACATCCTTGTCTTGTTCCAGTTTTCGGGGAAATACTTTCAACTTTTTCCCATTCAGAATAATGTTGACTGTGGGTTTGTCGTAGATGGCTTTTATTACCTTAAGGTTTGTCCCTTCTATGTCAATTTTGCTGAGGGTTTTAATCATAAATGGATGCTAGATTTGGTCAAATGCTTTTTCTGCATCTATTGAGATTATGATGTGATTTTTTGTTTCTAATTTTATTTATGTGGTGTATCTCATTTATTGACTTCCATGTGTTAAACCATCCCTGCATCCCTGGTATGAAACCCACTTGATCTTTGTAGATTATCTTTTTGATAAGCTGTTGGATTCAGTTCTCTAGTATTTTGTTAAGGATTTTTGCATCTACGCTCATCAATATTGGTCTGTAGTCTCCTTTTTTTGTTACATTCTTCCCTGGTTTTAATATTCGGGTAATACTGGCTTAATAGAATGATTTAGGGAGGATTCCATCTTTCTCTATTTTTTGGAATAGTGTGAATAGGATTGGTACCAATTCTTCTTTGAACGCCTGATAGAATGCATCTGTGAATCCATCTGGTCCTGGGCTGTTTTTTTAGTTGGCAGTTTTTAAATTACCGTTTCAGTCTCGCTGCTTGTTAAATGTCTGTTCAGAGATTCCATGTCTTCCTGGCTTAATCTGGGGAGGTTGTATATTTCCAGGAATTTATCTATCTCCTCAGGGTTTTCTAGTTTATTCACATAAAAGTGTTCATAATAGCCTTAAATAATCTTTTGTATTTCTGTGGTGTCAATTGTAATATCTCCCATGCCATTTCTTATTTGTTTGTTTGTTTATTTATTTATTTATATTTGAGAAAGAGTCTCACTCTGTCACCCAGGCTGGAGTGCAGTGGTGTGATCTTGGCTTACTGCAACCTCCATGGTTCCAGCAATTTTCCTGCCTCAGCCTACTGAGTAGCTGGAATTACAGGCATGCACTAGTATGCCCAGCTAATTTTTGCATTTTTAGTAGAGACAGGGTTTCACCAGCTTGGACAGGCTGGTCTTGAACTCCTGACCTCAAGTGATCCATCTTCCTCAGCCTCCCAAGGTGCTGGGATTACGGGCATGAACCACCACGCCCAGCCCCATTTCGTTTGTAACTGAGCTTATTTGGATCTTCTCTCTTCTTTTCTTGGTTAATTTTGCTAATTGTTTATCAATTTTCTTTATCTTTTCAAAGAACCAACTTTTTGTCTCATTTATCTTTTGTATTGTTTTTGCTTGTGTGTTTGTTCCAATTTCATTTAGTTCTGCTCTGATCTTTATTACTTCTTTTGTTCTGCTAGTTTGGGTTTGGATTGTTCTTGTTTCTCCAGTTCTGTGATGGTAACCTTAGATTGTCTATTTGTGCTTTTTCAGACTTTCTGATGTAGGCATTTAATGCTGTGAACTTTCCTCTTAGCACTGCTTTTGCTGTATCCCAGAGGTTTTCGTAGTTTTTATCACTATTATCGTTCAGTTCAAAGAATTTTTAAATTTCCATTTTGACTTTATTATTTACCCAGTGATCATTCAGAAGCAGTTTATTTAGTTTTTATGTATTTGCATGGTTTTGAGGGTTTCTTTTGGAGTTGATTTCTAATTTTATTACACTGTGGTCTGAGAGAGTACTTAATACAATTTCGATTTTTTAAAAAATTTACTGAGACTTTTGGCCTTTCATATGGTCTGTCTTGGAGAATGTTTCATGTGGTGATGAATAGAATGTATATTCTGCAGTTGTTGGGTAGAATGTTCTGTAAATATCTGGTAAGTCCATTTGTTGTAGGGTATAGTTTAGGTCCATTGTTTCTTCGTTGACTTTCTGTCTCAATGACCTACCTAGTGCTGTCAGTGGAGTATTAAAGTCCCACATTATTTTTATATTGCATTCTATCTCATTACTTAGGTCTAGTAGCAATTGTTTTATAAATTTGGGAACTCCAGTTTTAGGTACATATATATTTATTATTTTGATATTTTCCTGTTGGACTAGTCCTTTTATCATTAGACAATGTTTATCGTTGTCTTTTTTAACAGCTGTTGCTTTAAAGTTGGTTTGGTCTGATGTAAGAATAGCTACTCTTGCCCACTTTTGGTCTCCATTTGCATGCAATATCGTTTTTCACCCCTTTACCTTAAGTTGATGTGAGTCCTTGTGTGTTAGGTGAGTCTCCTGTAGACAGCAGAAACTTGCTTGGGGAATTCTAATCTATTCTCCCGTTCTGTATCTATTAAGTGGAGCATTTAGGCCATTTATATTCAATGTTAGTTTTGAGATGTGAGGTACTATCTATTCATCATGCTATTTTTTGCCCAAATACATTTTTTTTCATTGTGTTATTGTTATACAGGTCCTGTGAGATTTATGCTTTAAGAACGTTCTGTTTTGGTGTATTTCAAAGATTTGTTTAAAGATTTAGAGCCCCTTTTAGCAGTCCTTGTAGTGCTGGCTTGGTAGTGGCAAATTCTCTCAGCATTTATTTGGAAAAGACTGTATCTTTCCTTCATTTAATGAAGCTTAGTTTCTCTGGATAAAAAATTCTTGCCTCATAATTGTTTTGTACAAGGAGGCTAAAAATAGTACCCCAATCCCTTCTAGCTTGTTGGGTTTCTCCTGAGAAATCTGCTGTTAAGTTGGACTTCACTTTTCCCTGATGCCTCCTTGACTAGCTTAATAATAAACCTTTTGTATTCTATTTCTGACAATTCAGAGATTTTTACCTTGGTTTAGAACTGTTGCCGGTTAGCTGGTATGATCTTTTGGGGGTGTTAGAGAACCTGGTTTTGTCATACTACCAGAATTGCTTCTCTGTTTCCTTCTCATTTGGGTAGACTATGTCAGAGGGAAGATCTGTGATTCAAGGGCGGCGGTTTAGATTATTTTGCCCCACGGGCTGCTCCCTTTATATAGTATTTTCTCCCCTCTCCTAGGAATGGGCCTTCTTGAGAGCTGAATTGTCATAATTATTTTTGCTCTTCTGGGCCTAGTCACTCAGTGGAGATACTGGGCTCCAAGTTGATACTGGGGAGTGTCTGCAGAGTCCTGTGATGTGATCCATCTTCAGGTCTTGCAGCCATGACTACCAGCACATGCTCCAGTGGAGGTAGCAGGGGAATGAAGTGGACTTTGTGAGGGTCTTTGGATGTGTTTTTGTTTGGTGCGCTGGTTTTGTGTTGGTTGGGCTCCTGCCAGGAGATGGCGCTTTCAGGAGCTGCAGTCCTATAGGGAGGATGCAAACTTGCCCTAGGCACACTTGGTTAAGTATTCAGGTTTGCCAGGTGGTGGCAGTGCAGTAAAGCTCCCAAGAGATTATAACCACTGTCTTTGGCTACCAGGGCTAGTAGAGAAAGACCACCAGGTGGGGGTAGGGATAGGCGTATCTGAGCTCAGAGGCTCCTTGGGTGGGGCTTGCTGCAGCTGCCTTGGGGCTGGGGGTGTGGTTTCCAGGCCAATAGAGTTATATTCCTAGGGATATTATGGCTGCCTCTGCTGATTCCTACAGATTGTCAAGAAAGTAGGGGAAAACCAGCAGTCACAGGCCTCATCCCACTCCCACACACCCCACAGTCCAAAACGCCAGTTTCACTCCCACCGTGCCCGTTCAACAGCACAAAGTCTATTTTCAGGCAGTTGATGACCAAGGCCGAGAACTTGCCCCAGAGCATGAGCCTCCCTGTTGAGAAAGCAAGCAAACTCACAGTTTTTTGGCATCTCAGGGAGCTCTGCAGCGGTGATCCAACTCCTTCAAAGGGTCTCTGTATTCTCTTGGCTTTCCTGGTACATTCCTGTTACAGTTCTTAAAACAAAAGTCTATGATATAAGTCTCTACACACTGCTCTGTTTATCTGAGTGGGAGCTGCAAGGTAGTCCTGCCTCCTATCCTTTGTTGTCTCTTTTTGCTAATTGCTTTAAAATCAGTTTTATCTTAGAGTAGCTACTCCTGCTCAGTTTTGGTTTCTATCTGCATGAAATATCTTTCCCCCCTCCATTTACTTTGACTCTATAATGATCCTTACATGTGAGGTGGGTCTCCTGAAGACAGCAGATACCTGGTTTGTGATATTTTAAAAAGTTCATTCTGACAATGTATCTTTTAAGTGGATTATAGAGACTTTATATTTATATTCAACATTAATGTTAAGATGTGAGATACTGTTTCAGTCATCATATTGATTGTTACCTAGTGACTTTGTTTTCTGCATTGTGTTATTGTTTCATAAGTCCTGTGAATTTTATGCTTTTAGGAGTTTCTATTCTAGTGTGTATCAATCTTTTGTTTCAACAATTAGAACTCCTTTTAGCATTTTTTGTAGGGCTATCCTTGAGTGACACATTCCCTTAGCATTTGCTTGTCAAAGAAAGACTTTATATCTCCTTCATTTATGGAATTTAGTTTAGATGGATATAAAATTCTTGGCTGACAGTTATTCTGTTTAAGAAGACTAAAGGTAGTACTCCAATCTCTTCTAACTTGTACAATTTCTAACTTGTATAACAATGGACTGAGAAGTCCATTATTAGTCTGAGAGCTTTTCCTTTATAGGTTACCTGATGCTTTTGTCTCACTACCCTTAGAATTCTTTCCTTCACATTGACTTTAGATAGCCTGATGACTATATGCCTTGGTGTTGTCTTTTGGCAATGAGTCTCCCAGGAGTTAAGTTTCTTGTATTTGGAAGTCAAAAGCTACAGCAAGGACAGAGAAATTTTCCAAAGTTATTTCCTCAAGAAGTTTCCAAACATTTTGTTTTGTTTTCTCCCTCAGAAACACCTGTAATGATTAAGTTTGGCCAATTTACATAAATCCATATTTCTTGGAGACTTTGTTCATTTATTCTAATTCTTTTTTTTTTTTTTGGGGGGGGTCTGATTGGATTAATTCAAAAGTCTTCTCTTCAAGCTGTGAAATTCAATACTTGGTCTATCTGTTGTTAAAACTTTCTGTTGCATTTTGTAGTTCTCCAAATGTTTCTTTCATTTTCAGAAGTTATGATGCATTTTTCTTTAAAATATCTACCATTTGGCTGGGCGCGGTGGCTCACGCCTGTAATCCCAGCACTTTGGGAGGCCGAGGTGGGTGGATCACGAGGTCAGGAGATCGAGACCATCCTGGCTAATATGGTGAAACCCCGTCTCTACTAAAAATACAAAAAAATTAGCCGGGCATGGTGGTGGGCGCCTGTAGTCCCAGCTACTCGGGAGGCTGAGGCAGGAGAATGGCGTGAACCCAGGAGGCGGAGCTTGCAGTGAGCCGAGATGGCACCACTGCACTCTAGCCTGGGTGACAGAGCAAGACTCCGTCTCAAAAAAAAAAAAAAAAAAAAAAAGTATTTACCTTTAAAATTTTTTTCTTTTCATTTACATTCTTAGTTTTTTTTAAAAAACAATTCTTTATGTTGGTTTTCACCTTTCTCTTGTATCTCCTTAAGTAAATTAGTAATCAACCCTTTGAGTTCTTTTTTTGGTATTTCAATGATTTCATCTTGGGTTGAATCCACTGCTGGAGAGTTATTTTGGGGAGTGTTATATAACTGTTTTTTTCTTTTTTTTTTTCTTCCTACTTCCAGAATTATTTTAATTATTTTTCTGGTTCCGTTTCATTTGTGTAGACTATTGTAATTATTTTTGAATTTATTTTTGATTTGACTGTTTTTTTAATCCTTATTTTTTCCCCTTGAGGATGAGACTTTATTGTTTATTTTTACTTAGCTTTGGCTCTGAGTGCCTTCAGTGGCAAAGACTCTGTATGAATTCCTTGGTTGTAGAGAAACATTGTGCAATGGCTTTCCCAGATGCTAGTTTTAATGATGATGTACTAGGTGTTGTAGTAGGTTCACTGTCTCCCGTGAGGCTGGAATAGCAGAGGTTTTATGAAGCTTAACTCATTCCCTAGTGGTGTACACTTAAAAATAATTTCTTCCCCTAGGATCTTATTCACTGCTTTGAAGAGTTCATGCATCGAGCCAGTAGGCGGTGCACATGGGTAAAAACTGACTGTGACTAAGCAGGTAGGTAAATGCAATACTCCGATGATGAGCAGAGGTCCCAGCCTTAAAAGAGGTGGCTAGGGAAGTTCTCAGTGAAGTACTCTGATATATTTTCAGGGGAAAGGGAGGGAGTCACCATAGCTCTCCTTCTAGTCTCCTTCTAGGCCAGCAGCCAAGTGTTTCACCTCCAAGGCACACTCCTGATGCAGTGTTCCAGCTATTCAGATCAGACAGGCACCTCTTTTTATCTGCAGGAATGCTGATGTTTCGTGTAGACAGGGATTGTCACTCTACCTCTTGTCCAGGCATAAACCTGGGGTCACTCATTCTGTGAGAATGCAGTCTGAAAGGCTGTTTACAGATGTACCCATGATGGGTTACCTTGGGAGAACCCCCAGCTATGTCTGCAGTGGTGAGTGAGGGGAAGAAGTCTCCTTCTCCACTTCTCTTCATGAGTTTCAGGGCTGTCTGACTGTTGGCATAGAGCTGCACACTTCCCCACTGAGCCCAATGTTGCACTTGTGCCTCTGCTGAAAGAAACTTCTTACAGGTGGAAAGTTCAGGGACTTGAGGTTACATGGGGTGCTCCCTTAATGTGGTACACTCCCTCTTCTATGAGTGGAAGTCCCTGAGCAGACTACTGTGAGTCCTGCTGCTGCCCTGGGTCTAGTTGCCCAGTGGGGCTGCCATACTCCGGGCTGGTTCTAGGGAATGTCTGCAGGGAATCCAGTAATGTGACCTATTCTCAAGTTTTCCAGCAGTTGATACCAACATCAGCTCTGATGGGAGTGGGAGGGGAGTGACACAGACTCTTAGATTTCTATGGTTATAAATAGCTTTCATGTGTTGGCCTTTTGAAATGCCAGCTGCAGTAGTATTGTACTGGGCACATGGACTGGCTCAAGAGCTCCTGGTTACCCAAGCTGATGCAAGCAATGTCGATGGCTGAGGTTGAGCAAAAGTTTTCTCCTTCCTAAGTGCTGTGTTATTGTGCCTGTAGATGTTGTAATGGGCTGTGCCAGCTGTCCTCCAGCCAGAAGGTGGCACTTACAAAAGAACGCCAGGTGCAGTGGTAGTGGTGGAATCTGCGCTTGCCTTATGTTACTCAGGGGAGGCACTCTGGTGCCTCAAGCAGTGGGAGGGGCCATGGAGCTCCCATAGGTCCCTATTCCTTGTTATACTACCAGAGCCTCTTGTGTTGCAGTACCAGGACAGGTGGTAGGGCAAAGCCAGGTGGGGGCTGGGTCAGGCAATTCCATCCTCTGGCTCCCTACATGCAAGTGCAAGCAGTAGCCTGGTGAGGAAAAGGGGGAAGGTCCTTGGCTGCTGGAGTAATGTTCCAGGGAAGAGCACAGCTGCCTCTGCTACACAAAATAATTTGCATGGGGTGTGGGAGGTTAGCAGATGCCAATAAGCCCCATACAGCTCCCACATACTTGGCAAGGAAGGTCCATGGTGTTCTGCTAGGGGAAGCTAGCTGGGTCCCAGGCATTCTGCACTCAGAACACAAAACTGCCCCCAGGCCACAAACCTTTTTGCTGGAGACAGAAACTGTGGCTTTCAGGCAGTGTTTCTCCCAGTCCACCCATGAAGCACGGTTTTTCAGCTCCTACACCCATGGGAATAGCACATTTCCTGCTCATCTCTCAGTTCTGGCCAATGGGGTTCATCCTCAATCCAGTTTATATCATAAATCTAAGTTGGGAGCTTCTCTCAACCTATGACCGCCACCTGAGTTAGCTGGCAGACTTTCACAACTTCCCCTGTACAGTAGGATCAGGAATGGCTTCCCTCCATGCCTGGAGTCTCGAAGTACATACAAAGCATGCTTTACATCTAGTCCAGACTGCTCATTAAATCAGCTCCAGCACTGGATAGAGTTAAGACCTTGCCCCGTGACCTGAATTTCCTGGCCCTCCTATTGGAAAATATGTCACAGTGGCAGTCTCTCCCTAATCTCATCCTCTGAAAACGCAGTTTGCCATCTGGTTAATGGTGTAGGCTGCTACCTGCCACTTCTTTCAAAGGGTCTGTGGTTTTAAATGAAACTTTTCTGTTAAGTTCTTGTGTTGCTTCTTGGAAAAAAGTTTTCAGTGTGAATCTCTGCATGCTATTTTGTCTTTCCAAGTGAGAGATGCATGCTAACAATGCCTACAATCTGCCATCTTCTACAGAGAGTTTCAAAAGGTTACTTTCATTTTTCATTCTTTGCTGTTAGGTGACAACTACAATTTTGGAGTATTTTTAAATGTCTTCAAATACCTCAAGTAGTAACACAAACCAAAAATGATCCTAATTTAATTAATTTTTAAATCATTTATAAGACGTTCATGAGTACTTTGATGAGATCATAATAACTATATATCAACTCCACAGATTCTACAGGTCACTGTTATAAATTCCTTTATTCCATAATTTTTCAGTGAAAATTCAAAATTATCGTGGAAACTTAAAATATACTACATATACTTTTCAAATATCTGTAAATGCCAGAGTGACTTTTGCCATAAAAATGGAATTACACATTAAACATAATAACTACAAGAAGAAAATTTGAAGTTTATGATTGACATAATAAGTCTTCAAATTGTTAACATTAAGAGTTTCTGATGTCATTTCTTCATGAGCAGATCTTCTTACATCTGAATAATTTAAGTATCTTTACAAGTACTTTTTTCTACCCTACTTGACTTGTCAAATACGTCAAAATATGATTGACTAGTATGCCAGCAATGAATGGATAAGATGCCACACCTAGAAGTCTGTGGCAGAGTCTTCTTACTACAATGAATATATTGTTTGACAAATGGAGATGTATAGTATATTTTTAATGTTTTTGTTTGCCTTCGTCTGTTCACTCAGTATTCATACTTTATTTTGTGGATTTCAGAGTCACAGAGATACATTAGTTTCATTTATTTAATTTTGAGATTCTATTCTTATTAATATAAATGAAATGATGTTATAAAATAATCTGGAAATGAGTAACATTATAAAATTATTTCATCTTAAAATATTGTTCAGTAAAACATTTGGGGCAATATTTTTAGTGTTCTATTCATACTTTAGAATAATGCTATACATTATATTAAGTAAAGGAAGTAAAATGCTGGCAGCAAATTCTAAAGAACTTTCTGAAGTATAACTTAGAAACAGACAAAACAACACAAACAGTTTTTAAATATATTTTTAAAAGATCAATATATATTATATATATTTAAGACAGATAATTCTCAAGGTTTTAAATGTATATACAAATAAATGCCTATTATATATGTATATGCATTGAGTGATTTTGGTCAAGTTATTTTGTCTCTCTAGATCTGTATTTTCTCATTTAGTTGAAAAGAATTTTAGTTAAAATATGCATATGCATACACATATATACATACTATATATGTATATGCATTTACAACCTTGAGAATTATCCCTCTTAAAATTCTTTTTAACTAAATGAGAAAATAGAGATCTAATTTGACCAAAATCACTCAGTCACCTAGTTAATAAATTTTCTTCAGGTTGTTGCTTTAATTTTTTTTTTTAATCTCCAAATCCTGTGTTCTTTCTACTAGAAAATTGAGTTGATCCCTAAACTGATTAATGTCATAATGTACTTTTATACAGAAAAGACTAAATAAGCATTAATCATCTGTTAGTTTTAACTACCCTAGGAAACCCTATACAATATCACCTTATTTATCAAACCACATACGTTTAAATATGACACTTGTGAATTGAAAATAGTTGAAATGAACAAGGAAAGGAGCCTGTGTGTGTGTGTGTGTGTGTGTGTGTGTGTGAGTTATGCATTGTTCCAAAACAACTACAGTACTCCAAATCATAGTAGCTTAAAACAACAATTTACAGTGTATTAAGCCTCACAAATCTTTAGTTTAATTGAGTGTTTCCTCTTCCGTTTTCACCTGTGCTCCCTCATGCTGCTAAGTCCAGCTAAGGGGTTGGATGGAGGTTCAGCTGTGACACTTAGATGTCTGGATCTCTCTCCATGTGTTTTTTTATTCTCAAGGAGACTAGATCAGTCTGGCCTTCCTCATATGTGATGTCTACATTTCTAATAAAGTGCGTGGTTTCTTGACTATAGCTCAGAAGTTTTCCATTGTTATTTCTGCCACGTTCCATTGGTGAAAGCAAGACCCAAGGCCAGATTCAAAGGGGTAGACAAATGCAATTCACCTCGCAATGGGAAGAGTAGAAATGGCACATTGTACTAGGGCCTTCAAACCAGGTCATAATTGTAATAATCATATTCACTTTAAAGCATGAGTGCAAATATAATAATAAAACTGTGTATTTCAAACTGGGTTTTATGAATTAAAATTTTTAATATGTATTATGCAATTTCCTCTTTTTCTTTTTCTCTCATTGTGAGATGCCTTTAGCACTTAAATTTGGTTATTTGTTACTCCCTTTCTTTCTTAATTCTTTGGAACACCTTTCAAGTATATGTTACTTTCTTGGGAACTTATAAATCTATTTTACAGTGTCAGTTAATGCCACTGAATCAAACTTCAAATGTCTAAAACTAGACTTGACTTTACAGAATTCCGAATTCTCTATCAATGCTACAACTCCTTTTCAGGTTCTCCCTGAGTCAATAATTCAGAATGGTGTGTTTAAGTGTTAAGAAATGAACACTTTATTTTTCCCCCAAAAGAAATCTTACATGGAATCTCAGTAAATAAAATTAAATAAAATTGTAAACATGGTGATTAGTGAGTGTAAACTTATTTGTAAGGTAACATTTATTTATTATATTTCAGACAATGAGAAACTGAAGCAGTTTAGATAAAAATACTTGCAAACAAATCACAGTTGCTGTGTAATGTCTTTTTGGTTTGTTTTGGTTTCATAGGAAAGGTAAAATCCTGATTCAAATGGGGAAACAGCTACAAATGCTAGCTTGAAATATCAAGATATTCTTTAACCTGAAATAAATGCTTACAACAAATGCAATAGGAAAGTATATGCTTCAAAGTAGAATTCCTATCAAGCATAAAACTGCTGGCACTCTTCATAATTATTCTGAAATATAAGCAGTACCTCAGAGTCTGAATTAAAAAAAAACAAAACAAAACAAAAAAAAAAACACTGTTTTCATGACAGGGCTTGTTGATAACTATTACTGACCTAGATGTAGAGGATTCTGAGTCTTGGCTGGAAGTCATTCCACTAATTTGCCTGGATACATTAATCATAAGAAGTAACCAAGAAAATATTTTCTTATCTGTTTTGTACTCAGGCAAAGGGTATGCTATGACAGATTTCTTTAATTGTACAGCTATTCCAATTTTAATAATGTGGACACACAAGTCTATACGTACACACAGGAAATACCCTTTCTTAGCCTGTAGCAATGGCAGAAGATTCTTATCAACCCAGGATAAAATCTTCCAGACATACTACATATAAAAATTGGGTAAGTCAAGACTTTGGTTAATCCCTACTACCAGTTGGAGCCAAATGAAATTAGTAAGTTTGGTTTAAAAATCCATGTACCTGGCTCCTTAATAATTGTCTAACGTTATTTTTCACCATTTCAAATTCAATACACTCCTTTTACAATCTGTCTTATAGAGCAGGTTAGTTTTCATTCTATCCCGTATTCTGATGTTTCTCCTACTTATAATGTTCTTGTATTCCCCTCTCAACCAAAAGTACATGTTTTTGCATATGTATATGTATGTGTCTGTGTTGTTTGTTTGTATTTACTGTGTACTTATTTAATGTGAGGTTCAGAAAAGTTTCATCTTATATGGGAGGTTACATTTTAAGGTCAAAATAACCCTTGAAAATTTCCACATTGCCCATCATTGCTTCTGATCACATTTTATTTTATTTGCGCATATTGTGAAGTCATGGTTTTTGAAAAACGCCAGGCTATAATAGAATAATTTTCATTCCAATAATGTATCAATATGGAATGGGGCATGATGCAAACAGAGCAAGTAAGGGAACAGCAATTTTCTGCTCCTCACATTGTACACACCAAGAATTCATGCTCGTCAGGGAGACGACTAATTGAATCAATGACATCACTTATGTTATTTCTCTATCCTAGCATATGCATATAGATTAATTCAGTAATTTAATAAATGCACAATTTGATGTCACTATAATCTCCTTTCTCTATATGTCATGTATCCTAAATAGCAAGATGATCATAGGGCTATAGCATGCTCTGTATCTAGTTTCTATAGAACATCAAGTACAGTACAAAACAGAAAGTTCTCAGTAATTATTGAAGGACTGTTAAGGCAAGAATTAATCTAACACATCAACAATCTATTAAGAAGCTTATATCTTGAATTTTAATAATACAGAAGTTGACTTTTTGAAATAAACTCAAGGTCATAAAATATTAGCTATAAACATAAATATTGGTTAAATGTGTAAACCAAATCTCAGAGGTGACAATGAATGAATGACTAATGCTCTTTTTGTTAAGAAGTTTGGGAAGAAAACTAATAAACACCACATATTAAAAATACATATATATTTGCTATATATTTGTGATCAGTTGATTTTCAACACAGATGCAAAGGCAGTTTTTTGGAGAAAGGAGAGTCTTCAATAAATAGTGCTGGAACAATTGTACATCCATATGAAAAATAAATAACCTCAATCCATATTTTATAATTTACACAAAATTACCTCAGCATGAATTATAGAAGTAAAACTCCTTTGAATCTTAACTTACAGAAAACATCAAAGACTATCTTTGTGACTTTGGATTAGTAAAATACTTCTTAGATACCACAGTAAAAGCATGACTTATTAAAGTACAAATTAATATTGCAATGGCATATTACTACACATTTATTAAGAGTATTAAAATAAAATAAATATACAAATAAATATAAAAGCTGAAAAGGATATATCTTGCTAGTGAGAATACATATCGGTACAGCCTATTTGGAAGTCAGATTGTCACTTTCTTATAAAGTTCGGTATGTAGTTACCACATGAGCAGATACCCCACTCCTAGATATTTACCCAAGTAAATGAAATACGTTTACACAGAAATCTAAAGGTTTAACCATAAAGGTTTTAAGTGGCTTTTTTTCATAACCATAAAACCATAAACAACCCACTTGTACATAATGAAATAATTACAGCAATTAAAAGAAACAAACTTGATATATGAGGTAATTTAGATGAATCTTACCTGTGTTACACTAAATGAAAGAAGCCAGATTCAAAAGGCCACATACTGTATTATTTCACTCATAAGAATGTTTGAGAAAGGCAAAACTATAGGAGCAAAAAACTAAATGCTTACAGGTGTGTTTTTTTTTCTGAGTCTTCTCTCCTTGGCATATTCTGGACCACCTTCTCCCTGTGTCATCACTTGGCCTTTCCTCTGTACCCCAGTTCCTGAGTGTCTCTCTTTGTGCTCAGATTTTCTCTTCTTATAAGCACACAAATCAGATTGGATTGGGGCACACCCTAACTGCATCAGTTTAATTTAATCACATTTATGAAGGACCTGTCTCCAAATACAGTTTCATTCTGAGGTACTGGGAGTAAAGGCTTAATCATATGAATTTGGGAGAAACACAATTCAGCCCATAATTATGTGTTTGCCAAAAGTCGTAGAACTTTGTAGACCAAGAATGTTAGAATGATTTCGTTTTCACTACACCTTAATAAACAAAAATTAAAAGGTCATAATCAACCCCACTGGCGTTAAGTTGACCTACAAAAATATAGTTATATCCCAAAGGAACTACAGGACCTTTTCAACACACACTAGGAGAAACCTGGAAGAGATATTAAGGCTTGACTCTGGGGAACACTGAAAAAAAGTGACAATATAAATTTAATGTAAATTTACATAAAAGAAAGGTAAAATTGAGATGAGAGCATTGCCAAGATAAACAGGATCTAAATACCATAGTAGAACCAAGAGAAATGATGAAAACTTGCTGCTAGGATTACTCCTGTAACTATCAATATAATTATTGTTAATGTTGCAATTTCATTATAATTATTATTAATGTTATAATTTAATTATGACACTTCTTGGTATGTTTTTTCTTGGTGTTTGTCCTTGGAGTTGATTGAGTTGCTCAGATCTGTACCTTTATATATGTTATGAACCTAAGAATATATTCAGCCAATATTTTAATGTCTCTTCGAATTTTTTTTTCGAACACAACCTTATTTTCTTCAGGTGCCCCAATAACACATATAATTGAGCTTTAAATATTATCCTATAGGTCAATGAGGCTGGTTCTAATTTTTTTCAGCATTATTTTGGCTTTCTTTGCTTCAGTTTGTATAGTCTCTACTTGTTTACTTCTGGTTCACTGTTCTTTTCCTCTATAGTTTCTAATTTAGTGTAAAGATTCTTCAGTATTTGTTTCAGGTATTATGGTTTTTCAGTTGCAGATTTTTCCAGTTTTTTGTTATAATCTCCATTTCTTTATTGAGAGCCTATAATTGTTTTGCCTTATGATAAGGATTTGCCTAAAAATCTTGAACTAATTTTTTTTCGCTTTTTTTTTTTTAATTATATTTTATGTTCTGGGGTACATGTGCAGATCGTGCAGGTTTGTTACATAGGTATACACGTGCCATGGTGGTTTGCTCCACCCATCAGCCTGTCATCTACATTAGGTATTTCTACTAATGCTATCCCTCCTCTAGCCCCCCAATCCCCAACAGGCTGCAGTGTGTGATGTTCCTGTCCCTGTGTCCATGTGTTCTTATTGTTCAACTCCCACTTATGAGTGAGAACATGAAGTGTTTGGTTTTCTGTTCTGTGTTAGTTTGCTGAGATGGTTTCCAGCTTCATCCATGTCCCTGCAAAGGACATGAGCTTATCCTTTTTTGTGGCTGCATGGTATTTCATGGTATGTGTGCCACATTTTCTTTATCCAGTCTATCATTGATGGGCATTTGGGTTGGTTCCAAGTCTTTGCTATTGTGAACAGCGCTATGATAAACATACGTGTGCATGTGTCTTTATAGTAGAATGATTTATAATCCTTTGGGTATATACCCAGTAATGGGATTGATGGGTCAAATGGTATTTCTAGGTGTAATCCTTGAAGAATCGCCACACTGTCTTCCACTATGGTTGAACTAATTTATACTCCCACCAACAGTGTAAAAGTGTTTCTATTTGTCCACATCCACTCCGGCATCTGTTGTTTCCTGACTTTTTAATGATCGCCATTCTAACTGGTGTGAGATGGTATCTCATTGTGGTTTAATATGCATTTCTCTAATGACCAGTGATGATGAGCTTTCTTTCATGTTTGTTGGCCGCATAAATGTCTTCTTTTGAGAAGTGTGTTCATATCCTTTGCCCACTTTTTGATGGTGGTGTTTGTTTTATTCTTCTATAAGTTCTTTGTAGATTCTGGATTTTAGCCCTTTTTCAGATGGATAGATTGCTAAATTTTTCTCCCATTGTGCAGGTTGCCTGTTCACTCTGATGATAGTTTATTTTGCTGTGCAGAAGCTCTTTAGTTTAATTAGATCCCATTTGTCAATTTTGGCTTTCCTTGCAATTGCTTTTGGTGTTTTAGTCATGAAGTCTTTGGCCATGCCTATGTCCTGAATGGTATTGCCTAGGTTTTCTTCTAGGGTTTTTATGGTTTTAGGTCTTATATTTAAGTCTTTAATGCATCTTGAGTTAATTTTTATATGAAGTGTAATAGCTGTTATAAGGTCACCTGCTAATTCTTACAACTCTGTCATTTCCAGTAATGATTGATGTTTTTCCTGGGTATGGGTCTCATTAACTTCATTTTGCATGTCTATTTATTTTGCACTTTATATTGGGCATTGCATGTATTATCTTGATTATTTGGATTTTGTTGTTTTCCTTAGTAAAGAAAGGCCTTTACTTGAGGGCTCCAGTAGTCCTACCACTAAAATGTAGCGTCTCTGCTACCTATTGTCCTAAATAATAGCTGGCTAATTAGAATTAGAACATCTGTTCTGTGCAATCTGAAAGAATTTTTCAGCTCAAAACTTCCTAGTAGTTGTACTTCCTCTGGCAGTCATTCTCTATCTGGCCTTTGAGAGTGCCAGCTTACACATGTTCCACTTGGTATTCAGCCAAAGACTGAAGAGGATTCATGCAGATTTCTTAAACTCCTTCTTTACACACATATGTCCTCTCCTGTACACTGCTTTGAAAATTTCAGCCATCTCAGTAGCCTCAAATTGCTATCTTTTTCTTCTCAGCTAGTGACACCACTCTTGTGCTTTCTTTGGCTAGTCGGGAGCATGCATTCACACAGAAAACCAGTCTAACCCTGTGGCTAACTTATTTTATTTCCTTTCTCTCAGTGACTGTAGTCCTGTGATACCTATTATCCAATGTCTGGAGATAGTTCCTATGTTTTCCAGTTTTGCAGGTATTTGTAGTGACAGACCAGGTCCAGTAGCAGTTACTTTGTGATAGTAGAAAGTGAGTCATAAAACTGTACTCTACTTCATAGATATTGGTAACAGAGCAGGGCAAAAGCCCCAACATATAATACACATATATCATAGTATCCACAACAGGAGGATAAAATTGGATATAGTATCTAAAATATTCTCCAAATTATGCAAACTCCTTTTGCAAACAAGTTAACATTTCTAAGAAATGTGTAGTTACAGGCATCATGAATATGTAAAAAATGAAGTTGCATATTAATGTGTTCTTATTTAAGGCATAATCAGAATAAAAGCATTGTGCAGAAATTTAGACAGTAAAGAGTCAGGAGTATACAGGTTCAGGTTTTGAAGTTTGTGTGTGCCAGCCTTATAGATACCACAGGCTTCATCAGGCAGAGAAGCACATTAAGAAGATTAGCAGAGAGATTATGCATAAACAATCTCAATGCAGATTTTTACAGGGCCAAGAAATGATCAATATAAGACACACCATATACTCTTGAACTCTGTGTGCTATTCTATTTCACTTATGGCAGTAGATACACAACCTTTTGTCTAGAAATTGTAATCAAGCCCAGAAGAAAGTCAGAATCCTGTGGAGGATTATGGCAATTGGGAAACAGTTTCTCTCCCTAATTATTGTAGTCAGAGGAGAGTGTACATTATCATAATACCAGAAAGTTTCACTTATCTCACTGAAGAGCAAAGTAGCATTTTTTTTTTCCTCAGGAAAAGCCTGAAAGGCTGACCATCAAGAGGTTTTACAAGTTGAATTTAACAAGGTCTTGTACCTTATTGCCAACTTGCAGTCACTACCAAGATTTGAATTGACATTTAAACAAAAAATATGGATGCCTAATAAACACACAAAAAGATAAATTAGTCATATGAGAAATGCAAAGTTAAATCACAATGAGATGTCATTTTTACACCCACTAGAATTGCTGTAATAAAAAGACATACAAGACTGGGTGTGGTGGCTCACGCCTATAATCCCAGCCCTTTTGGAGGTCGAGGCAGGCGGATCACCGGAGGTCAGGAGTTTGAGACCAGCCTGACCAATATGGAGAAACCCTGTCTCTACTAAAAATACAAAATCAGCCGGATGTGGTAGCAAATGTCTGTAATCCTAGGTACTCAGGAGGCTGAGGCAGGAAAATAGCTTGAACCCGCGAGGCAGACGTTGCAGTGAGCCGAGATTGCGCCATTGCACACCAGCCTGGGCAACAAGAGCGAAACTCTGTCTCAAAAAAAAAAAAAAAAAAAATACAATAACAACTGGTGAAAATGTAGAACACTGTAACCTTTATGCCATGCTGAAAGTAATGTAAAATGGTGCAACTACTTTGGAAAACTTTAGCAGCTTCTTAAAAAGTGAAATGTGTATTAATCATACAATCCAGTGATTCCATCCCTAGATATCTACCCCAAATAAAAATATATGTCCATAAAAGGACTTGCATGTGAATGTTCATAGCAGAGTTTTTTATAGTAGACAAAATTTCGAGAAGAAATTGAATGTTCATCAACTGGTGAATGTCTAAACAAGATATAGTATATCTATATAATGGAAAGCTATTCAGAAACCAAAAGTAACAAACAATTGGTATGTCCTGAATGGTATTGCCTAGGTTTTCTTCTAGGAGTTTTATGGTTTTAGCTTTTATGGTTAAGTCTTCAATCCATCTTGAGTTAATTTTTGTATAAGGTTTAAGGAAGGGGTCTAGTTTCAGTTTTCTGCATATGGCTAGCCAGTTTTCCCAATACGATTTATTAAATAGGGAATCCTTTCCCCATTGCCTGTTTTTGTCAGGTTTGTCAAAGATCAGATGGTTATAGATAGGTGGTGTTATTTCTGAGGGCTCTGTTCTGTTCCATTGGTCTCTATATATGTTTTGGTACCAGTACCAAGCTGTTTTGGTTAATATATCCTTGTAGTATAGTTTGAGGTCAGGTAGCATGATGCCCCAGATTTGTTATTTTTGGCTTAGGATTGTTTTGACTATACTGGCTTTTTTTGGTTCTATATGAAATTTAAAGTAGTTTTTTTTTTTTTTTTTTTTTCTAATTCTCTGAAGAAAGTTAATGGTGTCTTGATGGGAATAGCATTGAATCCACAAATTACTTTGGGCAATATGGCCATTTTCACGATGTTGATTCTTCTTATCCATGAGGATGGAATGTTTTTCCATTTGTTTGTGTCCTCTCTTATGTCCTTGAGCAGTGGTTTGTAGTTCTCCTTGAAGAGGTCCTTCACATCTCCTGTAGGTTGTATTCCTAGGTATTTTATTCTTTTTATAGCGATTGTGAATGGGAGTTCACTCATGATTTGGCTCTCTGTTCTTTATTGGTGTATAAGAATGCTTGTGGTTTTTGCACATTGATTTTGTATCCCGAGACTTTGCTGAAGTTGCTTATCAGCTTAAGGAGATTTTGGGCTGAGACAATGGGGTTTTCTAAATATACGATCATGTCATCTGCAACCAAGACAATTTGACTTCCTCTCTTCCTATTTGAATACCCTTTATTTCTCTCTCTCGCCTGATTGCCCTGGCTAGAACTTCCAATACGGTGTTAAATAGGAGTGGTGAGAGAGGGCATCCTTGTCTTGTGCTGGTTTTCCAAGGGAATGCTTCTAGTTTTTGCCCATTCAGTATGATATTGGCTACGTGTTTGTTATAAATACCTCTTGTTATCTTTGTAGTATGCATTTTCTGTGTAATGAGACAAGCGGTGTAAAGAACAAAAAGAGAAAGGTGACTAAGTAATTCTCCTTGTGCTGCTCATGCTTGTCCCATTCTTATGTGAGGGTGTGTTATCCTTAGCTCAAAACTATTTTAAGATTTGCTGAAACTGAATATATATTTTTTGAGATAAATATTCAAAAATTTTAAAATTTACTTAGACTTACACTTAAAGATGTCTATTAAACCTATGAATCCTATAAGCAGGCATGTAATCTTTTAAGAAATGTGAAATTTCTAAAAGTATTAGGCAGGTGTTTTTTGCAGTGGTTTTCAGCATACATTATTTAGAACCAATTGTCTCAGTGTGTCAGTGTTCTCTACTAATTCTCCTATGAAGGGAAAGTCATTATGTGACTGGTAACCAGGAGGATATAATGTCCTATGGGTCAATTTCCTGGAATATTTCTTATAGTATTATCTGATATTCTCATAGTCTGTCCAATCAGTCATTCTCAATATGCCATTGTCTGTTTCAGTTTCAAGGTCATACAGCTGTGAGAATTGCGGTCATGTACATGAATCTATACCTAAGTGTCAGGCACATCATTAAACAAAAAAGGAAGTTATAACACAAGAAAAAGATTAAGCCCTGATCACATCCTACATCTTCTTCAGCAAACACTCTAGTTGGATGACTTGAAGAAAGCCAACAATCTTTTAATTTCTATCTTCACCTATATCAGCAGAACCAAATACAGTTAACAAATGGTTAAAAGTTCACAACCATCACACCCATTCCAACAACATCCATCCAAATGGAAGATGCCTTGATTGCAACAGTATCTGGGGAATTAGGCTATGGGTGATTGATAAACCCTGTTTTTGATGATGTTGATGTAGAGTCTTTATTTTATTCGCATAAAAGAGTGAATTAAAGAGATCTGTGTTACACTGATACATTTGCCTCTTATCTCCTTGTTTATTAACTCAGTTGTTCTCAAAGTATAGTTTGTGGAGCTTGGGCAGCCCTTAAGATCCATTGAGGGGATAAATGAGGTCAACACTATCTCATAAAAACACTAAAACATAATGTGCCTTTTTTACTGAGTTGACATTCACATTGATGTTGCAAAACAATGATAGTCAAACTGCTTTTACCTTAACAAGAAACAAGGTAGAAACACCAAATTATATCAGTAGTCCAATAATCATTTAATTGTTGTTGCCATATACTAATAGTTTAACAAAATAAATATTGAGTTTCACATGTGTTCTTCATGAAACAGTAAAACTATTAACTAAATCTCGACCCTTCCCTACATACCTTTTCAATAGTCATTATGACAAAATGGAAAGTGCGCATAAATCACTTATGCTGCATTCTTAAGTATGCTGACCACCTCTGATAAATTGTTAAGGTGCAAACTTAGTAAAATTCTTTTTAGTGAAATAACATTTTTACTTAAAAATACAACTAACAGGCATACTATAACTATTCAGGCAGGCTTTGACATTTTCTCAAAAATTAGTAAAGTGAGTCTTTCATTTCAAGGAAAAAAACCTGGCGATATTTGTTGCAATGACAAATTCCAAGCTCTAAAGGCAAAATTAGAATTTTTGAAAACATATGTCTCCCACGATGAATGTGACAGTTTCCCAATACTAAGATAATATTTTGATGAGAACACCAGTGATGTTAACAAATGTGATTATGAAAGGTGTCAGTTTTTGGAAGATCTGTATAATTCAGTTAACCAATATTTTTCAGATAACCAGTGGATGATGTTACTAACTTATTCATGGTAGAAGTCAATTCAAGTGCAAGATACATCAACAGATTTCATATTTGTTTATATTAAATATTTGTTGCTGCAGATTGCTAATATATTGCAATCAGCTTGTTAGAAACCATCAATTATGAAGTTTTATGTAGCGTCAAAAAATCAACAGTTTTCTAAAAATATTGCAAAAATCCTCCTTTTTGCACATGTCTGTGCAAAAACAAAAAATTCCTTACAGTTCAATGGAACCAACATATCAAAAATTTGGATGCTTAAACAGATATGATAGTCCAGACATTAAAGTGATTGGCAAAAAAATACAGACAATGACACTTCCCTCAGCTTTTTTTTGGAAAAAATGATTTTGTATGATATGTTAAATAAAATATATTTTAATTAAAATTATTATGTTGTAATGCGTAATCAAGTATTTTAAAATTTCTGTTTTAAATTCTAGTGTAGAAAATATTGATATAAACAACTCACCTAAGGCTGTTTGAAGTTCTAAATAATTGCCAAGTGTGTAAAGATCTCTTCTTTGAGAGTAATTGCTACAACTAAATTTGTACCCATTTTGTATTTTACCCTAATAGTTTTACCATTAACTAATATATACCATCATTTCTGTCCTGGGGCTTCAACAACTTCTCTTTCACAAACCCTCACAAACCCTTCCCAACTGGAGCACCTGATAGTTTACTGTAGACGAAGACATGCTTGAACTGGAGGCATTCCCCATGAGCAGCAGTAGGAGCAGCAGCAGCAGCAGCAGCAGCATACCTACAAATTTTTTTTTAAGGTGAACATCTACTAGATTCTATTCTAGTGATGTTATCTCTCATTTAATCTTTACCACGATTCTTTGAAATAGATTTTGGTATTTCTCAGAATGCTTTAATTATAAATAAACAAAAACTTAAGGGTTTGCTTAAATTCTAGGGAGCAGTTATTGTATACATAATGAGAAATCCTGAGGAACATGTTCAGTGTTGATTTGGCCGGTTAAAGATGCCAACAAAAATACCATCTTTGAGGGAGTTGGGTCAAGATGGTGGGTTAGAAGCAGCTCATGTGAGCTGCTCTCAAAGGAAACAAAAGAGCTAGTAAGCACTGACCCTGCAGTCCAATCATCTAAGAAACCATGTCTGGATCCATCAAGGCAGCAAGGGAAAGCAGTAGAGAGGAGCAAAGCTGGGTAGCAGCCCATCTGGGATCAACTTGAATCCAGGAGAAGCTCCCCAATACAGGAAAGAGTGAGTGAAAGCCTGCCAAGGGAGGGATTTACTATCTCCACAGGAACCTGGGCAAGCCTGGAAATGGAATAATTTTCCTGGCTTTGCTGCATACCGCCCCCACCCCCGCCCACCAACCTGCACTCCTAAACTGAGGTATAGAGCCACATGGGGTCTTTGTGGAGGCAACTCTCAAGTCCATGGGAACCTCTGAAAGCCTTGGACCCTGGAACAGACTGGCAAACATTCCATAGCCCCGACAGAGGCCACAGTCATGGGATCTGGGAGCAGTAAGATTGCCCCACCTGTCCCTCGCCAGACAAGGCTCAGTGCCAGCTTCCAGCCTAGTGGTCCTGTTTCTGCCTGACATCAGCCAGCTGCCACAGCTTCCTTTTGCCATGGGAAACAGCTGGATGGCAGGATGAACCAGAGCACTCACCCCAGCCACTGACAGACTGGTTGGCCGTACCTGCTAGAGCTTCCAGCCTAACAGTCTCACTTCTGTCTGAACTTAGCTGGTGAGAACAGCCTGCTGTTTTTCCAGGAAACATGCAGACAGCAAGGCAGGTGAATCCAGCTACTCCTGCTGCTGGTAGCCAGGTGGACCATGCCTACTAGAGCTTCCGGTGGTGGAGTCTTGCTTCTGCCTGAATTCTGCCAAGATGACAACTTCCTGTTGTCCTGGGAAACACACAAAGGGCAGGGCAGGTGACTCCTTATAGCCAGGCGGGCCACATCTGCTAGAGCTTCCAGCCCAGTGATCCCACTTCTGCCTGAACTCTGCAGTCAGGTGCAACTCTATGTTCCCCTGGGAAGCATCTAGATAGTAGGTTAGGTGACCCCATTCAACCCTGTAGCTCCTAGCCAACTGGGACTTGCTAGCTTAGGCAATGCCAAGCAGGAAGGAGCCCTCACTCTCAGGTCATTGAGAGAGGTGAGACACCCGGGTTCACAAACTGGTGGAGGAGTAGGTTATGCCTCCCTCCACAGTGCTGATCCAGCAAAAATATGGTCTGCCAACTGCAGCCCCTGCCTGAGGGAACCCTGGTGGACTAGAACACTTAACAACAACAACAACAACAAAATAGGGGCATGAAGCCAGTGATTGTAGGGAGCTCCTCCAAGGCCCAAGAACAGACTACATGAAGGGGTCGTCTACCTCCCCTACCACCACAGAGTACTACTGCAAACTGCTCCAAATACAAAAGAGCCATGCAGCAGAGTAAGAGCCTGTCTGCTGGCTAACACTTTTAAGCATCACCTACTGAATTGCAGCCCAAAATATAATACCAAAACATTTTGCCAGTATACAGCAACTTTGGAAACTAAGGCAGTTTCTTTCCAGTGCTCTGCCCCAGCCAATGCACATGCACCCTGCTGTGCCACCATGGCTACTGGCACATGAAAGTGAGCAGGGATCCTACTGCCACCACCCCAACAAAGCACTTTAGCCAGCACCCAGCCTGTTGGGCTATAGTGGCCAGCAGACCAGGAGCACCTCGGCACTCACAACGAAGCAGGTTCCAAACCTAGAGAGGGAGAACACAAAGCCAGTAGCCTGGCACCAGCACCCCAGAGTTGGAGCATGCGGCCCAGGATCGGTGAACTGAGCCTTGATTCTGGGAAATCAGAATTGAAGCCAACTGACTGAACTCATACCAAAATTAAACCCATGTGGGCATTAACAAAAAGATAAAAGTAAAAAACCCTATTCAAAGGAAGGCAACCTCAAAGATTTAAAGTAACATCAGTCCACATCGAGGAAAAATAACTTATTCAAGAACTTTGGAAACTCCAAAAGCTAGAGTATCTCCTTACCTCCAAACAATTGCACTAGTTCTCAAGCAATGGTTCTTAATCAGGCAGAAGTGGCTGAACTGATAGACATATGATAGATGTAGAATTGAGAATCTGGATAGGAGTGAATATCATTGAGATTCAGGATGATGTTGAATGCTAACCTAAGGAAACTAAGGAATACAATGAAAGAATGTAGGAACTGAAATACAAAATGCTTATTTTTTAAAAAACAAACTGATTCAATAGAGCTGAAAAATTAGCTAGAGGAATTTCATAATACATTAGTAAATATTAACAGCAGAATAGACAAAGCTGAGGAAAGAATCTCAGAGCTCAAAACTGCTTCTCTAAATTATCTCAGTCAGACATAAATAAAGGAATGAACAAATCAGAAATATGGGATTATGTGAAGAGACCAAATCTACTCCTCACTGGCCTCCCTGAAAGTGAAGGAGAGAAAGCAAGCAATTTGGAAAACATATTTGAGGATATCATCCCCAAAAATTTACCAACTAGAGAATATTGGCCAGGGAAGCCAATATTCACATTCAGGAAATGCAGAGAAATTCTGCGAGACACTATAGAAGATGACCCTAAGACACACAGAAATCAGATTCTCCAAGGTTGACATGAAAGAAAAAAATATATTAAAGGCAGCTAGAGATAAGGAGCAGGTACCTACAAAGGAAACCCCACAACAGCAGATCTTTCAGCAGAAATCTTACAAGCCAGAAGAGATTGGGGGCATATATTCATCATTCTTAAAGAATAAAAACTGCATCAAAGAATTTCATTCAGCCAAACAGAGCTTCATAAATGAAGGAGAAATAAGATTCTTTTTCAGACAAGCATATGCTAAGACAATTCATTACCGCCACACCTGCCTTAAAAGAGGTCCTGAAGATAATACTAAATATGAAAAGGAAGGACCACTGCCAACCATTACAAAAACACACTGAAGTACATGAACCATAGAAACATAAAGCAGCCACACAAACAAGTCTGCATAATAACCAGCTAACAACACAAATACAGGATCAAACCCACACATAATAGTAACCTTGAATGTAACTAGGAAAATGCCCCAATTAAAATAAACAGAGTGGCAAACTGGATACAGAAGCAAGACCCAAATGTATGCTGTCTTTAAGACACCTATGCCACATGCAGTGATACTCATAGGTTCAAAATAAAGGAATGGAGAAAAATCTACCAAGCAACTGTAAAACAAACAAAACAAGCAGGGGCTGCTATTCTAAATTCAGGCAAAATAGACTTTAAGCCAACAATGATATAAAAACAATACAAAGGGCATTAATTAATGGTACAGATTTCAATTAAGCAAGAAGACATAACTATTGTAAATATATTCACCCAACACAAGAGCACCCAGACTCATAAAAGATGTTCTTAGACCTATGAAGAGACTTAGATAACCACACAATAATAGTGGGAGACTTCAACACTGAATTGACAGTATTGGGTCATGGAGGCAGAAAACTAACAAAGATATTTTAGGCCTGAACTTGACTCTTGACTAAAAAGACCTAACAGACATCTACAGAACTCTCCACCCAGAAACAACAGCATACACATTCTTCTCATGTGCATGTGGCACATACTCTAGAATGGATGACACTATTGACCATAAGAACTTCTCAGCAAATTCAAAAAGCCAAATTATACCAACCACACTCTTGGACCACAGTGAAGTAAAAATAGAAATAAATACTAGGCCGGGCGCGGTGGCTCAAGCCTGTAATCCCAGCACTTTGGGAGGCCGAGACGGGCGGATCACGAGGTCAGGAGATCGAGACCATCCTGGCTAACACAGTGAAACCCCGTCTCTACTAAAAAATACAAAAAACTAGCCGGGCGAGGTGGCGGGCGCCTGTAGTCCCAGCTACTCGGGAAGGCTGAGGCAGGAGAATGGCGTAGACCCGGGAGGCGGAGCTTGCAGTGAGCTGAGATCCGGCCACTGCACTCCAGCCTGGGCGACAGAGCGAGACTCCGTCTCCAAAAAAAAAAAAAAAAAAAAAAAAAAAAAGAAATAAATACTAAGACAATAACTCAAAACCATACAATTACATGGAAATTAACCTGTCCCTGAATGATTTTGGACAAATAATGAAATTAAGGCAGAAATCAGGTTCTTCAAAATTAATGAGAACAAAGATACAACATACCAGACTCTCTGAGACACAGCTATTGCAGTGTTAAGAGGGAAGTTTATAGTGCCGACATCAAAAAGTTAGAAAGATCTCAAATTAACAACTTAATGTCACACCTAGAACCGCTAGAAAAGTAAGAGTAAACCAACCCCAAAACTAGCAGATGACAAGAAATAACCAAAATCAGAGGGGAACTAAAAGAAATTGAGATGTGAGAAATCATATAAAAGATGAATGAAAAATTTGATTATTTGAAAGAATAAATGAAATTGATAGACTGGGCACAGGGGCTCACCCCAGTAATCCCAGCAGTTTAGGAAGTCAAGATGGGCAGATTGCTTGAGCCCAGAAGTTTGAGACCAGCCTGGGCAATATAGTAAAATCCTGTCTCTACAAAAAAGTACTAAAATTAGCCAGGTGTTGTGGCACATGCTTGTGGTCCCACCTATCAGTAGGCTGAGGTCACAGTATCACCTGAGCCCAGCAGGCAGAGGTTGCAGTGAGCCAAGATCATGCAACTGACTCCAGACTGGGTAACAGAGCAAGATCCTGTCTCAGAAAGAAAAAGAAAAATATTAACTGCTAGCTAGACTAATAAAGAAAGGAGGAAAAAAAGATACAAATAAACACAATCAGAAATGACAAGGAAGACAATCCCATTGACCTCACAGAAATACATACAACCCAAATGGAATAATTTGAACATCTCTATGCCCACAAACTATGGCACCTAGAAATAATGGATACATTCTTGCAAATATACAATCTCTCAAGATTGAAACAGGAAGAAATTGAAACCCTGAACAGACCATTAGTGAGTTCTGAAATTGAATCAGTAATAAGAAGCCTACCAACCAGAAAAAAGCCAAGGATCATATAGATTCACAGCCTAATTCTACCACATGTATAATGAACTTGTATCATTTATACAGAAGCTTTTCCAAAAAAAAATGAAGAGGATAATTCTTCCCTAACTCATTCTGTAATACCAGCATCATTCTGATACCAAAAGCTGGCAGAGACACAACAACAATAACAAAAAAACTTCAGGCCATATCCATGATAAAAACAAATGCAGAACTTCTCAACAAATACTTGCAAAACAAATCCAGCAGCACAAGAAAAAGCTAATCCACCACAATCAAGTAGGCTGTATTCCAAGAATAGAGGGTTGTTTCAATGTGTATGAATAAATAAGTGTGATTCAACACATAAACAGAACTAAAAAAAACACATTATCATCTCAATAGATGCAGAAAAAGCTTTCAATAATATTCAACATTCTTTCATCTTCAAAATCTTAAAAAACAACAACAACAACAACTTTGCATTGAAGGAGCATACCTTGAAGTAATAGAAGTTCCATCCATGACAAACCCATGGCTAACATCATATTGAATGGGTAAAATCTGGAAGGATTCCCCTTGAGGACAGGAACAAGACAAGGATGCCCATTCTTATCACTCCTATTCAACATAGTACTGAAAGTCCTAGGCAGAGCAGTCAGGCAAGGTGAATAAAATGTCTCCAAATAAGAAGAGAGAAAGTCAAACTCCCTATTTGCAAATATTATGATTTGATTGCTATAAAACTCCATAGTCTCGTCCCAATATTTATGAGACCTGATAAACAACTTCAGCAAAGACTCAGGATACAAAATTAGTGTACGAAAAATAGTAGCATTTCTACACACCATAACATCCAAGCTGAGTGTCAAATGAAGAATGCAATCCCATTCACAGTAGCCACACACAAAAATAATAATATGTAGGAACACAGTTAACCAGGTAGGTGAAAAATCTCTACAATGAGAATTATGAAACACCGCTCACATAAATCAGAGATGACACAAACAAATGGAAAAACATTCCATGATCATAGATAGGAAGAATCAATATTGTTAAAATGGCCATCGTGCCCAAAGCAGTTTACAGATTCAGTGGTATTCCCATCAATGAAAATTTATCACAGAATTAGAAAAAAAGATTCTAAAATTCATATAGAACCACAAAAGAGCCCAAACAGCCAAAACAATCATAAGCAAAAAGAACAAAGCTAGAGGCATCATACCACCTGATTTAAAACTGTAATACAAGGCTACAGTAATCAAAACAGCATGATACTAGCACAAAAACAGAAAGACCAATGGAACAGAACAGAAATCCAGAAAGAAAGCCGCACACCTTCAGCCGTCTGATCTTCTATAAAGTCAACAAAAACAAGCAATGGAGAAAGAACTCTCTATTTAGAAAATAGTGCTGGGATAACTGGCTAGCCTATGCAGAAGATTGAAACTGGACTGTTTCCTTTTCCCATATACAAAAATCAATACAAGATGGATTAAAGATTTAAATGTAAAACACAATACTACCAAAAAAAATCTAGAAGAAAACCTAGGACATACTATTCTGAATATAGGCCCTGGCAAATATTTCATGACCAAGATGTTAAAAGCAATAGCAACAAAAACAAAAAATGACAAATGGGACCTAATTAAAGAGTTTCTGCACAGCAAAAGAAACTATCAACAGAGTAAACACAATCCACAGAATAGGAGAAAACATTGCAAATTATGCATCTGACAAAGGCTTAATATCTAGAATCTATAAAAAATTTAAACAAGTTAAGCAAAAAATTGAATAACTCTATTAAAGAGTGGGGAAAGGACATACACAGAGACTTTTCAGAGGATATACACATGGCCAACAAGCACATTAATAAATGCTCAACATTACTAACATTAGAGAAATGCAAATCAAAACCACAATGAGATACCATCTTACACCAATTAGAATCGCTCTTACTAAAAAGTCAAAAAGTAAAATGCTGGCTAGGTTGCAGAGAAAACTGAACACCTATACATTGCTGGTGGAAATGTAAATTCATTCAGCCCCCGTGGAAAACAGTCAGTTTCTAAAAGAAGATGGAACTACCATTTGACCCAACAATCCCATTATTGGGTATATACCCAAAGGAATATAAGTCGTTCCACCATAGAGACACATGTACATGTATATTCATTGCATCACTATTCACAATAACAAAGACATGGAATCAACCTAGATGCCCATCAACACTACTCTGGATAAAGAAAAAAGTGGTACATATACTCCATGGAATAGTACACAGCCATAAAAAATAATGAGATAATGTCCTTTGCATCAAGAGGGATGGAGTTCAAGGTCATTATTCTAAGCGGACTAATGCAGGAACAGAATACCAAATACCACATGCTCTCACTTGTAAGTGGGAGTTAAATGTTGAGTACACGTGTACACAAAGAAGAGAACAACAGACACTGGCGCTTGCTCAAGGGTGGACGATGGGAGGATAGTGAGCATAAGAAAACTATCTATTAGGTACTGTGCTTATTACTTGGGTGATAAAATAATTTATACACCATAACCCTGCAAAATGTACTGCTGAAACTAAAATAAAAGTTAGGAAAAATAACCATTTGCTATTCTTCCCTTCCATTCTCAGATTTTTGTTTACCCCTTCAGACTTGCTTCTCATGACCACAACATTTTGCTACATATCTATGCACCACATCGTCATCTGACTGGTTCCCAAATACAAGTAGTTGAGAGTGAAAAGAGATTCACTTTAATATGACACTCTCTCCCAGTTAGGAGGAAAACTAAAACTACCCCCAATTTTATAGACTTCTTTAATCTCTTTAGCCATAATAACCCATCTGTAAATTAACAACTGGAAAGGGGAACTTGTCTGTCTGAGCCCATCCTTACAAAGGATGAACTGGTCTGAAGGGTAACTGGTCTGTCTCAGCTTCCATCCTGACAATATGCATCATCTTCTGGAGGTGGGCACATTGCATCTAAACAAATTCTGGGTTCTCTTACTAAGGAAAAATAGCAAATGGCTGTTTAAGATATATATCTATATTTCTGTTCTGACACTGCTCACAAGGTCCCTGGATAAGAGAGGATATCATTATTGCACGTGGTGCTAGTTCCTGAAACTTCAGTTTCTATTCAGTGACATTATGAGAGCTTGATGTTACCGTGTGATTTTAGGGGAGAGGAGAGAAACTCCAAATTTATGGGATTCAGAGATTATACAGGATAGTGGACACATTTGTGTCCATCTTTCTTTTGGAGACAGATAATCTTCATGCTGAGAAATAAATCTCTTAGTGGGAGGGGAGGGTAAGTTTTCAGCCTTTCAATGCTAGAATGTCACCAAATGACTCCTGGGGACATAAGTTTCTAAATTCAGAGCAGTAAACCATCACAGTCTATCAAGGCATGTTTCCTATCAATCATCCTTTAGCAAAAATTACCAGAGATTTGTATTCGGAAATCTTAGACCACACACAAATGTGAACAAAGTTGTTGAGTATTGTCTCTTAACTATGACACATCTTTATCTCCACTTTACAGACATAGTAAATAGAACTCAGTAATGGCAAGAAACTTGCCAAAAAAACCTCCAAAAAACAAAACAAAACAAAACTGGTAGAGAAACTTCAGATCAAACTTAGATGTTTTTTATTTAAAAACCCTTATTTTCTCATGGCTGCTATGTTACTTTTAGTAATATGTGCAAAGGAGGGAGAAAAGGAATAGATAAATGAGTTTTTGAATCCTAACATAATTTCAAAGTATTTTACTATGAAAATATTATTAAACTTATTATTTTACATCTTTATTTTTCGAACTTTGATGGAAACTGATCATGATTTTGAATATTGAATACATGTGAAAATGTATTCCTGGTAGGTAGCAACCAACCAAACTATAAGTGAACTATGAAAACATCTATTTTAAACCTTGTGACTTCTTATAGCTGGAAACCTTTGTTTCCTTACATATGAGAAGAGAGAGTACTGTTGATTGTAAAGCAAATACCACCGTTTATAAAATATAAGTACAGAGGGACTTTTTGCTGAAAAAATTGTAACTACATATTAAGTAGACACACTCAACAGCATATTTCTGCGTTGGCCATTTCATACAGCAACTCGTACAGATATTGGTGGGCATGAAATTAATAATTTTGATTCTTTTTTCAAAAGGAAGCTTAGGCAATTCAACGCAATATCATACCAAACAGAAGGCCACAAATAGAGAGATGTTTTAGTCTTTCATACTTTCTGGGAGATTTTACTCTTTGTAATTCAGACTGCAACCGACTGGTACTGTTACTATAAGTCAGAGAGGGTAGTTGTACAACTTAATGTCTCCTATTATATGAAAATATTTTCCTGATATTGCTATGCTGAAAAATTATTTATATGGTTTGTATTATAAATATATATATATACACACACATATATATGTATGAAAAAGTATAAAATAATAAAAGTAAAATTTGGAAGAGAAAAAAGGATAATGCTAAATAGATACCACAAAATTGTATATAGATTTTTAATTCGTTATTTTTTAAAATAGTTGAAATGAATCAGATGAGCTACATGTACCATTGGTTGAAAGAAATTGTCTTGCTTGGCTGCGAGCGGTGGCTCAAGCCTGTAATCCCAGCACTTTGGGAGGCAGAGACAGGCGGATCACGAGGTCAGGAGATCGAGACCATCCTGGCTAACACGGTGAAACCCCGTCTCTACTAAAAAATACAAAAAAACTAGCCAGGCGAGGTGACGGGCGCCTGTAGTCCCAGCTACTGGGGAGGCTGAGGCAGGAGAATGGCATAATCCCGGGAGGTGGAGCTTGCAGTGAGCTGAGATCTGGCCACTGAACTCCAGCCTGGGCGACAGCGACAGAGCGAGACTCCGTCTCAAAAAAAAAAAAAAAAAAAGGCCGGGCGCGGTGGCTTAAGCCTGTAATCCCAGCACTTTGGGAAGCCGAGAGGGGCGGATCACGCGGTCAGGAGATTGAGACCATCCTGGCTAATATGGTGCACGGTGAAACCCCGTCTCTACTAAAAAATACAAAAAACTAGCCGGGCGAGGTGACAGGCGCCTGTAGTCCCAGCTACTCAGGAGGCTGAGGCAGGAGAATGGCTTAAACCCGGGAGGCAGAGCTTGCAGTGAGCTGAGATCCGGCCACTGCACCCCAGCCTGGGCGACAGAGCGAGACTCCGTCTCAAAAACAAAACAAAACAAAACAAAACAAAAACACCCAGAAATTGTCTTGCTTATTTTTTATTTCTTTAGTAATCCTTTTTAAAAGATTGCTCTAATTTTATTCCTCACTTTTGAAGCCAAATTGTTTCTGCCATATGAATGAATATTTTGATCACTTACATAGAAGGAAAGTGTCTCTGTTATTATATTTGAATAAAAATTTCCATCCATTGCACCACATTGGCAAGTCTTGGAAGGGATATTGACATTCAGATACAAGAAATATAAAAATTCCCCAATATATTCAAACCAAAAATGTCTTCTTCAAGGCACATTATATTCTGATTGTCAAAAGTCAAAGGTAAATAGAGAATTCTGAAAAGAGCAAAAGAAAAATGTCAAGTCACATATAAAGAAACCCAATCAGACTAACAGCAGATTTCTCAGTAGATATCTTGCAAACTTGGGGAGAATAGATGATATATTCAAATTTCTGAAAGAAAAGTAAATGATATTAGTCAAGAATACTATAGTTTTTTTAAAAAAAGCTAACAAAATTTATAAAATCCTAGCTAGACTAACCAAAAAGAGAGAGACAGAAGATGCAAATAAGTAAAATCAGAAATAAAAATGGAGACATCACTACTGATATCATAGAAATACAAAGGATCGTTAGAGACGATCATGCACAACTATATGCTAACACATTGGAAAACACAGAGGAAATAGATAGATTCCTGGACACATACAACCTATGAAGATTGAAGCAGGAAGAAATAGAAAGCCTGAGTAGACAGATAATGAGTAATGAGATTGAGTCAGTTATAAAAAAGAAAAAGACTCCAAACAAATGGAAGTCCAGGACTAGACGGCTTTGCTACTTAATTCTACCAAAAGAAAACAAAACAAAAACAAAAAACAAAAAAGCCTGACATTCATTCTTCTTTACCATTGCAATAAATGAACAAGAGAAATTCTCCCTAACTCATTTTTTAGCCCTGTATTATCCTGATACTAAAATAATATAAGGATACAACAATAAAAGAAAATTAGAGGCCAATATCCCTAATGAACATAGACACAAAAATCCTCAACAAAATACAAGCAAACCAAATCTACCAGGACATAAAATGGCAATACAATATGATTAAGTAAAATGTTATCCCAGGGATACAAGGATATTTTAATATATGCAAATAAATAAACATGATACATCACAGGATGAAAATGGAAACCATCTGACCAACTCAGTAGATGCATAGAAATCATTTGATAAAACTAAGCATCTCTTCATGATAAAAACTCTACAAAAAATAGACATAGAAAGAATATACCTCAACATAATAAAAGCCATGCATGACAAACCCACAGGTAACATACTGAATGAGGAAAAGCTGAAAGCCTTTTATGTAAGAACTGGAAAAAGACAGAGATGCCCCTTTCACTATTCTTATTCAACATAGTTGTTTTATGCATGTGAAAATTGAAGCTTTCTGTAGCTTCATCACATGAAAGAGTTGAGGTAACATTGGATGTATTTGTTCTATATGTTCAAGGCAAATTTGATTCTAGCTTTTCTTATGATTCATCTTCATGAAACAAAATAATTCTCCCCAGTTAAGGTAATATAAAGTGGGTTTCTTTCACTTGTTATAAAAATAATCCTTGCATGAAGATGAGTGTCTTTGCTACAAAGTTATGAGTTTCCAGCACTCCACTACTAGCATCCCTCCCCTCAATGAATATCCTGCCTTCCATAGCTCTGTCAAGACTACTCCCAGTCTTGGCCAGGTTGCCAGAGACATTGGCTCAACAGGATTAACAGTATCTTCATCCTCAGAAGCAGGAAGGCTTTGAATTTTATTGAATTAACTGTGCTGCATAGTATTCAGTGGAATATAACTGACCACTGCATTTTCTCTAACTCCTTGGTCAGTTTATATTTCTCATTCCAGCTCTCTTGCTGAGGAAATTCTCCTGGACCACAACTCAGTTGTCTTAGAGTAATCACTCTTTGCATACCTGCAGAAAGCCCTTCCACAGGTTCAGACTTCTGTTTCCTATATGTAAACTGCTCACAGTTTTTCTCATGGGTCAAATCAGTAACACTCACATCTTTTACTCTGTTATGAATAAACTGATCACCCCAATCCATGGTATTACCACCTGTTTGATTGAGAATATTTAGCACCAAGATCACCCTGGCTATTTCCCTACCCCAGGAGATTAATCTATCTTGAATATTAACACTGGCTTGAGCAAGCCAAGATTTGGCACTTTGTTGGGTGCCACAGAGATACCTTGCCAACACGTAACTCTGCCTTTTGAACCGAGTTGTATGGCCTGGGGCATATACAGCCTGGTTCAGAAAGGAGTTATGTGTGGGAAAAAACAGACAAATTGGAGCAGGAACTGTGCACTCAGACTGATCTGGGTTTAAATTTGGCTTTACCAATTTCTGTCTGTATCACACTGATCAAGTTACTTACTCTAATTTCCTTTAGTTTCACCATCTGTGAAGTAGTATTAGAAAATACAACTTATATATTTTGTAACTTAAGTATGATCATGTTCATAAAATGTTTACCAGGTATACAGTGAGCACTCAATAAATGGTAACAATTAGCTGTGACCGAGATGACTTTGAACATGAATAAATGAAAAGTCAATGCATAAATAAGATTCTATGCTATTTTTTTACAGTGTGAAAAATATTCAGGCAATTAAAATAACCACTTTTGCGCTTAGTTTGAAAGTTTAGTATTCCTTTAGTGAAAAAACTGTAAACAAAGCTCACAAGATTTTGGATAAGTTTAAACCAAAGTCATTCCAAAAAGCAGTTATTGGGTACTGTCCTTGTGCCAGAAAATATATTAATACAAGTATCAGGAATACAAAATTAAGCATAGTTTAACAAGATAAGTATGCTAATTGAACATGTACATGCGATAGCCTGAAAGGCTAAATGAAAAGTATTATATAGTTATTCATTTAATAAATGCTGAGAACAATATATATGCTATTTCTTTGTTTGTACAACTGTGGTTTATTTTATTTCTGTCTTACTATATTACTAGGTGTAGTTTTTCAAGATACAATTGAATGTCCGCAGTAAAAAAAGGGAAAACATTTCAATTGTTATCTTTAGTTTTAAGTCAAACTAAAATGTAAAGGATGTACTTGGCAATGTTTGAGCTTCTGTCTTAGTAACACAGACAGTTTCAGACTTCTGAAATACAACATATGCAGTTTCGAAAATATGAGAATGGCAAAGAAAAGTTATCTGCTTATCTCACTTCTTTTGTTTTCACAGCTGAATAAACTTTCTTGCATTTTTTTTTTTTTTTTTTTGGAACAAGAGAAAAAAGATTGCCTGTTTCTCATCAATATTTTTAAAATCCTAGAGAAACATACAGAATTCATTAAGGACTGTGAATATGGAGGCAAGATTCCAACAATTCCCATTCAATAAACATGTTAAGGATGTGGGAAGGACATGCAGTTCCTCAAAAAAATGGGAAGGCCAAGTGAATTCTGAGCTTGAAAACCACTCTGTTGTGTCTAATGGTGAGTTGTGATAGAGAGAAAAGCAGTGGATTTCCATGTGTCTTGGCAGCTACTATATGTCCTATTAACTATATTTAAATTATCAACTCTCCCAAATGTTCAGTAAGAAAAATAAATATGAAGATAAATGGGATGCTACTGGGCAATATTTTTGCCCTGTATGTTCTAAAACAGAGTGAAACATTTGTTATTAGGATAAAGAAAGATGATACATTCTTAAACCATTAATACTAAGGTTTAACTTTTCTGTTGATTTTAGGATTACTTCTTTCTCAAGTAAAAGTAGGTAATTCAAAAAATTCAGTCGATAAGGGAGCTAAGATTTGCTGAGTACTATATGCAACTTTCCATGCATTATATCATTTAACCTTCACAAAAATAGTATAATATAGGTGCTTATGTTTATTAAGATATAGGCTAACTTAAGCAAAGGGACCAAATATATATTGACTTTAAAAATAACATAGGTTTATTTCTTTTGTAAAGAACACTTAGATATGCAGAGTGATCCAGAATGAGTTACTTAGAGGGGACTCTGGCAGAGTCAAGGTAGAGCTTCCATCTTTGGGTTCAAGATGCTGCCATGTTCCAAGTCCAGCTATTGCCATTTTCCAGTGAATGAAAAGGGGTGGGGGAAATGGAGAAGTGGGGTCTTTATTGTAGGCTATAATCTGGAAATTGCATATATCACTTATGTTTTTCTGTTAGCCAGAACTCATTCAGATGATTACACTTAAAAGGAAGCAGGCTAAGCAATGTAGCCTCTAGCTGGGAGAGCAGGAGCCCTACTAAAATATGTGTGCATGTGGTGGAGTTGGTCAGGGTACATTTGCCAAGGTCAGATAGGTTTGTAGTTGAAATTTGAACATGGGTTTCTATGGCTCAGTAAATTTCAACTGTTATATTTCTAGTAAATCAATTATGCCTATCTTTTAGAAGTTTCTTTTCTCCTGGCAGTAGGACAAAAGTTGGACAATCTAGAAATTACAAGGCGATTGACTATATCACCTTGTTTCTATCTGTTCAGATGATCTTAGGAGACAACGTGAAAGTGAAAGACAACACATGAGACTCAGCCGACAAGCTGCTATGGCAGCCAGTTATTTGGGGCGATGCCAGTCTCAGATTAACCCAAAGGTTAATAACACAGATGCAGTCAAAAATCTTGTGGATAGAGGCTGTGAACTCTGTATCAATAACTTACAGCAAATGCCTGGAGGTGGCAGATGAAGAGGCCTCTCATCAATTAAGCATGGCAGTCCATTTTTATAAAACTGTCAAAAGGGATTATTAAATTTTACATATTTGTTTACTTGGGGAAAAAGTCAAATAACACAAAAGGTTGCATTTTAAAGACAACATTTATTGTAAACGTTTGCTTCTGGCCTCATGTCAAGCTGTCAAAAAAGTGCTGTACAATTTAATCAGTGTTTTCCATTTTTCCATTTCTTAAACAAATTATTTCTTTACACTGATTATTAATCTCAGAAGTTAAAAAGATGTTTGAGTAATAATTTTAGTTTAAAATGTTTACAACTTGGAGAAACATTTAATTATGAAGAAAACATCTTCAAAATATGAGTAAGAGTGCATGTTGAACATTTATTCAGTCTTTCAACTTGGGTTGATTATACTCTCCTCAAAGTTAAATGCTGTAACCAAATATTAAACCCCACTCTTGGTTTTTTTTAGTATATTCTCTTATTCAGAGTAAATTTAGAAAAGCATTCTACACTAACTTATAAAGAACTCAAAGTGAACTCTGTCTAGATACACTTTTTAAGTTTCAATACTGGGTTCACCGGGCTCCATCTAATTTAAGTTGAATTTACTGTGGATCAGTTTAATTATCCAGCCTTCCATAGCAAATGTTAAACTTTTTGTATTTGTAAAGCACTTATAAATGCCAGAGTTCTTTGGTAGTACACTGGCAAAGTTTAAAAGATCCAACACAACACTTTTTTAAAGGAAACTATAATTATAATGCAACCATTAATGATGTACAAGTTTTCATAGAAATCATTCTCAGATGAAATTATTCACAATTATTCCAACATGCTTTTTTTTTTTTTTTTTTTAATTATACTAAAGTTCTGGGATACATGTGCACAATGTGCAGGAACGTTTGTTACATAGGTATGCATGTGCCATGGGTTTGCTGTACCTGTCAACCCATCATCTACATTAGGCATTTATCCTAATGCTATCCCTCCCCTTGCCCCCAACACTCCAAGAGGCCCCAGTGTGTGATGTTCCCCTCCCTGTGCCCATTTGTTCTCATTGTTCAACTCCCACTTATGAGAACATGTGGTGTTTGGTTTTCTGTTCCTGTGATAGTTTGCTGAGAATGATGGTTTCCAGCTTCATCCATGTCCTTGCAAAGGACATTAACTCATTTTTTATGGCTGCATAGTATTCCATGGCATATATGTGCCACATTTTCTTTATCCAGTCTATCATTGATGGGCATTTGAGTTAGTTCCAAGTCTTTGCTATTGTGAATAGTGCTGCAATAAATATACATGTGCATGTATCTTTATAGTAGAATGATTTATATTTATAATCCTTTGGTTATATACCCAGTAATGGGATTGCTGGGTCAAATGGTATTTCTGATTCTAGATCCTTGAGGAATAACTACACTGTCTTCCACAATGGTTGAACTAATTTCACTCCCTTCAGCAGTGTAAAAGCGTTTCTATTTCTCCACGTCTTCTCCAGCATCTGTGGTTTCCTGACTTTTTTTTTTATTTTTTATTTTATTATTATTATTATACTTTAAGTTCTAGGGTACATGTGCATAATGTGCAGGTTTGTTACATATGTATACTTGTGCCATGTTGGTGTGCTGCACCCATCAACTCGTCAGCACCCATCAACTCGTCATTTACATCAGGTATAACTCCCAGTGCAATTCCTCCCCCCTCCCCCCTCCCCATGATAGGCCCCGATGTGTGATGTTCCCCTTCCCGAGTCCAAGTGATCTCATTGTTCAGTTCCCACCTATGAGTGAGAACATGCGGTGTTTGATTTTCTGTTCTTGTGATAGTTTGCTGAGAATGATGGTTTCCTGACTTTTTAATGATCACCATTCTAACTGGCGTGAGATGGTATCTCATTGTGATTTTGATGTGCATTTCTCTAAGGACCAGTGATGATGAGTTTTTTTCATATGCTTGTTGGCTGCATAAATGTCTTCCTTTGAAAAGTGTCTTTTCATATCCTTCACCCACTTTCGATGGGTTTTTTTTGTTGTTTTTTTGGTTTTTATTTTTGTAAATTTGTTTAAGTTCTTTGTAGATTCTGGATATAACACCTTTTTCAGATGGATAGATTGCAAACATTTTCTCCCATTCTGTAAGTTGCCTGTTCACTCTGATATTAATTTATTTTGTTGTGCAGAAGCTCTTTAGTTTAATTAGATCCCATTTGTCATTTGGCTTTTGTTGCAGTTGCTTTTGGTGTTTTAGTCATGAAGTCTTTGACCATGCCTATGTCCTGAATGGTATTGCCTAGGTTTTCTTTTAGGGTTTTTATGGTGTTATGTCTTACATTTGAATCTTTAAGCCATCTTGAGTTAATTTTTGTATAACGTGTAAGGAAGGGGTTCAGTTTTTGTTTTCTGCATATGGCTAGCCAGTTTTCTCAACACCATTTATTATGTAGAAAATCATTTTCCCATTGCTTATTTTGTAAGGTTTTTCAAAGATCAGATGGTTGTAGATGTGTGGTGTTATTTCTGAGGCCTCTGTTCTGTTCCCTTGGTCTATATATCTGTTTTGGTACCAGTACCAAGCTGTTTTGGTTACTGTATCCTTGTAGTATAGTTTGAAGTCAGGTAGTGTGATGCCTACAGCTTTCTTCTTTTTGCTTAGGATTGTCTTGTCTATATGGACTTTTTTGGTTCCATATGAAATTTAAAATTTTTTTTTCTATTTCTGTGAAGAAAGTCAATGGTAGCTTGGTGGAAATAGCATTGAATCTATAAATTACTTTGGGCAGTATGACCATTTGCATGATATTGAGTCTTCCTATCCATGAGCATCCAATGTTTTTTCATTTGTTCGTGTCCTCTCCATTTTCATTGAGCAGTGGTTTGCAGTTCTCCCTGAAGAGGTCCTTCACATTCCTTGTAAGTTGTATTCCTAGGTATTTTATTCTCTTTGTAGTAATTGTGAATAGGAGTTCATTCAATGATTTGACTGTCTGTCTGATGTTAGTTTATAGGAATGCTTTTGATTTTGCATATCGCTTTTATATCTTGTGACTTTGTTGAAGTAGCTTATCAGCTCAAGTTTTTGAGATGATGAGGTTTTCTAAATATACAATCATGTCATCTGCAAACAGAGATAATTTAAATTCCTCTCTTCCTATTTGAATACACTTTATTCTTTCTTTTCGCTGATTGACCTGGCCAGAACTTCTAAAACTATGTTGAATAGGGTATTCTTGAGAGAGAGGGTATTCTTGTTTTATGCCAGTTTTAAAAGGGAATGCTTCCATTTTTTGCCCATTCAGTATTATATTGGCTGTGGGTTTGTCATAAATAGCTCTTTTTATTTTGAGATACGTTCCATCAATACCTAGTTTATTGAGAGTTTTTATCATGAAGTGCTGTTGAATTTTGTCAAAGGCCTTTTCTGCATCTATTGAGATATCATGTGGTTTTTGTCATTGGTTCTGTTTGTGTGATGGATTATGTTTATTGATTTGCATATGTTGACCCAGCCTTGCATCCCAGGGATGAAGCTGACTTGATCGTGGTGGATAAACTGCCGCTTCTTTCTTCCCTCATCCATCCATCCATCCCTCCCTCCCTCCCTCCCTCCCTCCCTCCCTCCCTCCTTCCTTCCTTCCTTCCTTCCTTCCTTCCTTCCTTCCTTCCTTCCTTCCTTCCTTCCTTCCTCTCCTCCTTCTTCTTTCTCTTCCTCTTCCTCTTCACCTTCCTTTTCTTCTCCTTCTTCTTTTTTTTTTTTTTTTTTTTTTTTCCTTGAGACAGAGTCTCTCTCTGTCAACCAGGCTGGAGTACAGTGCCATGACCTCAGACCACTGCAACCTTTGCCACCTGGGTTCAAGCAATTCTCTTGCCTCATCCTCCTGGGTAGCTGGGATTACAGGCATCTGCCACCACGCCTGGCTAATTTTTGTAGTTTTTCAGTAGAGACAGGGTTTCACCATCTTGGCCAAGCTGGTCTTGAACTCTGACCTCGTGATCCACCCGCCTCGGCCTGCCAAAGTGTTGGGATTACAGTCATGAGCCACTGCGCCTGGTTGGATAAGCTTCTTAATGTGCTGCTGGATTTGGTTTGCCACTATTTTATCAAGGATTTTTGCATCATTGTTTATCAGGGATATTGGCCTGAAATTTTATTTTTTCGTTGTGTCTCTGCTGGGTTTGGTATCAGAATAATGCTGGCCTCATAAAATGAGTTAGGGAGGAGTCCCTCTTTTTCTATTGCTTGGAATAGTTTTAGAAGGAATGGTACCAGCTCATCTTTGTACCTCTGGTAGAATTTGGCTGTGAATCTGTCTGGTCCTCTGCTTGTTTTGATGGGTAGGCTAATTACTGCCTCAATTTCAGAACTTGTTATTAGTCTATTCAAGGATTTGGCTTCTTCCTGGTTTAGTCTTGGGAGTGTGTATGTGTCCAGGAATTTATCCATTTCTTTTAGATTTTCAGTTTTTTTGTGTAGAGGTGTTTATAGTATTCTCTGATGGTAGTTTATGTTTCTGTGGGATCAGTGGTTATCTCCCGTTTATCACTTTTATTGTGTCTATTTGATTCTTCTGTCTTTTATTCTTTATTAGTCTGGCTAGCGGTCTATCTATTTTGTTAATCTTTTCAAAACAACAGCTCCTGGATTCATTGATTTTTCGAAGGGTCTTTCATGTTTCCATCTCCTTCTGTTCTGCTCTGATCTTAGTTATTTCTTGTCTTCTGCTAGCTTTTGAATTTGTTTATTCTTGCTTCTCTAGTTCTTTTAATTGCAATGTTAGGGTGTCAATTTTAGATCTTTCCTGCTTTCTTTCATGGGCATTAAGTTCCATAAATTTCCCTCTAAACACTGCTTTAGCTGTTTCCCTGAGATTCTGGCACATTGTGTCTTTGTTCTCATTGGATTCAAATAACTTATTTATTTCTGCCTTAATTTCATTATTTACTCACTAGTCATTCAGGAGCAGGTTGTTCAATTTCCATGTAGTTATGCAGTTTTGAGTGAGTTTCTTAATCCTGAATTCTAATTTGATAGCCCTGTGGTCTGAGAGGCTGTTATGATTTCTGTTGTTTTGCATTTGCTGAGGAGTCTTTTGCTACCAGATATGTGGTCAATTTTAGAATAAGTGCAATGTGGTGCTGAGAAGAATGTATATCCTGTTGATTTGGGGTGGAGAGTTCTGCAGGTGTCTATTGTGTCTGCTTGGTCCAGAGCTGAGTTCAAGTCCTGAATATCCTTATTTATTTTCTGTCTCATTGATCTAATATTTACAGTGTGGTGTTAAAGTCTCCCACTATTATTGTGTGGGAGTCTAAGTCTCTTTGTAGGTCTCTAAGAACTTGGTTTATGAATCTGGGTGCTCCTGTATTGGGTGCATATATATTTAGGATAGTTAGCCCTTCTTGTTGCATTTATCCCTTTACAATTATGTAATGCCCTTTTTTGTCTTTTTTGATCTTTGTTTCTTTGTTGGTTTAAAATCTCTTTTGTCAGGGACTAGGATTGCAACCCCTGCTTTTTTCTTTTTCTTTTCTTTTTTTTTTTTTTTTTTTGCTTTCCATTTGTTTGGTAAATATTCCTCCATCAATTTGTTTTGAGCCTATGTGTGTCTTTGCACATGAGATGGGTCTCTGAATACAGCACACCAGTGGGTCTTGACTCTTTATCCAATTTGCCAGTCTGCATCTTTTAATTGGGGGCATTTAGCCCATGTATGTTTAAGGTTAATATTGTTATCTGTGAATTTGATCCTGTCATTATGGTGCTAGCTATTTATTTTGCCCATTAGTTGATGCAGTTTCTTCATAGTGTCAATATATGTTTTTGCAGTGGCTGGTACTGGTTTTTTCTTTCCATATTTAGTGCTTTTTTCAGGAGCTCTTGTAAGGCAGGCCTGGTGATGACAAAATCTCTCTGAATTTGATTTCCTGTAAAGGATTTTATTTCTCCGTCACTTCTGAAGCTTAGTTTGTCTGGATATGACATTCTGGATTGAAAATTCTTTTCTTTAAGAATGTTGAATGTTGGCCTCCACTCTCTTCTGGCTCGTGGTGTTTCTTTAGAGAGATCCGCTGTTAGTCTGATGGGCTTCCCATTGTGGGTAACCCAACCTTCCTCTCCAACTGCCCTTAACATTTTTTCCTTCATTTCAACCTTGGTGAATCTGACGATTATGTGTCTTGGGGCTGCTCTTCTTGAGGAGTATCTTTGTGATGTTCTCTCTATTTCCTGAATTTGAATGTTGGCCTGTCTTGATAGGTTGGGATCATTTTCCTGGAAAATATCCTGAAGTGTGTTTCCAACTTGTTTCCATTCTCCCTGTCACTTTTAGGTACACCAGTAAAATGTAGGTTTGGTCTCTTCTCATAGTCCCATATTTCTTGGAGGCTTTGTTTGTTCCTTTTCATTCTTTTTTTTTTTTTTTTTTCTAATCTTGTCTTCATGCTTTATTTCATTAAGTTGATCTTCAATCTCTGATATCCTTTCTTCTACTTGATTGATTCAGCTATTGATGCTTGTGTATGCTTCATAATGTTCTTTTGCTATGTTTTTCAGCTCCATCAATGTATGGATTGAAATAACAGGGCAGTAACTGGGATACCTCTCAACAGCTCAGTCTCTAAGTTATTGGCTGTAGTTGTTGGCTGCAATATCCAAAAAAACAATGTTGATTTTCATGTTTTTGAATTAGGACACCCAAGGCATTTTTTTTTTTCCTTTTTATAAGTAAAAAGGAAGAAGAGGAGTTGATAATTGGGATGTCCCAGGACAGGGGGATTTAAAAGTCCTTCCTTTAATTCAGTAAGTGTAGTGTATTTAGATGTGTTTTCCATGCAATGGAATCACGTTTGAAGGACTAGAATAGGACACGTAGAAGTTCAGCAATTAAACAAAAGTATGTTATACAGTTACTGAAGCACCCAGTGAGTTCAAGAAACCCTCAAAGTTTCTATGTAGCTTTGGGTTTAGGAAACTGTAGGATACCTTTGATCCATTTAAGGTTCAAAGGTAGTCTTGTTTTAGAAATTAGATGATCCAGATATATAACTTGGACTTGACTTGCTGTATATTTTCTTTAGAAAACTTATGACTTTTATAACTAGAAGTTTTGCTAAATGTACATTGTCTTTCCTACAGGCTGTCTGCAAGAGGGAACAAATAAGTAAATTATCTACATAATTTATCTGTCCTTATTTGTAATAAAGACAAGTCTTAGGGGAAAAGTTATATATTTTAAGTCCATCTTTGGAATTTAAGAGAAATAGAAAGGGCTTTGACTCTATCTGATTGCCTTCCAACTCCCCAAAATGATTTACAAGAGACTGTTAGACAACATAAAATATCCTGGTTTATAGTTGTATCATACGTAAAGAATATTACGGGTAAATACTGTACAGAATATACAATAACCACTTCTTTTAAACTTATTAAGTCTGCCCCGTTACCCATGGTTGCCCCTGCCCAACATGCTGAACATTTTGCCCTTACTTGGCTCCTTGCCTAAAGGAATCTGCTAAGATATACACAGACAGTAGATATGCTTTTAGGGTTGCTCATAATTTTGAAATATTATTGAAAGAAAGGGATATGTCACTCCCACTAAAGGCCAGATTAAGAATGGGTCCTATGTCTAAGACGTACTTGATACCATCCAGCTATCAGCTGTTTTGGCTATCATCAAAATTCTTGGATATTCAAACTAGACCAGATGAAAGCTACAAAAAAATGCCATGCTGATAATGCAACAGAAAATGCTACTATTAAAGGTTCAGTTGATCAAATCTCTGTCATGGACCCGACCCACTAAAAGAGCCTTCAAAAGATGATTTAAGAACAAATACCAAAGACGCACAAAATAAAGCTGAAAGACAAAATAGAGAAAATTATGGATTAGATTATTTATTGATTATCAGCAAAAATTCTGATTTAGATCTGATGAAAAATGCTATCCCAAATTCAATAAAATATCTATTGTTAACTAGAATACATAATTTGACTTATTGATAACTGATAAAATTAATTTTTCATATAAAACAATATTGGTGGGTGACATAAAAACCATCGGCCCAAAGTGGCATATGTGACTTGTACCTCCTGTGCTGTTTAATCCATAAAACCCTATATGTACCACTCCTGAATATTTTACTTTACCCAGTGGATCATTTGAAGTTTGGCAAATGGATTTTAGCTAACTACCTTTCTCCCATAGGTATACATGTATATGTGTTATGATCTATAAATTTTTTATTGCATGGAAGCCTTTCCATATAGACAAGCCATTGCTTCAGTCACGGTCAAAATTCTTCTAAAATAGTTATTCTCACTTGGGTAATTTTCCTAAAACTTGATGGTGACTGCAGGACCCACTTTACTGGCCATGTGATTAAACAGGTGTATTTAGTTTTGCCAATTATACATTTTCATTGTGCCTACCATCCCCAGTCTTCTTGCTTGGTAAAACAAGCAAATAAACCAATAAAAACCCAGTTGACAAAGTTTATGAAAATGTCACACCTCCCTGGCCTAAGATTTTTCCCTTGGTCTTGTTAAATTTGAAAGCCGCCTGCTTTAGACTTCATAAAGTTTCACGTTTTAAAATAACCACAGGCTATTCTATGTCCTTAGCTTTCTCTGCTACTGACCCTCACTTAATAAATGGAGATATACCCTAATATTCTAAGGGCATTATTAAGCCAATGGAAAAAGATTATACTTTAGTAAAACAGTCTTTCCACAGTGTGCTCCTGTAAGATGAATACATAAGATACTGTAATCTACAAACTGGTGATGTTTGTCTGCTGGAAAAGATACCTATATAAGGACTCTCTGCAGCATCATTTTACGTATCCATATCAAGTCCTTCTCACCAGTCTCTGTATTGCCAAATTCAAAAGTATTGACTCTTGGATTCACATTCCTCATTAAAAAACAAAAAACAAAAAACAAAAAATAAAAACAAAAAAAACAAAACAAAACAACAACAGCATCAACAACAACAAAAAAACTCTTATTCCTGTTTGGACCAACACCCTGACAGGCAACTGAAAGCTAAAGTTTACCCAAAATTAAAGCATATAATACCTAGACTACTATTACAAGATGTCCAGATCAGGCCAGTATGCCCTTTTCCTTTTATCATTAGTCTCTTATGTTTTCCTTTGTTTTCCTGCAAAAACAATGCTTTACTTCATGTTTCTCAATCTGCTGCCAAAGGGGGGAATCTTAAGTGGCCTTGAATTTGTCAACAAACCCCTGATCTGTCCATGATACAAGTGAACCATTAGTCTATTGTATAACAGATTTCGATAATATTCCCCATGTAACTGTTCAAATTGTACATCCAGTCATTTTTAGTAGGTCATGTCTCGTATTCGAGTTTCTTGTTTCATTCCAACAATACAAATTTATTTTAAAGTTAGGTTAGCAAATATATTTTAAAGTTAGATTAAGATTATATTTTTAATAATGGTAAAAGAATTTTAAAAAACTTGGCAGGTTACAAAAACATTTGGATTTTAGTCTAATCATTGATGGCCTTCAATCACACAATAGTTCAATAATAGAAACTTAAATACTACTGAAACCTTGCTATGAGTTACTTAATGGACAAATTACTTCATTTGGAATTAATTATTCTTTGTGCTCCATTTGGATAAATTTTCATCTGTAGAGTATTCAACAGTCAACCATATGCATGGACGACATCATCTCTCAATAAATAAAAAATAAAAGGCAAATGAGGTGTAGCATATTTCTAGATTCAATTTAAATTAACGAAATCTAAACATTGGATGATATCTCTTAGCATTGATATGGTACTATTGAGAGATATATAGTAGAGAGATACTTTACCAAGTATCCAATTTATACTTTACCATAAATCCAACAGAATGAGCCTCATTTATTAAATTCCATTTTCCTTAGATTGGGAATAGTCACCTGTAAACAATGATCAAAAATTTATTGTTAAAAATCAGAGCCATAACTGACTCCACAGCTAAAGACATTGCGACTCAGCAAACATCTCTAGATTCTCTTACTAAAGTAATATTAAATAACACAATTACTGTAGATTGCATACTAGCTAAACAAGGTGATATTTGGGCAATTGTTAACACTACTTACTACCTACAGATAAATTCTTCTGGGGAAGTAGAATCACAGTTTTATAAGTTAAGAGAACAAGCCACTTGGCTCCAACAAATTTCATGTAATATAACTGAAATTCTCTGTTTGTTCAGTTGGTTTCTGAAAATCTGAAGTTTTTGATCTGTTCAGGGTTTAGAACTATTATTCAAGATAGATTTGTTATATTTTTGCTGGTTATTCTTTACATTGTGATATGTAAGTTTTATTCTTGTTGCCTGTCTTATTTGTAAAGCTAGCATCCCAACAGGAAATGTTAATCCAATTCTTCTAGATGATTGTTAATGCCTATGGTACTAATAAGATGGAAATTGATGCTGAACTCCCTGAATTGATGCTGAAGCTTCCCTGAGAGGGCTTTATGTTTTGTCTTCCTTGTTGCTCAAATGTGGTCTGGGTCCTTGACATTCACTTTCATGTATTCTCTCTTACATGAGACCCCAGACAACCAGGATAGACCCATTTAATTCTGAAGCAACAATTTAACCTAACTTCAGAGATGATTGATAAGCATTATTTTTATAAAATGATCTTGAACAAAATGTGGAAATTGATTATACAAATTGGAGTCATTTTTGTCACATCCAGTGAAAACAGAAATGAGAAGCAATGAGAAAAAACACTCAGGTCACAAAGGCCTGCTCCAAAAACTGTCTCCAGAGCAAAATGGCCCACAATAAGTTTTTTTGTTTTTTTTTTTTTTTTTTTTTTTTTTTTTAAGACAGAGTGTTGCTCTGTCGCCCAGGCTGGAGTGCAGTGGCGCAGTCTCTGCTCACCACAAGCTCCACCTCCTGGGTTCACGCCATTCTCCTGCGTCACCCTCCCAAGAAGCTGGGACCACAGGTGCCCGCCACCACGCCTGGCTAATTTTTTTTGTATTTTTAGTAGAGACAGGGTTTCATCATGTTAGCCAGGATGGTCTCAATCTCCTGACTTCGTGATCCGCCCGCCTCGGCCTCACAATGTCCTGGGATTGAAGGTGTCTAAGTTTAAAACTAGTTTTATCTAGTAATTGCTACTTTTTACCAATCAAAGCTCATCAGCTCCTGCGTAGCGCCATGAGTGCCAATGAACGTCCTTTCAAAACAACTTAGGTAACTTTTCTCTTTCCCAATAAAATTTCAATCTTCTTTTTTTTTTTTGTACATAGAAGAAGCCAACTCAGTTGATGTGTGTGCCCTGAAATACAATTCTATTATTTGTATATTCCCAAATTAAACCTTTTGCTTGGAGCTTCATCTCTATATTTTTATTTTTAAATTTTTGAATATGGAGTCTTGCTCTGTCACACAGGTTGGAGGGCAGTGGCACGATCTCGGCTCACTGCAACCTCCGCTCCCCAGGTTCAAACAATTCTTATGCCTCAGTCTACCGAGTAGCTGAGATTACAGGTGTGCACAACCACATCTGACTAATTTTTGTATTTTTAGTGGAGACAGCATTTCACCATATTGACCAGTGTGGTCTTGAGCTCCTGACCTCAGGTAATCCACTTGCCTCAACCTCCTAAAGTGCTGGGATTACAGGCGTGAGCCAAACACATCCGGCATATATATATATTGATCAACCAGTCTCTTATTTTAGTGTCTTTATCAATGTGAACTGAACCTAAAAGTGTGAGCATGTATGTTCATTGATTTCTTTATTCTACTTTCTTTTGCATTAGGTAAACTGTGTTATATAAATTCCTTTCTTAAGGAATAATTTGTGTATATTACTTTATTTTCCTTAATTTCCCTCTAAACTTCTAGACATTTTAGAGTAAATATTACTGTAAGGCATTATGTAAATATGAAAAATTTAAAAACAAGTTATATGGTGCTTGGTCCTTCAAAGTACCTTCAAAATTTCAAGATTTGTACACAAACATGAATACTAAGGCTGAAGTGCCTAGGCTTTGCTCTGTTGTTATACGAAAGAGTACTTATAGTATCAGGTACTAAGTTAACTAAAACGAAACAAAAATAGAAATTATTATTGCAGTTAGCCATATGGCTGCTTTATTCTAAACTGATTATTTTTAAAGAGCCAGCCTTCAATATCCCTCCCTAGAGGAGGAACAAAAATAGTTTTACTACTTATCAAAACTACATTGCTCAGCCAGTTATTGTGTTAGCTGTACCAAATTCCTGAACATCATAGTGCTGTAATGCCAGTCAGTTGAATGGCTATGAATGGAAAATCTTCATGTGACCTAGGATTAATCTGGTAGATATGGTATTCATAGATATAGCTACAAAATACAACATTAAATTGGATGAACAGGGACAAAAAGACTCACCTTTTTATGTGACTGTGATGGTTAATACTGAGTGTCAACTTGATTGGATTGAAGGATGCAAAGTATTGTTCCTGAGTGTTTCTGTGAGGGTATTGCCAAAGGTGATTATCATTTGAGTCAGTGTGCTGGGAAAGGCAGATCCACCCTTAATCTGGTGGACACAATCCAATCAGCTGACAGCAGATATAAAGCAGGCAGAAAAATGTGAATAGGTGAGACTGGGCTAGCCTCCCCGCCTACAACTTTCTCCTGTGCTGGATGCTTCCTACCCTCAAACATCAGACTCCATGTTCTTCAGTCTTGAGATTGGACTGGTTGTCCATGCTCCTCAAGCTTGCAGACAGCACACAGCCTACTGTGGGACCTTGTGATCACATAAGTTAATGCTTAATAAACTCCCCTAACTCCCCCTGACAGATAAAGTAGTAATGTAGAGACTTGAACAAATTTATCAAAGAGATTAATACCAAACATCCTAAAAGGGATCTAGTAGAAGAACCTAGAAGCATCGCTCTATGTTCTTCAAGCTGGTTTCACATCTCTGGATGAATATTTCTATCCTTATTTTAGTTTAGAGAGTATTTTAAACAATAACACTGAGTTTCTCCAGAGGTAGAATATAACTCCTAGTAGCTATTTCTTCAACTGTTCACTCTCAAGCCTAGTAGACTTTTCAATCTCAAGTGTCTTCGTTTTACTTTTATCTGCCTACTTGCTAACTACTTGGAGAGTTTGTTCTTCAGCCTATGTTAACAGCCTTTAAAAAAGAGTGTCCTACACTTTGCTGTTTGTATATTGAGTGAAGTTTTTACAGCTGCAATTCACCCCAGACTTGTAAAGGAAGTGATGTGCACATTTTCTTCTCCTACTTTAAGAGCTAGTGTAGATCTAACACTTCTGGCAGAAGCTGAATAGATCAATGAACGTATCCTCTAGCCCAGCACTAAATTATTCACAGTTTGAGAGGGAGCAGTAGAGGTGAGCTTTTTGACTAGGAGTTGCCAGATAGTCATTTACTTCTATTCCAGCAAGCTTGGTTTTTGGCAGACTGGGCACTTCATTTTTCCTCCCGTACAGATATGTCCGAGTCACAGATCCACTGTGTAGGGCCTTTATCCCCTCCTACAGTGACATCCATTATGCTACAAGTATTCTCTAAACACTTATCATGTACCTATCACAGAACTAAACCCACGCCTAGGCTGGGATGAGACAAATGGTGTGGAAGCCTCTTCCATTTGTGTAAGCATATAGCGTATTCTTGGGCACACAGCCTACCCCCAAAGGGCAGTTGTAGTAGCTTTCATTGAGGCTAATAAATAAATAAATAAATAATGGTGCTTTAAAAATTTTACCTAACCTGTGTTTGCCACTTTTATGCAATATAAACCAAGTGCTCATTCCTTTTTCTAAGACTCAGTGTTTCCATTACAACACACAGAATATGTGGCTGGGAAGAAATGTTGTACAGCAGATCCTTAGGGTTTGCTTACTAGATATGCTATGCTCAAGACTTTGACTTTCCATTTGCCTAGAAAATATCTGTTCAAGTAATTATTTGATAGAAAGCACTGCCGATTGGGGAATTCTACTAAGAGCATACAGATAAAAAATCAGTTTCTTTTTTTTAACCCTCTTTCCATTCATTAGTTCATCCTACAACAAGAAAATAAGATGATAGTCAGCAAGCTATTTGTATGAAACAGCAGCAAAGAAGCAGTACTTATTAACTTTTTACAAATGCAAGTTTAAAACTAAAAGAAAAAAAACTATATAAATCACTGTAATTTGACTAAAACAGAAAGCTCAAACAAGCATACACACACAAGTACAATAGTGTGCACTAAAATGCGTCCCAAGCCAGAAACTTGAATTATTTTTATAAGCGGAATACAGAGTAGACTGTATTTTGAGTGGTATATTTAATTTTGTTATATTTTCTGAACAACTGACTGCAATGTAATACACCTATCAAAGGCAGGAATGCCTAAAGTATATTTTTAAACCTCAAATTGGGACATGAGAGAACCTTCTTTGCTTCACCATTCAAGTTCAAATTCTTTGGATTTTTTTTTTTTTTTTTTTTTAATGTTGGCTCCTTTTCTCTTACTGTTTCATTAAGGATATGTTAGTATCTGTTAAACTTTAATAATAAATAATTATAATGAAAACTACAAAAGTTTCATGTGTATTAAAGAACTATTTCTGAAACCACATTAAAATTGTGGGCCATGTGAAAAAATCTATAAAACAAACAAAATCATTTATATTCTGCCTCAGTCACTGTTATTATTTATTTATTCATTTATATTTGTATGCTCAATGCTTTTGGAAATGATTTAGGGAAGCTTATAAACATACATAGTGTACCAAAATACATATCAAAAAGAAGTAAAGAACCTTTACTTGTGGCAAAGATAAACAAAGGTAGAAACAATAGAATGAATTCAGAGGCGACAAAAAATGTATGCCCTGGAATACAATAGCTTGCATCAAGGCTGGAATCTGGCACTGCACTAACAGTAAAGCAAGAAAGAGGAGAGAAACACAAACAGTTTCTTGAGCCATGCCTTCCAAAATATGAAGTTAGGCCATTTTCTCAAGAGGCACATTTATTGCTCTTCCAGACACCAAACGTAAATATCTTCACCAGACAAAAGAGAACCTGTGTTCTTTTTGTTAGTGCTGGTTTTAATATGTTTGCTGATGCCTGTAATCCCAGCACTTTAGGAGGCTGAGGTGGGAGGATCACTTGAGGTCAGGAGTTTGAGACCAGCCTGGCCAACATAGTGAAACCCCATCTCTACTAAAAATACAAAAATTAGCCAGGCCTGGTGGCATGTGCCTGTAATCCCAGCTACTCAGGAGGCTGAGGCAGGAAAATTGCTTGAACCCTGGAGGTGGAGGTTGCAGTGAGCCAAGATCACGCCATCACACTCCAGGTTGGGTGACAGATCAAGACTCAGTCTCAAAAAAAAAAAAAACTTATTTTACAGACAATTATATATGTTATTTTTCTGAGCAGCAAATTCCAGATACACAGCTACACAGCCTTATAGACTTTTGAATTAATCCAAATCAATTAGTTTTGAAAATATCAAGTGAGATGATTCTCCAGCCAATTCTTAGTTACAGACCATTTTGAATACCTGATGAAAATAATGGACTGCCCGTTAAGATTCATGTGTATAAAATATATGTGCAATTTGAAGATGCTCTTATGCCTTCCCTTACTCGCAGTTTAAAAACCTTCAAGCGAGAAAAATGAACAGACTACTTAATTTTCAGGAAATACTTTCTGAGTACTGTTTATTTACATGAAGATTTTGAGAAATTAAGCAGTGCTGAACTTGAGATCACTCTCCATAATGAGCCTCTGTTGCATGTGTTCTCTGATGGTGCTTAAACCAGAGCCAGATAGGATTTAATAGACTAAGTAGGGGAGAGACATAACAGTTCTTTATGTGGGGGAAGGAGAGAAAGAGAAAAATGGAGTGGGGAATAAGAGAGAGGATAAAAATGATACATACAGAAAGGATTAATGTAATAGTTCTCTTTTTCTCTGCATTGAGGTAGGACACAGAATAATTACTCAGGCCCTAGGATTTCCACAGGACCATAGAGAAATCATATAATCAAATGAATGAATCCATAAACAGTGGAAGTTGTAAAGATCTGTAGCAAAAATGATGGTAACAAGACTATTAGCCTAGAAAATATATGCAGCCCATTTAAGTGTGTGTTTGTGTGCATGTGTCTGGGTGTATTCTCCAGTGAAGTAACCACACATGTTTTCATAATTAAAGAATAGTACATATTCAAACATATATATGTATATGTATATGTATATATATATTTTTAATTATATTTAAGTTCTAGGGTACATGTGCACAACGTGAAGGTTTGTTACATATGTATACATGAGCCATGTTGGTGTGCTACACCCATTAACTCGTCATTTACATTAGGTATATCTCCTAATGCTATACCTCCCCCCTCCCCACAATAGGACCTGGTGTGTGATGTTCCCCTTCCTGTGTCCAAGTGAACTCATGGTTCAATTCCCACCTATGAGTGAGAACATGCAGTATTTGGTTTTCTGTTCTTGCAATAGTTTGCTGAGAATGATGGTTTCCAACTGCATCCATGTCCCTACAAAGGACATGAACTCATCCTTTTTTATGGCTGCATAGTATTCCATGGTGTATATGTGCCACATTTTCTTAATCCAGTCTGTCACTGATGGACATTTGGGTTGATTCCAAGTCATTGCTATGTGAATAGTGCCACAATAAACATACGTGTGCATGTGTCTTTAGAGCAGCATGACTTATAATCCTTTGGGTATATCCCCAGTAATGGGATGGCTGGGTCAAATGATATTTCTAGTTCTAGATCTTTGAGGAATCGCCACACTGTTTTCCACAATAGTTGAACTAGTTTACAGTTCCACCAACAGTGTAAAAGTGTTCCTATTTCTCTACATCCTCTACAGCACCTGTTGTTTCTTGATTTTTTTTTTTTTTTTTTTTTTTTTTGAGACAGAGTCTTGCTCTGTCACCCAGGCTGGAGTGCAGTGGCCTGATCTCCGGTCACTGCAAGCTCCGCCTCCCAGGTTCACGCCATTCTCCTGTCTCAGCCTCCCGAGTAGCTGGGACTACAGGCGCCTGCCACCTCGCCCGGCTAGTTTTTTGTGTTTTTTAGTAGAGACGGGGTTTCACTGTGTTAGCCAGATGGTCTCGATCTCCTGACCTCGTGATCCGCCCGTCTCGGCCTCCCAAAGTGCTGGGATTAGAGGCGTGAGCCACCGCACCCGGCCGTTTCTTGATTTTTTAATGATTGTCATTCTAACTGGTGTGAGATGGTATCTCATTGTGGTTTTGAGTTGCATTTCTCTGCTGGCGAGTGATGATGAGCATATTTTCATGTGTCTGTTGGCTGTATGAATGTCTTCTTTTGAGAAGTGTGTGTTCATATCCTTTGCCCACTTTTTGATGGGGTCGTTTGTTTTTTTCTTGTAAATTTGACTGAGTTCTTTATAGGTTCTGGATATTAGCCCTTTGTCAGATGAGTAAATTGCAAAAATTTTCTCCCATTCTGTAGGTTGCCTGTTCACTCTGATGATAGTTTCCTTTACTGTGCAGAAGCTCTTTAGTTTAATTAGATCCCATTTGTCAATTTTAGCTTTTGTTGCCATTGTTTTTGGTGTTTTAGACATGAAGTCCTTGCCCATGCCTATGTCCTGAATGGTATCACATAGGTTTTCTTCTAGGGTTTTTATGGTTTTAGGTCTAACATTTAAGTCTCTAATCCATCTTGAATTAATTTTCGTATAAGGAGTAAGGAAAGGATCCAGTTTCAGCTTTCTACTTATGGCTAGCCAATTTTCCCAGCACCATTTATTAAATAGGGAATCCTTTCCCCATTTCTTGTTTTTCTCAGGTTTATCAAAGATCAGATGGTTGTAGATGTGTGGTATTATTTCTGAGGCCTCTGTTCTGTTCCATTGGTCTATATCTCTGTTTTGGTACCAGTACCAGGGTGTTTTGGTTACTGTAGCCTTGTAGTATAGTTTGAAGTCCGGTAGAGTGATGCCTCCAGCTTTGTTCTTTTGGCTTAGGATTGTCTTGGAGATGCGAGCTCTTTTTTGGTTCCATATGAACTTTAAAGCAGTTTTTTCCAATTCTGTGAAGAAACTCATTGGTAGCTTGATGGGGATGGCATTGAATCTATAAATTACCTTGGGCAGTATGGCCATTTTCACAATATTGATTCTTCCTATCCATGAGCATGGTATGTTCTTCCGTTTGTTTGTGTCCTCTTTTGTTTCACTGAGCAGTGGTTTGTAGTTCTCCTTGAAGAGGTCCTTTACATCCCTTGTAAGTTGGTTTCCTAGGTATTTTATTCTCTTTGAAGCTATTGTGAATGGGAGTTCATTCATGATTTGGCTCTCTTTTTGTCTGTTACTGGTGTGTAAGAATGCTTGTAATTTTTGCACATTGATTTTGTACCCTGAGACTTTGCTGAAGTAGCTTATCAGCTTAAGGAGATTTTGGGCTGAGACAATGGGGTTTTCTAAATATACAATCATGTCATCTGCAAACAGGGGCAATTTGACTTCTTCTTTTCCTAACTGAATACCCTTGATTTCTTTCTCTTGCCTGATTGCCCTAGCCAGACCTTCCAACACTATGTTGAATAGGAGTGGTGAGAGAGGGCATCCCTGTCTTGTGCCAGTTTTCAAAGGGAATGCTTTCAGTTTTTGCCCATTCAGTATGATATTGGCTGTGGGTTTGTCATATATGTTAATTGCTGGATGCACACAAGCAAATTATTGCAAGACATCTACCAAAAATCAAAAGATATCTTTGGTTTTGGAAGAGCTTATCTGAAGTCATTCCTCCCTGAGAAGATTTCTATAATCAATTCAGTTGGCTACAAATATAAGAAAATATATTCCTGTCAACTGGATAGAAGAGAATGTGAATCTTTTTGTTTTTACTGTAAAGGACACATTTTCAGTTCACACAAAAGTGGCAGCAAGTCAAGATTTTTCCCACCAAATTTGAATTTTTAAAAAGCATTAAAATGTAACTACTGCATACAAGTCAATAATGAGGCATCTATGTTGATTCCTAATACTTCTCAGGTATTGTATAAGTGTGAGATCAATTTAAATAATTTTTCATAAGTTCTTAGATCCTTCTAGTCAAGAATAATCTCTAAAAATAGATACTTTTTACAGGGACCAGTACTTTTCTTTTTTAAAAAAAGTTCTTTTTTTAAAAATTTAATTACTTTAAGTTGGGTTTTGGTTCATTTTAACCAAACAGTACAGATGTATGTAGCCCATTATTGAGTACAAGTCATTGAAGTAAAGGGCAAGGTAACGTCTACAGAAGTCCCATATTATTTAATATTATTCTTACCAGGTGTTCCAGAAAGTGATGAATAATATAAATAGCTATATACTGTAATCACAAAGCTTTAAGCTGGAGTACTTTTCAAATGGGAAGTTGAAATAAAAAGTCTAGATTACCAAATGTCAAAAATAGAGTTTACTAAGCATTTAAAATTGAGTATTTACTAGATTATTAAGATCATAATTCATTGGAAGTAGAATCTTGTTTTAAAAATGGATAAAATAGTTAATTCTTTTAGCTATTCTTCTTTTACTCCACTCTGTCTGGCTAACTTCGTATCTTACAGGTATATGCTTTAATGTCTGTTTTTCAGAAAACCTTTCCTTAAGCCTATACTTCATCTGGAAGAATAACTACAATGGAAATTGGAGGTCCATTCTGCAATTTTTGCTTACATTGCAGAGTCTGCTTTCAAACTTCCTTGCTAATGCTTCTTCTTTATTACTCTTAGATTAATTAAGACTGCAGCCCTTAAATCAACCTGTTTTTCATTTTCTCATTAACCGAGCAACTCACGATTATTGACATTTTCAGTTTGTATTTAAAATACTTTGAAATGGTCTCTTACAGTTTATATGTAGGCTATATTTAAATATAATATACTTATCCAATAAATTTATGCTATCAAGGAGGTGGACTCAAAATCTCGGGTGTTCAGCTGAATACCTTAAGAATCAGGAAGATCATAATATGAACTCTGGAGAATACATTCTAGGACCATAAACTGTTAATAAAAGGCAAGGATTATAATGGTAGGTTGACATCTCCTTATCAATATTCTGGGTTTTCATGATGATAGGAGGGGAATAATCCAGGAAGGTGCACATGTATAGTAATTTCAAAATTCCAAGCACTGTTTGAAATATTTTAGATACATTTACTCATTTTATCTCCCCAGCAACTCAGTACTACTATTTCCAACTTATAGACTAATGCAAGAAGCTAGAATAAGTTGAAGAAAGAAAAATAAATATGCTTAATTGCAGGATGTAAACACATACAGCTTTCAAAGAGATAGTTCCTAACCTTAGTACCTACTATGTATCCCAGAAATCATGAAACAAGTAAAATCAATTCCATCTATACATGAGACTATACAGTATTTGTCTTACTGTGTCTGGCTCATTTCACTTAGCATAATGCCATCCAAATTCATTTATGTTGTCACAAATGTCAGATTTTCCCTTTATAAAAAGGTAGAATGAAATTTAATGTTGTATATATACTGCATTGTCTTTACCCATTCATCCATTCATGGACCCTCCTTTCCATATATTGGCTGTAATGAACAATACTGCAAATCAACATGATAGTGCAGATATCTTTTTGAGATAGTCATCTCATTTCCTTTGAACATATACCCCCAAATTGGATTTCTGGAATACATAGTAATTCCATTTTTAATATTTTGAAGAATTTTCATACCATTTTCCATAATGGTGGTACCAATTTAAATTCCCACCAACAATGTATAAGTATGTGTTCCTTTGTCTCCATATCCTTTACAACATTTGTTATCTTTTGCCTTTTTGATAATAGTCAATCTAACAAGTGTGAGATAATATATCACTGTAGTTTCAGTGTGCATTTCCCTGATTATTAGTAATGTTGAGCACTCTTTCACGTAACTGTTTGCCATTTGTATGTCTTGTTTTAAGAAATGTCTACTTAGGTCTCTGCCTGTTTTAAAATTGAGAATTGAGTTATTTCATTGCTGTTATTTTTTGCTATTGAGTTGTATAAGTTCCTCATATATATTAAATATTAACCCCTTAATAGATATATATTGAAGAGATAATTTCCACAATAACATAGGTTGCCTTTTCATTTTGTTGATTGTTTCCTTTGATGTGCATTACTTTAATGTAGTCCTTATTGTTTATTTTTGCTTTCATTGCCTGCGTTTTGGGTATCATACTTAAAAAAAAGTATTCCCCAGACGAATGTCATGGAATGTTTTCTCTATGCTTTCTTCTAGGAGTTTTTCAGTTTCAAGTCTTATGTTTATGTCTTTAACCCATTTTTAGTTGATTTTTGTGTATAGGTTTAGATAAGGTCCAATTTCATGCTTTTTAGGGTGGATATCTAGTTTTTCCAGCACCATTAATAGAAGAGACTGTATTTTCCTCATTGTGCATTCTTGGTACCTTAGTTCAGAATTAGATGACTGTATGTGTGTGACTTTTGTTATCTTTCATTGATCTGTGTGTTTGTTTTTATGCCTGTACAATTCTATTTTGATTATTGTTTTGTAATATATTTTGAAATCTAGAAGAGTGGTGCCTTTAGCTTTGTTCTTTTTCTTCAAGGTTCTTTTAGCTATTTGAGTCTTTCATGGTTTTATGTGAGTTTTTGAATGTTTTTTTGTATTTCTGTGAAGAATGCCATTGGAATTTTAATAGGGAATACAGTAAATTCATACTTTGCTATGGGCAGTGATATGGTTTGGCTGTTTCCCCACCCAAATCTCATCTTGAATACTCTCACATGTTGTGAAAGGGACCTGGTGGGAGGTGACTGAATCATGGGGGCAGGTCTTTTTTGTGCTATTCTCATGATAGTGGATAAGTCTCATGAGATTTGATGACTTTATAAGGTGGAGTTTCCCTGCATAAGCTCTCTTTTGCCTGCCTTCATCCATGTAAGATGTGACTTGCTTCTCCTTGCTTTCTGCCATGATTGTGAGGCTTTTCCAGCCACGTGGAATTGTGAGTCCAGTTAAACCTCTGTCTTTTGTTAATTGCTCAGTCTCATGTATGTCTTTAACAGCAGTGTGAAAATGGACTAATACAGTAAATTGGTACCAGTGGAGTGGGGTGTTGCTGAAAAGATATCCAAAAATGGGGAAACAACTTTAGAACTGTGTAACAGGCAGGGGTTAGTTCAGTTTGGAGGGCTCAGAAGAAGACAAGAAAATGTGGGAAAGATGGGAACTTCCTAGAGAGTTGTTGAATGGCTTTGACCAATATGCTGATAATGATATGAACAATGACATACAGGCTGAGGTGATCTCAGATGGAGAGGAGGAACTTGTTGGAAACTGGAGCAAAGGTGGCTCTTGTTGTATTTTAGCAAAAAGACTGGTGGTATTTCACCCTGTCCTAGAGACTTGTGGAACTTTGAATTTGAGAGAGATGATTTAGGGTGTCTGGTGGAAGAAATTTCTAAGCAGCAAAGCTTTAAGAGGTTACTTGGGTGCTGTTAAAGGCATTCATTTTTATAAGGGAAGCAGAGCATAAAAGTTCAGAAGATTTCCAGCCTGACATTGTGATAGCAAAAACCCTGTTTTCTGAGGAGAATCCAAGCTGGCTGCAGAAATTTATATAAGTAATGGGGAGTTGAATGTTAATCCCCCAAACAATGGAGAAAATGTCTCCAGGCATCTCAGGGGTCTTCTTGGCATTCCCTCCCATCACAGGCCCAGAGGCCCAGGAGGGAAAAATGGCTTCATGGGCTGGGCTCCGGGTCCCTGCACTGTATGCTCCCTAGGGACTTGGTGCTCTACATCCCAGCTACTCCACCCATGGCTGAAAGGGGCCAAGGTAGAGCTCAGGCTGTGGCTTCATGGGGTGCAAGCCTCAAGTCTTGGCAGCGTCCACGTGGTGTTGAGCTTGCCAGTGCACAGAAGTCAAGAACTGGGGTTTGGGAACCTCCACCTAGAGTTCAGAGTATGTACGGAAATGCCTGGATATCCAGGCAGAAGTTTGCTGTAGGGGCGGGGCTCTCATGGAGAACCTCTCCTAGGGCAGTGCAGAAGAGAAATGTGAGGTCAGAGCCCCCACACAGAGTCCCTACTGTGGCACTGCCTTGTGGAGTTGTGGGAAGAAGACCACCATCCTCCTCCAGACCCCAGAATGGTAGATTCACTGACAGCTTGCATTGTGTGCCTGGAAAAGCTGCAGTACTCAATGCTAGTCAATGCAAGCAGCTGGGTGGGAGGCTGTACCCTGCAAAGCCACAGCAGCAGAGCTGCCGAAGACCATGGGAACCCTCTTGCATTAGCATGATCTCCCTTGACTCCATGTCAAGGGAGTTCAGTTGGAGCTTTAAGATTTGATCACCCCACTGGATTTTAGACTTGTATGGGACCTGTAGCCCCTTTGTTTTGGCCAATTTCTCCCATTTGGAATGATTGTACTTACCCAATACCTGTACCCCCACTGTATCTAGGAAGTAACTAACCTGCTTTTGATTTTACAGGCTCAGAGGTGGAAAAGACTTGCCTTGTCTTGGATGAGACTTTGCACTGTGAACTTTTGAGTTAATGCTGAAATGAGTGAAGACTTTGGGGGACTGTTGGGAAGGCATAATTGATTTTGAAAAGTGAGGTCATGAGATTTTGGAGAGGCCAGAGGTGGAATGATACAGTTTGGCTGTGTCTGCACCCAGATCTCATCTTGAATTCCCACATGTTGTGGAAGGGACCCAGTGGGAGATAACTGAATTATGAGGGCTGGTCCTTTCCATGCTCTTCTCAAGATAGTGAATAAGTCTCATGATATCTAATGACTTTATAAGGTAGAGCTTCCCTACACAAGCTCTCTCTTTGTCTGCTGTCATCCATATAAAATGTGACTTGCTCCTCCTTGCCTTCTGTCATGATTGTAAGGCCATTCCAGCCACATTGAACTTTGATTCCAATTAAACCTCTTTCTTTTGTAAATTGCCCAGTCTCAGCATGAAAATGGAGTAATACAAGTAATATTGACATTTCAGCAATATGAATTCTTCCAATTCTTCCAATTCTTCCAATCCATTAAAATGGGAAAATTTTGCATTTATTTGTGTCCCCCTCAATTTTTAAATCAATGTTTTATATTGATTTTTATTGTATATAAAGTTTTTATTTTACAGATGTTTCACCTCATTGGTTAAATTTACTCCTAAGTATTTTATTCCTTTTGATCCTGCTGGAAAGGGATTGCTTTTTTAATTTCTTTTGCAGATAGTTTGTTGTTAGTGTATAGAAATGTAACTAATTTTGTATATTGATTTCATATTCTTCAACTTACTAATGTCGCTTATTCGTTCTAACAGTTTTTTGGTGGAGTTGAGAAATTTCTGTATATAACATTATGCCATCTTTAAAAAAAGACCATTTTATTTCTTCCTTTCAGATTTGGATGACATTTACTTATATTATCTTACCTAATTGCACTGGCTAGGACTTTCAGTCACTAATTGAATAGAAATGATAAGAATCAGCATCCTTGTGATATTCTTGATTTTAGAGGAAAGATTTTCAGCTTTTAACTATTGAGTATGTTAACTGTGGGCTTATGATAATTGACCTTTATTGTGTTGAGGTGCATTTCTTCTATACCTAATTTATTGATAGTTTTTATCATGAAAGATGCTGAATTTTTAAACTACTTTTTCTGCATGTTCATATAAATTTTTTATTCTGTTAATGTAGTGAATTACATTTATTTGTTTGAATATTAGACTATATTTTTATCCCAGGGATAAATCCCACTTGATTAGGGATAAGCTAAAGTAATCTTTTATATCACTTATTTAAAAAACAATCCTTTCATAAATAAAAAGATTATGTTCCAGTGCAGATGAAAATCATCCATAATACTTGTATATTACCACATAACTAATTAATACAAAATTTAGTGGCTTAAGACAAGAATGTTACACAATCTTTGACAGTATTTCATAAGTAGGTTAATCAAGTGTTTCTGGCTTTGGGTTTTTCATGAGGTTGCAGTCAAGCTTTTGGCTGGGCTTCGTTTCTACAGCTTAACTGAAGCAGCAGGAACTGTTGCTTACTCCTGTAAGCTTACTCATGTGACTACTTGTAGAAGATTTTAGTTCCTTTCCATGTATATCAAACCATAGGGCTTTCCCAAGATCAAGTGATCTAGGAGAGGCTTTTCCAAGAGTGAATGATTTGAGAGAGAGAGAGAGAGAGAGAGAGAGAGAGGAATCAAGCAGCAAGTTATAATCTCTTATAACCTAAGCTCAGAAGTAGCATACTTCCTTTCTGTCATATTTAATTGGTTGCACACATCAGCCCTAGTACAATTCACAATAAGGGTTGTAAGACATCCATTTAAATATGGATAACACAGAGCTTTTGACGTGGCATCCAAAAACTTGAGTTAAAACTCACTGGGTAGAAAAAAAAAAAAAAAAAAAAAAAAAAAAAAAACTTTTTTACTTGCTCTCTCCAAAAGTACCATCTTTAGAAAAGATGATTCTATATATAAATTGTCTTTCCCCTTTTGAGTTTTTGATATTTCCCTGGTACTTTCTTATCCTTGGCAAACATAAACTAATAGTATATTTGAGCAGTGAAGAGATAAACTGAATGTCCTCCTAAAATTCTGAATTCCCTTGCTTTTGTGTATCGTCTAGCTAATTCAGTGGATTTACTAGAAAAGCCTATTGTTAAGCATAACCTGACATAGTTTTCTTAATGCGAGGAGCTGAGCAGAGTGGCAGAGTAGTTGTACCAACACCTTTAATCTGTCACAGTCACCATTCTTTTCAGAGTTTATATTTATCCTATTGGAATTCATGAAATAGCTTAGCTCTTCAAGGACTTAAGAATTCCTCTTTGATGTTTTCCTGAGAAGTTTACTATATGCTTCAAGGCAGAGTATTAAATTTAGTTAGTCCAAAAGCTAACTTACACACCAAACTGACAATTCCCATACTATACTTTAGACAGCTTAAATTAGGCTAGTAGGAGTGATATAATCTGGAATAACAGTTATGTTTTTGGCTTGCTATTGTATGGAGTGTTTTACATATTGCAGACCTCGCTCTAAGTTTGCCTCTTTAAAAACATTAAAAAGACACATATTTTAAAATATATTATTAGGCACAATGATTGTACAACATTTAGGATGGGCTCAAAATCAGTGAGCGTTAGAACAATGGAGAAATACCTTTGTGCTGAGCTTTATTGCTCAGAGTAACTACTTACATGGAACAAATGTGGTACAAATATTAGCTGGTCTCTTCATTCATTTTAAGATAGGCCCTTTTTTCCCTTATTGATTTTTCTCTGCTCATTACAAATCACTTCATCTCCCTTTGATTTGTTTCTCTTAGTGACTTGGCACATCTTGTAGGTGCTTCACTTCTTACTAATGGCAACTGCTAGATATTGACCAAATATGACATGACTACTGAATCGAAACTTTTTACATCATTATAGCTCAATATTGGTAAGTGCAGTTTTATGTGCTCTAAATTAGCTCTGCAAATGACATTTTAAATGTAGCAACCAGCAAGGAAAAAATCATAATAGAAATGTCCAATAACACAATCACAGTTTACATGTCTCTTAATATTGTTGGGTAAAGTAATTTTACTGATTTAGAATTAAATGAAGAAGATAGTTCACAAATATTCCTATACTTAGTGGGTTTTTATGTTCCTTCATTGGTATTTTTATTTTACTTGGTAATAAAATTGCAAAAATAAAGTTAATCCTGTGTAGTAAATATTTGGCCAGTGAGTAAACAAGCCAAATAATACATTGATTTTATTTATATGTATTTTTTTTTTCTTTTTAGATTGTGCATTTTGCAAGCATGGCTGTAAGGGCAGTAAGTGCTCTTTAGCCTGCTCTGTCAGTTGGCTGTGGCAGAAAACGGATAATATTGTGTGTTACATTCACTGCTTTTTAATCTGCTTCTATGACCTAGAGCACTACTGGACTTAATTTTTTCTATAGGTTACTTTTGTAATACAACATTCCAAAAGCATATATACCTATAGCCATAAATGAAATAGATTTGTGAAATGTAAATTATTTGGAAACATGGATAGTCAGATAGAAGATGGATGAGTCATAAGAAATGATATGAGAAAATAAACTTGAAGTTGAAAAATTCAGAATAATATCTTACGGCTTTTTTCATGCTTGCCAAGGCCCCCAGAATGATGTACACATTCTGTACAGGATACCCTAGTAGAACCCAGAGGAAACATAAGGTACAGAGCTGTATATTGAGAATTTATTCGAATTCTTATTTAGATATAGATCTTTTTATTTTTTGGCTTGAGCATATAACTGCATATTCATTTATAAGAATGAGGTAAGTCTGCCCTTTCTTATTGACTTCCTTTACCATTCTCCTCAGTGGTTACATTATATATTTACTACTCCCCTTGAATCCTTAGCCTGCTTCTTGACTGAAACCCTTGCTTTGACCTTCACATATGCTCAGTCATCTATACTCAGAATGTGGACAGAAAGGTGATGTATTTTAGCTGCTTCATTCTCTTCTTCCAACACAGACTCTTAACAGTAATCTATACCCATTGTTTCAATCTTTTGCCTTTCAGTGAGTATTTTCTTTCCTTTTAATAGGTTTTATCTTTTAGAGCAGTTTTAGATTCACAGCAAAACAACAACAACAACAAAATGAGAAGGCAAATAAATTTTCCATATATGCTATTCATACCTTTACCAACATCCCCACTAGAGTAGTACATTTGTTAAAATTCATGAATCTACATTGACATATCATTATCATCCAAAGTCCGTAGTTAACATTGAGGTTCACTTTTGGTATTGCACATTCTGTGGATTTGGACAAATTTATATGACATGTATCCACCATTATAGTATCATACATAGTAGTTTTACTGCCCTAAAAATCCTCCGTACTCTGCCTGTTCATTCCTCCCTTCCCCTAACTCCTGGCAACCATAGATCATCTCCATAGTCTTGCCCTGTTTAGAATTTGACATAGTGGGAATCATATAGTATGTAGACTTTTCCAACTGGCTTCTTTCACTCAGTGATATGCATTTAAGTTTTCTCCATGGCTTGATAACTCATTTCTTTTTAGTGTTAAATAGTATTCCATTATTTGCATGTCCCACAGTTTATATGTATACCTATGGAAGAATGAGTTTTTCTTTGCTTTCAAGTTTGCTTTCAAGTTTTGACATTTAGGAAGAAAACCTACTATAAACATGTTTTTGTTATAAAAACATTCAGGGTTTTGTGTAGACGTAAGTTTTTAACTCCTTTGGATAGATACCAAGGAGCACAATGGCTGGATCCCATGATAAGAGTATATTTAGCTTTATAAAAATCTGCCAATCTTCCAAAGTAGCTGTAGCATTTAGAATTACTGCGAGGAGTGAATGAGAGTTCCTGTTGTTCCACATCCTCACCAACATTCACTGTTATCAGTATTCTGGAGTTTTACATTCTAATAGATGTGTAATGGTACCTTATTGTGGTCTTGAACTTGCTGAACTATGTTTTTCCTTCTGGTATTCGATTAAAACTGCTTGAGACTGACCTCTGGATTATCAAATAGACTTAATTTTTAATCTGCCTTGATTTATTTGTGATACCTGTCTTCCTAGAATTCTCTCCTTTCTTGGCTTAACTGTCTATAATATTATGATTTTCCTTCTTATCACTTACTGTTATTTATCTGGCTGATGGAGCATTAGATTTTATCTGCCCTGTTACCCACAGATGAGCATCTTCTTCCTTGTTATGATCTTTCTACAGTTTTTTTCCATGATACAAATGTACAAAATTATTTCTCCACTATTAAATTTTCTTCTGAATGTAAGAGTAATTTTAATTCACCTATGAAACTCATTCATGTATTTTCAAATAGAAACCTCAAGTATATTATGCCCCCAAAATAGAAGTAGTATTTTTTTTTCTTTTTTTTTTTAATTTATTTATTATTATTATACTTTAAGTTGTAGGGTACATGTGCATAACGTGCAGGTTTGTTACATATGTATACTTGTGCCATGTTGGTGTGCTGCACCCATCAACTTGTCATTTACATCAGGTATAACTCCCAATGCAATCCCTCCCCCCTCCCCCCTCCCCATGACAGGCCCCTGTGTGTGATGTTCCCCTTCCTGAGTCCAGGTGATCTCATTGTTCAGTTCCCACCTATGAGTGAGAACATGCGGTGTTTGGTTTTCTGTTCTTGTGATAGATTGCTAAGAATGATGGTTTCCAGCTGCATCCATGTCCCTACAAACGACACAAACTCATCCTTTTTGATGGCTGCATAGTATTCCATGGTATATATGTGCCACATTTTCTTAATCCAATCTGTCACTGATGGACATTTGGGTTGATTCCAAGTCTTTGCTATTGTGAATAGTGCTGCAATAAACATACGAGTGCATGTGTCTTTATAGCAGCATAATTTATAATCCTTTGGGTATATACCCAGTAATGGGATGGCTGGGTCAGAAGTAGTATTAATAATAATGTCAATGATATAAATGGTAATATAGTTTACAGACATTGTTTGTTTTAATCTTCATAAATACCCCTTGACAGGAAATTACTTCATGTCTTTTACTATGGACAAAACTGAGAATCAGAATTGATTAAGTAATGTGCACAATGTCAAAAAGCCAATCAGGTTAAATAGAGTTATTTGAATGCAAGTCTGTCTGCTTGCTAAACTCTACTGCTTCCTAAAGTAATTTTATATACAATGAAACCAGCATTTTTGTTTGTTTAAAGCTCAGTTTAATGACTTTAGCATCCACCTGCCATTATACTTGAAATCTAAGATACGTCTTTGACCACCCCATCTCCAACACCATTCAATTTGTTTCTGAGTTGTGGTAAATGGGTGCCAAAAACTGTTAAAATAAATTTCCTGCTTCTATTTTTTCTTCCAGTATGCATGTTCACAGGCTTTCTGATCCATCCTGTATCTAAGTCTTCTTCCACACACTCCTTGACTTATCAGACTGAATCTCAAGGCTTTTTATTTCATTCCCTTGAACAGATATTTTTTAGTTACTCTAATTGATACAAAAGAACGTCCACACTCCCAATCTTCTTGTTCACATATCTGATAAAATGTCTAGTTGTATCCCTTACCACTCAGCCCCATGCTCTTTTGGCTTTAGATTTACCCTATAATCGGTGTGTGAACATTCTAGTCACTTTTATGCCTTCCCTTATTCTTTGCTCATGATCTTTCTGTCCTTATTTTCTTTCCTGACTGAAAATACACTTCATGTGTTTTCATCACTGACACATTTATATTCAGGCAGGTTGCTTATGGGTCTATCTCCAAATATACTGACAGGTTTTCTGGGCAAAAGTCAGGTCTTCATTTTCACAACCCTACTGTCTTTTCTGTAGAGGCCTTATTGTCTACAACCTCTTGCACAAAAAGTCTCAGGTTGAAATCTTTGATTCACAGCCACAGTGAGAAAACAAAAGAAATCTTCAAAATACATATTTAAAGTTTTGAGATCTTAGAAAATGATATAAGGAAGAATAATCATAATAATTAACTTTGTAATAAATTACAATGTGACAATGACACATACAAAACTCTCACCACAGCATTATCTAGTAACATTTCAGAGCACTTAAAATACAGAATACAGCATAACAGATTTCAGAGACAGAAAAACTAATTTTATACAGCAGTTGGGAGATCAGAAAAGCATTACACTTCTCAACATTTATAGCTATAAATATAACTAGGAAAAAACAAATGTGACACAAAATATTCAAATCACCAAAGGGAAGAGATGAAAGAATACTCTTATTTTAGCAAAATTCATGGAAGACAAGAAAGGAACCCATAAGAAAGCTTAATAAACATGTAATATATACTTGATTAGGATAAACAAAACAAGTTTAACAATAAGTGTAAAATTAATATTTAAAAACTTTATTAAAGAAAATGGAAAGCAAGTCTGGGTATGTATAACTTACAACAACAATAAAATACTAACGATAAGCAAATAAGTAAATAAATATGTAAAACTGAAATAGACAAAGGCACAAATATTTCATAGATGGCATTTTTATATTTGATGACACAAGACTCAAGAAAAAGTGCTTTAATGAGACAAATGTATATCTTTCATTTCAAAGCAATAATATAAATATTTACATTTATAAATGCAGTTTCTCTATTATATAGCAGCAAAATATATGAAGTATATTAGAAAAAAACATTATTTATCAGCACTCCCACCAAAAATGATTCATTTTAGGAGATAACAATTAGTCTTAGAATTTGATAAACTATGGAGACCAAGAAATGATACAAGAGCTTTGGATGCTCCTATAATTTTATACCATCGTATGAATATATATTCTTTTAAAATTTACAGATATCACTTATGAAATTACTTCTTTTGCCACAAAGAAAATCTCAGTGAGATTTTCAAATGGTAACTATAAAGGCAATATTCCATAACTTCAAAGCAATAAAATATATTTTGACAATTAATATAAGACATTTTGAAAATTAATTCTCTGGATTTTTGAGGAGCCTCCAATGTGTTCTCCATAGTGGCTGTACTAATGTGTATACCTTCCTACAATGTAAAGGATTTCCTTTTCCCCACATCCTCGCCAGTATTTGCTACTGCCTTTCTTTTGAATATAGGTTACTTTAACTGGGGTGAGATGATAATTCAAAAAAATAAAGAACATTAGCAATTATAATAAGAATACAATGACAGAGGAAAATAAGACCACAGTTGTAAGGGAGCAAAATTATTTTTAAAATTATATATATATATTGTTTATATTAATTATATTATATTTACAAGATATGTAACAGCATATGCTACCAGAACTGATTTTCAAAATGTATGAAATCTAAATAACCCAATTTACTTTAAATAAATGGAAAATTAGTCAATGATCTACTTTGTTTTTTATTCCATTTCATCTAAACATTTAAAATCATAGATTAAAATTGCTTTCACATTAATTTTAGAAATCTAACTAAACTCTGACATCAAAACTGAGTCATATAGCATAAAAATAGAGAATAATAGACTCCCTTCATTCATAAAGTTGCAGTGGATTTGCATATTACAGGAGGACTACTTTCTAAAATCGGTCTCTAAGGTGAAAAATCTGTTTAATATTTGGAAATACCCTTGAAAACCCCTTTAAATACTCGTAACAACATAATATATTGTCTATAGTAACAGCAATAAAAATGATTTAAGCAGCATGCTGCTAAGATTGTTCTAATCACAGGCCAACTTATAGGAATCATGAGAAGAAGAAATATTAACATTTACCCATCGCCGTATCTGGAGATCTATCTTCCTAGTAATGACAGCAATTCATAGAGTAGGGAGGTAAAGTAAAGTGAGTATGAAACTGCACAACTTATTTCCTATCCTCATTTGACCAGAGTGAGGAGAAGAAACAAAGATGCTGTAGTATTCCAGACTTGTCTTGGTTGCATGTCCTTACATTAGCTTACTTGGAGTGCTGCATGATAATCCATCACTCCTGCCACAAGAAGCAAAAGCATACCTGCACCAGAAACAGATACCTACACCAGAAACAGACACCTCCACTTTCTTCAGTGTCCTTTTAGCACCCTCTACTGTCAAGGGAGAAAGGTTTACAAGTTCTAGGATTATGACCAGGGCAATAGAGGGAATCTTTGGAAGTAAGAGGAACAGTTTCCAACTACCTCTGTTGACTTTTTCATTTTGTCTCTATAGGTCTTTCAAATGTTGCTTCATCTGAATGCATGTAGGCTTATTAAGAACATGTGTATTCAAAAATGTTATATCTTCTTGATCTATTTTTGCTTTAACAAATATAACGTTCATATACAGATATGGATACAGATATATAGATAGGTGTTTTCCCCTTTGAGCTGTATATTGTCTGTCCTTAAAATTGTTACTCTGATTTCCTTCACTTAATATTAGTCTGACACTTTTCCAATTTTTTTTGCTTTGAACTTTATATATCTTATTTTATGCATATCTCTCCTAAACAAAATAATGTTGAGTCTTATGGTTTTCTTGATAACCAATTGATAATTTTTATATTTTAATTAGTGAGTTAAATCATATTTGAATTCTGCAATGGCCATTTTAGTTTGACTTAATCTAACTCATTTTTATATTTTCAATTTAAATAATGTCTTTCATTTTTGTAATTTTTCTGTAATACATTGGATACGTATATGAGAAGTAATGGAATAATTAATTTGTTCCATTAATGTCTACAGAGCAAGCATAAAAAAATTAGAAATGAAAAGACAAAAGAAGAGAGGAAGGAGGGAGAGGAAGAAGGAGGTTTCTGGACCAACTCAGGACCAAAACTGTAATTAACAATAATGTTTCAGGGGAATAAAGGACGCTGTAACAAAAGAGAATGGAAGGGAGGCAAAAGTTATTTTTATGTTCAGTATCTCTGCTTTGTTCTTTATAGCTTCTTGTTTTCCCTTCAGGCTATCAATATTCTCCTCATTTTTGAAGATATTTATTATGATTATTTTATGTTATTGAACTGGCTTCTCTATTCTGATTTGTTTAGAATGCAGCGCATTGTCTTTCTGTTATAGCTATGTCCCTCAGATGTCTGATAATTTTTCCCTGCACATTGTGGGAAATGGAGAAAAATCCAGGCATGCATTAACTTTAATAATTCCGGTTTGTTTTAGAGATGTGGAATGCCCTAGGTAATGTCCTATAACTTCTCTGCCCTAGTCCTTAGAGCCACCTTTTAAGGGGATATCAAATGAAGCCCTTTAAATCTGTTAGAGCTCTAAAGATACGCTCTTCCAAGAGCTCACTCTGTAAATGCAGTGCTTCCCAAATCTGGCTGTACATTACAATCACCTGGGCTACTTTACAAACTATTTGATGTTCACTTCTCAAAGAGTCTCACATAGTTGGTTAGAGTTGTCTTCCTGGCATCAGAATTTTTTAAAGTAGTGACTCTACTGTGTAGTCAAGGTTGAAAGTGCTACTTCAACAGAAGACTGAGTTTACAGATAATAACTATTCTTATTTCTCCATTTCAATGTTTTTGCATTTTCAATACTCTACTTGTAGTGGTGCTTAAACTATAGCATACTTCAGTGAAAACACAGATTCCGAGGCCTACCTCCTAAAATTCTGATTTAGTAGTTTGGGCTGGCATTTGATAATTTTCATTTTTAACAAGTCCCCAGGTAAAGGTGTTGCTATGGGCCCTACTCTCTAAAAGAATGACTCTCCTACTGTTGATATTTATGCATATAGAATATTTAATTTCTAAAAAGTACATTAACAGGTTGCTGGTAATTATTTTCTCAATATTTAAACAAAATTATTTAAGACAGTATAGCGTGAACATTCGTTAAAAAATAATTTTAACTTAAATGATTTAAAAGAGTTTATTTAAAGAAAATGGATTGAAATTTCTGAATACTCATATAATTAAGTAGAAAAATCATAGAATGTTAAGTAACTCACACTGGAAGTTACCATTCTGACTGGAAAGCTGGAAAATAACAAATTTATTAAAGTTGGTAATGATCTTGAATTTTTCCTATAAATATTATCCTAATTTTATTAGTGCTTAAAGTATAAACATGAACAAATCATTTCCCAATATAACGTAGTGTAAAATAATTTTAAAAATGTTTTAATAATCATAAATAAAGCTCAAGCTATTGTTTTTTGACTTAGTCTGAATTAAATAAACTGAATAAAACTATCATTTTTGATAAATTGTTATCAAACCATCTTGTAGGTATAATATAATAGTTTTTTTGTCCTATTAGAGTAGATCACATTATAAATTGAATCATACTAAACTATAAATTGATTTATATAATTGATAAGTTCAGTTTCTATGATACAGATTTGTGTGATGCACTATAACATTGAATTTTTTAAAAATAGAGATAGGGTCTCCCTAAGTTGGCCAGGTTGGTCTTGAACTCCTGGCCTCAAGCAATCCTCCCACCTGGGCATCCCAAAGTGCTAGGATTACAGGTGTGAGCCAGCATGCCCAGCCATATAATATTGCATCTTTTTCATAGTTAAAATCCAAGAAAACATCAATAATATTTAAAATTGTCCGATGTGACTATTATCACATAGCCTAATAATTCATTTTTTATGTTCCCTACATTATGTGTGACAGATGCTTCAAAGCTTCCATTCTCCAAATATTAATTCTGCATGAAAGTTACTCTTGACCTGGAATCCTAGCTTGTAGGTACATGACATTGCACTGCTGAGAGTCATGACTTTCACAAGAGGCTTTTCAAAAAGGATCATGAAAATCGTGAAAACTTCCATCGTAGTGCAACCATTTTATTAAATCTAAACTTGGACTAGAAACTTGAAATGTTTTGTTTTTGCTAGTCGCTGCCTTCAACCATCTTGATCAAATCTCTTTCTCCACACGTAAGGACACCTTTGGGTTCACAGTAGGACAGGAGTGATAGTTTCTTCAAATAATCCTGTAGGAGTGTTTGGCTTCATATATTCTCAGCTCTCTTCAGAAAACATGAGACTTAAGTCTCCTTGTCCTCAGTTCTGGTTCCTAGTTATCAATTCCAAGGCCACGAAAAGACCTATTCACCAGTCTGTACATTTGTTGCAGAAAAGTGATCATGTTAACCTCAGAGCACAAAATTCTAATGCAATTAATTTTTTGTTTCTTTTTACTGAAAATCTGTCTTTTAGATTCAATTAAATAAAATGTTTTTCTTACGTACATCTGTGTAAAGTTTAAAGGCAGTTTCTCTTAAATATACAAACTGATTTATTTGCACAATTTAAAATATTATTTAGAAATACATTTGATTGGAGATGTTATAGAGCTATCTAATTTGTTTGTTTGATATTCCCCTACCTTCTCCACCATCACCATTCACACCTAAGAAGACAATAAAATAAATGTTAAAGAAAATAAATAAGGAAATTTATTTTAAACTCTCTCACCAAACCTATGTTTTCCAGTAGAGCCATCTCAATGACAGAAACTTAAATAGTACATTTGACTTTAAACATCACATAGTGAATTTTTAGAAGGGGTGTAGGTTACCTGATACATAATTAGGCCATAAATATTATATGCTCATATTTATAACTTTCAGAGTTAAATGGATAAAAGTTGAGCAAGAGACATTAGTACACTAAAGATTAATTGAGGAAGATATTCTAGAGAAGGAATGTTTGAGTTCTAAGGAAATAAGAGGTCCAGGGAAAAAGTTAAAGATTATGCACTCTGGAGAGTAGGCAAAAGGAACAGTTACATTAGGACTGACACAATGAATATTGAAGTGAAAGAAGGGACTAAAAATACCAGCTCTGACTCACTCAAATTAACGACTAACAATTCAACTTCCAACTATCCGCTCCCAGCTTTCAATAATATGACTGCTAAAATCCAATTCTTTCTTTTCCTGAACCTAGTAGGGCATAGAGAATGGGAGCTCCTGGAGTGTGACAGACTCACTGACTGAAAGGGTAGGTGGCTTGGGTCTCACTGGTTGTTCCTCAGCTTTTGAGCCCTCAAGAAGGCTATTGTCCCAATATCTGCTCTAGATTTCCTCTCTCCCTATTAATGTAAAACAAGCATTTTAAAATTATTCAGTAAACTAAATTTAAAGCTATATGCCTAGTCTGTTGAACAGAAGGTTAACCACAGATTAGAGAAAATAATCTCTTCAAACTAGTAAACCACAGAAGAAAAGGCGTTCCTTTTCTGAGGGTAAATATTATTTATTTTAATATCTACTTTTATGTAAAAGAAACAATGATAGGAATTTTAGCATCTTCTTATGAAATATTATCAAACCCAAAAGACAATATAGTAATTCTAAAGGACTAGAAGGAAAGGAAAACTGTCAGTCTAAAATTCTATACCCCAAACATGTTCCTCAAGATAAAGGAAGTATATTTTTAGACAGATACTGATCTTTTTAAAGCAGACTTGAACTATAAGGAATGCTAAAAGAAGTTCTTCAAGCTTTGAGGAAACGATACTATGTGAAGATAAAAAGGAAAAGTACTTACATATTTGTAGGCAAATATTAAAAACTGAACAAATATATGTAAACAACTACGTTGTCATTAGGTTAAAGAATGGAAATCTAGTATATAATAATGAAAAAATAATTTTTTATCTATTTTTAAAAACAAACTAGAAGAGTGGCATTGGAATGTGCCTAACGCAAAGAAATGACAAATGCTTAAGGTGACAGATACCTCAATTAGCTTGATTTGATCATTACACATTGGATACTTATACAAAAACATCATGTGTGCCCCAGAAGCATAGTAAAGTATTATTTGACCATTATTATTATTATTATTATTTTTTGAAATGATGTCTCACTCTGTTGCTCAGGCTGGAGTGCAGTGGTGCAATATTGGCTCACTGCAACCTCTACTTGCTGGGTTCAAACAGTTCTCCCACCTCAACTTCCGAAGTAGCTGGAATTACAGGTGCGCATTACTACACCCAGCTAATTTTTGTATTTTTAGTAGAGACGGGGTTTCACCATGTTGGCCAGGCTGTCACGAACTCCCTACCTCCAGTAATCTGCCCACCTCGGCATCCCAAAGTGCTGGGATTACAGGCGTGAGCCACTCTGCCTGACCTACAATGTTTTTAAAAGTAAAATATTATAATTCCTTCAATGAAGTTTTCATTTCTAGAGGTTCTGTTTGGTTTTTAAAAATACAATCTATCTCTTCTTTCAAATCCCAAATTATTATTTTTTTATTTATTTATGTTAGTTTTCAAATTTATAATGGATTTCATTGAACTTCTTTAGAATCAATATTTTTAATTATTTGGTATTTCAAAGTTTTCATTTTCGTTAGGATTCACTGCTGGAGAGTTAGTGTGATCCTTTGGAGGTGTTATATTACTCTTTTTTTTTTTTTTTTAATACTTCCAGAACTGTTTTTCTGATTCCTTCTCATCTGGATAAGCTATCTCTCCTCAGTTTTGAATTTGGTTTAATTTGGATGGGATTTTCCCTCCCTAATAATGTGACTATAATGTGTTTTGTGTAGCATACTGGTATAAAAATAGACACATAGAAAAATGGATAAAATGGAAAACAGAGAAATGCAGCCACATACTTTCAACCAACTGATATTTGACAAAGTTAACAAAGATATACACTGGGGAAAGAACACCCTATTCAATAAGTGGTGCTTGGAAAATTGGAGAGTAAAATGCAGAAGAATGAAACTGGAGCCCTGTTTCTCACCATATACAAAGTTAACTCAGGATAGATGAAAGATTTAAATATAAGACCTGAAAATGTAAACACCCTGAAAGAAAACCTAAGAAACATTATTTAGACATTGCTCATTGCTCTAGGCAAAAAAAAAAAAAAAAAAAAAAAAAAAAAAAAAAAAAAAAAATTATGTTTCAATTATCAAAAGGAAACACAACAAAAACAAAAATAGACAAACGGGACTTAATTAAACTAAAAAGCTTTGGCACAGAAAAAAAAATGCAGAGTAAACACACAACCTACCGAATGAGAGAATATATTTGCAAATTATTAATATAACAAAAAACTATTATCCATATTCTACAAGAACTCAAACAACTCAACAAAAAAATACAAATTACCTAATTAGAAAGTGGGCAAAGACTAATGAACACACACTTTTCTAAAGACGACATAAAAGTGGTCAACAATCATGAAAAAATGTGCAACATCACTAATCACTGGAGAAATACAAATTAAAACCACAATGATATACCATCTATATCAGTCAGAATGGCTGTTATTAAAAAGTTAAAAAACAAAAAAAACAAAAAAAAATACACATTGGTGAGGATGTGGAGGAATGGGAATGTTTACACACTGTCAGTGGGAATGTAAATTAGTATAACTTATAGGCAAAAGATTATGGAGATTTCTGAAAGAACTAAATATAGAACTACCCTTAAATCCACTAACTAGATGTCTACTGGGTATCTACCCAAAGGAAAAGAAATAATTATGTCAGAAAAACACATGCACTTATGTTTAAATTGCAGCACTATTCACAACAACAAAGTAATGGGAACCTAAAAGTCCATGAATGAATGAATGATTAGATAAAGAAAATGTGACATTATATGTATATACACATATATATGTATGTATGTGTATATATACATACATGTAAATATACATATATACACACATATACACACATATGTGTATATATACACATATGTGTATACATATTATATGCCGTGGAATACTACTGAGTTATAAAAAGAATAAAATCATGTCTTTTGCCATCAACATGGATGATGCTAGAGGTCATTATACTTGGTGAAATCATTCAGAAACAGGAAGGAAAAAAAATTGCATGTTTTCATTTATAAGGGAGAGTTAAACAATGGGTACATACAGACATACAGAGTGGAATAGTATACTTTGAAGACAGCAAAAGATAGGAATGTAGGAGTGTGGTGAAAATTGAAATACTAACTATGGGGTACGATATATACTATTTGGGTGATGGGTGTACTAAAAGCCCGAACTTAACCTCTACATAATATATCCATAGAACACAAGTGTACTTGTAACCCCTAAATCTATAAAAATAAAAAAATAAAATTAGAAAGTATTTGTAAGTTGTGTGACACAGGAGATGGCTGAATAGGAACAGCTCCAGTCTCCAGCTCCCAGTGCAAGTGACACAGAAGACAGGTGATTTCAGCATTATCAACTGAGGTGCTGGGTTCATCTCACTGGGGAGTGCCAGACAATCGGTGCTGGTCAGCTGTTGCAGCCCGACCAACCAGAGATGAAGCAGGGCGAGGCATCGCCTCACCTGGGAAGCGCAAGGGGGAAGGGAATCCCTTTTCCTAGCCAGGAGAACAGAGACACACAACACCTGGAAAATCGGGTAACTCCCACCCCAATACTGTGCTTTAAGTAAATGGGCACACCAGGAGATTATATCCCACACCTGGCCGGGAGGGTCCCACGCCCTCGGAGCCTTTCTCATTGCTACACAGCAGTCTGCCATCTAACCGCAAGGCAGCAGCAAGGCTAGGGGAGGGGCGCCCGCCATTGCTGAGGCTTAAGTAGGTAAACAAAGCCCTGGGAAGATCGAACTGGGTGGAGCTCACAGCAGCTCAACGAGGCCTGCCAGTCTCTGTAGACTCCACCTATGGGGACAGGGCGCAGCTAAACAACAACAACAACAACAAAGCAGCAGAAACCTCTGCAGACGCAAGCAACTCTGTCTGACAGCTTTGAAGAGAGTGGTGGATCTCCCAACATGGAGGTTGAAATGTGAGAACAGACAGACTGCCTGCTCAAGTGGGTCCCTGACTCCTGAGTAGCCTAACTGGGAGACATCCCCCACTAGGGGCAGACCGACACCCCACACCTCACATGGTGGAGTACACCCCTGAGAGGAAGCTTCCAAAGCAAGAATCAGACAGGTACACTTGCTGTTCAGCAGTATTCTATCTTCTGCAGCCTCTGCTGCTGACACCCAGACAAACAGGGTCTGGAGTGGACCTCAAGCAATCTCCAACAGACCTACAGCTGAGGGTCCTGACTGTTAGAAGGAAAACTAACAAACAGGAAGGACACCCACACCAAAACCCCATCAGTACGTCAGCATCATCAAAGACCAGAGGCAGATAAAACCACAAAGATGGGGAAAAAGCAGGGCAGAAAAGCTGGAAATTCAAAAAATCAGAGCGCATCTCCCCCTCCAAAGGAATGCAGCTCATCGCCAGCAACGGATCAAAGCTGGACGGAGAATGACTTTGACGAGATGAGAGAAGAAGGCTTCAGTCCATCAAACTTCTCAGAGCTAAAGGAGGAGTTACGTACCCAGCGCAAAGAAACTAAAAATCTTGAAAAAAGAGTGGAAGAATTGATAACCAGAATAATTAATGCAGAGAAGGCCATAAAGGAACGGACAGAGATAAAAACCATGACACGAGAAGTAAGTGACAAATGCACCAGCTTCAGTAACCGACTCGATCAACTGGAAGAAAGAGTATCAGCGATTGACGATCAAATGAATGAAATGAAGTGAGAAGAGAAATCTAAAGAAAAAAGAAGAAAAAGAAATAAACAAAACCTGGAAGAAGTATGGGTTTATGTAAAAAGACCAAATCTACGTCTGATTGGGGTGCCTGAAAGTGAGGGGGAAAATGGAACCAACTTGGAAAACACTCTTCAGGATATCATCCAGGAGAACTTCCCCAACCTAGTAGGGCAGGCTAACATTCAAATCCAGGAAATACAGAGAACGCCACAAAGATACTCCTCGAGAAGAGCAACTCCAAGACACATAATTGCCAGATTCACCAAAGTTGAAATGAAGGAAAAAATCTTAAGGGCAGCCAGAGAGAAAGGTCGGGTTACCCACAAAGGGAAGCCCATCAGACTAAGAGCAGATCTATTGGCAGAAACTCTCCAAGCCAGAAGAGAGTGGGGGCCAATATTCAACATTCTTAAAGAAAAGAATTTTAAACCCAGAATTTCATATCCAGCCAAACTAAGTTTCATAAGTGAAGGAGAAATAAAATCCTTTAGAGATAAGCAAATGCTTAGAGATTTTGTCACCACTAGGCCTGCCTTACAAGAGACCCTGAAGGAAGCACTAAACATGGAAAGGAACAACCAGTCCCAGCCATTGCAAAAACATGCCAAAATGTAAAGACCATGGAGGCTAGGAAGAAACTGCATCAACTAACGAGCAAAATAACCAGTTAATATCATAATGGCAGGATCAAGTTCACACATAACAATATTAGCCTTAAATGTAAATGGACTAAATGCTCCAATTAAAAGACACAGACTGGCAAACTGGATAAAGAGTCAAGACCCATCAGTCTGCTGCATTCAGGAGACCCATCTCACATGCAGAGACATACATAGGCTCAAAATAAAGGATGGAGGAAGATCTACCAAGCAAATGGAGAACAAAAAAAAGCAGGGGTTGCAATACTAGTCTCTGATAAAACAGACTTTAAACCATCAAAGATCAAAAGAGACAAAGAAGGCCATTACATAATGGTAAAGGGATCAATTCAACAGGAAGAGCTAACTATCCTAAATATATATGCACGCAATACAGGAACACCCAGATTCATAAAGCAAGTCCTTAGAGACTTACAAGGAGACTTAGACTCCCATACAATAATGGGAGACTTCAACACCCCACTGTCAACATTAGACAGATCAACGAGAGAGAAAGTTAACAAGGATATCCAGGAATTGAACTCATCTCTGCAGCAAGCAGACCTAATAGACATCTACAGAACTCTCCACCCCAAATCAACAGAATATACATTCTTCTCAGCACCACATCACACTTATTCCAAAATTGACCACATAATTGGAAGTAAAGCAGTCCTCAGCAAATGTACAAGAACAGAAATTATAACAAACTGTCTCTCAGACCACAGTGCAATCAAACTAGAACTCAGGACTAAGAAACTGAATCAAAACCGCTCAACTACATGGAAACTGAATAACCTGCTCCTGAATGACTACTGGGTACACAATGAAATGAAGGCAGAAATAAAGATGTTCTTTGAAACCAATGAGAACAAAGATACAACATACCAGAATCTCTGAGACACATTTAAAGCAGTATGTAGAGGGAAATTTATAGCACTAAATGCCCACAAGAGAAAGCAGGAAAGATCTAAAATTGACACTCTAACATCACAATTAAAAGAACTAGAGAAGCAAGAGCAAACACATTCAAAAGCTAGCAGAAGGCAAGAAATAACTAAGATCAGAGCAGAACTGAAGGAGATAGAGACACAAAAAACCCTCCAAAAAAGCAATGAATCCAGGAGTTGGTTTTTTGAAAAGATCAACAAAATTGATAGACCGCTAGCAAGACTAATAAAGAAGAAAAGAGAGAAGAATCAAATAGACGCAATAAAAAATGATAAAGGGGATATCACCACCGACCCCACAGAAATACAAACTACCATCAGAGAATACTATAAACACCTCTATGCAAATAAACTGGAAAATCTAGAAGAAATGGATAATTTCCTGGACACTTACACTCTTCCAAGACTAAACCAGGAAGAAGTTGAATCCCTGAATAGACCAATAGCAGGCTCTGAAATTGAGGCAATAATTAATAGCCTACCAACCAAAAAAAGTCCAGGACCAGATGGATTCACAGCTGAATTCTACCAGTGGTACAAGGAGGAGCTAGTACCATTCCTTCTGAAACTATTCTAATCAATAGAAAAAGAGGGAATCCTCCCTAACTCATTTTATGAGGCCAACATCATCCTCATACCAAAGCCTGGCAGAGACACAACAAAAAAAGAGAATTTTAGACCAATATCCCTGATGAACATTGATGCAAAAATCCTCAATAAAATACTGTCAAACCAGATCCAGCAGGACATCACAAAACTTATCCACCATGATCAAGTGGGCTTCATCCCTGGGATGCAAGGCTGGTTCAACATACACAAATCAATAAACGTAATCCAGCATATAAACAGAACCAAAGACAAAAACCACATGATTATCTCATAGATGCAGAAAAGACCTTTGACAAAATTCAACAGCCCTTCATGCTAAAAACGCTCAAGAAATTCGGTATTGATGGAACGTACCTCAAAATAATAAGAGCTATTTATGACAAACCCACAGCCAATATCATACTGAATGGGCAAAAACTGGAAAAATTCCCTTTGAAAACTGGCACAAGACAGAGATGCCCTCTCTCACCACTCCTTTTCAACATAGTGTTGGAAGTTCTGGCTAGAGCAATCAGGCAGGAGAAAGAAATCAAGGGTATTCAGTTAGGAAAACAAGAAGTCAAATTGTCCCTGTTTGCAGATGACATGATTGTATATTTAGAAAACCCCATTGTCTCGGCCCAAAATCTCCTGAAGCTGATAAGCAACTTCAGCAAAGTCTCAGGATACAAAATTAATGTGCAAAAATCACAAGCATTCTTATACACCAGTAACAGACAAACAGAGAGCCAAATCAGGAATGAACTTCCATTCACAATTGCTTCAAAGAGAATAAAATACCTAGGAATCCAACTTACAAGGGATGTAAAGGACCTCTTCAAGGAGAACTACAAACCACTGCTCAGTGAAATAAAAGAGGGCACAAACAAATGGAAGAACATACCATGCTCATGGATAGGAAGAATCATTATCGTGAAACTGGCCATACTGCCCAAGGTAATTTATAGATTCAATGCCATCCCCATCAAGCTACCAATGAGTTTCTTCACAGAATTGGAAAAAACTGCTTTAAAGTTCATATGGAACCAAGAAAGAGCCCGCATCTCCAAGACAATCCTAAGTCAAAAGAACAAAGCTGGAGGCATCATGCTACCTGACTTCAAACTATACTACAAGGCTACAGAAACCAAAACAGCATGGTACTGGTACCAAAACAGAGATATAGACCAATGGAACAGAACAGAGTCCTCAGAAATAATACCATACATCTACAGCCGTCTGATCTTTGATAAACCTGAGAAAAGAAATGGGGAAAGGATTCCCTATTTAATAAATGGTGCTGGGAAAATTGGCTAGCCATAAGTAGAAAGCTGAAACTGGATCCTTTCCTTCCTCCTTATATGGAAATTAATTCAAGATGGATTAGAGATTTAAATGTTAGACCTAATACCATAAAACCCTAGAAGAAAACCTAGGTAATACCATTTAGGACATAGGCATGGGCAAGGACTTCATATCTAAAACACCAAAAGCAACAGCAACAAAAGCCAAAATTGACAAATGGGATCTAATTAAACTAAAGAGCTTCTGCACAGCAAAAGAAACTCATCAGTGTGAACAGGCAACCTACAGAATGGGAGAAAATTTTTGCAATCTACTCATCTGACAAAGGGCTAATATCCAGAACCTACGAAGAACTCAAACAAATTTACAAGAAAAAAAACAAACAACCCCATCAAAAAGTGGGCAAAGGATATGAACAGACATTTCTCAAAAGAAGACATTCATACAGCCAACAGACACATGAAAAAATGCTAATCATCACTGGCCATCAGAGAAATGCAAATCAAAACCATAATGAGATACCATCTCACACCAGTTAGAATGGCAATCATTAAAAAGTCAGGAAACAACAGGTGGTGGAGAGGATGTGGAGAAATAGGAACACTTTTACACTGTTGGTGGGAGTGTAAACATATTGTTTCCATAATGGTTTATGGAAAACAATATGGCGATTCCTCAAGGATCTAGAACTAGAAGTACCATATGACCCAGCCATCCCATTACTGGGTATATAACCAAAGGATTATAAATCTTGCTGCTATAAAGACACATGCACACGTGTGTTTATTGCAGCACTATTCACAATAGCAAAGACTTGGAATCAACCCAAATGTCCATCAGTGACAGACTGGATTAAGAAAATGTGGCACATATACACCATGGAATACTATGCAGCCATAAAAAAGGATCAGTTTTTGTCCTTTGTAGGGACATGGATGCAGCTGGAAACCATCATTGTCAGCAAACTATGGCAAGAACAGAAAACCAAACACCGCATGTTCTCACTCATAGGTGGGAACTGAACAATGAGATCACTTGGACTCGGGAAGGGGAACATCACACACCAGGGCCTATCACGGGGAGGGGGAGGGGGGAGGGATTGCATTGGGAGTTATACTTGATGTAAATGAAGAGTTGATGGGTGCTGACGAGTTGATGGGTGCAGCACACCAACATGGCAGAAGTATACATATGTAACAAATCTGCACGTTATGCACATGTACCCTAGATCTTAAAGAATTAAAAAAAAAAAAAAAAGTATTTTTAAAAAGTCAGAAAATGTGAAATTCACAGATTTGTTTATAATACTGGAATTTCTGAAGGAAATGAATATCTCGGGTCAGATAAAAAGGAAAGCAAGACAACATCAAATAATATGAAGAAAATGATAGAGAAAAAGTTGGCTATCACATAGAGTTGGGGGAGGGATAGCCTTGGGAGAAATACCTAATGTAGATGACGGGTGGATGGGTGCAGCAAACCGCCATGGCATGTGTATGCCTATGTAACAAACCTGCATATTCTGCACGTGTACCCCAGAACTTAAAGTATAATAATAATAAAAAAGGAAATGTCAAATGCATGATTATATTATTTCATTAGTAGAGTGCAAGAAATGTAAACTCATGAAATTGAAAGAGCAAGTTTATTAATTTATTTTGGTTAATTTTCTAAAATCTCTTGAAGTCAGGGCTTAACTGTGGCTTTGGAAATTTTCTGTCCTCATTAATACAGTAGTCTCCTGGTACATCTAAAAAGAGGCCCAAATGTTTAATACATAGAGAATGTAGGAAAAATGAATCTAATTGAGGCTTAATCATTGTGCTATTAGATTTATATCATAGAAACTTTCTGAATTGATTAAATTATTATTTTTTCTTTTTTTTTGAGACAAAGTCTCCCTCTGTCGCCCAGGCTGGAGTGCAATGGCACAATCTCGGCCCAGTGCAACCTCCGCCTGCTGGGTTCAAGTGATTTTTATGCCTCAGTCTCCAGAGTAGCTGGGAATACAGGCGCCCGCCACCATGGCCAACTAATTTTTTTTTATTTATTTATTTATTTTTTTTTTTTTGTAGAGATGGGGTTTCACTGTGTTGGCCAGGCTGGTCTTGAATTCATGACCTCCGGTGATCCGCCTCCCTCCGCCTCCCAGAGTTCTAGGAATGCAGACATGAGCCATCACACCCGACTGAACTGATGTAAAAATTTAAAAATACACTATATCATTTACAAAATGTAGAACTTCTCTAGAATTATATATATTACTGAAAAAAGCACGTGACAGTGAATGTTAAGGTATTCATGAAAAAAATACTGTTTTTTAAACTAGTATATAAAATGTAATGTACTGAAGAAAAAACTTCTGGAAATTGCTCCTGATGACTCACATATGAATAATGTTCTAATTTCAAAAGTACTACCATGTTAATTTACATGGCACACATTTTAAAATGCTACTCAGGAGGCTTAGGCAGGAGAAGTGCTTGAGCCCCAGAGGCAGAGGTTGCAGTGAGCCGAGATCGGGCCACTGCACTCTAGCCTGGGTGACAGAGTGTGACTCTGTCTCTGAAATAATAATAGTAATAATAATAATAATAATAATTAGTAAAGTATACAATAAATTGTTGTTGATCATGTTACCCTGTTGTGCTATCAAATACTAGATCTTATTCATTCTAATTAACTGTATTTCTGCACCCACTAACCATCTCCACTTTCCCCTTTCCTTGCTTTCCTTCCTATCCTCTGGTAACTATCATTCTGCTCTCTGTCTGGATGAATTCAATTGCTTTAATTTTTAGGTCCCTCATGGGTGACAACATGAAAAATTTGTCTTTCTGTGCTTGGCTTATTCTACTTAATATAATGTCCTCCAGTTCCATCCATGTTGCAAATGACTCAATCTTACTCTTTTTATGGCTGAATAATATTCCTGTGTATATGAACCACTTTTTCTTTATCCATTCATCTGTTGTTGGACACTTAGGTTGATTCCAAATCTTGGCTGTTGTGAATAGTGCTACAGTAAACATGCAGGTATCTCTTTGATATACTGATGCCCTTTTAAAAATATATACATACCTAGTAGTGGGATTGTTTAATTGTGATGAAACATACATAACGTAAAATTTATCATCTTAACCATTTTGTGCATGTTTTTGTGGCATTAAGTACTCTCATATTGCACAACCCACCATCCATTCATCTTCAGAACTCTTCATCTTGCAAAACTGAAACTCTAGTTAACCCTATTAAAAAATAACTCCCTATTCCCCACTTCCTCAACCCCTGCAATCACCACTCTACTTTGTCTTCATGATTTTCAGTACTCTAGTTACCCCACATAAACAAAATCATATAGTATTTGGCTTTTTGTGACTGACATATTTCCCTTAAGCATAATGTCTTCAAGGTTCATCTATGTTATAGCTTGTGTCAAAATCCCCTTCCTTTTTATAGTTGACTGATAAGGAAGAATTTACTTGTCAATTTGCTATTGGTTTTCTATATACCTTATAGCTTTTTTGTTTCTCATTTTCTGCATTTTTATTTCCTTTTGTGTTTAGTTTATTTTTGTAATACAAATCTTTACATTATTTTCTTATTTCCTTTTGTGAATATTTTATATCCATAGTCACCATAATTATCTTATAGATTATATATAATATCCTTAAGTTATATACTAACTTAGATTTACACAGCTTAATTTTAATGACATACAGAAACACTGATCCTTTAACTTCTTTGTTCCCATTCCTTTCACTTGTTGATGTCACAAAATTGCATCTTTATGTATTGTGTTTAAAAACATAAAAACATAAACTAATATTTTTTAAACACATTATCTTCTTATGTAGAAAACAAAATGTAGAATTACAAACAAAAGTTAAAATAACACCAGCTTTTAAACTAATAATTATTTTTTAAAAATACATTAGTGACTGTCTGTTGAATAGAGAACAAAAAGTGGAGTTACAAACTGTTATGATAGTAGTAGATTTTTAAGGTGTTTAAGTATTTACCATGTATTTTCTTTACTCAGATCTTTATTTTGCATATGACTTCAAGTTACTGTCTGGTTTCACTTACCAGAATGAAACTAGACAGTACTATCTAGTTACTGTCTATACATTTGAAATAGGTATGTATACCACATTTTTAAATCCAGTCATCCGTTGTTGGACACATAGGTTGATTTGCTGGCTTGACTGTTGTGGAGAGTGCTTAATAACTTGTTTCTTTTTTGTTCCTCTGAAGATTCTTTGTCTTTTGAAAGTTTGATTATAACATATATTTATGTGTGTATCTTTGAGTGCATCTTATTTGGAGTTTATTAAGCTTTTTGGATGTTCATGTTCATATCTTGTGTCAAATTTGGGAAATTTTCAACCATTATTTATTCAAATATTCTCTCTTCTCCATTTCCTCTCTTTTTGTACATTTGCTATACCCACAATACATGTGTTGGTCAAGTTCATGGAGTCCTACAGGTTTTTTGGCTTTGCTCACTTTTCCTCTATTTTTTCTTTCTGTTCCTTAGACTTGATAATTACCATTGTTCTGTCCTCAAATTTGCTGCTTTTTTATTCTGCCTGATTAAACAGTTTTAAAATACCTTTAATATTTTTTTCATTTGCTTTATTGTATGTTTCAGCTCCAGAATTTTTGTGTGTATCTTTTTTGATATTCTATCTTTTTTATTGACATTTCATTTCGTTCATACACTGTTTTCTTGACTTCCTCAATTTCTTTATTTAGTTCTTTGAATATCTTTAAGCAGGTTTTTAAAAATAATTGTCTAGTAGATCTGCTATGAGGTCTTTCTTCAGGGATAGTTTTTGTTTTGTTTGTTTTGTTTTTTGTTTGAGTGGGACATAATTTTTGTTTCTTTGTATGATTTATGACTTTTTTGTTTGAAATTGAAGATTTGAATTTACAATGTGGTTACCTCTTGAAATTAGATTACCCTCTCTCTCCAGGGTTTGCTGTTTATTATTGTTACTTTTTATTGCTTTAGGCTGGCTCTGTGTTGAGGTGTGTAAACTTAAAAGGTATATTTTGCCCACCCTTGCTCCTACAAACTACATGCAAGCTGCTCCAGGGACAGGTACACAGCTGCCTGCCATGCAGCTGGAGGTAGAGGTAGTCCTTATTGTGCTAAAAGCTGTGACTGATTGTTGTCTAGGTGGGAAGACAAATTCCCTGTGTTTCCTGCTCACCAGTTTCCCAGAATTCTCTTTAAATAAAATATTTTTTTCTTTATATAACAACCTAGGAAGGACAGAACAAAAGTTCTAAGTTAAGAATATCCAAAAGCAGTTATTTTTAAATAATATGTTACATTCATTATTAAAAGAAAACTTTGGGCTGAAAACATATTTAAATGTGACAACTTCACTAAGGATTAAAATGGGTATTATCACAGGTACCCCCAAAATAGGTACATCTATTGTGTATCAGCAAAAAATAATAAAATAAATAAAATGGGTAACAGATACATTGGAATTTATTTCATACTTGAAAATATAACTTTTTTATTAATTAGATTTGTATTTTTGGGAAAAAAGATATAAATCACATAATGTTTCATATTCACACAGAAATGACTTTTAAAAGTTTTTTAAACAATATATTATACTTCCAGATGAATCTCTGCTGCTAATTTACCTCATGTTGTTTCCATCATGAAAATATTCTTCATTCATAAGCTTCAAAATATTCAGCTTAAATGACTAATTTGTTGGTTTCCCATAAGCCATGTAACAAATATTTTTTTGAATATATTCTTAAAGTTAGATACTATCGTAAGTGCTAGAGATTAAGAAAAAAGATAAATAAAACCTTTTTTTTTTTCTCAAAGGATATTAAGTCTCTTTGAGCACCGAAAAATATAAAAATAAATTCCACATAATGTATTAGATATAACAGACATTTATTTAAGGTTTAAAAATTATAAAATGATTTTTTGGTAGAATGCTAAACATTGCAATAAAAATTTGCATAATATACAAACATAGAAATGTGGGTGATAAACACATGTGGAAGACATGAGAAATGATTACATCATAGAGACCATTTAATATAATTGGAGGAAATACCTAGTCCATGTTTTTGAAGATGATAGGTACTCATACAGAGAATTATAAGGACATTTTAATACATAAATATGTACTGACAAGTAAGACAAAATAGTGTATTCAATCGACTACTAGTAATTTTATATTGCTAGACTGTGATGTTCAAAGATAGAAAACAACAAGAGATAAAGAAAGGAGACAATTTAAAAAGCCAGTACAGTGACCCAGGCAAAATGCAAAGAGAACCAGAACTAACTCAGTGGCAGAGACCTGAGAAGAAAAAGAAAAATAGCTTCAAGGAATACTCAGGAAACAGAAACTTTGGGACTTATTGATTATTCAAAAGTAGGGGATATTTTAATCACTTTATAGTTTCCAGTGCCTTTTTGATCTTTAAATAAATATAAGAGCTGATATTACTAGAACAAAAAATATCTTTAGGTATTTATATACACATCATTATATGTATATGCTTGCCATTTAAATGTCCTGCTAATTAAATTTTTCACTTATCATCTAGATATTTTATTGATGAGTACACAGAGAGTAGTTAAAATTATTAATACAAAGTGTGTATATATATATATATATATATATTTTTTTTTTTTTTTTTTTTTTTTTTGACAGAGTCTCACTCTGTCGCCCAGGCTGAAATGCAGTGGCGCGATCTTGGCTAACTGCAAGCTCCGCCTCCCGGGTTCATGCCATTCTCCTGCCTCAGCCTCCCAGGTAGCTGGGACTACAGGCACCCGCCACCACGCCCAGCTAGTTTTTTGTATTTTTAGTAGAAACGGGGTTTCACCGTGTTACCCAGGACGGTCTCGATCTCCTGATCTCGTTATCCACCCACCTTGGCTTCCCAAAGTGCTGGGATTACAGGCGTGAGCCACCGCGCCCGGCAAAAGTGAAATATTTTTAAAAATAATAACAATAAAAGATTAAATTTAATGAGTCCAGATTTATTTAAATCCCAAAGTTAGTCAACTGGCATAGAACAATAATTTTATGATATGCAAAACTTTCTAAATTCTCTTCTCTATTTTGAGAATATCCTTCCAAATTGCTCCACAAACCTCTTTGCTTTTAGTTAGTCAATATTAGAAAGAAAGTAGAATTTCTTTACCAGCAGAGTGCAGAGAGACATATTAGCTCCTTTCTCATTTAAAAAAAAAAAAAAAAAAAAAGAAACTTTTCTTTCTTTGATGTATGCAACTTTTAAAATATCTCCATCTGTATTCCCTTCTACAATATAACTAATTGAATTTTTGTTTTATTATAAACTGTAAATGCAGCTGTAATGTCCTGGTTACTAAAAGTGACTGAAGTAATGTAATTCTTCTTAGAATTCATTTGATTACAGACTTGTTCACTGTAATCAAGCAACAGCAAATACTTTTCTTGACAAAACGAGGAAATAATTTATAAAAACCAACTTCAAATTTTTGTTGTTGTTGTTCAGGAATAGTCTTTGCTAGGCATACTCGTAACAGTCATTTTGTTGCTAAAAAAGAAAAAAAAGGAAGTTACAGTTTAGTCGTACAAGGAGTATTTATGAGGATATATCAACTTTGTTCAGCTTCCTTCTAATATACAATCAATATTCAGTAATATCTATGGACCTTGGATTTCATGCATATGCACGTGTGTTTGTATACATACACACACATATGTATGTCTATACATATTAGATATAATAATCTGTAGGTATGTTTATTTGGCCACGTTTTTCTGCTTAACAACCACAAAACCTAATTGATTTAAACATGGTTTTCAGCACTTGAGGCTGTGTATCATCAATTTTTGTTTGGGCTCAGCAGGAAGTTTCTCATGATGTAACCTGGATCTACTCTTGCATCTGCATTCAGCTACTGATTAAGTAGGCAGATCTTCTTTTAAGGGATTGATTATTGGCTGGAACAATATGTGCAAGTGGGCTATGGGTCTCTCAATATCCAGTAGGCTAGTTCCGGTTTGTTAAAGTTGTGGTGACAAACTTCAATATGGAGAGAAAGCAAGCCTCAATGCTTAATTATCATTCAAGCCTCTGCAAGTGACATATTTGCTACTATCCCATCGGTCAAAGCAAGTTGTATTTAGTATGGCCAAGCATAAAATCCATGTAGAATGGAAATTTCCAAAAGGATAGGCATGCAGTGAGACATGAACAAATTAGCAGGCATTATTGCACTAGTCTACCACAACATGGCAGTCTGAAGGCAAGCTTGTCTATCTCTCTTTTTCTGTCTGTTTCTATCTAACTCTCTATCTATAAATCAAGTGACTAAACAAATAAAATCAGCTCCTAAATTTAGCAGTACAACCTCTGACCCATGAGTGGCCATTTCACGGAAGCCAGTGGCATGATTTGAAAGAGAAGTAGACAGAACGGCATTATATCATAGGACCTGTTTAGCCAACACCTTTTATATTGTGAACGCTTTCTAATTATTACTTTATCTACTTCTGTTTATTCTGGAAATGTATGTACTATTTTGCTAATTGCAGTGGGAGAGAAACCCTTAAGGTGACTCCCAATATTTCCCACTTTCTGGCATTTATGCCTGTTATAATGTCCTCATCTGTGACTTATAGATTATGGCAAATTGGATGTCACTCTTATGATTACAATACATTTTATAAGACTCTGTCTTGCTAACAGTATTCCTCCCATTCTTCTGCTGGCCTTAAATATGTTAGTTGCCATGTTGTGAACTGCCTGTGAAAAGGACCACATGACAAGGAACTGCAGGTGACCTCTAGGAGCTGACAGTATACAGCAAGAATCCAGGGTCCCGTGTTATAGCTTGTAAGAAGATTCTTCTCCAGTTAAATCTCTAGATGAAAAAGTAGCCTTGGTCAGCATCTTGAACGCAGCCTTGTGAGACCCTATGCAGAGGATCCAGATAAGCTGTATGTGGACACAGAAGCTCTGAAATAATAAAAGTATGTTGTTTTAAACTTCAAATTTTTGGTAATTTATTATGCAGCAATAGAAGACTAGTACACTGGCAAATATGTACTTCAGTTAATATCCACATGAGAAAAGCTTAAATTTGTCCCTAGTTGTTTTTGTTTAAGGCTATTTTTAATTCAAACCCAATATTAAAAAAAGTAATGGCTTTATGCATTTGAAGCAAATGGAAATGTATAGATTTCTTGCATTATACATTTTTCACACTCTCCACATATTTTCATACATTATACTTCAGATCAAGGCAGAATTAGCTTTGGGAATAGAAGACTTAGTGAAACAGTTTAAAAATTGTATTTCCTCACTGTATTCAGCATTTTCCCATGATGCGGCATATGTGTTTACAACCTTATTTCTTCCGAAACAGTAGGGAATAACATTTTCATTTTCATTGTATAAAGTACTGTGAATTTACAGTGGCTATTCTCTCCAAGTTATTATATATTTAACTGAAAATTTTTGAATATATGCAGAGTTCTTCACATTTTATGTTAAGGATATGTGTTCTTTTCAAGTATTCAGGGTTGGTTGGGTGAAATAAAAGACTAGTATCAGTTTTCGCTATTTGTGGGCCATAGAAAAAACACTAAAAGTTCATATTTTAAGATTGTTTATAGAATATTTATTGTGGCTTATCAAAATGTATTGATTTTAAGTTTCTTGTATCTACAGGCACACAATTATTTTAAGAGAAAGCTGTTCTTAACATATTTTATTTATTTTCATCTTCTATTTATATGCCCATTTTAACATTGTGTGAAATGAGAGTCAGCTGGTGAAAGATCATTTTGATGTGATTTTGACATAAAAGCATTCTGTGCCCTAAAATAAATGCTATGATGGTAATGTTAATGAGTTTGGAGCCCTATAGAATTGCAAGGGAAATATTAGAAAAGCAACAGTATTATTACTATTAATTGTGCAATTACCTTCCAGTTATTTCACCATTAAAACATTTTTTTTGGTACTTTCTTTAAAAAATTAGCATGTCTACTTGAAATGGAAATTTCAAAATCAAGTCCTATAATGCTATTGTATTATAATAGTAGAGGTAAGCAGAGCTTTAAAAGATGCATCTGTATTAAAAGAAAAAATATGTCTGTTGTTCTCCAAAGTTACTCTTAGAAGAAAGCTAGCATTGAGAGTAAGGAACAAATGCCAATGATGACAACCCAAACACTATGTGAGTAACAGACAAACTTTTATTTCCGGATGACCGTCACTCAGTGTTACAGGTAGCTTCTACATTGGACACTTGCTTAGAATCATTTAAAGATACTATTTAAAGGTTATGTTGCAGAGGTAGAAAAAAACAGGGAGAATGGAAGAAAGCAGATTAGACTGAAACTGTGTGTTTTCTCAGAGGCCATCATGGTGTTAGTTAGAAACTAAGCCACCTACAAAATAAGACCAAAGATGAATGACATCACAATGTTGTGGCAGGAAAGAGTCTTCATGGGTTTGAGCAAGAATCAAATAGTGTCAGTTTGCATTTTACCAAAGCCCATAGAGCTGATTAGAGATTGAAATTCATGATTATATTACATGTACCATTCCACATTTTCATGCATTTTTCTAGGTCATTTCCTTGAGGAGAGATTCTAGCAAAAGCCAATATATCTTGTTTCATTTAGGATGCCAAGATGGTGTGACATTTTTGCAATTGAGATAGTATTGGTAGAATAACAAATTGAATACTTGATAAATATCATTTTCTCAGCCAACCAGATTTAAAGATTGAGTATCGCAAAGTCCATTTGCAATAAAAAAAAAAAAAAAGGGACACAAAGTACAACCAGGGTGGATAGTGCGTATTCAAGATTTAAGAAATGACAATCAATTAAGCCAATTATAATTTCACAATATTCAATAAAAAAGGACTGTCAAATAGATATACATTTCAGCAGAACAAACAGTAGCATATTTAAAAATACAAGGTTTACATTCAAAACATTAACTAGCAGTGATACTATAATGATGCTATTCAAAACAATCTTTTTCAGATGAATGGAACTTGACACATATGTAAATTAAATATATTTAGATCTCATAGGATATATGGAAGAGAATAGAATTTGGAAATAATCTAATATAGTTTTCTTATTGTCTCAATGAATAAACTGAAGCCAAAATTTGATAAGCATGTTTTATAAATCCTCATTCAAATTATTCAGAAAAAAATAATGAGTAAGAGTGTAGTGGGTGAAGATTTATACAATTAGAATCATTTGTCCTCAGTAAGTTATTAGTCAAGAAATTATGGCTATCATTGCATAATGAGTTAGCATTATTAAATAATGTTAAATAATTAAATTATTAATTTGGCAGAGTCAGAACAAGGATTCTAGACATCTGACCTTAACACTTTGCTCTTTATATATTATGCTGCAGCAATTATGTAATGTTTTTTCAACATGAGAAAACTGAATATGTTATAGCTCTCAATTTAATACTTACATGTCAAGATAAATTTATAACATTTAGTGAGCATAATGAAGATAACCTGTTTATCACTATATATCTGTATATGTTTACTATAAAAAAGACATGTGTGTACAAACATTGTAAAAACTATGGATCTCTTTATTATAACAAACTATTCTTTAAATAAAGTTGCTAGTTTTGATATTTAAACAAATATTTTTTCAATAGGCAAATGTCACTGTGTGACTTTATTTATCTACTCATTTCACAAATCACCTTATGATATTTTTATATCAGGAACATAATATTTGAATGTGATGAATGTTAGTGCAACTAGGTGGATTAGTAACTCATTATGCAATGATACCCATAATTTTTGACTAATATTCTTACTGAGGAAAAATGATTCTAATTGTATAAGTCTTCATCCATTACACTCTTACTCATTTTTTTCTTGTTAATTTGAATGAGGATTTATAAAACATGCTTATCAAATTTTGTTAGAATACATTTCAAGATGATAGTCCTTTCTAAATATCAGAAACAGAATTCAGAAATACCATAGAGAGAGAACGAATAAAATGGATTTGATAAGATAAATTTTAACATACATAAATGTAAGACTTTCTGCCTAGAAAAAATCAAACCGAATAAATATCAGTACCAGAATTTATACAGTAATTCTCATATTTTAGTCCATCATTAATTATCTCAATATGGGGCATGTGACTTATTATTATAATGTCAGGGTAATTTCCAATTTTTTGCTAAGTACTCAATCAATTCATGGATCAGTAGATGGAAGTTGCAGAACACTAAGTGATATGTACCAATAAAAATAATTTTTCAACATTGGAGTTGAAATTCAATATAATATATAATAAAATATTATTCACAAATTCCATCAGCTTTTTGCTGATCAATATCTTTATACCATCTTATATATACATTTCCAAGCAATGGATTTTGTCTTCTTCTGCCCACCATCTTTAAGAGATGTAGAGAAAACTAGTTAGATCACAAAAACTTTCTCCAGCTTCCCCGAAATCCCTCATCAGTTGTTTGCCTTCCTGAGAGAGAAAACAGAGATGACCTTCAATTACAACTTTCCTTTAACATTTGAGAAGTGGGTATTCTCTGTCATTTACAGAGATTTTATAAAGTAGCAAACATGCAAAACTCTCATGCCATATAACAATTTATAAAGACAAAGAGTCTCTCACATTTTTGTTCCATTACTATACAAATTATCTAATTGGAAGTAGAGAGTCTAAGGCTTATTTTGCTATATTCTCCCTGTAATGTAAATTGAGATGACCTGTGCTCATACTGGTTCTTTTTTAATGAACTCACTGTATTATGGTTAGCTCCTGACACCAAATAAATAAATAAATAAATAAATAAATAAATAAATAAAAATAAAAGAACACATAGAAGTGATTATGATGAGATAGAGCATGTGTCAAAATAATGTCACTATGAACAAAAAAGCATATAGGAAAGTTTTATCTGAGTGTGTTATGGTAGCTGCCTTCAAATGTGTTTTTGTACAACTTTAAAAGTGGAATTAGTAAAATTAGGATATATAGTTATAAAGTTAGGTGGAATAAAACAGAGCTCCCTAAAATGGAAGGCTGTGTAACCGTGTATTTCGTAGATGACACAGGTATTGTCAGGATTTGAAAATTTCTGGTTTATGCAGACACTTGATAGTCATTTATAAGAGACTGATTCTTTAGCAATTAATGTGCCTTAGCTTTAAGCCTAGAATTTCTATAATTTTGCAAGTGGTTTCCTTATTACTACTTTTCATTCAGCATGATGGGATGCTGAATGGGATGGATAGATATTTATTTAATGCAAAATTATAATTCTTATATATTAAGAGATAAATATAGCCATCTGTGAAAGCAGAAATGATAACATGAAAATTGTAAATGAAAAATCCTATGCTATTCTGTTCCAGTTACAAATGAGCCCCTCTTATATATTTTTTTGTATGTATTGATATTAGCGTGTACATACATGGAGCAGGGAAGGGGCACACAAAATATTGCCTTATGAGTCGTAAATCCTCTACTCTCTGGAATCTATTCTATACACAAAGTTTTTTCTTTATGATATTTTGCCTTTTCATTTTAACTCAACCCATTTGTTCATTCTGTACTTTAGAAATTCCCTCTTTGAAATGTTCAATAATTTTTAGCCCTACCTATTCTTACACTGTCCATATGTTTGTAGGCTTTTATCATCTTACCTTTTAGTTATCTTTTTGCACAGTTATAGAGACTTCTTTTATTAAAATCTTTTTTTACAAGTCAAAACCTATATTCTCCTAATCATTTCTGTTATACTTCTCTAAACTTCTTTACAAGTTTCTTATGTACAGTGTTTTAGTTCTGAGATGTTTAAAACCAAGCCTTTGGTAATAGTATAAAAAAGTGTGTCACAAATGTGGTTTTGAGACTCTCTACATTGAGAAATGAAGAGTTCCAGTTTTTCTCTGCTATACTGCTGTACAGAACATGAAGAACCTCAGTTTCTTAAAAAAAAAAAAAAAAAAAAAACTTGTTTAGAGGGAGAATTTACAGTAAGATATATTATATCTTATATCTATAGATATAGATCTATGTGTATTATAGATCTATATCCTATTATAGATCTATATCTATAGATATAAGATATAATATATCTTACTGTGGAAAGTAATTTACAGTAAGATATATAGATATCTATAGATATGTCTATAGATATAGATAGATTTATCCATAGATATAAATATATATCTTACTGTAGAAAGTCATTTTGCTATAGATAGATAGACAGATAGATATAGTACAATGACTTTCTGGCACTCAGCTGGTTATTTTGAAAAGGTATCTGGGTTTTCTGTAGGCTCATCTGCATGATTACTTGCAAAATTCTGCAATAAATTCTTATAATTTTATATTACTTTAGCATCTATTTTCGATACTTTGTTTTTAATTGGAACATAATAATTTTACATATTTATGGAGTACATAGTGGCGTTTTGATACATATATACTGATCAGATCAGGATAATCGGCATATCTATTATGTCAAACATTTATAATTCATGTTGGGAACATTCAGTATACTTCTGGATATTTGAAACCATGTATTATTGGTAACTGTAGTCATCTTACAGTGTTATAGACCACTAGAATTTATTCTTCTTGTCTAGTTGCAATTTTGTATCCTTTAGAAAATCTCTCCCTTTCTTCTTCTTCCTACCCTTTTTAGCCTCCAGTAGCCCCTGCTCTAGTTTTTATGTCCATGAGATAAACTTATTTTTAATCTGGCTTCAAAATTCAGTGAGAACATGTTGTGTTCAACTTTCTGTTCCTAGCTTATTTTACTTAGCATAATGTTAATCAGTTCCATTTATCTAGGAATCATAAGATTTCATCCTTTTCATAGCTGAATAGCAGTTCATTGTGTGTGTGTGTACATGCCAGATTTTCTCTATTCATTTACCTGTTGTTGGACACTTAGGTTGATTTATATCTTAGCTATTGTGAAGAATTCTGCAATAAACATGGTGGTGCAGATGTCTTCTGAATATACTGATTTATTTTCATTTGGATAAATGCCCAGGAGTAACACTGCTGGGTCATATGTTCTATTGGTAATTTTCTGAGGAAACTCATACTCATAGTGGCTGTACTAGTTTACATTTCTACCAGCAGTGTAAAAGAATTACTTTTTCTCTGCATCCTCAGAGAATTTATTGTTTTTTTGGTCTTACCTACACCAGTCATCTTAATTGGCATGAGAAGATACACCATTGTGGTTCTGATTTGCATTCCATGATAATTAGTGATGTTGAGCATTTTAAAATTCACTTATTGGTCATTTGTATGTCTTCCTTTGAGAAGTGTCTGTTCAGATCATTTGCCCATTTTTTAAATTCATTTTTTTTTTTTTTTTTTTTTTTTGCTGTTGAAATATTTTGAGTTTTTATATATTCTGGATGCTAATCCCCTATAGCATGACAGTTTGTAAATATTTTCTCCCATTCTGGTGGCTGCTTTTCACTCTGTTAATTGTTTCTTTTGCTGCGCAAAAGCTTTTTAGTTTGATACAATCCCAATTGTTTATTTTTGCTTTTGTTGACTATGCTTTTGAGGTCTTATTTATAAAATGTTTGCCCAAATAAGTGTCCTGAAACATTTTCCCTATGTTTTCTTTTAGTTGTTTTATAGTTTTAGGTCTTACATTAGGTCATTAATTCATTTTGATTTTTTTTTCTTTTCTGTGAGGTGAGAGATAGGTATTTAGTTATATTCTTCTGTGTATGGATATTCAATTTTCCCAGCAAAATTTATTGAAGAGACTGTCATTCCCCTGATGAATGCTCTTAGCACCTTTGTAAAAAATGCATTGCCTGTAGAGGCATGAATTAATTTCTGTGTTTTTTATTCTGCTCCATTGGTCTATGTGTGTATTTTCATGCCAGTACCATGCTCTTTTGGTTACTATAGCTTTGTAATATCTTTTGAAGTGTGGTAGTGTGATGCCTCCAGCTTTGTTTTTTAAAAATTAGGATTGCTTTACCCATATGGGTTTTTTTTCATGGTTCCTACAAATTTTAGAATATTTCTTCTATTTCATTAAAGAATGTCATTGATATGTTGACAGAAATTGCATTGAATCCATAGATTTCTTTGGGTAGCTTGCTCATCTTCTTAATTCTTCTGATTCATGAGAATCGGCTATCTTTCTATTTGTTTTTATCCCCTTCAATTTTTATTTTGCAGTGTTTCTTATAGAGATCTTTCATCTATTTGGTTAAATTTATTCCTATTTTTCATAGGTATTGTAATTGAAGGTGACTTCTTGGTTTGTTTTGCTGGTAGTATCCACCAATAAATTAAAAGAAAACTTACAGGAAACGGACACAGCCCTGGATAAACACAACTTACTAAGATTCAACCAAGAAGTAAAAGTCCTGAACACACCAATAACAAGTAATTGATTTAATCAGTAATAAAATGAGGTCAGGAGATCGAGACAATCTTGGCTAACACGGTGAAACCCCGTCTCTACTAAAAATACAAAAATTTAGCCACGCGTGGTGGTGCGTGCCTGCAGTCCCAGCTACTTGGAGGCTGAGGCAGGAGAATGGCGTGAACCCAGCAGGCGGAGCTTGCAGTGAGCCAAGATGGTGCCACTGCACTCCAGCCTGGGCGACAAAGCGAGATTCCGTCTCAAAAAAAAAAAAAAAAAAAAAAAAAAAAAAAAAAGTCTCTCACCAAGAAACAGCCCAGGACTAAATAGTTTCACTGCTGAATTCTACTGAATTTTTAAAGAAGAATTAATATTACTTCTTCTAAAACTATTCCAAAACACTGAAGCAGAGAGAATTATTTCTTTTCTTTTTTTTTTTTTTTTTTTTGAGACGGAGTCTCGCTCTGTCGCCCAGGCTGGAGTGCAGTGGCCGGATCTCAGCTCGCTGCAAGCTCCGCCTCCCGGGTTTACGCCATTCTCCTGCCTCAGCCTTCCGAGTAGCTGGGACTACAGGCACTCGCCACCGCGCCCGGCTAGTTTTTTGTATTTTTATTTATTTATTTTGAGACGGAGTCTCGCTCTGTCGCCCAGGCTGGAGTGCAGTGGCGCGATCTCGGCTCACTGCAAGCTCCGCCTCCTGGGTTTACGCCATTCTCCTGCCTCAGCCTCCCGAGTAGCTGGGACTACAGGCGCCGCCACCGCGCCCGGCTAATTTTTTGTATTTTTAGTAGAGACGGGGTTTCATCGTGTTAGCCAGGATGGTCTCGATCTCCTGACCTCGTGATCCGCCCATCTCGGCCTCCCAAAGTGCTGGGATTACAGGCTTGAGCCACCGCGCCCGGCCGAGAGAATTATTTCTAACTCATTCTGTGAGGCCAACATAACTATGATTCCAAAACAAGATAAAAACACCACGGAAAAAGGAAAACTACAGGCCAATATTCCTAATAAACATACATGCAAAAATTCTCAACAAAATATTACCAAACCGAATCCAACAGCATACCAAAAAGATAATACATCATGATCAAGTGACATTTATCCCAGGGTTGTAAGGATGTTTCCACATATGCAAATAAGTAAATATGATACATCACATCAACCAGATGAAGGAGAAAAAGTATATAATCATTTCAACAGATGTGGAAAAACAATGATACAATTTAACAATGATATATGGTAAAAGTTCTAAATAAATTGGGTTTAGAAAGAAAGTAGCTCAGGCTATGAATGTCACATATGACAAACCCAAAACTAACCTAGCAAGTAGGGGAAAGCTGAAAGCTTTTCCTCTAAGAGCTGGAAAAAGAGAAGAATCCCCACTGTCACCACTTCTATTCAACATAGTACTGGCAGTCCTACCCAGAGCAATTAGGCAAGAGAAAGAAATAAAGGGAATCCATACTAGAAAGAAAGAAGTCAATTTATCTCTGTTTGCAGATGAGGTAAACGTATGTATATAAAAACCTGAAGACTACCAGAAACTCTTAGACCTGTCAAAGAAATTCAGCAAAGTTGAAGGATACAAAATCAACATATGAAAATTGGTACTATTTCTATACATGAACAACAAGCTAGCTGAAAAAGAATTATGTTTTTTTCTGAATCTGGTTCCTACTGTTGCATTTCTTGTTAAAGTATTATTCATGCTCCTTTATTCTATTTTGATTATCATTGTTTGAATTTATTCAATTTCTTATCATTTCCTTTCTGTTATTTAGCACTGCTTATTTAAAATTATAAATTTGAGTCAACTATTTCACAAGATAATATTCAACCATATTTATTACAGTGTGGAACATGGAAAGGTTCAGATTTTAAAAGGCTGATGTCTTAAAGGAGCAAAATTTAATTATACTCTGAATATTAAGTATATTTGAGGGAGGCATCTTCAAGTTTAAAGTCCTTTTTTTTGGATTCTACATCTGGAAGACATAAAATGCAGAGTTTTAAAAATTTCTTTTAAACTAGCTTCTGAATATCATCTCTGATTTTTATAATTTTCATCGGGTCACATATCCCAGAGCCATTATTTCATTTAATTAGGGGATTATTATTCTCTGCCCCATGGGCAAATAATTTCTACACTTTGAGTCTAGATCTCAGACAGACAGCAGTGTTTGTGCTTGAGACTTGATCTGTTCGAAAATTGACAGTTTTCACTTTTTTGACATTGTCATCTTCTGATTTCTCAAAGAAAAATGTTCCCAAACCTTGAACTCAATGGAGAACTGAAAAGTTAGTTCTTCTTTAAGTAATACCTTAGAAATATAATAATTTGAATTTGTATAGCTGTCCCTTAGGATTATGACCAATCATCTTTTACTATGCAACTAAAGCACATAATTTCTGCAGTGATAGGATTAATTTGCAATATCCTGAAAGATGAAGGTAATCAACATGTACATAAATCACCTTGTTATTATTTTAAATAATCAAATTTATTTTACACAGTAATGTCAATCATTAGCTGAAAAAGAGCTTTTACCTTTTTTTTTTCTAACATAGAGGGAATGAGACAACCAGTTTAAATAATTTCAAGCCTTCAAGACCAATGACACACAGTTGTTATTTATGCAATTCAAGTTACCTGAGTGAAGATACAAACTGTTTTGAAAAGGTAGACCCAGATTCATTTTTGAAATTATAGTCTATACCTTGTAATTCACAACATTTATAGATCATGTATTAAATACACACAAACACACATACACACACAAGGTTAAACAAAATTCAAAGCAGGCAGTGCATCAGGTAATTAGACTAATATGTTGTTTGGAATTAAAGTGAAATTCTTTTAATTGGCACATCTCAGTAGGAATAGAAATACAAACTTGTAATTAAGTGATTGGCCTGATTATCAAAGCCTCATTGGCATGGATTGTGCACAGAGAGTCACTTTTTTTTTTTTTTTGGCTTGAGTTTCTCAAACAACTATAACATGTTATGAGAGATGCATAGAATAGCCATAATAGGAATTTGATGTTGACCAAAATGAATAAATGTATATAGAGTGAATAATCTAGGCCTTTCAAAGCTATTTGACAACTGTATGCAAGAAATAGTGTTTTTAGAAAAAAAAAATCTTATTTTAGTAAAATAATCGATTTCCTATTTATAATCAGTTAAATATACTAAACTAAAGCCTCTGACAATTAAGTAGGCTTGCATAATGTTTGTCATTATTAGACACAGCAGTTTCAGCTCAGATCTATACTCTGGAGTCCAGCCACATTACTCGGGGATGTATGAATGGAGTCAATAAACAAGAATGAGAATTTTTCTTCCTTTTAATCAAATGTAAAAGCCTACACGTGTGTGAGCGGGGTTTTATTTTTTCAAAAGTTAAAGGGCTGTAAACAATCGACAAATCACTATAGATGTTTTTAAGGAATGATGTATGTAGTTATTTAACAACATGTAATTGCATTTTCTTTCCCTCACCTCTTTCTCTGTGTCCAGATAGTGGAAATCGGGACTTCAACAATAACCAAACTGTGACATAACAACCACAAACAATTCAATGAAGATTATTCAAGCATTCTTAATTAGGAATTTGTAGTAAAACAGAAAGGGTCTGAGCAGAAGCTTAAAATGATTTGTTAATAGCAATGGGTTCTCATGAAATCTTAAAGAATATGCTGAAATATTTAAGATAATAAGCTATGTCAAATACTTTAGAAAACTTATTTGCATTTAATTCCAGTGCTATTTAGGAATTACTTTTAAGTGTTCTTAATATGTTGTTTGGATATCCTATTTTATATATATATATAAAACATATATATAGCTAAGCCTGAGTGTTACGTGTGTGCACACATTTGTGTGTATATTAACTCTAACTACATTTCCTACCAATAAGAAAAGCTCTATGACCTATAAAGAAATTAGATTAAATGAGAACATGAAGGACAAAATTAAAATATGTGAGTTACAAGTTATTTTCCTTGTCAAATATACTGAATGGTACTGTTATCATTTTCAAGAAACTACTAAGTTCATAGATTTAAAAAATAGAAAACAAAGGGAAATAAAGTCTTACATATTGTATTTATACTGCATGGACAGGTGGTCTGGGTGAGATAGATGCTAGCTCACCCCCAATCATTCACATTAGCTTTCCTTGCAGTCAAAGACTATTTATACTGTGAAGATTGTTGTTATTTTATAATGAAAATTCAGCCCAATAATGCTTTGTGTAATATGCTGTATTACATGAACACAGTATTAATAGACATGCTAGTAAAATATAGAGATGAGCTTGCACTGTAGTTTGGGTTAAAAGGTCACCTCAGCAAAAGATAATCATTTTCCATTAAGGTTGAAATCACTATGCACTTCACTGAACTATATGGAAGGACACAGTGTCTTATTAGAAGATTAGTTTATATTATGGGCTAACAGGAATGGCTTGTAAAGTGTGATTCATGCTCTGAAATAGCACATTAAAGATCATTTTTCCTCTGTCTTGTCTATAATAACGAAAATAACTAAGAAACTCCATCCTAGACTTTACAGGTCTATAAACATATAAGGGAATCAAGTCACCCTATGCCACCACTGTCACTCCCCATTCATATGTATTGTGGTTGTTGTCTTTATCCAGGTCCACACTTGCATAGAAGTGGAAATAGAATCTGTTGTTCAGTTTGCAAGAATACTTTCTCATTTCCAGAATGAACATGATATGGAGCACCAAATGATAAGAAGAGAAACTCAATTGAATATGCTCTGTGAATTTATTCTATAATTTATCTATTGATATATTCATAGTAAGAATAATTTTGCCCAATTAATGTAGTTACTCATGGCCAAATAGTTCAAAGATTTTAAAATATTTAGAGAACTCTCAAAATAGTTTAAAATAATAGAAACAACCCATGATCCTTGGCATCAGGAAAGGTATAGTACAGAAGGCTATCTAGTGGTATATTATTTATTATTATAATTTTCATACTTACCATTTTATAGACTATATAAAATTCTGGTGGTGAAGATTTGCAGCAATCCTCTTCAATATAAAAAATTCCATATTGAAAGAAAGACATAATAATTATAACATCAGCTTTATATTTATAAAACTACATAGTTACTATGGAATTACAGTATTGGTCAATGGGTAGAAATTTAGTAACCTTTTAAAGTATATTGTTATCTAACAGGATACATCTTAACTGATAGAGGTAATATTGTTTGCTAGATTATTTGCTATTATTTGTTACTTAGACAAAATCTACAGTTGATGGTTTCCTATCATATAAAATACAATATCCCTTTACACTTCATTAATTGTATTTTTTTAAAAGCTTTCTCTTCAAACCCCAGTTTAGATGCCATTTTATTAATAAAAATTTCACTGACCCATTCTCAGAAATAATTACTCTGTTTCTTGTGCATTTCCCACTATAATTCAATTATCTATTTACATATAGCCTCCCTATCTAGCTCTTGAATTTATGACAATTATTCATCCAGCACAATGGTACTACAATGATGTGTGTGTATGTGGATTTAATTCACAAAGATACTATTGGTTATATGGAACAAGACTTTTAAAAAGAAAACTGTAATACAGCCAAGTCGCAGAGAAAAGGGTACATTGGGAAAAATTAATTACCAGCATCACAGATAAAACTTGAGGTAAATTGCTGCATTTTTAGCTTGTTATAAGGGACTGCAGATATTGACATGTACCTTACTGGATCTATTCCGATTTGACTTTTTCCTTGAAAAGATATAAGAAATACAAATTGCTTAAAAAACTAGAATAGATTAAATGATTTGTAATTGTCTATTGAATAACCATACATTAATTGATACAAAAAGAAACTTAAACTAAGAAACTCTGCCAGATGTGTTATCTTTAGCCATCTGGAAAATGTATAATTCAATTATCAACATATTGAACTCAGTTAAACACATATCAAAAGTCTGGACTAATTATAGTCCCTTGATTTCATAGCAAAGAAATAAAACAATGAGTCCGTATATTCTTCTAGAAAAGTAGAGTTGGTAAGGAGTCAAGCTCCTAGTTAAAACCTGTTGGTGATTTTTCAGGCCTGACCATAGGTGATTTCAAAAGCTTTACCCGGCAGTTCACACAGGGAAGCTACCCTCCCTACACAGAGCGGGTGCACAGCTGGTTCCTGGCAGCCTCTGAGAAGAGTTGCCCTCAAGATACCAGCCCTCCCTTGCCCCCTCTGTTCTTCTCATATTTACATTCATTGCCTGGTAAGAACCTGCCTCTTTTCCTAGGTCTCTTTTTCTGAGGCCTTGGGTAGGGGTCTTCAGATGCCTTTGCCTAGGCTTCATCATGGAGGAAGAAGCGGGAAACATCTAGGCACTTTTCTCTAGTCTGACTCAGTATCACTCGTAACCCATCACCCTTCAACCTCACCCCCTTTCCCACATCCTTCATCCCAGATTCCATACTTACTGTCATAGCCTTTTGTTCTGGGCTCCTTCAAAAATGAGATGACCCCCAAGTCTGTGCTGTTTCATGAGGGAAAATGAAACAGGGTGAGTCAGTGTTTTCTCTGGTTTTAGATTCTTGCTTATACCATAGCAGGAGGTGACTAAAGGCTGAACTCTTTTATTTCTGTCTTGCTGCTTTAAATGGCTACTCTAACAGCTGATGCCTGCTCAGCTGAGTTATCCAGGTGAGATAACTCTTAAAACAAACAAAAATCCACAATATGTAACAATATGCAGAAATCAATTAACATTTTGAAATGCCATGAAAAAATAGTGGTAACTGGCAGGGATATTTAAGTCAGAGGTTGATATATCATCTCCTCTTTATATTTAGACCAAGGGCCACGTAGTAAGTATTCTCCAAGAGTAATGGCGTTTTTTGTCTTTCCTTTCACCTTTAGCTATATTGAAATGAATTATTTAGAATGTAGGATGTTCCCTCTTCACTTGATGAGGGATGCCTACCTTGCACTTGAAGAGAAGGAAAACTACAAGGAGGCTAACATGGCAACAGGGCATAGGATATGTGTACTCCCATCCATATTTGCAAAGCTTCTTAATTAGGCATTTACCTAAAGGTAAGTTAACTGATTATTAAAAAGTTTCTGCACTATATTTTGCAAGTAACTCAAAGTAACTTTAAAAAGTCTTGAGGTTCTAAAATTGTGAATAATTATATGACTATATTCCAATATATATTTCATGTATATTTCATATATATAAATAATATAATATATAATAATAGTGTAATATATATTATGTAACATAATATTCCTATAAAGTATATTCCAATATGCTTAATGTATGCTTTCTGAAACATATATTTTATTCTTTTTATTTCAATCTACATTTTTATAGGATTGTAAGTTGTAGAAGTTTGTAGTTAAGTTTAGGTCAATTAGAGGCAAGTCACAAAACAACACAGACCAGAGAAAACGGGACAATAATTGTTGTTTGTGGGGGAATTTATTTTTCTATTTAAAGGCTTGACTATAGCTTTTTTACTGATTTTACTTATACGTTAAGTGACATGAAACATACAATATATAATAATAAATATAATATATAAGTATATATTATATGATAATATATAATAAACAGAATAGTAAATATAATAAAAATAATAAATAATGTATTAAAATATATAAATATATATAAAAATTCTGTTGCATCTCCATTATCTTCCTAAAGGATGAAGTGAACTAACTAGCATGGCATTTGTTGACTTTGAGCAGCTCCAAACTTCTTTTCCATTCTCTTCTGCAAAACTGCCATAGATCGCTTTTTGCTAAAAGAGTAAAGAGGTTGTAAAATGAGGCTAAGTACTTTCTTGTTACTAAGTCTTACTTTCATATCTCATTCATTCTTGTAATAATCAATATCTGCTAATGATTTCTCTGACCTAGCTAAATACTATGTTGTAAATTACTAGAATGCCATTTTGATTTATGCAGTCATTCATTCAATTATTAATTCAGCAAGTATTTCTTAAATGTGATTATTTACTAGGGACTCTGCCAGACATTGGGGATGTAAGGTAAACTAGAAAGCTGATGTGATCCTTGTCTTTTTGGGCATGTGTATTTGACCCTGTATTTTCCCTACTTCTACCTACTACAATTCCCTGCTCAAATGTTTTATCTTCTATGAAACCATAACACTGTTTGCCAAATTCAGCGTAGTTCAGTTGTCTGTGTCTCATAGGCTTGCTTCTGTCCTCTGTTAAAACAAATCAAAACTACATTTGTATCTGGTGTGGAGATACGCAATTGATATTTGTTTTTAAATGTTACTAGTAAGAAAGCAATATAATGAGTATGGATACCAAATTAGTACCTATAATTTTTTTCTAATTTGATGCACAAAACACAATACAAAATAGGTTACATTTCCGTATTCATCTTGACACTTATATTTGATATTCAAGAGCCCCTGATTATAAAAAGTTGTCTTTTTCCTATTTAGACCCTAGATCAAAATAGATACATTTGCTTAGCCCTCTAGTTTTCTTTTTTCTCCCTTCCTCTTTTTTTCTTTTTCTTTTTTTTCTCTCTGAGACAGAGTCTTGTTCTGTCACCTAGGCTGGAGTGCAGTGGTGTGATCTCGGTTTACTGCAACCTCTGTATCCTAGGTCCAAGTGATTCTCTTGACTCAGGCTTCTGAGTAGCTGGGATTACACACACATGCCTTCATGCCCAACTAGTTGTTTTTATTTTTAGTAGAGACTGGGTTTCACCATGTTGGACAGGCTGGTCTCGAACTCCTGACCTCAAGTGATCCACCCACCTTGGCATCCCAAAATGCTGGGATTAGAGGCATGAGCCACCACGCCTAACCTCACTTTCTCTTTCTTGTTAAAGTGTCCAGCCAATGAGTATCAAACAGCTATCTGCACACCTTTAATATTCTCAGTCATGTCTGAATGTAATGGATACTATGAGGGGAACTCAGTAGGACTGAAATTTTGTCTTTCTCTCTGAGAATTTTGAAAGGCAAACGTCAGCAGTCATTGCTTAGTTTTACTAGGGGTAATCAGGACCAAATAAATTATTAAGTCTTTGGTACATACTTAGGTATTGCTTCATATGACTAGCACAGATTCAGGAAACTGCATGTTTATATTTAAAAGTTTTATTGTACATATAAGAATGCACAAAATTTTTTATGAGCAAGAGATAAACATGATTATATTATATACGTTCTACAAGGGACAGTCTCTACTTTTTATCCTTTATTGTTTTGTTCTTCTCCTTCCAACCAATATCTTTTCCAATCTCCTTCAATTAACCAGTTAAATCAAGTTGCCAACTTAGAGAACATTCTTTCTTATTCTTCTTTAGAGCCACCAAATACACACCCTCAGAATCTTGCTTTTCTCACTCAGTAATACTTTGTGAAATATTTTCAAGTCAGCTGGAATATTTCTCACAAATTTTTGTTAATGGTCAGTGACATTTTATGGCAAGGATATCATGTAACATTGTTAAACAATTACTCTATTAACAGGCATTCCATATTTCTTTTGCTGTTTGTTTTTCATCATTGAAGGCAATACTGTAGTAAGCAACTTTTTTATGCACAATCTTACCTACTTGTAGCTTTACTTTAGCAGATAAGCTTACTGCATTGAGAAATATATATATGCTTATATACACACATATGCACACAGTAATATATGCGTATTTGTGTGTACACATATATATTGTCCCATATTTCTTTCATAAAAGATCAAAACAGTTCACATTTCCATCAGCAGTACATGCGAACGATTTTCCAAAATCATTTCTTTAAGGAATATGTATACCAAGTTGCCCACATAGACAAAATTTGAAAATTTCTTTATAACAGCACTATTTAAAATGTACTGATTATCTTCAATGTTGCAGACGTTTAGGTGTAACACTTAACAAGACCATCATGATCCCTGCATTTATAGAGCTTACAGGTAAATGGCAGAGAGCAACAATTAACAGTATGATACACTAATGATAGAGAAAGTACAATATCATTAGAAAAAATGAAGGAATGATATCTACCATGGACTTCAGAATCAAGGAACATATGAAAGTGACACCTATCTCAAGGTCTGAAAGATGAGTGATAATTACAGAGGCAAGGTATGGGTACAAGTATCCCAAGGAGAGAAATAAGGACAGTCTTAGTTCATTTTTGTGTTGCTAAAAATTAATAACTCAGGCTGGGTAATTTATAAAGAAAAGAGGTTTATTTGACTCACAGTTTTGCAGGCTGTACAAGAAGCCTGATGCCAACATCTGCTTTGGCAGGGGCCTCAGGAAGGTTACAGTCATGGTTGAATATTGGGGTCCACGTGTTTCCTAAACGGAGGAATGAACACACAAGACAAGACAAACATGGCGGCCGCCTCGAATGGCCCGCTCTGCTTTATTTTATACAGTCGTTTGTGGAATGTTGCCAAGTCACAAGACACATTGTTGTTTTTCTGACCTTTCCCTGACTTTCTGGATTTTCAAGATGTTTACACATAAACAAGCCCCCAATGCTCTGCTCTGTTTGCAAGAGCAGGACTTATCGGGAACGTCTCCTTTGCGAGCACGTAGTCCTCTACAGTTGAAGGTGAAGGGGAGTCTGCTATATGTTGATGGCAGGAAGCAAGCTAGAAAGGTCCAGGTCCCAGTCTCTTTTCAATAACCAGTTCTCCTGGGAACTGAGAGTGAAAACTTACTCACTCACCTGGGAATGTTACTAAGCCATTCATGAGAGATCCATCTCCATGACACAAACACTCCCACCAAGCCCCACATCCAACATTGGGGATCAGATTTCCACACGAGACTGGGCTGGGTCAAACAAACATATCCAAACCATAACAGTAACCTGGAGAATCTAAAAAGCAAAATGGAGCAACTTCAGGTATCTATCACAAAAAGTCTCAGTGCAGAACCTTAGAATTAGAAAGTGGAAAGTGGGAACAAATGAGACTGCATAGCAAGAAAAGCATGAGATAATGAAGAACATTGCAGTCTTAGTCATGCTAAGAACATCCTGTGACAGCAAAAGGCTAATAATGGTTTAATATATGTATTAATATAATTAGATATTGTATTTTTAAGCCGTCACCCTGTTAGATCCTGATCTTTGTACTGGACATTTGGAATTCATCTGACATTTAATGCTTAATGTTTAAATGTTATGTTTTTCCTGGGTTCCTACTTGGGTGTAAGGAATACTATTCTGTTTAGATTCAAGGTATTTAAAATGTTGGTAATATATCTTTCCTAGTTTTGATTGATCTTTGTAAAATGTTCATAATATCATTAAATATTTTATGTAATTCCATGTTATTTTATTTATTATTTGTATCATTATGTCATTGGAAAAAAATTGCACCATTGTTAGAGTTCATAAAGATACTGAATAATTAAGCTCATGGAGTTTATTCCACAAAGCTGTCTCCTTTTCATCAAAGGACCAAGAATAAATTCAGTGAGAAGACATACATTTAGGACCTTCTACTGTGATGCAAGTTAAATGTTAGCATAATAGTACTTTTTGAAAAGTATTTTTAAAATGTTATTAATCATTATTATTATAATCCTTGTTATATTAGACTATCTTTATATTTAACAAAATTAATTTAAATGCTATTGAAGCATGTTTTTAAGATACTTAACCTTTTCTTCAGACATAAACTAATTCCTTCTTTTTATTGAGAAAGCCAAGTCTATGTTGGCTGTTTCAACAGCAGCAGATCTTGGGAAAATAGAATAGATATACCACTGCTTTAAAAGCGATAGATAGATAATTTAATACCACAGTACAATTAGAATGTAAAGCCCCAAGATAGTATGCGTATGCAAAATAGGAGAAATTTCTATAATTTTTCTTTCTTGTTTTTTACACAAATAATGGCACAATCTCTATATTTTTTGTATGTTTTTCACTTTATAATGTACCTTAGAAATCCTTTCATAATAACATATAAATAGCTACCTTTTCCCCACTTTTAACCGATATATTATTTTTCATCATGCAGGAGTCTCACAATTTAATTTTTTACCCCTTGTTGATAGATTCAGTTTGTTTCAAATTCTTTGCTAATATAGACCATGCCTTGACGAGGAACCTTTTACATTTTGCACACATTTTGCACATATGTGAGCATATGTGTAGGCTGATTTTCTAAACTACAATTGCTGGTATATTTATAAATACTCTCTAATTACTCTCCATAGATAGTCTACTTTTAGATTTTTATCATTTTGCTATGTGAGAAATGGTACCTCAGGGCAAAATTAATTTGCATTTCACATATAATGACTGATCACCTGCACTCCATTTTCTATAACTTTTCTTATATTCTTCACCTATTTTCTATTGACTGTCAGTCTTCTTACCATTTTTTCAGGAACCATTAATTTATTATAGACGTTAGCCCTTTGGTTTTAGAATAATTTTTCCCTCCTTTTGTTACTAGTTTCTAAATCTTGTATATGATGGTGTGTGGTCAGGCAGAAATTCTATTTATTTTTAATTTTGATGAAGCCATAGTTAGATGAAAACAATTATTTGATGTATTATTTTGGTTGTACAAGTCACAATTCTGCTGTTAAAATTTTCAGAGTTAAGTGAAATGAAAGATGAACCCAACAAAATGAATATAACAATATGATATATGATAAGTTAGAGGGAAGTAAAAAGTGTTATATAAGTGTAGCTCTACCCCAGCTATGAAATCTGATATAATTAACAATATTCTGCCCACCATACCTATAAAATATTGTACACTTTACACTAAAGTTTTACCTACCTAATACAAATATTCTCAGGTTGATTTTTTCTTCCTTATACAATTTCAGTCTCCTCAAGAATAAGCACTCACTCTTTTACTTTAATGCCATCAGACAGTGAATGTTATATTTAACTTTAAGTAAATGTATTGACTTAATTCATGTAATCTTTGAAAATTTGTTTCCATTCTAAGACTTGGGATTTTGTGTTTGATATCTACCAGATAAATAAGTCAGATAGAAGGAACTTAGAACCCTTGAATCAGAGATCTATGTAGTACAAGAATTTATGGTAGCATTAGTCCAATTGTTATGAGAAAGAAATGTGTGCCAAAGGGAAGATGATAGCCACATAAAGTCTATCTCTGTTGATTCAGCACAAGCTCCTAAATTTGCCCAATAGTATCATGCCTTAGTGAGTATTCTCCAGAGAAATACAATCAATAGAATATATATAGATGTATTTTAAGAGATTTATGATGGAAATTGGCTCATGAAATTATGGCAATTGAGAAGGCCCAGGATCTTCTCTCTGTAAGCTGGAGAACCAAAGAAACTGTTTATGTATTCAGTGACAGTCTGAAAGGCTGAGAACTAGAGGAAACAATTATTAAACTCCCAGACTAAGGCTGATTGCCAACTTGGGGTACTGGTAGTGTAAGTCCTGGAATCCAACAGTTTTAGTATCAGGAGGTCTGATGTCCAAAGACAGGAGAAGATGGATGTACTAGCTCAAGAAGAGAAAGAGTGAATTTGCTTTGCCTCAATCTTTTTGTTCTATTTAAGTGGGCCCTCAATTGATTGGATGATACCCATTCACATTGGGGAAGGTGATCTTTACGCAGTCTAGTGATTCAAAGATTAATCTCTTCCAAAAATACCTCACAGACACACTCGGAAGTAATGTTTTAGAAATATCTGGGTATCTTTTAACCCAGTGAATGTGACACATACAATTAATCATCACATATGGCAACAGTGCCATCTGTATTTTTGGCATATATATAGCATTGAATTATTCAACCACCAACATATCCAACATACACTTCTGAATCTGTCTATTCAAGCAGATGCTGCCTGTGTTTCAAACTGAGATATATCAGTCTGTAGAGTAAATTGCTGCATTAAGGATAACCATTGCAAAGAAAAATACTGACAAATTTAAAGAGATTACCATTCAGTAAGAATATACCATGTCCCACATTCTTTATTCTATTTCTACTTTTACAATGATCTTAAAAGTTTGTCAAATAAAACTGAGTCATAAATAGTGGATACCAGTCTTAATTTAACATGAGTCTATAATAGAGCTGGAATTCATGTCTATGTCATTCTGATTTTAAAACCATTTTTTTCATCACACCATGAATTCACCAGGACTTTTTCACTGAGTTAAGATTTAACAGTGTTCATTCAAATTTTCTAGATTAAATTTCAAAATGATGTGATTAGACCTAATTCTACATTTTTAAACAATAGTAACAGAAGACATTATTAATTATATTTTTGCTTCTATGTATATTATTGAAAAATAAGTAATTTCTTCAATGCATGCCTTCCTCTAAAAATGTCCCTCTTGAAGTTTTGAATCAAGCAGTATTGTACATAAAATACAACCCATTCAGATGGTTTAAATAAAGGTAATTTAAAGATGGAGCTGGTTAAAGATGTAGCAGTATTAAAAAAAATAGGGAGACATTACGCTACTTTTTGAGAATCAGAGTGAAAATGAGGAAATGGTGACAGCTGGAGCCAAGGGTGAGAGGCTAGGAAGTAAATCATGGCACAATGCACTCTAGCCAGAGAAACAACTCTAAATAGAGAGGGGGCTGGGAAGAAATGTTATCAATTCTCATCATTCTTATTTCACTGACTCTTAGTAGCTAACCCGAACTATGAACTAGCTGGTCAGGGAGCTAATATGAAGCAGTCTATTGGTTTTGGCCTCCTAATGTATAGAGCAAGACAAAGATAGGTGGAGACCAGACAGGAGAGTATGTGCAGAAGAGGAGGTATCAAATAATAATAATAATAAAAATATCAAGCTTTAACACTGATGACAAAGATATGTCTAAAAATACTCCTTGTCTACATTAGTTAGTAAAAAACTTACAAATAAAAATTCTTTACTTAACTGTAATAAATTATCTCAGCTATTCTCTAACATATATTCTTCTGCTTTTCTTAATTTTGCTCTTCTAAGTAACAATTTTATGATGCATTGAATTTAGAAAATGTTGTGATACTGAAAATGCAAGATATGAAGAAAAACTGATAGTAATATAAAAGAAAAAAGATAATATAAATGATATACATAATATAAAACTAATAGTATAAATTGCACAACAAAACATGTTAAATATGTTTCACAGATACAAAATACAAATATAATTAATATTAAAAATACATATTTTGTGTATATTAGAAAATTATAAAAGAAAATGTATGATCCTTATAACTGGTAAAATAGTAATCATTGTCTTTCTTTTTCTACTTCACAAACTGAATATTTTTAGCAAATGTTGCTGAAATAAAACCACTAGATGACAACATACTAACTTGAACATATTTGATGACCTCTACGAGATGCAAAATGCAATTATAGACTGCTAAAGATAAAGGCACAAATCCAGTTGCTTTTACTGATGAGGAAATTGAGGTCCAAACATTTTATATAACTCGTCCAAGTGTGAGATTAAGATTAGAACCTAGATTTTTTGCGTGTTCTGTTCTTTGCCTTACGCCCAGAAGACTTCTCATATGCAAAGTGCATTTTCAAATTCTGGCTTTACATAAAGAACTTTAACAAGGACCCACAGCATCAGGGCACATCTCAGATTTGTGTACTGTGTCTGTAGTTTACTATGACAGAGACTTGCAACAGTTGTGGAAAGGTTTCAAAACATAAGACTACAACAGGCCTCCTTAAGCCATAGTGAAGTGTTTGGTCTTATCTTAAAGGCAATGAGTATTCTTTGATTGGTTCCGAATAGTGTAATAATATGGTCAGTTCTGCATTTTAGAATGCACATTTTAATGCTTCTGAAATATTTTGAAGGGATAAGCCTGGAGGTGGGGATTCAGATGAAATAAAATAAATGCTTAATGGGATAAAAGGACAAGAATAATTAAATGCACAGAATTGATATGACATGTTAATTGATTGGGTGGGAGAACTAAACCAAAAGGGATAAAGTATAACTCCATATTTATGGATTAAAAAACTAGGTAGATAGTGGTTGTCATTCACTGAAATTGTAAATGAACTGGTATATGTAAGTGTGAGTGGAAGACAAATAATTCCATTCTAGATATGTCAAAGTGTAGTGGCTGCAGGTTATCTACATAGGCATTAAGTTTGGGATAAAAATGTAGAATTTTCAGTCATTTGCATATACCTCTGAAGCCTTTAAGCCGATAAATTATTTTAGAAAACTCCTGAAAATCCTGAAATGGTAAACAATAGGTAATGTATGTGTATATGCACCTCTCTGGAAGAAAGTTGGTAATTTTCATTAGATTATAAAATGATTTTCTTCTGCATATGGCTAGCCTGTTATCAAAGCACCAGTCACCTGTACAACAAACCCCCATGACAAAAGATAACCTATATAACAAACCTGCCCATGTACCTCTGAACTTAGAACTTAAAAAAAATAGCTAGTAGTAGCAATGAGAAAAGGAAAATGTACGTAGTCATGGAAGATATTAAAATAATTATAAGAAAAAAAAAGATTCTCTAGCACATTAGTGCTTTCTGAAGTCTTGCCAAAGAATGAAATCATTATAATCTAGGAACAGTTAACACATGAAAAAGGAGTGACTATAATACATTTCTTAGACTAAGATTTTTTCTTCATATTTAGTGGTATATTCTAAAGCCACTGAATTGCTGAGTAATAACAAGTTTCCTAAGCAGGAACATTTTAATATGCTTTTGATTCTATCCAGATTTAGATATTTTTAAAATCTGTGGTCTACAAAATGCCAGAGACAATGTTATAAAGTGTTCTCTACTTTATATAGTTCAGAACCCTTCTCAACCAAGACACTCTGGAAAAAAGTAACTCCCTCATGACATAAATATAATGTTTTTAGAGCATGTTTGAAAAATACTATAATCGAACTTTTCCAAAAGTAGCTCACTGATATGTCAATGTACTACTTGTGTGGGTGTGAGTACAATAGAGAAATGTCTTGTGGAAGAAAAGCCCTAAATTATGTACATAGGAATCCCATATTTATTTAGACTTCTATCAGTTATTCTTATCAGGGTAATGTATCATCATCTTATTTTCCATGATAGTAAATTAGAAAAATTAGAAAGAGAACATTTAAATTTGAGTATATACTGTTGCTCACCTGCAACATTGAAGTCAATTCCAATTTTCCACTCCCCCAAAGTAGTGGAAAACATACTCCAGTTTTCAGTTTCACAAACTAATTTTTGAAATGTTCTGTATATAAGATGTCTTTGATGCTTTTTCAAATGACACATAGGCTAAAATATTTCAATTCAATATTGATATTTTAAACCATGAAAATAGTTTGCATAGCTCCTATAGTTCCCATCACAGGAAGGTATTTTCTGGATTGTGTGTGTATTTAGTAAGTGAAAAAGAAGTGTGATGTTAAAAAATTATACATTAAATAAAATATTTCAATCCAAATATCATAAATGTATTGATAAAGAAAGATATAATCTCTGACATACTGGAAATGAAATAATTTTAAGAATAAGAATGATGGCTGGAAGGATAGCATTTTACTTCACTGTATTCCTTAGTCTTTGTTAACCTGTTAATAAAATACCAATGCAGGCACAAATAAATGATGAAAGTAACTAACATTAAGATTTACACTCAAAACAATTATCAGAATTAAGGAAGAATTTCCTTTGACTAAACAGATAAAGAACTATAATAACTGGCTTCTGTTAGCATATTGTCTGCTGTTTGAGAATAAATTGCTTTTTCTGATGATAAAGGAGTATCTCCTTCCTTCCCAATTATCTATACTCTTACTTGAAGAGGCAGTATGAACCATCTAAAAAATTGAGATGCTGACCCTGTACAATGGTAGCTTATTCTAGTACTGCCTTCACTATTTTTCTTTCTGTATATATAAAGTAGAAATAAAATATATATTAGATTATCCTGTGTTCTAGACAATGTGTTCCTCACTAGCAATGGCGAACACAACATAAGTTCTGGTTTCATAGACATTATAGCTTAAAGCGTGATACAGACAAGTAAATAAGTAATTATAATGTTATTTTGAATGTTATGGTATCAGTAAATTGGTAAGTGTTCTAGGAGTATTCATTCAGGAAGCATATTACCCACTCTTTGGGACTTCTCAGGGAAACGACTATCTAAATCTCAACTTTATCTTATGTAATTGGGTAACCATTCAATGGTTTTAGACAGAGCAGAAATATAATCAAACGTGTTCTTACAAAAGATCAATAGTGTGTTACCAATTCTTGAAATACCAGTACTTCTGTCTATGGTCATATTAAGAGTTCAATTCTTAATATTGCAACCTGACTAGCAACAGAAAAAGAAAAGGCAGTAATTCTTAGATTCCAGGTATGTGAGGCCAATGCCAGGAAGAATTTTGGTTCTAACTATTAAAATAACATTGCTACCCAGAATTTCAGTTAGGATTACATTTAATCTCATATCTAGGACAACCATATGTTCTGGTTTGTCTAGGACAGCTGGTTGCTGTCAGTTGTCCTTTAGACCCCAAATCTGTGGTCATGTTTATAAAATTCTTAAATAATTATGGAGTAAAGTAAATACATGCTCCCTTCTGAGTCAATTCAAAAATCAGAAATGAAATCAGACATTTTAACATGAGACAGTTTACTACAAAACTGTTTTAACCATGGTAGTCACAAAGATAATAATTGCAGGTGACAACTGGAATCCTTAGGACTGGATAATCAAAGGGAACAGACTGAAATGATTGCAATTTAGTAACTTGGAGAAGGCTCCCCACGAAGATGAATACCAGATTTCTGAGGAGTGGGTGCTGAGCAGTAGGTGCTAGTGTTTCTGAGGACCTGTGATGGAACTGATTCTATAAATGCTGGGAAAAATGCAAATTCGATTCAATTGCTGAAGCTATTAGAATAAACATTTTCCCAAATGTTAAACCTGGGCCTGGGTAAAGCTGACAGGAACAGAAAGTAGGCAGAAAGCGCAAGGGAAATTCTCTAGCCCTGCAGTCGTCCTCTAGCTCCCCCTATTGGCAGAGCCTTACTGGCAGTGCTGATGGGCAAGTGAGAACGTGGTTTGCACACGGAGCCCCAAAACTGCATGCTCATTTATTGCCAATTTATTGGCACACTGGAAAATGCTTATACAGAAAAATGAAGACTACTTTTAAGTTGATTTTTAAATTTTTGCCTATGTAGTTAAGGATATCAGAATATCAGAAAAATTAACCTTGTTTTTCTTCAAAGTCTGTCTTAAAGTACATTATTTTAAAAGGAATATACAATATATTAAATATTAGATTGGATATTACTATGTAAGTAAATACCTTTTACATGTTACCTGAAGGCATTTACTTTCACTAATACACTTAGTCTATTTCTTCATATGTGAAATAAGTTGGCTTAAGTGTAATAGATGTATCCGCATAAACATTCTGTTTTTGCAAAATTAAAGTTTGCTGTGCTGTTTTTACTGCACACAGAAACACACAGATATGCATTTAGGTATACCGTTAGTAAAGATGATTGAATTTTCACCTTATTTGCAAGCATGACCATGTGTCTTACTTTGCATGTCCTTCAGGCCTCATCGGAGCACAAAGTTTCAAGTGACTTCAAAGAGTTTTCTGTACTCGGAGCAGCTCTATGGGGCATGGAAGATGAGAAATGAACCGACACCAGAGGTGCAGTGAAAGGTAAAACTCACAGCATTACCACAGCTCTTAGGTAAGTGGCAGGCTAAATTACTGCACCTGGATATATGAATCTCATGGGTTCATGATGGAAAAGATGACAAGCATTTAAGGCCAAAAATAAATCTGAGTTTGTTCACTGGATGCAGGAAAGGTTTTCCTAACCAAATAATGTGGGTAACATTGCTTTATTAGCATGGAAATATGTCTGCTTTCATGTTTAGAGAAGGAAATAATAAATGAATGATCAAACATAAAAGCAAAATACAGCATTCACAGTAGGCATCCCATGTAACATGCTATTTAGATAAAAACAGTCCCTTCAAAGTCCAGTATGTTTTTAAAGGCCTGATATTTACAGTGGTGTGATTTCTAGGGAAATTGAGAAATTAAATATAGATCCAGAAACATACAGAAGAAATTCTGTATATCCGTTTGTACCAGCCGCTCCTCTCTCTGAAAGATTGACCTTCGGACAGTGAAGGAAGATTGGATTCAGACACTGTGTCTTCTTATACAAATTGTTGTGATAACTTGTCATAAACAGGAAAATATAAAATTAAATGCAGTGTTTACGTACATATAAATGTTAAAAAGAGCAAAATAGTACAAAATGAAGTGGTTTATATTTTAGGTAGATTGTATGTGTACTTGATAAAATATAAAGTTTGCAGTTTTGATAACTTCACTCTTTGAATAATTGTGATTTGATATTAATCTGAAATTTTTTCTGCAGGATTTAAGATTTTTATTCTCTCTTAATTTAAGTATTAAGTATTGCACTTGTGGACTTTCTCTTTATTTCTTTTTATTTTCATGAAGATTACCACCTTACAAATATCACTTTCAGGGTTCTTAAGGATCATATTACTATAATTTTACAATTTATTGAAAATGACATGAGATTAGATATCATCAGATTCTTTTGGAAAGTCATAAACAAGAACATGTTTCCCTTTTTAACTGAATGACAGGATATCTGTTTAAAATGAATACTTAAAAGCAGCTTGAATTTCATTCTTCATGCTCATCATTTACAGAGTTTTCTACAGCAATATTATTTTTTCTGGAATGTCTAAAATGATTGCTCATAAAACAAAATTATATGATAATATTGTCTTAAAACCAGCTATATTCAATAAGTCTCTTCTCACTATCTTTCTCTTTAATGTGTTAGCAACTCATTCTATTCAGTTTGTATTAATATATCTTATACTCTACCTCTATCCCTGTTATTAGGCTTCACTTTAACTAGATATTTAGGATATTATCTTTACCTGGGAATGAAATTATGTGATCGGAAGAGATTCCCTATAATTGGCAATAGATTTCCTCCTCTAAAATGTTAGTTTCTTTCTTTTTTTCTTTATTCTGGGATGTGGATGTGGCCTCTTGGTACTAACTGAAATTTACAGTGTTGTATACCACTGTCAACTTTATCAATGTCTGACAGCTTAGTGGGGCCCCAGTTGCAGCCACTGCTGCTACCATGTTCTTCCACTTCACTTATTGAAACAACTTTCTCCATGGTTTCATGAGAGCATTTTCTTTTCACTGCATGGTATTTGACTCCAATATTTACACCTGCCTGATATATTTTATTTATGCTCTATTATTTCTGCTTGAATAACCTACTTTTACTAGAAATTTAGCCTATGAAACTTTGAAGGTACAGGGCTAATGAAGATACAGGGCTATAACCCACCTATGTGGCCCAAGGACCACACGTCTTGATAAGAGACAGATTATTTTAGATTCAAAACACTAATATTGTTTTCCAGTCTAGTTTAGTTTATGAATTTGTTTTTCATATGAAAAATTAAAAAGTCAAATGAATAAATAAATGAGGAAAGGATAAAAAAAGAAAAAAGAAAAAACAAAAGAAGGAAGGGATGGAGAGAGGGAGGGAGGAAGGAAGAAGGAAGGAAGGAAGGAAAGGAAGGAAGGAAGGAAGGACGGACGGACGGACAGAAGGAAGGAAGGAAGGAAGGAAGGAAGGAAGGAAGGAAGGAAGGAAGGAAGGAAGGAAGGACTAACTGAGGAGACCACTGTGAGGACAAAGCATCACCAGTGTCATTGCTAGCAACCTTGGCAGCAGCAGGAGTCAGGGATATTCCAATAGGCATCCATTTTTCAGGCATTGTTACCAGTTTTGGCACAGCCATTGACAGCATTCGAGCTGTCTTCAGTACTTTCAAAACCTTTTTGTAGAAACAGCCCCTTCAGCAGATACTGGTGGAAATTTCAATGATTCCCTTCAGAGGACTTTGTAGTTTAAAAAGTTCAAAGTAACTAAAGAAAACAATAGATGTCATATGAATTATTCCTAAAAGTAGATTTTGGATCACATATAAAACACACTCTAGGAACTTGCAAAACTGAAGGAAATTGATAAGCATGGTTGGAGTTTTTGTAAAATGTGTAGGACTGGTGTAAAAATAATGCTATATTGTAACATTTATTGTGGCTCCTTATTTTGTGGCTATCTTATCCAGTTCACCTTACGATATGCAAGCCACATGAAATTCTGACACTTAGTCTGTTTTTCTTTTTTTTCTTGCTGTGATGGTAAATGGATACTCAGCAGGATTTGGGATTTAATTTCTCTGGGAAGATGCAAAGTGTTTCAAGTTGTTAATTTATTCATCGAAATTCCTCACAGTAGGTAATCTTTGCTTCATGCTGTAATGTTTAATATTAACTATTTCTTCATAGTCTTAATGTAAAATTGCTTTCATTAATACAGATATTCCTTAATAATTTCCCCAGATCTATATGGCACTTTCATCCTTTTAGTATTCCAGGTTACAATTTTTAAAGTCATTTTATTTTTTTTTAATTTATTTTATTTTTTTTGAAACGGAGTCTCATCCTGTAGCCCAGACTAGAGTGCAATGACGCTATCTTGGCTCACTGCAACCTTCGCCTGCTGGGTTCAACCAATTCTCCTTCCTCAGCCTCCTGGGTAGCTGCCATTACAGGCCCCCGCCACCACGCCCAGCTAATTTTTGTATTCTTAGTAGAGATGTGCTTTCACTACATTGACCAGGCTAGTCTCAAACTCCTGACCTTGTAATCTGCCTGCCTCAGCCTCCCAAAGTGCTGGGATTACAGGCCTGAGCCACCGTGCCCAGCCTTAAAGTCATTTTTGACTACATATTATTGTCACTCTACATCTTACATGCATGAAAGTCAGTAATTAAAACATCTTAAATCACTAACATGCAATTTTCCATCTAACTCTCATAAGCAGAATATGAATTGAGATGATTAATTGTTTCCATTTCTGGATCATAATAATAGCTTCTTAAGAGTCTCTCTAACTCCATTTTTTCCCTTTTTAATTATCTGTCCATATTACTGCTAGATTGATCTTCCCAAAACTAATTTTGTCTTGACATGTAATAGGGGAAAAATAATTTAATTCTCTGTTCAAAAGTCTATAACATCTTTATGTTGCCTATCATATTAAATTCATGTCTGATTTGTGTGATTTTTCAAATAGTATGGTTCTATATTATTCTTCTCAATTTAGTCCTTTATTTAATCAGAAAATCTTTCAGTGATTAAGTAAGTATAAACTATTAAGTTTATTTAGTAAGTTTTACCTTTCCAATGAGAATGTGAACTTATTGAGGGCAAGGATAATGTCTAATACTTCCCTTTTATTTTTCACAGAACTTATAGTAATTTCAAAAATGTAGTTTTTAAAATGATCACAGATTTATAAATGAACTTTGAAAAAATAGTCGATTTCAAATGCTGCTGAAACATATATTTCAAATAAAAATAAACTAAAGTCATGTGAAGTAAAGATGAAAGCAAAATATTTGTATGGTTCAACAATTGTTTTTATGTCATTCATATTTTAATGTTCTTTGTTCGTAGATGAAAAATTAGCTCACCATGTTTCCTAAAAGACAAAATGCTTTTCTATCATAAATTGTTTACAGATTTGATTTCAAACCTCTACCCTTTGTCTTTATATGAAAACTGCTTTGTATATTTCAGAATAGTTGTGGAAATTCCAATGCACAGCTTACACCTTCTTTGATAATTGCCTACTGCATTGTCATTGTGTCTAGAGTTGGTTCCTGCTGGTGGGTTTGTGGTCTTGCTGATTTCAAGAATGAAGCGGTGGACCTTTGCAGTGAGTGTTACAGCTCTTAAAGATGGTATGGACCCAAAAAGTGAGTGGTAGCAAGATTTATTGTGAAGAGCGAAAGGACAAACCTTCCACAGTGAGGAAGGGGACTCAAACGGGTTGCCACTGCTGGCTGGGGTGACCAGCTTTTATTCCCTTATTGTCCCCTCCTATGTTTCGTTTCTGTCCTATCAGAGTGCCCATTTTTCAATCCTCCCCTCAACTGGCTACTTTTAGAATCCTGCTGATTGGTGCGTTTTACAGAGGGCTGATGGGTGCATTTTACAATCTTCTTGTAAGACAGGAAAGTTCCCCAAGTTCCCATTCGCCCAGGAAGTTCAGCTGGCTTCACCTCTCAATTGCATATGTCAAGCTCCCTTACAAAGAAGAATCCATTTATAATTTAATTGAACTTAAATAGTGTTAGTATTGTTTTGTTCATTTATAACACATCTACTTCAATCTACTTTCCAGAATACATTTTTCATAATGAAAACCAACTTATGCTCACCTAAAAATAACATCATGTTTCATTTCTCAATGTCACAGCTTTTGAGGTACGCTCTCATATTTTTAGTTTATATTTTGTATTGTGTAGGGAAATGTGTGTATTCAGTCAAAAGACATTAAAAACTTTAAACTTAATCCTATTAATCACTCACCGCGAAGGTCCGCGGCCTTCGTGAGACCACGAACCCACCGGTAGGAATCAACTCTGGATACGTGTTAGGGGCTCGTCTGGGATATCGCCATGCAGTGAGTACCATCGCACTCCTTTCACTTGCTATTCTGTCCTGTTTTTCCTATTAAGTTCTATTAAGACTTAATCACCTCTGTATAGGCCTTATATGGTATTAAATCCATTGCTTTTAACCCATTGAGACTATTTGTTTCTTTTCTCCATTGTGCACTCAAGTAAATGCTATTTTGCTGACATTTTATACTTAACATGTTGGAGATCAGGTTTATTACTTTTACCCAGCAAATTTTTCATTTCTCCAACAGCTAGAAGGTCTCAGTTGTACTGAAGAAGCCTTGTTGTCTGGGATAGATACCAAGGTTCTTCGTCTCATGGCCAAGGAAATCAAAGTCATGGGCACACACACACCCATAGAGTGAGATTGAAGCAGGAGTTTAATAGGAAAAAGGAAAGAACAGCTGTCTGTCACAGGGAGGAGTCCTGAGCGGGTTGCCAAGTTGTAATAAAAAGTCAGGGATTTTATAAATGGACTAGTGAGGAGAGGTGTTTTATCTTCCTAAGGCCTGAAGATTTAGTTGGAATCAGGTGTGCTATCTGCATAGCGCAGAGTTTTCTATCAGCTCTCACCCAATTCCTTAATTCCGTAGGTAGACTCTTAATTTTCGATGCTCTCTTTTCCTCATCTAGGAGGGAGAGTTTCTGTGTCTGTTCCAGACAGCTCATCTTCTTGCACAGCTGCAGGGATTCTCCCCCAGCCCCCTGCTTTTGTCTTCCTTATCTTAGTGTGCTTAAAGGGAATGGATTTCTGTTCTTGCGATAGTTTGCTGAGAATGATGGTTTCCAGCTGCATCCATGTCCCTACAAAGGACACGAACTCATCCTTTTTTATATCTGCATAGTATTCCATGGTGTATATGTGCCACATTTTCTTAATCCAGTCTGTCACTGATAGACATTTGGGTTGATTCCAAGTCTTTGCTATTGTGAATAGTGCCACAATAAACATACGTGTGCATATATCTTTATAGCAGCATGATTTATAATCCTTTGGGTATATTCCCAGTATTGGGATGGCTGGGTCATATGGTATTTCTAGTTCTAGATCCTTGAGGAATCGCCATACTGTTTTCCACAATGGTTGAACTAGTTTACAATCACACCAACAGTGTAAAAGTGTTCCTATTTCTGCACATCCTCTCCAGCACCTAACACCGCATGTTCTCACTCATAGGTGGGAATTGAACAATGAGATCACTTGGACACGGGAAGGGGAACATCACACACCGGGGCCTATTATGGGGAGGGGGGCGGGGGGAGGGGGGGAGGGATGACATTGGGAGTTATACCTGATGTAAATGACGAGTTGGTGGGTACTGACAAGTTGATGGGTGCAGCACACCAACATGACACATGTATACATATGTAACAAACCTGCACGTTGTGCAATGTACCCTAGAACTTAAAGTATAATTAAAAAGAAAAAAAAAAAGGGAAAGGAATGTTGTTATTAAGGCCCATTGTTTTTACTAAGGCCCATTTTATGAATGTGAAGTTTGGTGATTACCAAGGAGACGACCCCACCTCTTTCTGTGCCCAAGTTGTTTATCTGTGTTTTTACAGCCTGATCTTTCAGGTTGTTCTTTGTTAGAAGAGAAATGATTTCTTTGAACTTCATGAGGTTAGAAAGGGAGCTATTTCAGAGCTGCTTTTTGTTAGAAGGAAAGTATTCTGCCAGAGACTCTCTTTACTCTGTCTACCCAAATAATTTATTTTTATCTCCTATAACAAACTCCCCCTCAGGAATGAAATTCCTAACTGCTGTTAGGGGGATTTGGGCGACAACTTATTCTGGCTACTTCCTGCTGGAGAGGGGCGTGGTATGGGAATAGCAGCTAGTGCTCCTCCTGGGTCAATTTAAGGGTAGCCAGTAGAAGGGCAGTTTCATTTTCAGCTCCTTTTGCCACAGCATTTGAAGCTTGATGGTTTCTAGCCAAGAAGAAACAAACTTTACAAGGAGGTTTAGAATATAGGGTTAAAATATGAGTATTAAGACTACCATTATTAGTGGGTGCACTATAGGCCATAATCATAATAACAGAATTTGTTTGATACCTGTGAGCCATTTAGATGGGTTGCGCTGTTTTAAGTGAGTGTATGCGGCTAGGCTTTGTTAAAAATTCTTGGTCTTACTTTCCCAAAAAAAGAAAACATTGGAGTTATAGGCTGCCTGGCAAGATTTATAGGATAATCGCCCAGCTAGAACATTGTTCCAGATTTTTACATTACCTATCGCTTTCTGTTTTATTTGAGCCACAGCTGGAGATGTAGTTGGATTACAAGAATTAGCATGGTTAGTTTAAAATGTAGGCAAGAATTTAAAAATGACTAATGGGACTAGAAGTCAATGACAGATATATGACAAATTTTGAAACATAATTTCTCTCTCTCCAGCCCTCATTTTGTTAAAAAAAAAAAAAAGAAAGAAAAGAAACAACTTAGGACTGAGCTGTTTGCAAAATAAACTTTAGTCGTATACTTGTCCTGATTATTTGCATGAAGTGAAGCAAGAGTAATCACCTCTCTATAGGCTTTTTTGATTGGCTTTGATGGAACTCTCTGTTCCACAAGGAATTTCAGATAGGACTTTTTAAAACCAAGCCCAGCCATGGGTTTGTATCTTCAAATAACTGTGAGTTGGTTAAACTTTTTTCTTCTTGAGATTTTAGAAGCGTGGGGTTCCTAGGCCTGTTAGAAAGTGACATTTTCTGCTCACCACAGGTCAGTTATCTCATACAGAGACTGTGTAGACAGGTAGGAGGCCAGTTTTCTTAAGGGGGTTTTATTGGCTTTGCAAGTCAAGCTTGATTCCTTAAAGGGAAACACACCATTCCACTCAAAGCCTTGGTTAAACAGTTTTTCCAGTTGTATCTTGTTGAAAAAGAAAATGGATTCTTGTTGTACTGATGCAAACAACTGTATTGTTGTAATTCAAGAATACTTACAACTAGTTTCCACATTCTTGAGGAACTAGGTACAGAGAAACAAACATGTTTTAAATCTTGTTCACAGGAGTATAACTTGTTTAGTTAAAAGCCTTTAAGAAAGTTTCCTTGACTTTGAAAAACAAAATAAGAATCAGCAGTGTTCCAAGCATAAATTAAGAATATTGCTTTAATTTTCTATTAGTTCATTCCATTCTGTTGACTCTTGTTCTACTTGATATTCCTAAACATTTCAGCTTTTTGGGTCCTATACATTTTTTTCTGTTATCAGAAACCTGCATTGAAGAGCACCTGTTAAAGTTCCACAGCTTGATTATAAACCATCTTTTGAAGACAATTAAAACAAGACAAATGTCTGTAAATGACAAAATGTTCAGGATGGTTACAGTCCAGAACATGATTGACAAATTTGGTTATTTCCATGGCTTACAATAACCCAACATAACAACCTTAATTGTGATTAATAGCACATATTCAGACACTAGAACCTTAGACAGCCCAGACAGTTTTGGAACATATGTTGATATTATTCCCTAAAATATAACCTGAAGAGTATTAAACATCATTTTGGCAATTCCATGTGCCTAAACATGTTAAATAATCCTGTTTACCTCTCTTCCGGGTGTTCCAGGGGCCCTCTGCAGTACCCAAAATCTAGGGGTCAGGAAAGAAAACCCTGAGACTAAAGTTTGATTTGGGGAAGCCTGTTAAATATGTTGAGAATTTAGAACACTTGATACTATGAAATAGAATTTTAGATTACCATAAGTTATTTGTTTTGCCAAAATGATGAGGCAAAAATTTGAAAAAGCAAAATCCATTCATCAGCATTTTTAATTACATGAAAATCCCGTTCAAGAGAAAAAGTTAAATTTTACCCATGCATTAGTTTGTTATTAATGTTAACCCTAATTTTTAATGAAACCTTGCAGACAATTCTACATAATCTTAACCAGTTTGACCACGAAATGAGATTTTCACAAACCTTGTATAACCCTCTACAAATTTTGCTAAAGAGTGGATTGGTACCTTAAGAAAACCTTGTTCTGCTTTTATTATAGTGCTTACAGGAAAAACAAACAAACAAACAAACATGTAATACCCTTTTGAATTTAGTTAATATATTCACACACAGAGTTTCCTTTGAAAGATTTTTACAGTCTTTTCACAATTTGCTTAAACCTTCTACTTTAAGACAGTTGTTTATTTCTAGACAAAATGTACGTTTCCCTGCCTTCTTATAAACACATTTTACTGTTTTTTTATACACCTTGCATGTAGATTTATTTTCAGTAATTTCCATTACATGTCATAATGGTAACTCTTAGCAATTTTCAACTTTAATGTAAAATCTGATAGGTTGTTTTAATTATGTGCTACATGCAGGTAAAGTTTGACTCCTTTTAGCATAGTTGGGGCATGGTTACTTCCATATGTTCTCTGCTCTTACCAATTGTGAAGCAGGCAAGTTGACAGTTTTTAAAGGCCAAAGAAATGTTTACAACCTTAAAATATTTAGCAAACCTAGTATCTGACCTGCGTAATTTAGACCACATTTTTACACCTTGAAGACATTTGTATTTTACCAATAATTTCTAGGACTTTTTATTTGTAAAGATTAAAAGTCATGTGAACTGAAAAGTAACACAGCTTTTACTTTTCCCTTAAATATATTTGATTTAAGTGCTTATTGTTCTTAGGCCAATTAATTAGAGCCCTTTTTAATAGACATTACACACATAACATATATATAGCCACACAGACAAACAGAGGAAGATCCAGTAGTTACGAGATTTTTCATTGGCTAGTTTCCTAATTGGATTATTAGGCCTCCTAGTGAGACACTCTAAGAACAGAACCAGGACTACAAATTCCAGGGCCTCATAAAAAGCATAGCCAGAAGACAAAGACATATTTTGAGACGTACTTACTCACCTCTAATTCCAGGGGTTCCATGAGTAAAACAGATTTTTCCCAAAATGAGATTTGTGGCTCCTTTTCTGTTTTCCCAAGGAGTCCCAGGCGACCAGAAGTCATTTTAGGGTCTTTCATGCATGCACTAAGAGTGGCAAGGCACAGTGAAAAAAGTAATTTGCTCGACTGAACTGAAATTCCTTTCCAGGAAAACAAGATCGATGAAGAGAAAAACATAAAGGCCTTTTAAATATACCCAGAGCTTGGATATCCACTTTCGATTAAGCTGAGCACCTTTTAAGAAAATCCTTTTTCATTAATTAAAACTTTACAGAGAATGCAAACAGTGATTCTTACTATTTTTTTTTTTTTTTTTTTTTTTTTTTTTTTTTTTTTTTACCAGTTTGCTCCACTACCTGTTCACAATTATGTTCAGGTTCTCCAGTTTTCTCTGGGAGAAAGTGGCTGGGCTCAGGCAAGGGCAGGTTTTTGAGTGGACTGCAGATCCCTTTAGCAGAAAAGTTTGATATTTGACGAGGCAATTTTATGGTAGCCAGAGCCTTTCCTTAAAGGACAGCATCCTGCTATACTATGTGGGGTACACACAGTCAAGTTATTCCCCATGGTTAACTCAGTGGCCTCTGGTACCGGGAAAGCCACCACTGTAACTGCTTGGAGGCAGGCTGACCAGCCTTTAGCCACCAAGTTAAGTTCCTTGCTCAAACAACCTTTGTTATGTGTGTAATGACTGTTGAGTTGGACCTCAAGCCTTAGCTTAAACTTCCAGGGCTATTTCCTTCCTTTCTGATACTTAGAGACTGGAAGTTTTCCCTATGGGATGACTGAGGGCTGGTGTTTTCAGTAAGGTTTACTTGAGCTGGTTAAAGGCTTTTGAGCCTTAGGGTTCCCCCAAAAGGGGGTGGGGGTGAGTTTTAACTGTTTGAGTTTCTCTTAGGAGGTGGTACAAAGAGTGAGCCATTTTCCTGTACTCGGGTACTCACAGTCTGCAGTATCCTGTAATATCCCCAGAATCCTCTTAGTCCTCTTTTAGCTTCTATATCTTAGTGTGCCTATAGGGAAAGAAAGGTGCTTATTAAGGCCCGGTGTTTTTACGGGGGTCCATTTTTGAGTATGAAGTTTGGTGATTAACCAGGAGACTCCCCCACCTCCTTCTGTCCCCAGTTGTTTATCTGTGTTTTTACAGCCCGATGTTTCAGGTTGCTCTTTGTTAGAAGAGAATTGATTTCTTTGAACTGCATGAGGTTAGAAAGGAAGCTATTTCAGAGCTGCTTTTAGTTTGAAGGAAAGTTTTCTGTCAGGGACTCCCTTTACCCTATCTACCCAAATAATTTCTTTCTATCTCCTATAACAATATATTCCCCTCTTTTTACTCCAGATAATTTGCTAGATAATTGTCTTCTTTAAAGGTCATAATATTGAGTGAGAAATATATCTAAAATTTATAGTAAGTAGATGTGAGAAAATTCCAGCTGTTCCTATTGAATATTAGTTGATATCTGGTCATTAAATGGACATAATAATATGTTCCCTTCTGTAGAAGTCTGGAAACCTGAGATCTCCAACTCTATCAACTGGTGACTGAAAGTTAGTAGTTCAATCTCTTTTGTTCTCCATTCCCTCATTTGTATAATTCAGTTATTGAAGTATCTCTTGGAAGTCCTTTTAACACTGACACTGGCCATAATTCAGTGGTTGGGGGGATTCTGTGAGTGCTTCTCTGTATCTGAACAATCATGGATAATCAGTATTTGAAATTCTTCTAACAATACTACCTATAAATGCAAGTTTGCCTCAGGTAATTACTTGCCACCTTGCGTATATATATTTTATATTGGTAAATCAAAAGTGTTACGACTTTTAGTCATGGTACACTGAGGCATACATTTATTATATAAATATGGATTATTATAATTAGCATTTCTCCTTAAAATCATTTAATTTTTCTTGATTCCAATTTTTTTTTTTTACTACTGTGAAATAGGAGATTCATTTTACCCTCTGAAAATAGAAATCATTTAGAAATCGGGAAAGAAACTATGTTCCCTTGGCAAAATCCCCTAGGCTAAGATGCCAGACTCATTTTTCTTCATTGTTCAGTGTTAATTTGGTTCAGCTTTGTTTGCTGCCAGTGCAGTGTCATTTGAAATCCAGAAAACAAGAAAAGAACTTCCATCCTAGTAATTCAATATATTGGACCCATGGGGAGTTCTTGACTGCCAAATGTTTGATAATCTATTTATTTACTTCTATTTATGATATGATCATTGGAAAAATGGCATTTTTACTATAAAGTATATTGAATATATCTCTGTGCAATCTCCCATATAATATTCAATGTCATACCTCCCTGGTCAAGTCACTTGGCTCAGAAATTTATAGTTATCATTTTTATCTTCTCATGGGGAATTAAAAAAAAAAAAAACAAATCTATGCTTAAAAGAAGAAATGATTCTATTTTCATAACTTTCTATTGAAATTGATGTGTCTAAATACATAATTATTTTGGCCTGGACTCTACAATAGACTTTTGTGGAGTACATTCAAGAGAGATACTATTAGTAAAATTATATTCTGCATATAACTATTTGGCACATCAAAAGAAAAAAAATATTATAGTGGTGTTATCACTAATGATCTGTTTGGTTTAACTATCATATAAGAATAATCCTCTATTCTTGGCTTTTATTTAAGTTGCATGAAATTTCCTTTAGAATTGGGTATGTCTAAAAGGATTTTGGAATAATAAGTATTTCTGAAGAAACAGTATCTTTAAATACATTTTTAAAGAAGCAAGTTTACAAGAATAAAAAATGATGGCAGCTTTAATACTTACTGCCCTGCTGTCATTATCCTAATTGGCACTAAACTACTTTATCTCTCACCTGCCACACAGCTGCTGAGGGTTAGGGTCTGGTAGCAAGGCCTCAGCTTTAAGTGCAGTCTCAAAGAGAGAGTTGTATTAATTTTCCCCACTGGGCTTCAGATCATTTTGGAACAAGTGGAGGGAAGTTTATGATGAAGATCTAAAGAAATCAGATGGACTCCAAAGAGAACCCGACCTGTGGATATCCTGGATCCCAACCCTCATACTGGGAGAGACTGCATCTTTTTCTTGAGTGTTTCATGGAGCACTAGCTTGTCCTCTGCACCAGAGGAGGTGCGGGACAAAACACTGGCATGCATGTTGAGCTCTCTGTACCCTAAAAATTAGAGTAACTTGAAACTGAAAACTTGACTGTTGTCTCTTCTTAAGCAAGGAATACATTGTTTTGCACCTCTCTCCACATCACTGCCATGTCACTCCAGTATTAGGAATGAGCTTTAGTGAGAAAGCAAGAGAAGGCAACCCATCAGACAGAAAAAGCAAAAGAAAGAGAACAGACACAAATCAGACGGCTCTTAGCAGATGAATATTTTCAATAGAAGTAACAATTTCAATTTAACTTCAAAAATTGTATTTTAAACAAAAACAATAAGCATTTTATATCTGTGGCTTGATATTGATCACATTTGAGAAGTTCACAACAAATATTTCTTCAGTTACAATTCTTCCCTATTATTTCTCTTCTCTCCATTGCGAATTCACTTACTTGAATGACTGACCATTAGCTCTTTTGTTCTTTTCTTTATTTTCCTGGATATTTTTCTATTATCTTCTACCTTACTTGTCTTCTGTTTGTTATTCTACTTTGAATTTACTCACTAAATGTTTAAATTCAGTTAACTGTATTTCTCAGACTTAACATTTCCACTATTTTTTATTTTTATTGATTCTAGTTTTCTGGTATGAATCTTCAGTTTTTCCATTTTCTCTGGAATATATTAATCGCAGGAATTTAAAAATTTGTGTCTAGAATTCTTATACCTCCGCCATCTCTGCCTTTGTTTCTTTTGTTTGATTTTTTCTTTTTGATTTTTGTCATTTCTATTCCATCTTCTGGTATTCCTGGAAATATACTTTACATTTTGAAGAAAGAAAAACTTTTCCTGGTCTAAATAGGGATAGGGTATTTCAGTCCTTGTGAAGGTTAGCCAATTTCCTATTGGCCTTTCGTTAGGCAGTTCTACAGTATGCCTCTTTTCCTAACACACTTGCTAAGAAACTCCTTTTTACAATCAAAATGTTGGGATGAAACAGGAGTCAGCATGCTTTTCCTTTGAATAGCCAAATGATTAATATTTTAGGCTTTGTAGGTCAAAGAGCACATACATAAATGGCTGTGTCTTTGTTCCAATAAAAGTTTATTTACAAAAACGGGTGTTGGGATGAATTTAACTTGAGTATCCCAAATTGCTGATACCTAATTTAGATCCTGAATATGTTCTCTCAATTTCTTATCCTTTGCTCCATGACTGACTGAAATTGCTAATGCCTCAAGGATAAAAACAGCACAGCAAGGTAGGCTCATTTTTCTGCAGTTCCCTTTTCCACAGGATCTTTCTCCTCTAGTATTAACATAATTTGTATGCTTGCATTGAAATTGTTTAGCCGTCTAACACCATGAGACCACCATAAATTCTGAACTGCAGTTTCTGCTTGTTTGCTAAGTTTTCTATTGTTATCAATCAACAAATATTTGGAAGGAAAAGTGGCAGAGAATGTCTGGCTCATGTCAATACTTTTCTCTCCATGACCTTGGCCCTATGCAATTCAGGCTTTCTTAATTGCACTCTATCACATTTAATGAGCAGTCTTTGGCATTTCTTACAGTGGTTTTATTTCTTCTTGAAAGGATAAGTTGGTCTAATACAAGTAATCTATCATAAACGGAAGCAGAAGTACCCAAAGGGAAAATTAAAATGCAATTTGTAGCATCTTGAGTAAGTCAACAAAATATAGAAATGAAAAACTATAATAACAATGAAATATATAAAAGCAAACACTGGATGAGAAAATGGAACTAAAATCAAGTATATCTAGTGTTATGCTACATTTTGAAAACTGCTTAATCTTTATAATGCAAAAAGAAAATACGAATAATAGAATGACATGCTGTGCTTTTGATAGGAAGATTAATACAATAAAATTGTCAGTTCTTTTTGAATTATATTATAAATTTAATGTAATTTCCATTGGAATCACATGTGTTATTTCTTTGGTTGGGTAAAAAGATCTCAAATTCCATTTGAAAAATAAATACCTGAGAATACCCAGGACACTTATAACAAAGTAGAATAGTTACAGAATAATAGACTTATACTAAAACAATACAAAACCACCAAAATTTTTAATTGACATTGCTATAAGAATGAAATAATCCAAGAGTGAAACAAATGGATTCTAGTGCATGCATAGTTAAAATTTTTATGTTTGACAGTGGTGTATTTTAATTTTGTGGAAACATGACTGATTTAACAAATATGTTGACCAAAATAGCATTCCAAATGTGAGAAAATACAGATGATTATGCCATACTACTTATACAAACACATTTTACATAAATGTAAACTAAGGGTAAAAATTAAGTGTGTTAAAATAAGATGTAAGAGATTAAACATACTATTAGTTTGAAAAAACTTATAACCATGTCGAGAAACCTAGAAACTGTGAAAAACATAAAGGTAGACATATTTAACTATATAAAGTTTTGTTTTGTATAGATGGCTTCATGCTATGTTGCCTTGGCTGCTCTCAAACTCCTGGACTCAAGCAGTCCTCCAGACTTAGCCTCCCAAAGTGCTGGGTTTACAGATGTGAGCCACCACAATTTCCTGGCCTAAAGTTTTAAACATATGCTGATTCACAAAATACAGTATAAACAAAGTTAATATATCTATTATTGATTAGAATTAATATTTGCAACTGAGTTAAAAACTATAAGACTGCAAGCCCGTACATTCTGAAAACTTGAGGCAAAAAATAGGTTATTGTTGCTGCATTTCAATAAATAATATGTTCAATATGTTTTTGTCTCATTAGCAACTGCTAATGTTAACAGAACAAAAAAAAACATTATAATATATTTTGCTAGTGGAAATACACATTGCACAGTACTTGGAAATCTCTTTGGTGAAATGCATTAAAATATAAATGTGTATATTTAACATGTCTTCTGTGAATATATCCTATGGAAATACAAGCCTCAATTATATAGCTACAAGGATGTTTATTACAACTGGATTGTGGAAAACATAAAATAAGATAGATATTAATCTATAAGAAAATGATTAAAAATATGGAATATTTAACTGTGGAAAATATGAAGATATTAAAGAGAATGCTCACTCAGAAGTTTTTTCATTTTATCTATTAAGTAAAAACTGTAAGATACTGAGCAGATGAGTATATATTATATGATCACATTTTTAAAAAGCAAATAAATATATTAAAACTATACTTATATCTCTAAATATACAATTTTATATAATTTTCTTAGTATGGAAAAACAATGGAGGTGAATATATGTTAGTTTTTTTGCATGTAGTTGGGACAAGGAGACATGGCCCAGAAAGGGGATATGCTCAATTTACTTAGCCCTTACAGACAAAACTCAGCAATAAAGTCGAAGTTTTAAGAGATTTTAGAAAGTAAAATTCTAAATATCTTGAAAGAAGATATGTAAGAAATCTTCACACACTGGTAGGTACAAGTTTATCTGGACACACAAAAGAGGATCTTCAGTGGTAGCAGAGTAAGTCCCTTAATCACACTTCTTATAAACACTTCTTTAGAGCCTTGCTTCTCGAAGTGTGACTTTTGTACTAGCAGCATTGACATCAGCTGGGAACGTGTTAGAGAGGCATACATCAAGCACATCCCTGAGTTATTATTCAGAATCTCCATTTTTACCAAGCTCCCCAAATAATTGGTATGTATATTAACGTCTGAGGAACAATGCCTTAGTGGATGACAGATGGACTAAAGTGAGAAGAATGTATTTTTCCTATTTAAGTATCTATAAGCATGCATAGAAATGTGTGACACGTTCTTATTTTTAAGATTTTTTTTTTTTTACAATAGACAAAGTTCATTTTAATGAAGACAATGCAATGAATGAAGCAGAAATAACTCTGATGGATTTTGGTGGGAAACTCACAAATAATTCATTGTTACACAACTTAGATTACTTATTGGCTATTGGAGTCTTAGTTATCTCAACTACAAATTGGAATCTTAATCAAGTAAACCTGTTTCATTAGACTGTCCTCATAACAAAAAGTGTATGCAAAATAATTGAAATATTGAAAAGCATTACGTAAATATAAAGGAGTTGTTTTCATTGAGGTTCTTATTAAATGCACAGATATCTTTTCCTTCTTCTTTCAGTGTTTTTTCAAATTGATGTTTCAAAGAAGGTCATGGAAAAATTTTAGTCAATCAAGAAAACTAAAGACATAAAATATTTTGTACCTACTTATTGACACATACTTAACAGATTCTTAAAATTTTGCCTTCAATTCTGTTTTTCTGTTTGCCCTCAAATCTAGTTTTTATGATTTGCACTAACCTACATCTCTGTTTTATAAACATTCTGTAATTTTTATAATCTAAATAATGCATGAATACTAAATGCAATATAACATTATAAACTAAGTTATTTCAATAGAAATAATATATTTAAAAAATAAAATAATGTGATCTGTGATCACAATTGGTAAACTGCAGTTAGAAATTTAAATATTTCTACTAGTTTTCATCAACAGATTCCACCTTTAAATCTAGAGAAATATTTAGAAGGTTGCTGAAGACTCAGGTATTTTATTTTGTTAATGAAAAAGAGAACATTTTCTTCTTTTGGGGAAGAGAAAGGAAGTACATATAACGTCTTATAGGAAATATGAGAAAACCTTCAAAAATGTAGTATTTTCATTAAAACAAACTACTTCCAATATCGTATTATTAAAAACCTCTACTCACTAAAATACAAGCCCCATGAAAACAAGTGTTCTCAGTTTTGTTTACTGCTAGAACCCTAATCTTAGAACATTGCCTGACACAAAGCATAGAAATTTATGCTTTAGCAGTTAAATATTTTCCAAATATTGAATTTTTCAAATAATCTTAGCACAATGATTTTTCAACTCATATTTCAGAAAGTAGATTTACCTCTCTTTGTGTAAATTCTCATATTTTTAAGCTACATGTAATTAAATCACATTAAAATTGAGACAGTGCAATATTTCCAAACTATATCTTACAGAAGCTAATATCCAGAATGTGCAAGGAACTTAAGGAAGTAAGAAAACAACAAAAAATGAATAACCCATTACAAAGTGGACTAAGGACATAAATAGACACTTTTCAAAAGAAGACATAAAAATGGACAACAAGCATATGAAAAAATGCTCATCGCTAATTATCAGATAAATGCAAACTAAAACCATAATGATATATCATCTTATGTCAGTCAGAATGGCTATTATTAAAAGGACAAAAATAACAGATGTTTGTTAACATATGGAGAAAAGAGAATGCTTATATTAGTTTGTGGGAATGTAAATTTGTACAACCTTTGTGGAAAATAGTACGGAGATTTCTCAAAGAACTAAAAGGAGAATTATCATTCAACCCAACAAATACAGCAAATACTCAAATGAAAAGAAGTAATTATATCAAAAGATATCTGAACTTATATGTTTATCATAGCAATATTCAGAATAACAAAGGTATGGAATCAATCTAAGTGTCCATCATTGTCAGATTGGATAAAGAAACTGTTGTGTGTGTGTGTGTGTGTGTGTATATATATAACAGTTATGTAATCCTGCATATATATATATATGCAAGATTACACACACACACACACTGGATACTACTCAGCCATAAAAAGAATGAAATCATGTCTTTTGTAGCAACGTGAATGGAACTGGAGGCTATTATCTTAAGTGAAACAACTCAGAAACAGAAAGACAATACCACATTATCTCATTTATAAGTGGGAGATAAATAATGTGAACAGAGGCTGGGAGTGGTGGCTCATGCCTGTAATCCCAGCACTTTGGGAGGTCGAGGTGGGTGGATCATGAGGTCAAGAGATTGAGACCATCCTGGCCAACATGGTGAAACCACGTCTCTACTAAAAATACAAAAAATTAGCCAGGCGTGGGGGCGGGTGGCTGTAGTCTCAGCTACTCAGGAGGCTGCGGCAGGAGAATAACTTGAACCCGGGAGGCGGAGGTGGAAGTGAACCAAGATTTTGCCACTGCACTCCACCCTGGTGACAGAGTAAGACTCCATCTCTAAATAAATAAATAAATAAATAAACAAACAAACAAAGTGAACATAGATTGTGGAATGAGCAGCAGCAGATCCTGGGAAAGCTTGAGGAATGGGAAGGGGGTGGATTATGGAGAATTACTTAAAGAGTACAAAATAAGTTATTTGGGTGATATAGACACTAAAAGCCCTGACTTCACCACTACGCAATATATTCATGTAGCAAAATTACACTTGTACCCCTTAAATGAATACAAATACCAATCAAAAATAAATTTAAAAATTTGAGAATGCAGTTCTTAAAGAATAGCACAAATAATTTCTGTAAGTTAAGAATATTTTGTGAAGGTCAGGCGTGGTGGCTCACTCCTGTGATTCCAGCCCTTTGGGAGGCTGAAATAGGCAGATCACGAGGTCAGGGGTTTGAGACCAGCCTGGCCAATATGATAAAACGCTGTCTCTATTAAATATAGAAACATTAGCCGGGGGTGGTGGTGTGTGCCTGTAATCCCAGTTATTCAGGAGGCTGAGGCAGGAGAATCACTTGAACCCGGGAGGTGGAGGTTACGGTGAGTCGAGATCGTGCCACGCACTCCAGCCTGGGCAACAGAGCAAGACTCGGTCTAAAAAAAAAAAAAAAAAAAAAAAAAAAAAGAAAAAAGAAAAAAGAAAAAAAATTCTGAAGCAAATACTTCAATTTCCTTTTGCATTTTTTAGTGAACATTTGGATTTTATTTTAGTCTCTAAAATTTATCTTTTCATTTTTTTTTCTCTCTCTGAAGACCGGTCTTTCTTCCATGGTTAACTGAGCAGAAATTTTAAAACTTTATCAGGAAGCAACTACTAAATGAAGCCTTTTCAGAAAAAACTGCTGTGTTTCTTCTATGGGGTTCAGCCAGGATTAGTTAACACCAAGGAGATGAGACAATATTTCTGTTGTTCACATACCCCTTTTGTCACGAGCAGTAAAACTTCACATTGGCTACAACAGCAATTGGCCTGACATTTTCAGCCCCGATATTCTCAGCTGCATGGTACAGCCCCCTGCAAAATGATGGTAGAGCAGTTATTGTTGTTTCTTGCCAAGATTAGAATTTTAAAGTGTAACCAGGAAGTATTTTTCCCTATTTGTATGCATATTGATAATTAGGCTCAAGGAAATGAAGTGCATAGAATGGGAATTGAGATTTTGTTTTTTAATGTGAACTTGTTTGATATCAGCTTCCACTGTTCTCTGACAGATGGATTCTTTTTGGCAGATGATTATGCAAACTGTTCCTTTCGTGCCTGTCTATATGAAATGTATTCTATAAACACATTGAAGAATCATGCTCCTCTGAGTCCTCAGTGCTTGGGAATGTATTAGCACCACGATGATTTGGATGACAGGATTCAAAAGCATCTGAGAGTGGAAACTGGGGGAATAGTAGTATGATTGCTTTGGTTCTCTCAAGGGCCATGGGAGATAATAATGTGTGGTTCCCTTGAAATTGGACATAGGGCATTTTTATGTCAACGAAAAAGAAAAAAAATAACTCATAGATAACAGGAAATTTCAAACGAGCAAACTCTAAATAAGTTTTAATAAGTGTTTTAACAGGTACTGGAAAACTGAAGCATTTGGAAAATAGTACTTAGGAAATTTTAAATTCATGACAAGCATGTAAGGAATAATTCTTTCTTTCAAGATCTAATTGTCAAGGTCAATTTTCCTCATGATTTAACAGTTTTATAATGATTGCTCTAATATGTTGATCACAAAGAGACTCTGCCTTTTATATTTCTACAATCAAGGGTATAACAGTTGTATCAGTTGTACTTTTACAATGCACATTTTAATGGGAATTTTCTTGAGGAACTATCCCCCCCGACAAAAATAAATAAATAAAATCTGTATTTTAGGAGAAAAAACTAGATTGCTTCAACTGAGCCACAGGTAATGTTAGTTAAGCACATCTAGCCATTCTCTTGGGCAGTGTAAGAGTGCTACATTATACAATCATTAGGTCAATAAAATACTACCTTACACACCTGTCCAGTCAGCCACTTACCTAAAATTCTGATAGTCTCTCTGAGGGGATCCTAGAACCTTAAGACTTCCTTCTTGTTCATTGATATTGTTGGGACCTTTGTAGAATACAAAGGGGAAGGAGATGACAGTTAAAGACTTTCTGAAGTCCATTCAATAAGGTTTTGGTAAAGGCACATAGGGTACTAGCAGAACTACAAAGAAAGGAGTATGTTTTCTAGATCCCACAGGCATGACATTTTCTCTCTGAAAGGTAGATTTAAAAAAACAAACAAACAAACAAACAAAAAAACTATGATCTTTTATTTTCCAGTAACTAAATCCACACATTGCAAAAGGATGACACACAGTTATAGATGCTTCTGGACAAATGTGGTGACAGCAAGAGTGCTCTGAATTAAGTAAAAAGAAGTGGAGTAAAGCATTTGTGTTTTTGAGAATGTGCGTGCATGTGTGTGTGTGTGTGCACGTGTGTGTATGAAACTATCATCTAAGTCAAAATAGGTGAGATCAGAGAGGCAGGCTGAGAATGGTGGCTCATGCCTGTTAGCCTAGCATTTTGGGAGGCTGAAGCAAGAGGATCATTTGAGCTCAGGAGTTCAAGACCAGCCTGGGCAACATAGTGAGAACTTATCTCTACATAAAAACAAAACAAAACAAATGAAAAACAATTAGCTAGGCATGGTGGCACACATGTGTAGTTTGTAGGTACTTGGTGAGCTGAATTGGGAGAGTCTCTTAGCCTGGGAGGCCAAGGTTGCAGTGAGCCATGATGGTGCCACTGCAATCCGTGAAAAATAATCTAACTGCAGCCACAGATTGGATTTGTGTGTGTGTGTGTGTGTGTGTGTGTGTGCGCGTGTGTGTGTGAGTATGATTGAACTGGCGATTTTGATGTTGATTTTTCTAATTTATCATAACACATTTATCCAAGTCCAATCAAGTTACATTGGTTTGTGATCAACCAGCCAACATTACAACTATCTGGATATTTCAGTTGTAGGTGTAAGATACCATTGTCATTGGTCAGTTATGAAGATTTGAGTCATTTATAATCTAGTTTCTTAATTTGATAACTCAATATTTGAGAAATAATGAGAAAGGATTTGGGAATACAGAAGATGGACCTATAAGCTTCTAGTATTCTCTGTCTCTATTACCACATAATCAGATCCTCTTTTATGGTAAAGTTAGTAGAACATAATTAGTGATTTATTTATTCAATAAGTGTGCACTAAGTGCATGTATATTCAGGTATTACTCTAAGTGAAAGTGATATAGCAAATAACAAGTCAAACAAATTCCTTTAATTTATGGAACTTGTGTTCTAATTACGGCAGGAGTGGGTATATACAGATAAACACTTAACAAAACAAACACAAAAGAGATAATGTGATTGGCTTGAGAGTATAAAGACACCTGAGTATACGTTCTTATGATATTTCATTTAAGTGAGTACTAAATAGTGAACAAAACTAGCTCTGCAAAGATTTGTGTGATGATAATTCCACGTACAGCAGAAACATTCTACTGTGAAACTACTCTGGGATTTGGATTATCTATTTCTGGGTAATAACGCCAAACATATTGACTTGAAATAGAAATTTTATATTGCTCCTGACTCTGTGGATGAAGAATGCAGGATGGGCTCTATGGTGTTCAAATCTTTGTTCTATGTGCTATCAGCTGTGGTGATTCAACCATGGCTAGAGCATCCACTCACATACCTGATGAACTGGTCCTGGCTGAGAGCTTGGATCTTAGCTGCAGCGGTTGGCTTGCGGCCTCAATTCTTCCTCATGTGGGCTTACTTCAACTCCCTCACAGTGTGGTGGCTGGCACCTAAGAGTGAGTATTTCAAGAGAGAAGAATTGAAAGTTTTCAGTCTCGTAATCTGTCACTTATAGTATACTCAGGTAGCCAAAGAGTCCACAGATTCAAGGAAAGTGGGTATGGACTCCAGCTGTCAATGAGAGAAATATAAGGAATATATGATCATTTTTGATCTGTCATAGTAAACCTCTGGCCAAAAACTCTTTACAATATTCCCACATGAAAAATACACTCACCCCATTTCAAGACCCCAGAAATTTCAGTTCAATATAGAATTAGTTTCAAGATCAGGATTCACAATGTAAATCAGGTTTAGGTGTTGAGGAGGCTCCTCACATGCAAAAGGAAGTCAATGTTGGCTGCTCAGCCGTGCTAGTCCTCTCCGTGAGGCAGCTTTGGCTTTCTAACAGCATGATGGCTGACTTCCAAGAGTGAGTGTTCCAATAAACAAGAAGTGGAAGCTGCCAGTCTCTAAAGGTCTGGAGGCAGAAACAGACACACACACACACACACACACACACACACACACACACAAAAAAAAAAAAAAAAAAAAAAAAAAGAAAGAAGCCCTCCAATACATTTTATTAGAGCAGTCACAGAGCCCATCCACTTCGTGGGAGGAGTATCAATGAATGTGTGATTTTCTTTAATTCTCACATCTGGTATATCCAGAGACCAGAAAGATGAATGCTTAGACAATATCCCTTACTGCCGTTGTGTACTTCTAATTTAAAATCAAATTCTTTAAAGAAATCAGAAATGTAGATAGTGCTCTAAATGGTATCTTTGAGTACAAGATATCTGTATAAGTTATAAAATTACTTAACTATGATAAGTCCGTTTGGAGTATCAGTCAAGTCAATGGGCACAAAAGTCTTACTTTTAGAGTGCAATGAGAGAAGAAGTACAGTGGCCCAAAGTAGTCAGGAGCAGGAGGAGCAAGAGAGTGATTAAGAGCTCAGTACTGAACTGCAGCTGAAATTAGAGGCATTCAGTGTAAAAGTCTGTTGGTGGAGGATGACAAGAAGACCACAAATTGAGCTAAACAGTACAATTTAGAGGTTAAGTTCAACTGAAACACAACAGGAAGTGAGAACAAGGGGAACAGAAGAGTAAGGGAATTTAAATTCATTGTCATAAGCAGGACTTAGTATTAGCTCCCTAATACTGCCTCCCGGTGCTACTATGAATGGTTAGTTAAATTTAAAAGTACATAGGTAGGAAAAAAAATATTAATGATTTTCTTCCTCTGGAAATCAAAAATAGATAATTACATATTGCTTAGAATGAAATATTAAACAGCATATGGGAAATATGGATTACCAAGCTCTAAAATATTTACAAGTTTTTCCTGGGATCCAATGGGGACCTGATTTGGTATTTTGGAGGATACCCTTGAAACTAAGTTTATGGGATTTTTCTGATGATTTTTTTTAATGCATAAGTTAACACTGGAAAAAAATTCCACAAGTACCAGTCACGTGAATAGAACAATCTATTTTTGAAAGTAGGCATGATCAAGATGGTTTTAATTGTGTAGTGTTTTTTTTTTTTTTTTCCTGCAAGTGAGCAAAGAATCAACTTGGCTCTAACTCCTAGTCCTACTTCAAGACAACTGTTTTTCTTTCTTTTTGAAACTTTCCTTTATGTTTCTCCATTTCTTCTAAGGTGAGTTGGAGCATCTTCAATGTTCCTTTAGTCACATTACATCTAATATTATGCTTTTTGAATTGTGCTTAAGGATTCTACTTAATTGTTTTCTCCCATTATTGTGAAAATGTGGGCAGAGTAACTGTTTCTAACGGCCATAGATCTATCCTGTTTAATGTGGTAGCCATTAGATACACAAATATGTTACTTAAATTTAAGTGTAAAGTATTATTTAAACTTACATTAAATTAAAATTAATTTCCTCAGTTGCACCAGCCACATCTCTGGTGCACAATAGCCATGTGTGGTTAGTGGCTGCCACTTTGGAAGGCATAGATATAAAACACACACATCATTGCAACAGATCTATTGGACTGTGCTGCATAAAATTTTTCATAATTTGTATAGAATGACAGAAAAATATCTGAGTCAAGATTGTTACAGGAATTTTACTTCATGTGGAAAATTGTGAAAATTTGCATAAACATATACACACACACACAGAATTTCAGTTTTCTTGGCATGGATTGTACTTAAATATAAATATAATTTGAAATATAAATTAGAACCTGGGCATTCTAAATAGAAGCATTCCATTTCACAGAAATAGTTAATGACCACATTTAGTCATAAATTCTATTTATTCCAAAGGTTGTTTGGACAGTCTAGCTTGGTTATTCACTAAGATGAGCTGTTGTCCTCTTTCATGGTTCATATTGAAGATCATACTGGGGGAAATGGAATGACTAAGAGAATGAATCTATATAAATCTGTACCATGCAAAACCTGAACTTATGTCACACTAAAAGGTGCCTTAATACTTATTTAAATTTATTTTTTTTTAAATAGCTTAAGCTATAGAATCCTTTAAAAAGTCAATCTGAAAGACAATGATACAATGAAAACCAGTCAGAGTTACAAAAGTGCTTTTCACACACAAGTCATATGACCAGATAGCTAGAAATCAACAACTAAAGGAAAATAATTTTCTGATGGTCTTATTTTTAGCTCTTTGGAAAATTACAGAGATGATCTGATAATTCGATTTTTTATTCCTTGACTCACATAAATAAGACAGGAATGACAAAACAGTTGAAAGAATGTGCTGCTTGGTCCTTAGTGGAATGTGTGCTCCTGCTACTGCTCAGTGACTCTCCAGATTTATGCATTTTGCTTCCTTAGCTGGAAATAATCACAGACCTTCAATTCTACATGAAGAGGGGAGAGGGAAACCCCTATACTATGGAAAATATGAGAGAATGAAAATTAAATATTGACTGAAGAGGAAAATTTCTCATTGGATGGGAAAAGTTAATACATCGTGGAATAGAAAATGAGACCATACCTCAAAACAGACTCAGATACATGAACATTTACTAGTTGTGTTTTTCTATATAGATCGCCATGTATGGCAGGATAAATTTTTCATTTTCCCCATACGGATGTTCCTACATTGAATGTTTTCTCATCTTTGCTATTCTTTCATAAATATTCTGAAGACAGCATACTTCTTATTAAATAAATACAAAACAACTTTCTCCAGTTGGCAATAATTATGCAAACAGAGATTATTGCTTTTGCTTATACCTGATGGAAATCTGTATATTCAAATATTTATTTTATTTCATATATTCTCCACACTTATTGCCTTTTTTAGATTTTTATTGACATATTATAGCTGTACACATTTTGGGGGATGTGTGATATTTTGATACTTATATACAATGTGTAGTGATAACATCAAGGCAATTAGGATATCAATCAACTCAAATATCGATCTTTTCTTTCTATTGGGACCATTATAATTATTTTCATCTAGCTATTTAAAAATACGCAATAAGTTATTACTAACTGTAATTTTCCTTTATTCCATCTATATAATTTTATTTGTATGCCTTTAACCAATTTCTCTTTAACACTTTTGTTTTGTAATTCTCCATCCCATGGTTTGTCTCCTTTCCCAATGTTCTTTTCTATCTATTCCTATAAACACTAGGCCTTCCCTTCTGAACTACAGTGTAGTCATTATAAATTTCTTTCAAAGATAATCTGATGGGAGTTTTGGGGTGATGGGATAATGGCTCCCAGTATTAAAAAATCCACATATTATAGCCTATCCTAACGTAAAATACAAAGTCTATCTTTTGGGAACAACAGTATTAATAATGAAAGTAGACAACCTTTTTTAATGCTTTGTAGCATGATTATTATATATTAAAACTTTATCTTGTTAAAAATTTTAATCTACCAAAGTGTTATTAAAATCTTTAATGTGGTCATGACTTTTGGTCAATTTTGTATCATTATTTGTATAATATTTTCCATTATATTTGTCCAGAATTTCGGAATTTGACCCACTTTTATTCCTTCCCACTTCTATATAGACAGAATCAGAATCTGAATGTATAATTGATGTCATCATAAATTTTAATTGGTCTTGGCCATCAAATCTGATTTTGGACACGGATGGAATGACTCCAATATAAAACCTTCTTGGCTGTAATAGTAATTTTCCTTTGCATGCTGGCATCATCAAAAAGTTTTCGATGTCATTTTGTATTATAGCAGTTTTTGAAGCATAGGTAACTGGACATTTCAGAAATGTCCATGTCTTACCTTTCAGAAATACAGGAGATCTCTTTATGGGAGAGGGATCCTGTGAAATTGTCGATATTTGAAGACCGCAGAGGAGCTCTTTGACTCTATTTTCAAAGAGCAGTTCCAACAATATTTCTGTAGCGTAAGTACAAAATGAGCATATCACCACTACTCTGCTTTAATATTTCCATGTCCTCACACCCCTGGCACAAATTTCACATTCCACAGCATGGTTTACAAGTTTCGAATATGTTCCCTAATTATTTTTCCAAGCTTATCTCCATCCATTTCCTGCCTCTCATATGCTGCTCCTAATAAGCAACCTGTCGTTCTATCATAAGTAACCTGCTGTCCTCCTAATCATCATACTATCTTTCTTAAGCCTTCACATGTACACTTTCCCCACTGCCTTGATATCTTACAATATCCCTTCTATATCCCAGGCAGTTACTTAGCTTCTGTTCTTTCATTTGACTCTCAATATCTGCTTAGCCTTTTTTTTTTTTCCTGTGAAGTTTTTGACCATTTTTTGCTCTATACACAGCCAAATAACTAGAATCCCTCCTTCATGAACTTGGAATGGATAGAAAAGGAGGAAAAATTGGAATTTTTTCATGAAGATAGAAAATAAAAATCTATAATTATTGCATCTGGATAATGTGTGATTCCCACTAAGTATTTTGATCATGGGATATCTGTGGGGGCCTCTTTTTAAAATCTATCCAAATGCCTTGTTTCCCTCTAGGGAAGCAGTCATCACATTATACATTTTATATATATATATATATATATTGTAGATATAGAGACACATTTTGCATGTCCTTCAAAGAATAACTTACTGTCAAGCTTCAGGGAATGTGTGAGTGTGCAGCCTTTATTTGTGAGCTTCTTCAGGATCTGCCTTAGCTGTAGAAATTCACTTTGCCTGAGGTCATAACTTTCCCCTGGCAGTTTGTCTGTTGACTCTCTGCAGTAGGGCTTAAAAGCCTAGCTGTTTACTTAAAAACAAACAAACAAACAAGAAGAAAAAGTGCACTAAAGGAAAAGAGATAATCACAGTTAGAAGATTGAGGACAAAAGGTCTGGAGTTAGAGGCATATATCAATGGATATATGGGAGCAGCTGCAATGTGAGAAGATCTCTGTGTTACATATTAATGTCCACCAGAAAGCATCTACTGCAGAAGAGTATTTACACAGCCAAGTGGATAAAATAGATCCATCAGATGATGTCAGCTTGTGTGTGTCATAGACTCTTTTAGTACCAACACAATGAACATATGCATGATGTTGACAGAGTGGTTGTTATGGAGGCTGCACATAAACCAAATAACACATACTCCATTAAGTTTGATTTACAAGGAGCCACCAGTGCTGAACCCCTGATAGGGACCCTCTCTCAAGGAGACAAAGTGGCCACTTTGTGTCAAGTCGACTATATTTTTCTCTTTACATTCTAAAAGGGTCAGTGGTTCATCAGAAAAACATAGACATATTTTGGGTACATGTTTACCTTTTCTGTCCTCAAGGTCTTAGCCAACAATACTATTTGAGGGCTCACTGAGTGTTTGCATTCCTGGTACTGGATCCCACATAACGTTATGTCACATCAGGTGACTCACTTTATACAAAGCAGGTCTAGGAATTTAGGCCCTCATATAACATAATACCCAAGCTTCCAGCATGATAGAGCATTTGAGAGGCTTTCTGAAGACCTAGCTGGGCGGGGGGAAGCCAGGGTGCAATATGCTTCAACTATGGAATATCTTATATCATTATGTAGTATAAGCATTTAGTTGAAAATCTTTGACTCTGTGATTGTAATAGGAAGAATATATAGTTCCTCAGGGACCAGGAAAGAAAATAAGAGTGTCTCCTTTACTTTTACTCTCAGTAATTCACTAAATTGGATGCCATAAACATGAGAAGGAGAATGCTTTCTCCAGGCAACACAGTAAGAATCCCATTGAATAAGTATGGCTGTCACTTATGCACTTACAGCTCTTGTATCAAGGGATCAACAGGGAAGAAAAGGAGTCGCTGTATTTACAGAGGTAATTGACACAGATAATTGGAAGGAAGTAGGCTACGAATAAATAACGGGACAGCAAAGAATATTTCTTCTGCAGCCTGCATCTGGTGACTGACTGAGGCTGAAATAATAAAGGCCTATTTCACCCCCATGCAGGACACTTTGATGCTCAATACTTGCTCCAAAGCTCTCTGCTGAGTTGGCCATGTTTTTGATGGGTCTGTATTTGCAGCTCAATTATTTCCCCTGCCAATCCTGTTACCTTCCTTTTTGTTTCACAGAGCCTGATCCCTAAAAAACACCTTGTGCCCTAAATTCCATCTTAGTGTCTGGATCTGGAGAATCCAATTTGTGACTATGTTGCAATAGCTTTGTGCCTTCTGTAGAAAGCATACTTTGGGGGATGTGAAGTTTTGTCAAGATTACCATGTTATCTACAGAATCTATAGCATGTGGCACATCACATGTTCTCAGTAAAGAATAAAAAAGTAAACATGCAAGAAAGTTAGAAACATGTATATGCTATGGAGTAATACTTAAATTCAGTTTTTAAGAAAATTACATTATATTGGTTCAGAAAGAAAATTATTTTAGTGACAAGATAACAATATTAAATAACTTGTTCTTTATACACATGAGAATTACTCCATTATTTTCCTGAATCTATAATATGATTTTATAAAAAATAGATCTAAAATTTCACGATGCCTTTGTAATAACACTGTTGTTTTCTTTGCGATCATTGCTATTTCTAAGTAATTAGGAGAAGGGAGTGTCTAAAATATATCCACAAATGGAAGAAGATGTAGTAAGATCACTCTAGATTTCTTCATTTTTAATTTTCATGTTTTCTTGTTCATAAATACTTAAATGTCAGGTTCATATTACAACAAAGAAAACAGCATCTTCTATCATTGTCAGCAAATACAAATTTTTGCTTTGGATTTGAATTTTGTTTTAATATAATTCTGCATGGCATAGAAAAATTTCTCCATAGTAGGAAAAGGCAGATAGTGTTACACCTTGATAATTTATGATAAGGTACAAACTAGAGGTTTCTACATTTTCCCAACACAATCTCTTGAAAAAATATAAACATTTTATGAACAAGTGTAAGGAATTTCTGTTACTGAAATATCATGCTGTGTGTTTAACAAGTAGAAGGATTGAGTTGATTTCATGAATGGTTGAAAGTTTTTTGTATATTAGAATTTTGTAAAATTTTTAAATGAACGTTTTTAAGGAAAGAAGGAAATGCCACTGTTTTACAATGTACATTCAAATATTTAATTAAATGTATCTTTATAGAATATATTTAAACTACACTGTCAATATCAAATCAGTAATACGAAAAAAAGCTACCACAAAAGCAGTATAACTGAACAATAAATATGGTTATGGTTATAGAAAAGACTGATTATCTTATTTCATTATGACTTTTATGGAATAAAATCAAGTGTTTCTTTGAAGTATATGTTATGTCCTTGCTTTATGGGAATATTTTGAAAGTAGAAGACACAATCTTCTTAAGAATTCTATAATTTGCCATAATGCCTTCAAAATATACTGGAAAAAAACACACTTGTAAAAAATACTACAGATAAAATTCTGGATTAGCTAATTCCTAGCTATAATATCTGGGCAAATTACTAATTTTTTGTTTTTTCTGAGGCTCAGGGTCCTCTTCTGAAAAAAAAAAAAAAAAGGTGATAAAATTACCTATCTTTCAGGATTGTTGCTGTACTTCTTAGCCTTTTAACAGTCTTCTTCTCTCTTTTAACCTGCCATAAAAACTGGTAGGTTTATTCCTTGTATTCCTTGAATGTCTAGTTTTGATACATTACTTTTCTCTCTCTTCCCATTTATGTTGTCTGATTCAATCAACTCACTTTTTCTCACTATGTGTTTACTAATGGATACCAATGTCAAGCCACCAGTCTGGTTGTCTCCTCTGAGCTTGAAACTTGGGCATGTTAACTTAGTTGATCCCACAAGCTCCTCCGACTTGACTGCAGAATTCTGGTCCTCAACCCTGCTGCTCTTGGCTCCCAAGCATTTTCCCCATAACCAGCACCCTCATTGTCACCTTATTGGGACAATCTTCCCAGATCAAGTTTTAACTGTCACAGTTTCAGTACTCCTAACTCCTCCTTCACTCTCTTTTTCAGATGTTTTCATGGAATGGGCACATGCCATTCCAGAGCATAGTCACCTATGTAAAATAAAAATAAAATAATCACTGTCTAGGTTACAGTGTTCAATATGTCCCACTTCCCAGGCACACTTATGGCCACTTAGAGTGGCAGGTAAGGCCTTTTATGAGCAGATTCCTATTTACAACAGCTCAAGACATTCTTCTCTCTTCTGTAATCTATGATAGTGATATAAAGCATAGAGAATTACTTTCATTCTTTTCACAGTCATATTGTTTCTACTTGTACATTTGGCTGTACTGTTTGCTCTACTTTGTATATCCTTTCCAATTCTTTTTCTGACTAACTCTTTGGTATTTAATTAAAACATCTTCTCATTCAGAAGGTCTTCTCTGAATCTTCAAATTGAGTTATCTCTCCTCCTCTTAGCACAAATCATATTTAAAATTATTTGCGTACATCTGTTGTCACCCTAACCCTCCACATACATGGATATGGAGTTCAAAGGGCAGTTATCTGTCTCTTTCATTTTATAAACACTCAGTATCTAGCAAAATGCCTGGTAGTAATTGACGGCACTAGAGTGCTCAGTAATTGGTAGCACTGGGGCTCTAAAAAGTAAAAGGGTTAGAAGTTGCCGAGAGGCTTTAACTGACACTATCTCCATTAGTTACTTTAGAAATAACCCCAATAAATATATCAAGTTAGTGAAAACAGTTATTTACTAGGCAATAGTATAGATTTATAGATAAATCCTTTAGCCATCAACTTCCAACCAGAATGTCACACACATTCTTTTGATATAAAAATTGCCGAGATACTATTAAGTAGTGTTTGTGATAATTACAAAAACAAATGCTTTAGTTACTTTTGTAAAAAGTTAATCTGCTTTTATTATAATTATTATCTTCCTGAGACTCAGTATTGCTTGAAATCACAATTTTTTTTTAATCACAGATTTTTGAAGGCAATACTATAAAAATGGAATTTTTCCCACTCAATGGCAATTATGTACTTCAGACTACTTACTTCTGAAGACATTTCCTTTATCATCAATTGTATGTCTATCACAATAAAAATACTCTATCATTTACAGATAAATGCCAAAGTGAAAGAAAAGCGAGTACTTTATCAGCCTTATAAATCTCAGTTTAAATTACTTCCTGCTACTCTTGCTGTTTATTTACTTATATTTTTGCAAAATTAAATTTTATTTTAGAAAAAATTAATATATGTTGTTTTAACCTTAAATAAAATGTTTATATTCATAAAGTTTGAATCAAAATAATTTTTATTTCAATATGATGGGGTATAAACAAGAGAATAAAAATAATCTAGTTTTTTTTTTAGTTTTATCTAATGTCTCATCAAAGTTTTTAAAGTCTTAATACTTTCTAATGGATTATTTTATTTTAAGTAAAAGCATTTTTACATTTATAAAAGACTTTCAAAACCTGTTGCCATTTTTTAAATATCCCTAAATGGATTCACAACTTGCACTAAGCCCATCTTCAGCTATTCTTAGGTAGGCACTTAATTGCAGAAGGACAGGACTCCGCTAAGGATATGATTCATGTGCCTGAAGACCCCAATTATAAGATGTCACTAAAATCACCAAACCAATTGCTAGGGAAAAAGGCATAGAATATTTTTAACAGCAAGAAAGAACAAAAGAGAAAGTAATTATTATGGTGCTATAATACTTGCCTTGGTTGTGAAGAGCAATTTGTTAGCTGCTGTGACATGGTGCACCTTGTTTACTTTACTCCTAATGGGAAAATGTTAATATGCCTGAGTCGTTGCCAAAGCACACAATCCTAGTGACACTGAAGCAAATGACTATTTGTTGAAATTAATGACTCTACATGGCACCATTATTTCGTTTCGACAGACATATGGTTAAAGTTTATCACTAAAACCAAAATCCAGTTTTTTATTCATGTAGATAATTGTGGTCATTTCATACTGAAAATATTATTTTATTTTGTAAGTTCTGGGGTGCATGTACAGGATGTACAGATTTGTTACATAGGTAAACGTGTATCAGGGTGGTTTGCTGTACCTATCAACCCCTCACTTTTGTATTAAGCCCAGCATGCATTAGCTATTTTTCCTGATGTTCTCCCTCTCCCTGCACACCCACAAAAGGTCCCAGTGGGTGTTGTTCCCCTCCCTGTGTCCATGTGTTCTTGTTTTCTAGCTCCCACTTACAAGTGAGAAAACGAGGGTGTTTGGTTTTCTGTTTCTGTGTTAGTTTGCTGAGGATAATGGCTTCCATCTCTATCTATGTCCCTGCAGAGGACATGATCTCATCTCTTTTTATGGCTGCTTAGTATTCCTTGGTATATATGTACCACATTTTATTTATCCAGTCTATTATTGATGGGCATTTGGGTTGATTCCATGTCTTTGCCATTGTGAATAGTGCTGCAATAAACATATGCATGCATGTATATTTATAGTAAAATGATTTATATTGCTTTGGGTATATACCCAGTAATAGGATTGCTGGGTCAAGTGGTCTTTGAGGAATCACCACACTGTCTTCACATCTATAAACATCTGATCTTTGATGAACTTGGCAAAAACAAGCAGTGGGGAAAGAATTTCCTATTTAATAAATGGTACTGGGAGAACTGGTTAGTCATATGCAGAAAACAGAAACTGGACCTCTTCTTTACACCTTATTCAAAAATTAACTAAAGATGGATTAAATACTTAAATATTCGTTTCTATTTAAACTTTTCTTTTCAAATATTTTTTTAAAATTATTATTATACTTTAAGTTCTAGGGTACATGTGCATAACGTGCAGGTTTGTTACATATGTATACTTGTGCCATGTTGGTGTGCTGCACCCATCAACTCGTCAGCACCCATCAACTCTTCATTTACATCAGGTATAACTCCCAATGCAATCCCTCCCCCCTCCCCCCTCCCCATAATAGGCCCCGGTGTGTGATGTTCCCCTTCCCGAGTCCAAGTGATCTCATTGTTCAGTTCCCACCTATGAGTGAGAACATGCGGTGTTTGGTTTTCTGTTCTTGTGATAGTTTGCTAAGAATGATGGTTTCCAGCTGCATCCATGTCCCTACAAAGGACACAAACTCATCATTTTTTTATGGCTGCATAGTATTCCATGGTGTATATGTGCCACATTTTCTTAATCCAGTCTGTCACTGATGGACATTTGGGTTGATTCCAAGTCTTTGCTATTGTGAATAGTGCCGCAATAAACATACGTATGCATGTGTCTTTATAGCAGCATGATTTGTAATCCTTTGGGTATATACCCAGTAATGGGATGGCTGGGTCATATGGTACATCTAGTTTTAGATCCTTGAGGAATCGCCATACTGTTTTCCATAATGGTTGAACTAGTTTACAATCCCACCAACAGTGTAAAAGTGTTCCTATTTCTCCACATCCTCTCCAGCACCTGTTGTTTCCTGACTTTTTACGGAGTTTCACTCTTGTTGCCCAGGCTGGAGTGCAATGGCATGATCTCGGCTCACGGCAACCTCCACCTCCCGGGTTCAAGTGATTCTCCTGTCTCAGCCTCCCAAGTAGCTGGGATTACAGGAATGCACCACCATGCCTGGCTAATTTTGTAGAAACAGGGTAAAGCTGGGCTCAAACTCCCGACCTCAGGTGATCTGTCCACCTCTGTCTCCCAAAGTGTTGGGATTACAGGTGTGAGCCACCGCGCCCGGCCTTAAACATTTAGATATAACATTCATCAATAGCTATGTTTTTATGCTTTTTAAAATGTAGGCTAACATTAAAAAAAAGGATAAGAGCATTCATTAAAGAAAAAAACACAAGAGAATATACTATATACCATGGAAAGATTTCAAACATATTCATTTCTGAAAAATGAAAAGATATGATTTAAAATGTCAGGCTTTAGATATATGAACAAGCTTCCCATAATGCATCATCCAAAATAAACTATTATTTAGGAACTCTGTGAAGGCAGACAAGCTAAAATCATGTTTCATAAATGAAAGAGTTTACACTAAAGTGTGTGTCTGTCAAGAACTGAAAATGATTTTTAAAGGTGTGTATGTGGGCTGTTTTTTTTGTTTAGTGGTACAAAAGTGGCTTTGTATTTCCAAACTCTGCTTGCAATGCCTTCTCCAGTTTCCATTAAAATCATCTTCCAGTTAAATAAAATTGATGGAAATCTGTATCAACAGTATTGGTGAACAAAAAAAGCAAGATATATATATATATATTTATCTTATATATATATAGACACACACACACACAAACACACACACACACACACACATACAGTGTGATGTTTTGTGGAGGGAGGTAGTAAATATACACACATATGTAATCTGAATTAAAGAAGACTTCCATGTTACACATGTTCATAGTGGGTTTTTTTTTTTTTAGCAGTTTTACCTAAATTACTTGTATAATTAGAAAAAACTCACAATTTTAAAAAGATAATGGTTCATATGTAGATACTGCAATTCACTCTTTCTCAATGGGAGCTTTTCTTGACACCCTCACTAAAATCGGCCCAATTTACATATTCCTCCATTGTTGCTTCATATTTTTTTACTAAGCATTTTGCCTTAGCCAAGGTACTATATTATCTTGACTATATAATATACTATATATAAGACACTATAATATATAATAGGTATATACTATACCTATTTATTATGTTTATTCTTTGGCTTCATATTAAGAATATAATTTTGGGAAGGTAGAGATTTTTATCTGCTGAGTCTATTTGACCAAAGCATAGATATATAATAGCTAGGTGCTCAATGAATACTCGTTGAATGGATGAATAGATATAATTTTACTCATTAATTTATGCAAAAGTATGCATATATGGACACTAACATATAAACTATATGTCATATAGAAAAAGTCAGAGTCCTCTACTTTTGTTTGTTCCCCTGACTGACTTTTTTAAAAGGGGAAAAGAGATATTAATACAAATAACAAAAATTCCAAAGCCTCATGAAGAATCCTGCCCTTTATGTAAATAACTGCTATTTTTAAGACACATGACAAAGTTGAAACAATGCTCTCCCAAAAATGTTTGAAAAGCACTTTTTAAAACAACTTGAGAACAAATGAGGTATTTGATATATTTATGCTTGTGGGCATAATTGTTTCCTCCAAGTATGCATATATCTCGGATTTCAAAATTCATCTTATTTAGATTGCAGTTCTTGAAAATAAAGCAGTTTTCCATAATGTGAGCACTGTTTGCTGCATCCTGCTGTGAAAGAATGTTTATCCAGAATGAAAAAAAAACATGCTGTACATCAGGACAGTTGTCCTTTACAGAATCTTGAGCCTTTGAAAATTAAACTATGAAATGTCTTAATTCACAAATATGCTTTACGTAGCAACAGAATTAAAAGGTTGTGATTAGTATTTTGAAGTCGAATCACATGCTGACTTTTATATATGTATATGAAGAAGATGATACATGGTTATGTATTCTTGCTAGAGAATGTGCTTTAAAGAGTTTAGTGAAAAATTATTAAGAACAGACCATATGCAGGGCATCATGATAAACCCATGGGAGGAATATAAAAATAAGCACCATGTGTTCTCTTAATAATAACACTTCCATCTACAACAGCTGCCAGTTATTGACCACCTATCATCTACCAGACAATTTATGAGATAAATTTTTACCCATATGATTATTCCTTGAGATATCCCTTTGTGCAATTTATTGTGATCATCATTTTACAAAAGAAATTGATATTCAGAAAGGTCAAGTTATTGATTTCAAAATCATCTGATATTAGTCACCTGTTTAAGTAGGCACCTCTTTCTATGAGAACTGCTTCATCACCCATAAGTAATATAAGTTATAGTTTCCACATTTATAATGTGTGGTCCTATTTCAGTGACAATCTGATCACTGGTAGGCACTGGAATATATTTATAATATTAATATTATCTTAAGAATTTGAAATTGGAATTGAGAAATTCCAGTTCATTTGCCCAGAACATTTAAAACTCACTGAAAATAAATTGAGGATTTGTTGGATGACACTACATATACAAGGAGAAACAGAAAAAGCAAATCTCCAAGGATAAGAATGAAGCAAGCACGTAAAACAAAGGAGATATGTGACATTTTCGGCAAGAATTTTAATTTCCATTTGTCAAGATAATCAAGCCTATCTTCATTTGATTCTTTGGGCATTTTCCTCTTTTGAGAAAGATTAAAAAAGATGGTGTGCAGCTCAGCAAACATCTGCAACCATGCAGTAGTAATTTGCTAGTATACAAACCAAGTTTCCAGTCTCGTGTACTATTGCTTTTATATCTATTACTCATAATTTTAATAAGGAATTGATTTACTTAGCATGCTCACTTATTTATCTTATGTTGATACATGTTCATTATGATTTCTAGGTTTTTTTTTAAATTGCACTACATAGAGGCATTTGTATACAAGGAACAGGTCAATAATATGTCAAATTTGGCTCTTTTTAAATAGTTTTTATATTACATCATCTTTGATTCTACCATATGTATAATTAATTTATTTGTGAAACAGAAATTTTTGTAATGCTGAATCCACAGATCTATTAGAAATCAATGACTAAAAGAGATATTAAGAATGACATAATTGGAAGAGAATTAATAGCCATGTATTTTCATTCATTGATAAATCTGATGCAACAAAATAACCTTTTTTAAAAACTTTTAAGTGCAGGGGTACATGTGCAGCTTTGTTACATAGGTAAGCCTGTATCATGGGGGTTTGTTGTATAGATTATTTCATCACCCAAGTATTAGACCTAGTACCCAATAGTTATTTTTCCTGATTCTCTCCCTCCTTTCACCTTCCACCTTCCAATAGGCCCCAGTGTGTGTTCTTCCCCTCTATGTGTCCATGAGTTCTCAACATTTAGCTTCCACTTATAAGTGAGACTTTTGGAATTTGGTTTTCTTTTCCTGTGTTAATTTGCTACAGATAATGGCTTCTAGCTCCATCCATGTCCCTACAATAGACATGATATCATTATTTTTTATGGCTGAATAGTATTCCATGGTGTAAATATGCCACATTTTCTTCATCCAGTCTATTTTTGATGGGCTTTTAGGTTAATTTACTGTATTTGCTACTATGAATAGTACTGCAATAAAGACAGTGTGGCGTTCCTCAAAGACCTAAAGACAAAATACCATTTGATCAGGAAATCCCATGACTGGATATATACCCAAAGGAATGTAAATCATTCTATTATAAAGACAAAATAACTTTTAAATTAAAGTTAAGTTTCAGATATCACAAGACATATTGGAGAAAGTAGTGCTATTTTAACACTACCATTACTCTTAATATCCACTACTACTGGTATTAGTACTAATATTAGTACTGAAACTTTTATTACTAGTAATATGATAGATAACCTTTATGTAGTACTTACTATGTATTGTCATTGTTATGAAAATTAACTCAGAACTCTGGACATAAAATTGGAGAGCATTAATTCATGTAGCCTGTATTTTGATTTAGTACTGTTTTATATTTGAGTTGGGAAAGTCATTAAAATGCTTTGAGAAGTGTTCCTCATCAGTAGAATTGTAGAAGTTTTATAATAAGATTATGCATACAAAAATGCTTTCTGAAATTTACAACATTATACATATTTAGTTATTTATACTGTGCTCTGAGTAGGTACCTACCATTGGAGTTATTAACCTTAATTAACAGTAAAGAAATTTAAACTTCTGTTAATTGAAAGTTATGAGTACTCATATAAATTGTCCTCCAGTTATCAATTACAAATAGAAATTTCTACCAATATGATCTTTCAACTTATTTATTTTTCATTCACTATAGCGGTTAGGAAATCACTCTGACCATACATTAAATATCCACTATTACTTTAATTTCTTTTACTTATGTAATGGCACACTTGAATTTCCACTTCAATCAATGTACTTAACGTCAACATTCGGTGTAATGGATTGCTGAGTTTCTTCAATATGTTTCACATCTATCCACATGAAATGAGCAGATCTGTTTCATAATTAATGATGCGATATACTCCTTTTAAATAAGGATTTTATCGGCCTATATAACTAATGATGGAGTCACCTAAATAACCAGTTGGCATCATTAAATTTACCAACTACTGTGCTATTATCAGTTCCAATTAAATCCTAAGTATGTCTCTTACCAACATGTAAACACATATTCTAATTGGGAAGTATCACCATGAGTAAATTTAATGGTGCCAATTTGGCCATTTAAATGAATTAGTAGTTTAGTGGGAAATAATTTGGCTCTGAAGATATTCCTTTTTCTATCCATCACATTTGTTGCCATTGGGAATATCCATGTGATAAAATTTGCCAGAGAAACCAACATTAGCCTCATTTAAAGCGTATTATAAGGCCGGGCGCGGTGGCTCAAGCCTGTAATCCCAGCACTTTGGGAGGCCGAGGCGGGCGGATCACAAGGTCAGGAGATCGAGACCACAGTGAAACCCCGTCTCTACTAAAAAAAATACAAAAAATTAGCCGGGCGCGGTGGCGGGCGCCTGTAGTCCCAGCTACTCAGGAGGCTGAGGCAGGAGAATGGCGGGAACCTGGGAGGCGGAGCTTGCAGTGAGCCGAGATCGCGCCACTGCACTCCAGCCTGGGCAACAGCGTGAGACTCCGTCTCAAAAAAAAATAATAATAAATAAATAAATAAAAATAAATAAATAAATAAAGCGTATTATTTGTATTTGGCAATGATCGTAGGTGATTCCGGAGAGGGTGTGGTAGCACACCAGCTGAACTGAATTTACAAAGACCTAAAAGGAGATACTCGATAGTTAACAAAGAGTATATGGGATTAGTAAATGTCAGGAGTTTGACTGGAGGTTGACTCTAGAGAACTTATTTTTCTCCATGAGGTCTTTAAAAGAGTTTGGGCAGCCTTCTAGCCTTTTCTTATGTGCATATTTATCCTCACATTTTCCAGTAACTTTATTTCCCTCAGCTTAAAAAAAAAAGTTATTTTATTTTACTTGCAACCAAAATTCAGAGATTGTTCAAAATAGCTCAAGCCAGAAACAGTACTTTCTAAGACTTGTAGGCAACAATGTGCATGGGGAGCTCAGAAAGCCAAACTAGGTCAGTTTCTAACCCCAATTTAACATTTCAGCCCTGATTCTACAATTGTCTAATGCTTATTTCTATAGAAAAGGTATCTGTCTTCACTTTTAGCTGAAAGTTTTGGCACTTTGGTTCCCTTCTGCCAAATATTTTCTTACTTATTTATGCTGCTCTAGGAAAACAGCTTCACACTTTGGTCAAATTTCTATTGGTTACACCTGCCTCTTTGTCCTATTTATAATTCCAGGATAGCTGCACTAGACTTAATGTAAAGTCCTTTCTGGTAGTTGTCTCTGTGACACAATGGACTTCACTCATATTCATTCATAGCTGATCTTTTGATAGTATTTTGCATAATTTTTCATCAGTCTTCCATGTTGTGAAGTTGAACTATCACAGTATTTCTCACCACAGGCACACACACACACACACATATGCAGAGATACATTCCCAAACACTGATTTCTTATGATTGATTTATCTTTCTTTCATTTGTTGGAAATTGGAATTAATTAAAGTAGCAGAGCCTTAAGAATAACTGGAACCTGGAAATCAGTCACAAACAGGACTTAGCTTCAGTTTGTCTTGTTTTGTTTTGTTTTTAATTGCCACTGCCCTCAGCTCTGCAGACTGGCTTTCTTAACCTGACAGGAAATATGGCCAACAACCATATTATATTATATTCTCATCCAGTCCCAACCACTTCTTTATACTGCTTTCTCATGACATGTCAAAAACTGAAGGAAGAAATTCATCCCAGTTTGGATCAGGTGTTACCAATTGTGACCGTGTAATGAGTCCCACACGTAATATGAGTCACAAATATACATGCAAATGGTATTTTTGGTGGAGGGATACTTCAAGTGTGAGGAAAAGAGGGGCTTCTGGGAAGACAAATTTATATTCTTCCTTTTAAGCAGAGTAACTACTTTTCATCCTATATATATTTGCTAAGTCATTATATTTTCTTGGCCATATGGACTACAATACATATTTCTTCTCTTATTCTTGTACCTACTCCCATCATGGTAAACATAAAAATGTATTCGATTTGCTTGTTTCCTTAATCTGTGTCCTTTACAAAGTGGCAAATTCCTTGAGGGCAGAAACTTTACATCGAAATATAATAGCACAAAATATAATGATAATAAAAACTGATCTTTATATTAATTTGATATATGTTTAAGAAAATTTGCAGAAAATGTCATATGGATTAATATATTTGTTCTTGACAAGTGCCCTATTAGTTAGTATTATGATCTCCATTTTACACAGAGGGAAATATAAACTTTGAAAGGGTATCATGCTCAAGGTCATGACTGGTATGTGTAAGAGCTGGCATTTGAACCCAGTCAGTCTGACAGCAGAGTGCTTGCTTTTAATTATGATGCCTTCAGCCTTAAGAAACATAAAGATTATGACACAAATCAGAAACCTTTTATTTTATTATATAAAAGCTTTAGTCATTAAAATTTGTTATTTATTCAAGGAAGAGAACTTGATTAATTCTAAAAATATGATGGGTAATATCATCTGTGTAGACAGAGTGAAGAAAGAAAATAATTATTTCCATAATACAGGAAAAGAAAACAAAGTAACATGCAAGACAGTTAATTATTTTTGAAGTTTAACTATGTCAGTATTAAATATTTAAACATGTATTATTTCCCAAATCTTCCCAACAAAATGGTCAATTAGAGAATTATTAATTTGAAGCTGAAATAGACATAGTCTAAGACAATATCACTTTTAAATATGACATTGGGATCATATCTACATTTCATTATCATTATCAATATAAAAATAATCATTCCACTATATCATATTAGTATGGAATTATAAAATACAATTATATACAGAGCTCAAATGGGTTAGTTAGATGATTTTATTTTGTAACCTGAATGTTAGACAGTGAATACATATACAGTCCTACTTCAGTATCTGTGGGGAACTGGCTCAAAGACAGCCCACTGATAACCAAAATCTGCACATGCTCAAGTCCCACAGAATGCCCTGTGAAACTGCAGATAAGACAAGTTGCCCTCCATATCTGCAGATTTACCATTCCAAGGATACTATATTTTCCATCTGTGTTTGGTTGAACATGCTGATGTGGAACAAGCAGATGTGGTGGGCTGACAGTGTTTATTGAAGAAAATACAACTGTAAGTGGATCTAAACAGTTCAAACTTGTATTGTTAAAAATTCAACTGTAGTTTATGTGTTTATCAAAATATTATATATATATGTATCTTCATATTAAGTTTTTATAAGCTCTACTGATTACTTAATCAATCACAGTAGATTCATTTGTAGTGCCAGGGGTCATTTGTCTCTGAAAAAGACAGCAAAAGTCCTGACATTTTTCAGCTCAGTCAAATTGTAAATTAGAGAGTTATTTTAAGTAGTATAATATTGATATGAGTAACTTATATGTTATAATAATGCAATATAAAAAGAATAATTTTTGAAGCAGAAAGGTAACAGTAAATCTCCGAATTAAACGAAGCTGTATTTTGGAGGAAAAAATAATTTGGATTAAAAACCATGTACACCATGAAATATACCAACATTCAGTTTGACTCATAAATGAATTTCTCTCTTGGAATGTTCTATAGCATTGCTGTAAATTTATATCCCTTTGTGAATCCACAATTAACAAATAATGAAATAAAACTAATTGGATATATGGGTTATTTTGGATATATGGGTTATTTCGACATTATTTTACAATAATGTTGAAATTTTGTAAAAGCTTTTTAACTTAATTTTCCTTAATTTGGAGATATTCAAATTAAAATTCAGGGTTTTGTGAGATATATGGAAACAGAAACACAGAAAGATTTATGTTGTTTTCAAACACATTTCCAACACACAATTTTAGAATTAAAAAGCAAGATAAATCATATTTTCACTGAAAGTGTTATGAAAAATACATATTGATCCTATATGGATCTAGTGGCATAAGTTGATCATTCACACAGTGTATGGCCATGCCTACTCAGATATCTTGCAGTTCATTTGAAAATTCTGCAAGTATTCATTTTCCTAGTGTTGAAAAATCTTCAAAATGTATTAAAACTATCTGTGGAGAATTGTCAAAAGCTTTCTACATCTTTTAACATTAGATGTCCTAAATTTTAGACTTTAATATATGTCTTATCTATATCTATAAATTACCCGATAATTGACATAACACAAAATATATTAGCCACTTTTTGGCAAATGTTAAGCCTGAGAAAATTTTTCCATCCATAATTTTACAAAGAAATATACACTCAAAGTATGTTTCAGAATAAATATGGCTCCTCATTCTATTTTGTAAAAATAAAACAGTGCCAAGTACTAGAAGCTGCTTTTCGGTTGATCCCTTACAGCATTATAACACTACAACCCTTATTCTTAAAAAAAAAAAATAAAGAAAATTATTTGTCCTCCTTTTCTAAATAGACACTTGGTGACTAATGGTCTAGGTTTGGCTTACATAAGAACACACACAGTTAAATGCCTCTATAAGACTGGCAGGTAACGGTAATGCAAATATGTGAACTGGCCACCTGCTGTAGAACTTTGGGGATGGGGAACGAGTGTGGGTGACTCTAGCCAATTGAAGTAATATGTTAATGCTTTATTAAAACATAGTTAATTTGTTACTGAAAGATTATGAAAATTCACATTATTGGTGAACTTTCCTGATTTTTATTTTTTTATATAAATTTTTATTTGTTTTCTTCCTTTTTTTAAAAAATAGACAGGGTCTCACTAACTCTTCCAGACTGGAGTGCAGTGATCTGATAATAACAAACTGCAGCCTGGAACGGCTTGGCTCAAGCAATCCTCCTGCTTTAGCCTCCTGCATAGCTGGGACTACAAGTGTTTGCCACTATGCACAGCTAATTATTAAAAATTTTTGTAGAGACGAGGTCTCACTATGTTCACCATACTGGTCTTGAACTCTTGGCTTCAAGCGATCCTTCCACCTCAGCTGCCTGAAGCACTGGGATAATAAGCTTGAGTCGCTGTGCCTAGCCTTGATTTTTCTAATACTGAGTACAAATCACAAGGCATACTAATGGGCTGTTAATTTGCAAATTCAGGCTTATATCCTGTTAATTATGAGAAGAAGAAAAACACTAAAATATTCAGTCATCCCTAAATTGACTAGACAGTTTGGAAACTAGAAACAAGAGAGACAGTAGAAAGGGAAGAAGGAGACACATTCATTTTATTAATTCAGCATGTTATCATTATATGGTATTTTAATAATTCTCTGCAATTAAATTAAAATCTTAAATCTGTACAGAACATAGTTTTTGGTTTGTTTCAAGAAATGATTCCAAATTAACTCCTGGGCATCCTGCAAGGATTAGTGTTTCATTCCTTCAAAAGAATTGCTACTTACGCTGTTGAATTCTATGTTCATTTTCTTACTGTACCAATAAATTCTTCTGAGACAGTTGAAAAAAGAAATAGCCTCTTAGAGGACTTGTAACTTATAGCTAAACTTAAGATGGCCTTTTAAATGACAAAACCCAAATAGAATATTACCTCCTTCAGGCCTTTGCCCAATTAACACAGCAACTTTGTTGTATCATTTACTGCCTTGGGAGTAAGCAGAGCTATCTTGATTCAGAGTGGGCATATTTATTTACCAATTGATTAACAAAGGAGTACAACATCTGGGTAATACAGTATATTTGTCCATAAAATTGATTATGACACACTCGACTGGTTATCTGGGAGAACTATAGAAGAATCCGAAGTATTAAATATCCTCAAATATAATCACAGAAAAGTAGGAAGTTGAAAGATTTAAAGTTGTGTTCCAGAGACAGCTATACTTCAGTATTACAGATCATTTTCCTGACACTAACACTAAGATTATTACATTTAGTTTGGCATTTAAGACTTGCCTTTTTTCTTAATGTCTGATACATTGAGTCAAAAAACAACTAAAAAGATAGATGAAAAGAAAGCCAAGAGGCAAGGCAGAGAAGGAATGGGTAGCTAGAAAGGTGGAATGAAGATTTAGCAATTCATCACTTAATTTTATTGAACTAATATGTTTTGACACCTCTTCTTTATAAAGCAATTTGTTAGGCATGACTAAACATTAATCTGTAAGATTTCCCATTAGGGAAATGACCACAGCATAAGTTACAGAATAAACTTTTAAGCAATGGGTCAAGTTGTGTAAACTATTCAGAGACTCTTTCTTCAAAACTAGCACTATATACCCAGCACTTGTCCAAGTATTTCTATGGAAAGAAACCTGCCTTGTATTTCAGTCGAAAGGAAGAAGCACATATAATACTGTATTAATAGGAGCGAAAATTCATTATAGTGCCAAAAACTTACTGCTACTAGAAACTTCTAAATACGGATAATTAACCATTATTCCGTGGGTCCCAAATTTTATTTTTATAAATGCATTATCATGGAAAAGGTTTACTTACTTATTTTTCTAGACTTCTAAAAAGAACACAAGAAGTTTTAACATATAGAACTTAAGAATTTTTTCTTGATGAAAAATGCATATGATAAATACAATGGAATAGAACACACCCAATATTAATATTTCATGCGAAGAAGTTTTTTACTGATAAAACACTAAAGACACCCTGAGAACGGTGCCTGCCTTGTAATTTTTCTAAGGCCTCTTAGACTTGGTTTGGGCTCATTATTTAGCAGCTATGGTGATGTGTTGCTTGGGGCTATAGCAACCAACAGAATTGAAAATTTAAAAACACAATTAAAGTTTCATATTAATGAAATTCTCATTTAAAAGATCAACAGTAATTGGATGTTGTTAGATACAGAGTGTTAGTGTGGCATTTATTAAATTTGATTTCAGTACATTACCCTTTCATGTTATTGAAAGACAAAGCACAAATATTCAGAAATTGGTTGTCAAATAATCAAAAATGTTTACTTTTCAGTTTCTTTCCTAGTCTTAACATGAGACCAAATGCTTCATGTGGCTATTTGAAAAATGATATGATGTTATTAACATTCTAAAGACATCTCACCTCTGGGAATATAAAGCAAGCACACATATATATTTCAAGGTGTGTTGGGTATTAAGTAACATGAACTTTTAAAATCTTTTTTAGCTATAAGCTGATACAAAAGATCTCTGTTAAAGCATCTATATTTGTCCAGCTGTATATCACTGTTTCAGTACATCATCTGTGAAGCATGGGTAAATAGTAAATAGTCACAAGGCCTACAATAGTGTGGGCTCCAAAGCTTTTACTTCGGTATTTCTATCAATAATCTGTGCACACTCATACACACAAACACTTATATAAATTATGTATACATATATATATATATATTTCCACAAGCATACTGATAAAATGATACCATAAAATCACATATAATATTAAAAACTAAAATAGTTGAGCTATAAATAAGAGAACTTTTTCAAAACATTTTATAATGGTATAAAAACTTTTTTTGTTCGGATTAGATATGATGGAATTTGTCATTGTTTTTGTGAATCATATTTTATTATTCTGTGGTACAGCAATTCAAAAGTTTGGTTCCAAATTTAGTTTATTTCTGTATTTGGTTCTAATGCCAGTTGTAATTTTTTAAAAAATTTCACAAAGATAATAAATTTTAATTGGAAGAAATGTAATTCTTGGCTGTGCATACTGACTGCAGCACTCATTTTTAAATTTCATCCTACAGATATGAATTTTTTTGTCAAAATTTGTTTACGACTTTTTTCTTGAAATTATTGAACTCATAATCTATTTGAAGACAATGAATTTTAATGTTTTTATGTTTTTACTAAATCCTTAAGAACACTAATCCTTTGGAGATTCCTATCCAAGTTAGAATATTTTATTCTTATTTTTTCTATGTTTACAAGTTGGAGAGACTTTACAGTTAATGTATGTGTTTTCAAGAATGAAATTATATAATTATTTAAATATGTCCAAATATTTGTTTTAAAAATGTATCCTGTACCTCATGCTAAGTACAACTAAAACCTCTGCACATACATATAGAAAATCATAAATGGACTCTAAAAGATAGAAGGATGCAGACTGGCTAGGTTACCCCCATTTTTTTTTTTTTTACCTCATATATTTAAGTATTGACCTGGAATAAGATGGCAATCAGGAAAAACTAACGAGTATATATTACCTCTTTACACCCTCACAAAAACCAAGACTGCTCTTTTTAGCTAACATATCAGGAAAAGGGCAGCCCAGCAAGACAAACAGCACTGCTCCACTCAAATACCACAGAAAATACTGTGGCACCATCCCCATCCACTCCAACAAAGGAAAAGCGTGGAGCCAAAAATTATACCTTGTGAGGCTATATTGAGGCACGTGTCACCCTTACTGGGGTGGTAACAGAGAAAACAAGTATGGGGCTAACAATGTCTCTCTTGCTTGCTGATAATGAGGCCACACCATATTATCAGTGGAAGGCACATGAAAATCTTCGTCCCTGGAGGTGCTTCACCTGGCAATACCAAAGAATGTTATCAGGGATGCCTAGTGGAGAATGAAGACTTTCCTTATGATCCAATGATAATAAGAACACCCTTGCACAATGTCAATGAAGACCATCTAGGGAAATTAAGAATACCTTTACATCCAACAATAACGAGGAAGCCCAACACTGAATATCCACAAAGGCAAAAGGAAAAACTTTGACTTGTACTTCCACCTGGCAGCAGCAGTGCAATCTTATCTCTTCTCCTGCTGGGGTGATATCAGAAAGAGCTAGCTAAAGCAGAAGACCTAAATAGGATCCAAAGTCTTAGAACATAACATAAAAACGTCTAGTTGTCAATAAAAAAATAACTCATCATCCCAAGAATCAGGATGATCTCAAGCTGAAAGTACACACAAAAACAAGAATGATAGCAAAACTGAGATACCAGACATTTCAGAATTATCTGAAAAATATTTTAATATAGCCATAATACAAATGCTTCAATAGGGAATTACAAACCCACTTGAAACAAATAAAAAGTCAGAAAATCTCAATAAAAAAAGAAGCAATTTCAGTAAGGAAATAGAAATTAGAAGATACAAGGAAGAGTAAAATGGAAATATTGGAAAAAGAAATATAACAACTAAAATAAAATCTCAGTGAATGGGCTCAATAGTAGAATGAAGAGGGCAGAAGGAAGTATCAGTGGGCTGGAAGACAGAACAGTAAAAATTACCCAATGTGAAGAACAGAGAGAAAAATAAACTGATGAAAAATTGAACACAGTCTCATGAATGTATGTTTCTAGTCTCTGAAGGAGAGAAGAAACAAACAAAGGAGAAACAAGGTGGATCTGGAAAAAATATTAGAAAAACAAATAGCAGAAAATGGTCCAAATTTGTAAAAAAACATAAATCTATAGGTTTCAGAAGCTGAACAAATATCAAATATGATAAACCCAAATAAATATGCAGCAAGACACGCCATGATTAAACTTCTGCAAATGAAAGACAACGAAAAATTCTTGAGAGCAACCAAAGGAAAGGTCACATTTCATACAGTGGAAAAAATAACTAGAATGACAGTAGATTACTCATCAGAAATCAGAGAGGCCAGATGGAAGTGGCACAATCTATTTTCAGGTGCTGAATGAAAATAATTTTCATTACAAAATCCTATGCCCAATACAGATATTCTTCAGGCATGAAATGGAAATCAAGACATTCTTAGATGGAGGAGTCCTTAGAGAATTTGTCTCCGTACCTACTCCAAAAGTTATTTAAATAGAAAAGAAACAACAAAGAGGCAACCCTAGAATATCACGGAGAAGGAAAAACACAGGTAAGCAAAAATCAGGGTAAATACAGTATGTTTTCCTTCTTTCTCTTGAGCTTCCTAAATGATGTATCATGATTCAAGTAATAGTAAAAACACTGATATGCTTCCAAAGTATGTGGAGTAATATTTTTGACATTTATATTAAAAATGGAGAAAGGTAAAGGAACTTAAAAAATGTTAACAATTCTACACTTCTCTAAAGTGATAAAATGATGCCACAGGTAGGACAGCAAAAATGTACATATTTTACCACATATGTATCTTACTATATACTATGATTATGTAATCGTATGTTATATATCTAAAACATATATACATATTGTGCATATAATATATATTATAAAAAACTATACAAAGTCATTACAAAGATGTACACTCAGAACACTATGGTTAAATCACAATGGAATTCTGGAAAATTGCTCTCACAGGAAGGCAAACATAATAAAACGGAACAACAACACTGGAAGAACCAGCAGAAAACAAAAATTGCATTGCATACTTATTCTTTGATATGTCAATGATTACATTAAATATATTATCAAAATGCACCAATAGAAAACAGAGGGGGATGATGTGAATTTTAGTTAAGTGATATTGACAGTCTAAACCAATAACAGATGGAAAGAGCCAGGAAAACACGTATTCTGATGGTGCTCATTTTTCCTATTAATCTCCTGATATTTCCCACTGGCTATACTCATTAGAAATACCAAGAACAAGGGTATACATTCCAGAAAGCATGCACATCTGCCTCCTGTGGCAGAAAACATGAGAGCAAATGGAAATAAGTAATACATTAGTTTATCTGAAACATAAATATACATATTTCTAATTTTCCTTCCTGCTTCCATAGGCATTATCTTATTAAAACTCTAGAGTATGGGCACCCTATTCTGTATACAACTCTGAAGTATAGAGTTAGTTCTCTCTTTAACTGCACTGAGAGTTACCATGTAGTATTTGATAGAATGAACAATATTTAGTCAATACATTTTTACCTATAAAACTTGCAAAATATTAATTAAATAAATATATTACCTCTTTGCCTCTCCCTCTGTCTCTATCTCTCCTTTCGGACACACACACACACACACACAAATACACTCATACATATACTACATGTTCAACATGTGTATGGGCATTACATGTAGGTTTTTATACAGAGAAATGCATATATAATATGCACACTTGACAGGGTCATGGGAAAACAGACCTTGTGTGTAATGGTTGGCAGTGTAATTAGTCACAGCTTGTCTTCAGGTAGATTTGAGTGTGTGTGTGAGTGTGTGAAAATTCAAATGAGTATATATCTTCTGTAATGTGTATCTGCATCTGTAAAATTATCTTACAACTTAAAAGTTGTTCTGTAATACAGCACTGATGAAGTGAATGTTTGTGTATATAGAACCAACTATTATACATTTGTAAAAACGATATTATTATTATTTATTTATTTATTTATTTATTTTAATTAATTTATTATTATTATACTTTAAGTTGTAGGGTACATGTGCATAACGTGCAGGTTTGTTACATATGTATACTTGTGCCATGTTGGTGTGCTGCACCCATCAACTCGTCATTTACATCAGGTATAACTCCCAATGCAATCCCTCCCCCCTCCCCCCTCCCCATGATAGGCCCCTGTGTGTGATGTTCCCCTTTCTGAGTCCAAGTGATCTCATTGTTCAGTTCCCACCTATGAGTGAGAACATGCAGTGTTTGGTTTTCTGTTCTTGTAATAGTTTGCTAAGAATGATGGTTTCCAGCTGCATCCATGTCTCTACAAAGGACACAAACTCATCCTTTTTGATGGCTGCATAGTATTCCATGGTATATATGTGCCACATTTTCTTAATCCAGTCTGTCACTGATGGACATTTGGGTTGATTCCAAGTCTTTGCTATTGTGAATAGTGCTGCAATAAACATACATGTGCATGTGTCTTTATAGCAGCATAATTTATAATCCTTTGGGTATATACCCAGTAATGGGATGGCTGGGTCATATGGTACATCTAGTTCTAGATCCTTGAGGAATCGCCATACTGTTTTCCATAATGGTTGAACTAGTTTACAATCCCACCAACAGTGTAAAAGTGTTCCTATTTCTCCACATCCTCTCCAGCACCTGTTGTTTCCTGACTTTTTAATGATCGCCATTCTAACTGGTGTGAGATGGTATCTCATTGTGGTTTTGATTTGCATTTCTCTGATGGCCAGTGATGATGAGCATTTTTTCATGTGTCTGTTGGCTGTATGAATGTCTTCTTTTGAGAAATGTCTGTTCATGTCCTTTGCCCACTTTTTGATGGGGTTGTTTGTTTTTTTCTTGTAAATTTGTTTGAGTTCTTTGTAGGTTCTGGATATTAGCCCTTTGTCAGATGAGTAGATTGCAAAAATTTTCTCCCATTCTGTAGGTTGCCTGTTCACTCTGATGGTAGTTTCTTTTGCTGTGCAGAAGCTCTTTAGTTTAATGAGATCCCATTTGTGAATTTTGCCTTTTGCTGCCGTTGCTTTTGGTGTTTTAGACATGAAGTCTTTGCCCATGCCTATGTCCTGAATGGTACTACCTAGGTTTTCCTCTAGGATTTTTATGGTATTAGGTCTAACATTTAAGTCTCTAATCCATCTTGAATTAATTTTCCTATAAGGAGTAAGGAAAGGATCCAGTTTCAGCTTTCTACTTATGGCTAGCCAATTTTCCCAGCACCATTTATTAAATAGGGAATCCTTTCCCCATTTCTTGTTTCTCTCAGGTTTGTCAAAGATCAGATGGCTGTAGATGTGTGGTATTATTTCTGAGGACTCTGTTCTGTTCCATTGGTCTATATCTCTGTTTTGGTACCAGTACCATGCTGTTTTGGTTACTGTAGCCTTGTAGTATTGTTTGAAGTCAGGTAGCATGATGCCTCCAGCTTTGTTCTTTTGACTTAGGATTGTCTTGGAGATGCGGGCTCTTTTTTGGTTCCATATGAACTTTAAAGCAGTTTTTTCCAATTCTGTGAAGAAACTCATTGGTAGCTTGATGGGGATGGCATTGAATCTATAAATTACCTTGGGCAGTATGGCCATTTTCACAATATTGATTCTTCCTATCCATGAGCATGGTATGTTCTTCCGTTTGTTTGTGTCCTCTTTTGTTTCACTGAGCAGTGGTTTGTAGTTCTCCTTGAAGAGGTCCTTTACATCCCTTGTAAGTTGGTTTCCTAGGTATTTTATTCTCTTTGAAGCAATTGTGAATGGAAGTTCATTCCTGATTTGGCTCTCTGTTTGTCTGTTACTGGTGTATAAGAATGCTTGTGATTTTTGCACATTAATTTTGTATCCTGAGACTTTGCTGAAGTTGCTTATCAGCTTAAGGAGATTTTGGGCTGAGACAATGGGGTTTTTAAATATACCATCATGCCATCTGCAAAGAGGGACAATTTGACTTCTTCTTTTCCTAACTGAATACCCTTGATTTCTTTCTCTTGCCTAATTGCCCTAGCCAGAACTTCCAACACTATGTTGAATAGGAGTGGTGAGAGAGGGCATCCCTGTCTTTTGCCAGTTTTCAAAGGGAATTTTTCCAGTTTTTGCCCATTCAGTATGATATTGGCTGTGGGTTTGTCATAAATAGCTCTTATGATTTTGAGGTACGTTCCATCAAGACCGAATTCATTGAGCGTTTTTAGCATGAAGGGCTGTTGAATTTTGTCAAAAGCCTTTTCTGCATCTATTGAGATAATCATGTGGTTCTTGTCTTTGGTTCTGTTTATATGCTGGATTATGTTTATTGATTTGCGAATGTTGAACCAGCCTTGCATCCCAGGGATGAAGCCCACTTGATCATGGTGGATAAGCTTTTTGATGTGTTGCTGAATCCGGTTTGCCAATTTTATTGAGGATTTTTGCATCGATGTTCATCAGGGATATTGGTCTAAAATTCTCTTTTTTGTTGTGTCTCTGCCAGGCTTTGGTATCAGGATGATGTTGGCCTCATAAAATGAGTTAGGGAGGATTCCCTCTTTTTCTATTGATTGGAATAGTTTCAGAAGGAATGGTACCAACTCCTCCTTGTACCTCTGGTAGAATTCAGCTGTGAATCCATCTGCTCCTGGACTTTTTTTCATTGGTAGGCTATTAATTATTGCCTCAATTTCAGAGCCTGCTATTGGTCTATTCAGGGATTCAACTTCTTCCTGGTTTAGTCTTGGGAGAGTGTAAGTGTCCAGGAAATTATCCATTTCTTCTAGATTTTCCAGTTTATTTGCGTAGAGGTGTTTATAGTATTCTCTAATGGTAGTTTGTATTTCTGTGGGGTCGGTGGTGATATCCCCTTTATCCTTTTTAATTGCGTCGATTTGATTCTTCTCTCTTTTCTTCTTTATTAGTCTTGCTAGTGGTCTGTCAATTTTGTTGATCTTTTCAAAAAACCAACTCCTGGATTCATTGATTTTTTGGAGAGTTTTTTGTGTCTCTATCTCCTTCAGTTCTGCTCTGATCTTAGTTATTTCTAGCCTTCTGCTAGCTTTCGAATGTGTTTGCTCTTGCTTCTCTAGTTCTTTTAATTGCGATGTTAGAGTGTCAATTTTAGATCTTTCCTGCTTTCTCTTGTGGGCATTTAGTGCTATAAATTTCCCTCTACACACTGCTTTAAATGTGTCCCAGAGATTCTGGTATGTTGTATCTTTGTTCTCATTGGTTTCAAAGAACATCTTTATTTCTGCCTTCATTTCGTTATGTAACCAGTAGTCATTCAGGAGCAGGTTGTTCAGTTTCCATGTAGTTGAGCGGTTTTGATTGAGTTTCTTAGTCCTGAGTTCTAGTTTGATTGCACTGTGGTCTGAGAGACAGTTTGTTATAATTTCTGTTCTTATACATTTGCTGAGGAGTGCTTTACTTCCAATTACGTGGTCGATTTTGGAGTAAGTACGATGTGGTGCTGAGAAGAATGTATATTCTGTTGATTTGGGGTGGAGAGTTCTATAGATGTCTATTAGGTCTGCTTGCTGCAGAGATGAGTTCAATTCCTGGATATCCTTGTTAACTTTCTGTCTCGTTGATCTGTCTAATGTTGACAGTGGAGTGTTGAAGTCTCCCATTATTATTGTATGGGAGTCTAAGTCTCTTTGTAAGTCTCTAAGGACTTGCTTGATGAATCTGGGTGCTCCTGTATTGGGTGCATATATATTTAGGATAGTTAGCTCTTCCTGTTGAATTGATCCCTTTACCATTATGTAATGGTCTTCTTTGTCTCTTTTGATCTTTGATGGTTTAAAGTCTGTTTTATCAGAGACTAGTATTGCAACCCCCGCTTTTTTTTGTTCTCCATTTGCTTGGTAAATCTTCCTCCATCCCTTTATTTTGAGCCTATGTATGTCTCTGCGTGTGAGATGGGTCTCCTGAATACAGCAGACTGATGGGTCTTGACTCTTTATCCAGTTTGCCAGTCTGTGTCTTTTAATTGGAGCATTTAGTCCATTTACATTTAAGGTTAAGATTGTTATGTGTGAACTTGATCCTGCCATTATGATATTAACTGGTTATTTTGCTCGTTAGTTGATGCAGTTTCCTCCTAGCCTCGATGGTCTTTACATTTGGCATGTTTTTGCAATGGCTGGTACCAGTTGTTCCTTTCCATGTTGAGTGCTTCCTTCAGGGTCTCTTGTAAGGCAGGCCTAGTGGTGACAAAATCTCTAAGCATTTGCTTATCTGTAAAGGATTTTATTTCTCCTTCACTTATGAAACTTAGTTTGGCTGGATATGAAATTCTGGGTTTAAAATTCTTTTCTTTAAGAATGTTGAATATTGGCCCCCACTCTCTTCTGGCTTGTAGAGTTTCTGCCGAGAGATCTGCTGTTAGTCTGATGGGCTTCCCTTTGTGGGTAACCCGACCTTTCTCTCTGGCTGCCCTTAAGATTTTTTCCTTCATTTCAACTTTGGTGAATCTGGCAATTATGTGTCTTGGAGTTGCTCTTCTCGAGGAGTATCTTTGTGGCGTTCTCTGTATTTCCTGGATTTGAATGTTGGCCTGCCCTACTAGGTTGGGCAAGTTCTCCTGGATGATATCCTGAAGAGTGTTTTCCAACTTGGTTCCATTTTCCCCCTCACTTTCAGGCACCCCAATCAGACGTAGATTTGGTCTTTTTACATAATCCCATACTTCTTGCAGGCTTTGTTCATTTCTTTTTCTTCTTTTTTCTTTTGGTTTCTCTTCTCGCTTCATTTCATTCATTTGATCCTCAATCGCAGATACTCTTTCTTCCAGTTGATCGAGTCGGTTACTGAAGCTTGTGCATTTGTCACGTATTTCTCGTGTCATGGTTTTCATCTCTTTCATTTCGTTTATGACCTTCTCTGCATTAATTACTCTAGCCATCAATTCTTCCACTTTTTTTTCAAGATTTTTAGTTTCTTTGCGCTGGGTACGTAATTCCTCCTTTAGCTCTGAGAAATTTCATGGACTGAAGCCTTCTTCTCTCATCTCGTCAAAGTCATTCTCTGTCAAGCTTTGATCCGTTGCTGGCGATGAGCTGCGCTCCTTTGCCGGGGGAGATGCGCTCTTATTTTTTGAATTTCCAGCTTTTCTGCCCTGCTTTTTCCCCATCTTTGTGGTTTTATCTGCCTCTGGTCTTTGATGATGGTGATGTACTGATGGGGTTTTGGTGTAGGTGTCCTTCCTGTTTGATAGTTTTCCTTCTAACAGTCAGGACCCTCAGCTGTAGGTCTGTTGGAGATTGCTTGAGGTCCACTCCGGACCCTGTTTGCCTGGGTATCAGGAGCAGAGGCTGCAGAAGATAGAATATTTCTGAACAGCGAGTGTACCTGTCTGATTCTTGCTTTGGAAGCTTCCTCTCAGGGGTGTACTCCACCCTGTGAGGTGTGGGGTGTCAGACTGCCCCTAGTGGGGGATGTCTCCCAGTTAGGCTACTCAGGGGTCAGGGACCCACTTGAGCAGGCAGTCTGTCCCTTCTCAGATCTCAACCTCTGTGTTGGGAGATCCACTGCTTTTTTCAAAGCTGTCAGACAGAGTCGTTTGCGTCTGCAGAGGTTTTGGCCGCGTTTGTTATTGCCCTGTCGCCAGAGGTGGAGTCTACAGAGACAGGCAGGTTTCCTTGAGCTGCTGTGAGCTCCACCCAGTTCGAGCTTCCCAGCAGCTTTGTTTACCTACTTAAGCCTCAGCAATGGCGGGCGCCCCTCCCCCAGCCTCACTGCTGCCTTGCCGCCAGATCGCAGACTGCTGTGCTAGCAATGAGGAAGGCTCCGTGGGTGTGGGACCCTCCCGGCCAGGTGTGGGATATGATCTCCTGGTGTGCCTGTTTGCTTAAAGCGCAGTATTGGGGTGGGAGTTACCCGATTTTCCAGGTGTTGTGTGTCTCCGTTCCCCTGGCTAGGAAAAGGGATTCTCTTCCCCCTTGAGCTTCCCAGGTGAGGCAATGCCTCGCCCTGCTTCAGCTCTCGCTGGTCGGGCTGCAGCAGCTGACCAGCACGGATCGTCGGGCACTCCCCAGTGTGATGAACCCAGTACCTCAGTTGAAAATGCAGAAATCACCGGTCTTCTGTGTCGCTCGCGCTGGGAGTTGGAGACTGGAGCTGTTCCTATTCGGCCATCTTGCTCCGCCCCCCCGAGTATTAGTTATTGACAATAAAATAATGTTACTCTAGCTGAGTTTGTTAAGGTTATACGCACAATACCGTGTTTAAAGGCATTTTCATATGAAGTTTACTTTCCAACTCTATTTTTATCCGAAGTTTACATTTCAACGTATATCAGTTCTTTGACCTAGACTATGAAATAGCTTTCATAAACTCTCATTTAAATTGCATATAAAATAATAGCAATCATCTCATAGTGTTATTTTGAGGTAGCATCTGTCATATAAACGTGCACTATAAATTAACAAGAAATGTGATCAGGTATCCAAAAGATTTTATTGGATAATCTTGAGTCATTTCAATATATAGAAAAAAAATATGTAATTGAAAGTTTCATTTTTTGAGATGTATATGAGTACTTTTAGAAATATTTGGTTCATCATGAATATTAGTGGTAAGAAAAAATAAATAAGAATGTCATTACTTCTGAAGACTCTGAAGTAGTTTCTTTGAGAATTCACACTTCCCTAAAAATGAGCACTAGAAAGGGAAAATCTACCATATACTTCATTTTTTTCTTACTTTTCCTTAAACTCGAAATAACCATATTTATCTTATTTAAATAATTACCTAGTTAAAAAATTCAGTTGATTTTTTTAAGTCAAGAGAAAATGTTCCTCATAGTAACTTAGTAAGTAATAATAACGTTTAAATGTTATGAGGATAAAGTTTAATCCAACAATTGAATAGACTGGTTGTTTTGTTATCCAGTGCAATTAGATTTACCACTTCTCTGATGCTATGAGTTGATCTAAGTGAGAGCTGGCAGGCAGAATAAAAGCTAAAGGAGTGTCTAACCTAAAAACGTATTTAATGCAAAATGTAGATGCTTTTAGTACTCTAGTTCCAAAAAAAACTAGGAACATATTGATTCAAAGGAGAACTGTGTAGCTACTTGATTTTCTAACAGGTATTGCTTTAAATTGCAAAGTCAAAGATCCTGATTGGAATTGTGAATTCTTACTTATGAACAACTGACCTGTAAAGTTAAGTAGAGCAAAAATCTATTTTACATATGAGGAAACCATGTCAACACAAAGTGAGCATCTTGCTCAACATCAAACTGATTTATTTCAGGGATGATGATTGAAATGTGCTTTCTGGACTCCCGGACCAACATTCTTTCTATCATATTATGTTCTATAGTTAAAGATATGATGATAGTCACATGATAAGCCTATACTATTTCTCAAATGATTATATTAATATAAAATTTATATATACAATAAATATTTTTCTTTCCTAAAGTGAAAGATACTGGTCTACATAATGATGACTCTGACTTTTTCTAATGATTCCTCTACACAAGCCATGATTTAACTTATTGCTCAGTATAATAAACAGACCATTAAATATTTTATATAATTAAATTAAAATAAATTGCTCTTTATCTGAGTTTCATTGGTATAGTTTAATTGGCTTTATTAATGAAGACAATTTGTAATAATAGTTAAAGATTACTGTGTGTAACCTAATTTTTTACCATGAATATTTGATGCTTTAATTGAATATTTTGATTTAGCATAAAAGTAAGTCAGGGTAAATGTATAATTATCTTATAAATGTGCAGATGACAATTAAAATAACAGATTTTAGGTGCTTTCTTTTAAAAAACATGTAATTGAGTGTCCCTCTGAGAAATTTTTGCATTAAAAATACACTTAATTATAGCTACTGAGAAATAACAGAAAGTAAGTGAATAGAAAATGACAAGAGACTAACCTGCAGATACTTGAAAATCTAAGAAAAGAATGAGAGTAGGGTGAGTAGTGGGATGAGAGATCAGCAGTTTTCTCATTATTTATCCTGCCTAAGTTTAATTGAATGAGAAGTGGCGAGAAGGGGAATGACATTTTGATCATCAGTTTAAAAATTCGAAGGAACTTCGTCTTTTAACACTGTGTATTTTTAGTATTATTAGTAAATCCAAAAACTTTCATCAATTCTCTTAACATGAAAACTTCAACTGTGTCTTACAAATATATATATATATATATATATATATTTTAATTGACACACTGTAATTGTACATATGTGTGGAATACAGTGTTTTTGATACATACGTATGTTGTATAATGATCCTCAGGGCAGGTAGTATATTCATTACCTCATGCATTTATCATTTATTTGTTTTAAGAACATTAAAAACCCCTCTCTTCTAGCTTTTATGTAATATGCAATACTTCACTATCAATAATAGTCACCCTCCTATACTATAGAGCACCAGGAATTATTCTTTCTATCCAGTTGCAACTTTGTACTCATTGATCAACCATTCCCTATCCTCTTATTTGCCTTCCCCAGCTCATCTCATTCTCTGGTGCCACTGTTCTCTCTGCTTCCATGAAATCAACTTGTTGTTTTCTAGATTTCACATATTAGAAAGATGATGAAGTACTTGTCTTTCGGTGTCTGGCTTATTTTATTTAACATATATCCTCCAGGCTCATACATATTGTCACAAATGACAGGATGTCATTCGTTTTCATGACTGAATAGTGTTCACTTGTGAACATGCACTACATTTTCTTTATCCCTTCACCCTTTGTTGGATATTCCATATCTTGGCTATTGTAAATAGTGCTGCAGGAAACATGGGATTGCAGATAATCTCTTTGACATACTGTTTTTATTTCCTTTGGACATAGACCTAGTATTGAGATTGCTAGATGATGAGGTAGTTCTATTTTTAATATTTTGAGCAACACCCATAACTGTTTTCCACAATGGCTGTAATAGTTTATAATCCCGGCAACAGTGACTAAGTCTTCCATTTTCTTCACATCTTGTTAACACTTGTTTTATTTTGTCTTTTTAATAATAGTCATTCTGTTGGAGAGATGATATTTCAATGCAGTTTAAATTTGCATTTTCCTGAAGATCAGTGATTAGTTTTATACTTTCATTTATTTTCATGATAGCAATTTTTATCCATGTATTTCCAGTTTTAGCACCCTTTAAGCATTTCCTATGAGGCCTGTCTAGGAGCATGAATTCCCTCAGCTTTTGCTTGCCTGAAAAGATCACTATTTCTCCTTAATTTCTGCAGTCTAGCTTTGCTGGTATAGTATTCTTGCCTCACAGGGTTTTTGTTTGTTTGTTTGTTTGTTTTTCTTTCATCATTTTGAATATATTATCTTATTTTTTTTTCGTGGCCTGTGAGGTTTGTGCTGAGAAATGTGCTGTTTAGTCCAATTCTCTTGTGACTTGATGATTTTTTCTTGCTGCTTTGAGAATTCTTTTATTTTCAATAGTTTCATTACAATGTCCCTCAGAGAGGACCTCTTCAAATTGTATCTACAGAGAATGGTTTCAGCTTTGTATGTATTTTGATGTTAATATTTCTCCCAAAACTTTGGAATTTTTCAGCTATTATTTTATTAAATAAGCTTTTTGTACCTTTCTTTATATCTCCTTCTAGAATCCCCATAATGCAAACATTTGTTTCATTAATCATGTCACATAGGTTTTGTGAGATTTTTTGTTATTTTTCATACTTTTTTTCTCATTTCTCCCCTGACTAGGTTATTTCAAAAGATCCGTTTTCAAGTTCAGAAATTTTTTCTTCTGTTTGGAAGTACTTGTCTTCCAAACTAGACTTCAATCTAGTCTGATGAAGCTCTCAGTTGTATTTTGTATTTCATTCATTGAGTTTTTCAGCCTCAAATTTCTGTTTGGTTCTTTGTTATAATATCTATTTTTGGTTTAATTTCTCATTCAGATTATATATATATTGGATTCCAATGGTTTCTCTGTATTCTGCTGAGTTTCCTCAAGATCATTATTTTGAATTCCTTTTCAAGCATTTTGTAAATGTCCTTTCCTTTGGGATTTGTTCCTGGAGATTTACTTTGTTCTTTTGGGTATATGTTGCCTTGCTTTTTCATGTTTCTTGTGTTCCTATATTAATATCTGCGCATCTAGTGGAGTAGTTGCTTTTTCTGATTTTATACAGTGGCTTTTGTTGGAGAAACATTTTTCTGTAGATGGGTGCAAGGGTATAAGTTGAGTATAGATCACTGGCTTGTTACTGAGTTGACTCAGTGGCATGGTCTTCATGCATTTTCTTAAGATATAGTCCTTAAGAACATTGTCCTCAATTGCTTCAGTGGCCTAGGCTATAGGAGTTTGTGATACTGGTGGCATGGTGAGGATGTTGAGTTAGTTGTTGGGCTGAGCATATGTGGGTGTGTAGCGCCAATAGGCTCTTTGGTAGGCTAGTGGGAGAGAGGGGTCAGCAACTAGGATGGGAATTGGACTGAGCTTGAGCATGCAAAAGTAAGGTTGGATTGGGCAGCTGTGTGACTGTCTCTCCTGGGAACTGAGGCCACCACCAGACTAGCTGTCAGGCTGGGTATGAGTACATGCAGCTTTGGCAGTTTTGAGATTTACTTTGTTCTTTTTGTTCTGTGCAGTGGTCTGTCTGAAGAGGTTGTGACACCCCTGGACCAGCTTTCAGGCCAGGCACAGATGCACTTGGGATCATTTGTCTGGTCAGTTGCTCAATGTGGTTGAGCATGGGTATGGCAAGCTTGCCAGTTGTTTGATTAATTTCCCACTGTATAGGTCCACCTGTTTCCTGGGACTATGGGTTCCCACAATGGTGTAGACAATGGGGTCTCAGGATTTGTCCATCTGGATTAGGCTCCAGGCAGCTGAAGTCATGGTGCTACAGGCATTTGTGTGAACATGGTGGAATAACAGTGAGGCCTCAGGGATAAAGAATGAGTTGCAGCTGGTCCCCAGGAAGAATGCACTCTAGCTAGTGGATCCACTTTCAAGATGGAGCCATGCTATAGCAGCTTAGATTGTGGGTGCTCAAGGTTGGCTCCTACTCTGAGACATTGAAGGTGCCTGAACTTCTACCTACTCTCCAAAATGAAGATGCCTGATGTACTGGGAAACTTCTCTGTAACAAGAAATCCTGGTGTTTGTGGCAGTAATGGGGACTACTGGGGATCTCTAGCCTAACTTTTCCTCATAAGAAGAGGTACTTCTCGACCCTGAGCTAACCTTGGTGGGGAGAGAGTATGGCAAAGACAGAATGTCTTGCTTCCCTCCTTATGTTGCTACCCTGGGATTCCATGCTCCACAGGGATTTTATTGCTTCCCTGGTACTCTCCAGTGTACTTACTCAGTAACACCAGTCAAAATATAGTTGTTCTTTCTTTTGTTTTGGCCTCTTTTTGTCGGGATAATAAGTGTCAGGTAACTCTAGTTAACCATCTTGCTGACATCATGTCAATGATATTCCTTAAAGAAATGAAATGGTTGTTTTAATAATATAAATTTCTAACATGTGGGGCAAGTTAGGTTGAACTGAAACATCATTTATAATATTAAAAAATACATTATCTTCATAAATTATTGGAAAGCCATTTTAGACCATAAATATCCTTTCTTTTTCCCTGTCAGTTCCAGATTACATACCAAGGAAATCTTAAAAAGGTAAAATGTAATAAAATAACTTAAATAAAAGCCTAGGTTTTCCTCACACCTGTAATAATGGCATAAAGTATGAATAAGCAGAGTAGTCTATGCAAAATCTTCATGTTTATCTAAAATCCTTTCTGAAATATGCATATTTCTTTTGAACTTATTTTGAGATGTTTTTGAATGTTTGTTAATTCTTACTGATATTTTAATTACTATTTATTATTATTTTTTCAATACAAGGTATCCCATATCACAAATTTATTTCTACATAATTGCTTTTTATATGGTGGGACAAAACTGCACATACATTAATGGGAATTAAATATTAATTTAATAAAGTCTTTTTAGGGATCATCTTTATGCTTTCTCATTTAAACTAACAATTACATGTAAATATCTCTACTCAAATGAATTTCTTCTCGATGACCTTTTTTCAACTTGAACAAGCCACTGTGATTCATGTTTTTATCTTATAGCTCAGCATAACCCCTTTGTCTTAGCCACTCTACTTGCTGAGCTGTGAAGAGTTCAAGAATAAATTTCTTCAACTTGCATTGGCAAAAATTTTCTTTAAGACCATTTTTGTTAGTAATTTTTAAGTAAAGAGAAGCTAGAAATATCATAACACTTATTATGCTTTTTTATAAGTTATACTGTATAATACATATTGGAGGAATATTTCAGATACTGTGTTAGTAACGACCAGAGTTTCTTAACCTAGGTCTTAGGGACAGAATTCAAAGATTTCTAAACTTAAGAGAGAATATCACGTCTTTATTTTCACTAACCTATAATTGAAATTTAACTTTTCATTTAATTGTACATGTAGACAACAAATAATACAGTGTTGGTAGCACATGTGTCCTTTATATTGCATAATTGTGGCAGGTATATTGACATAATACTTACTATATTTTCACAATTATTCCCCTAATTGCAGTCTTCCTGACTTCAGGTGCTTATGTAGTGTCCAATGCAGTTAAGTAACTGTGGGGCAATTCTATACCTAGATCGGCTTCCAAAGATTGAAGATTCACATTCTCACATTGAAGATTGACTTCTAGGTTTTTTTTCCTCCATTTTATATCTTCTTCTGTTTGTTAGTTAATATGTGGAAGGAAGTGAGTCATTGTCTTTGCCTATCAAAATTTTTCAAGCATGGATAACTCAAATGAGAATTACATTTACTCTTTGTTAAAATATAATTGTAACATGGATATCTGTAGCTGCTATAAATATAACTTATAAAATGGGAAAGTTTAAATATGTCTAACTCTTGAGAAAACTTTTTGCAAGTTATTAAATGTAACTTAAAAATTATTGCTGATATATTGTGCCTTAATATGAATTAGTTTATTATGCTATAAATTCTAAGGTTCTTAATTTTCCCCTCCTCTTTTTGCATCATCTGTGTTATGAATTAGAGGATTTAACAAACATGTTTCATAAGTGGTATTTGTATATTATAATTCTGTGAAAATACTATGCACTTAAAATATAATTTTGTAAAAGAATCTATAAAAAATATCAGAAATTAGAATAATTATTTTGGAGGAGGCCTCAAAATACATATTTATTGTTTCCAAGCCTTCTACTTTAGCAATATAATTTTATTTATATTGAGCCTCATGTGACTTTTGTCAATGTTACTTAATTTTGGAGAAAAATAATGTAACCAAAGGAAAGTCATCTGATCTAGCACCTTCCTGGTGCTGAACAACCTCAGTTTTAAAAAGGCAAGAATAATGAAAAAGATATGTTGGAATAATAAAACTATTTTGGAAAATAATAATATTAAATAATTGATAGATAATTTGGGTGATTTAATCATCTCAAAGTTTAAGGATGCAATGTAGCTGTTACAATAAATAACAAAAGACAAAATAATATGATACAGAGATAAGTGGTAATGTGGTAATATGTTGGGAATTTTAAAAAATGCAGGGGAATAACAGGATTTTCCCAAATTTGAACTTTAGCCATATATATGTTTTACTGTATATTGTTAAAATGTATTGAATTATTATTTTGATATAAGGGCTTGCTATTTATTTTAAGACAGCTTCTGGAGAGTAAAGACGGGTTGACATCTCAACAATTAATCATGTTCTAATGTGATTATTCTTAAAACAGACGTGCTTTTTGGTATACATGGTTTAATGATTGAATTGTTTTCAATTACCAAAGCCTGTCAGGCAACCAATCCAACATGTAAGAAACACGTACCTAATTTATCCATAACAGTTTTAACTAAAAGATAGGGTTAAAGTAAGAAAGTTTTTTTGTTCAGATCCTGAGTAAGGTAATATCGTATAATGCATATGTAAATTGTGAAGAGGTCATAGCTTTCTATCATTATTTTGCATATTTGATAATACAGTAGTAGATAAGTTACCACAGTGCATGAATAATGCTTTGAAAATATTGACAACAAATAAAACACCATAGGTTTAATAGAAATGTGTGTTGAATTAAAATTAGGAAGAATTCAATTCCAGTCCCAGCTCTCTTTAACTGTGTGACAAGATAAGCTCACTTAGGACAAATTCATTTACCTCCCTGGACTATGGACAACCAAAAGATAATTCCCATAGACCTCAGTTAAAAAAAATGTAATATCTCTTTTAATCGGAGACTTGTGGTTCTTTATCAATTTTTAATGCAAATTTACAAATGATAACTCACATACAATTTCAGTAGGATATGTCAGATACAGGAGTGACTTGAGTCAATTCCATGTACAACTGTCTTTAATTACTGACTTAAACTATAACTATAACCCATCACAGGGCTAATGATGCTGGGATTCATCTCTCAGAGCCTGAGGATAATGAACAGTATTTTAGTCTGTTTTCTATTGCTTGTAACAGAATACAAGAAATAGTCATTTACTTAAAAATAAATTTATTTATTTCAGTCACAGAGCCTCAATTCAAGGTTGGGGGGTAACCTCTTGTTAGAGCCTTCTTGCTGATGGGAATTCTGGAGTCCCAAGGCAGAACAGGATGTGTACTTATTGGCAATTATATTATTTTCTGGTGATATCTTCATTAAAATATTTTGTCCAATTTTTAAATTGAGTTCCTTGTTTTTATTATTCATTTTTAAATGTTCTTTATATGTTTGTTTTATGAATTCTTTATCAGATATACCATTGCAGATAATTTTCTTCATTCTGTGATGCATCTTTTTATTTTCTTAACAGTGCCTTTAAAAAGCAGATACTTTTAATTGTAATGAAGTCCAACTTATCAACTGTTCTTTTATTGATTGTGCATTTGGTATTACATTTTTAAAATCTTTGCCTCACCCAAAGTAACAAACATTTTATCTTCTTTTTATCATAATATTTATAGCTTTGCATTTTAAATTTATCTACAATCCATTTTGAATTACTTTTATGTGTAGTATTTGGTATGAATCAAAGCTCATTTTTTCTGCATATAGATACCTAATTGCTCTATCACCATATGCTGAAAAGACTATCATTTTACTACTAATTTTTTTTTGCATCTTGGTCAAAAATATATGTATTTCTGTACTCTGTTTTATTTTCACTGATCTATTTGTTAACTTTCATGAAAATATAACTTTGTCTTAAATACTGTATCTATATGTTAAGTCATGAAAACAGGTACTGTTAGTTCTCCATACTTACTCTTCTTTTGCAAAAGTGCTTTACTCTTCTGGGTTTCTTCACTTCCACACAAAATTTTAGAATTGCTTTCCTAGTTTCTACCCAAAATGGCTGGAATCTTTATTAGAGTAGCATTGCATTTATAGATCAATTTGAGAATTGACATCCTCACAATGTTAACTTTTCTGACTCATGAACATGGTACAGTTCTTTACTTTTTAGCTATTCTTTATTTTCTCTTCATTATTTATAGTTTTTAGTCTATAAATATTTCAGTTTATCCTATTTATCCTTAAGTGTTACATATTTTTGAAGCTCTTGCAAATAGCATTATTTTAAAATTTTAAATTCTGACTACTTGTTGCTAAGTATATGCAAATGGAATTCAATTGTGTAAACCGATCTTGTATTCTGTAATTTGTGAAATATATTTATTAGTTCTTGCAGTTTTTTTATAATTTGATATTCCTTAAAGATGATCCCATTATCTATAAATAAAGATAAATTTACTTCTCCCTCTCCTTTTAGATGCCTTTTATTTGTTTTTCTTACCTGTGTGCACTGGCTAGAATATTAATACAAGTTCAAATGAACATGCTGAGAACAGACAATCCTGTCTTTCTCCTGATCTTCACAAGAAAGTATTCAGATTTTTACCATTAAATATGCCATCTGTGTAGGTTTTATGTAAATTCATTTATGGCTTAGGGATGTTTCTTCCTATTCCTAGCTTGCTGAGAGTTTTTGGGAGGAATGAATGCTGGGCTGGGTCATATCATGTTAATTGCAGCTGCTGAAGAAGTGTATCCTTGGCAAGTATACTTGTTTAAGATCTTAAGCCTTTCAATAAAACAGTTGCTGAAAGAGTTCAGGACCTTGGGAAAAATTGTTAATTGTTAATCAAAAAGTAAAGCAAATTATTGTGTGTGGTTTTCTTTGGTTTTGAGTCAAGAAATAATCTTGTACTTGTCCTGTTTGTTCAATGGGCTAATGCTGAATTTGAAATGACTGAAGAATTAGTAGTTCAACAGATTAGCAGTGATAAAGTTTCAGGGCAACAATTTGAGCTCAATACTGAGATCTTTATTTCCTAAATGAGAAGAACTACTCTCAACTATAATTATTGGTATAGCTTTGGGTATTTGTTTTTACCACAGACATAAAAATGTTTGCAAACAAATGCAATCTAAATTTTGAAAGCAAACTATAAATGATATGTAAAACTTGTAAGGCTGTAAAGTCATTTGAAAGTAAATTAATGTTTAAATCAAAAGCAAGTCTCACTGTTTTATACATTTTTTCATATTGTCAAAAGATAAAAAAATAAGTGAGATTTTTATTCCCATACAAAGTTGAAGCAGATATGTTTTTCAAGCTCAAACTAGTTTTCCAGCGGTACTTTTTAGGACCTTGGTTCAGTGCAAAGGAAATTTCCATGTTTCAAAATCCACACAGTTGTTCAATTGCAGTGATTCCATCTAAACTTCAGTTGGAAGAAAATAATGTGTTCTGTAGTAAGATGTCAAAAGACAAATGTCTAGAAAAGAATCTAATACAGAGATCAAGAAATATTTTCTGGTAAGGGCCAGATAATAAATTCTGTAAAATCTTGCAGACAACATATTGTTTGGGTCAAATATTATTATTATTATTATTTAAACAAATCTTGAAACATTTAACAAAAAGGAATGGAACTATACAAGAATGAGCTACGGTCTAGATTTGGTCAGCCATCGAATAAAATTCTGTAAAGTATTTTCAGATGATGAATGTACTAAATTAAAATCTTATGCTCCTGGCTCAATACTATTATTTGACTGTATTTATCTGTGCAGAGACATTTTTAAAGACAAGATACATAAAATCTTAGTTCATATAAACAGTAACAGGTAGAGACAGAAAACACTAACTTTGAACCCCAATTAGGTGAAATATTATACTTTCTCACCCAGAATTCATCTTAATTTTTAATGGATCTGTATGAAGAAAAATATTATTTTTAAAATTTTGATATTTTGTTGTAATTTGACAATCTGTAACTGTATATATTTATGGGGTGCAAAGTGATTTTATGATTTATGATTATAATATGGAGAAATTAAATCAAACTAATTAACATATGCATCATCCAAATATATACATATACCTATTGGTCATTTTTATGTTTTCTTTTGAGAAATGTCTATTTGGTTCCCTTGACCATTTATTAATTGGGGTTTTTTGTTGTTGTTTTCCAGCTATTGAGTTGTTTGAACTCCTTGTATATCTTAAATATTTACCCCTTACTGGACGTATGGCTTGCATATATTTTCTCTCCATCTGTAGGTTGTCTTTGTACACTGTTATTGGTTTGTTTTGTTTTGTTTTCTATGAAGAAAATTCAGGTTCGATGTAGTCTCTTTTGTTTATTTTTGCTTTTGTTGCCTGTGCTATTAGGATCAAATAATAATAATATAATAATAATAATAAATCGACCAGGTACGGTGACTCACGCCTGTAATCTCAGCACTATGGGAGACAAAGGCGGGCAGATCATCTGAGGTCAGAAGTTCGAGACCAGCCTGACTAACATGGTGAAACCTTGTCTCTACTAAAAATACAAAAATTAGTTGGGTGTAGTGGTGGGCGCCTGTAATCCCAGCTACTCAGGAGGCTGAGACAGGAGAATGACTTCAACCGGGAGGCAGAGGTGGCAGTGAGCTGAGATCACACCATTGCACTCCAGCCTGGGTAACAGAGCAAGAATCCAACTCAGTAATAATAATAATTAATAATAATAATAATAATAATGTTTTGTAAGTTTTCCCTTAAGTTTTGTTCTAGTAGTTTCACAGTTTGCAATCTTAAGTTTAAGTCTTTAACCTGTTCTAAATTTTTCTTTTTCGTGTGGTGTGAGATAAGGGTCCAATTTCATTATTCTGCATGTGAATGTCCAGTTTTTCAAACACCATTTAATGTAAAGGCTATCTTTTACTATTGCATATTCTTAGCACTTTAGTCAAAAAAATATATTGACTGTACTTGCATATGTTCATTTCTGGGTTTCCCATTCTGGTACATTCATCAGTGTTTCTGTGATTTTTGCCAGTAACATATTGTTTTACTTACTACAGCTTTGTTTAATAGTTTGAAATCAGTTAGTGTGATTTCTCCACTTTTTTCATTTTGTTGTTTGCCTTGGGTGTGTGGGGTATTTTGTGGTTCCACATAAAATTTTGAATTACTTATTATATTTCTATGAAAAATTACATTAGAATTTTGATATAGATTGTACTGTATCTTTAGCTTGCCTTGGACATTATGGTCATTTTAACAGTATTAATTCTTCAAATTCAAAAACATGGGATATCCTTCCATTTATTTGTGTCTTTTTTTTTCAATTATTTTTTGAATATTGTCCTTAAGTGTTTCAGCTCTTTGAGTTTTACAAAAACAACTAAATGCAAGGGCCTGAGTCTGAGCACTGAGAGATAATTGTTCTGGGTTGTGGGCTAGGCATTGGGATTTTAAATCTCCACAAGTGTTTCTGATGTGCTACCAAGGTATAGAAATGCTGCACTAGAATCTAGAATATTTATTCCCAGAAACTAAAATAATTTTACTTGGTTGTTAACAGTCTAGGTACGGGTAAGGAAGAATCTTTCAGGCATCAAAAGTTCTAAAAGCTTATGATCTTCTATAACGGTCCTATAGAAAGTATAGGATTTTACAGATGGTTCTTCCTTGTAATGATTTCTTATGTAGGATTGTTGGGTATGCTGGCTTTTTAAAATATAGTGCCTCTTGAGCCGAGCTCAAATAGCCATCGCTTCATTTGCAGGAAAAAAGTTGCAACTACTGGCCAGGCGCGGTGGCTCAAGCCTGTAATCCCAGCACTTTGGGAGGCAGAGACGGGCGGATCACAAGGTCAGGACATCGAGACCATCCTGGCTAACATGGTGAAACTCCGTCTCTACTAAAAATTACAAAAAACTAGCCGGGCGAGGTGGCGGGCGCCTATAGTCCCAGCTACTCGGGAGACTGAGGCAGGAGAATGGCGTGAACCCGAACGGCGGAGCTTGCAGTGAGCTGAGATCCGGCCACTGCACTCCAGTTTGGGCGACAGAGCGAGACTCCGTCTCAAAAAAAAAAAAAAAAAAAAAAAAAAAAGATTGCAACTACTGTAGCGAATGCAACATATAGAAATATGTTTTGTACTTATAAGCACATTAATTCCATTTTTATTGTAATTAAAATTATCAATATTTTTAAAGTAAATTTTATTATGTATTTTTGAGATATACAACATGATGTTATGGGATACATATAGATAGTAAAATGGTTATTATATTGAAGCAAATTAACCTGTCATCATCTCACATAGTTACTTTTTTAGCAAGAGCAGCTGAAATCTACTCATTTAATAGAAATCCCTAGCATAGTACTTATGTATGCTAGGTCTCTACATTTGTTTATTCTATGTATTGGATGCTTTGTATTTTCCAACATATAACATCCAATTTCCTCCACCCACTCCCATCCCCCAGTCATGTTAATCACCATTTTAATCTCTATCTTTGCATATTTGACTTTTTTAGGTTCCACATGTAAGTGTGATTGTGCAATATTATGCAATATTTTGTATTGCTTGTTTCACTTTGCATAATGTTCTCCAGGTATGTCTATGTTATGGTAAATGACAAGATCTTTTTTTATGACTGAATAATATTCTTGTGTGTGTGTGTATGTGTGTGTGTGCATGTGTGTGTGCATGTGTGTGTTTGCATAAGAGATTTTTATTCATTCATCCATCAATGGACACTTAGGTTGTATACATATCTTGGCTACTCTGAATAATAATGCAATAAACATGGGAGTGCAGGTATCTTTACAGGATTTTTTTTTTTATTATTTCCTTTTGATATCCTGTAAACTCACAAGAGGAATTGCTGGATCATATAATAGCTCTATTTTTAATTTGTTAGGAAACTCCATACTGTCTTACATAATGGCTAGAACAATTTACATCCTCACTAACAGTAAATAAGAGTTCTCTATTCTCCACATCCTCACCAATATTTGTTATCTCTTAACTAGTTGATAATAGCCACCTTAACAGGCATGAGGTGATATCTTATACTGGTTTTGATTTGCATTTCCTTGATGATCAGTAACGTTGAGTACCTTTTCTTACACCTGTTGACCTTTTTTGTGTCTTCTTTAGAGAAATGTCTGTTCAAATTTTTTGCCACTTTTTAATTGTGTTGCTTGTTTTTCTGCTATTGAGCTGTATGAGATCTTTATAAATTTTAGATATTAAACCTTCATCAGATATATGGCTTGCAAATATTTTTCTCAATCTATAGATTGCTGTTTCATTTTGTTGATTCTTTCTTTGGTTTTGCAGAAGTCATCACTGAATCTCTCTCAGGAAAAAAAATGCTATTGCTCTTAACAATGAAACATGTATATATACGTTATATACTTAAAATCACATTAATTCAGTTTTGGTTATTATTAGAGTTAATAGCCTGATATAGGGCATACATCATAATGACAGATAAGAAATTATAAACACAAAAATTTTATTTAGTTAGTTTTAATTTTTATTTATTTATTTATTGTTTAGACAGAGTCTTGCACTCTTGCCCAGACTGGAGTGCAGTGGTGTGATTTCAGCTCACTGCAACCTCCGCCTCCTGGATTCAAGCAGTTCTCCTGCCTCAGGCTCCCAAGTAGCTGGCACTACAGATGCGTGCCACCACCCCCGGCTAATTTTTTGTATTGTTAAATTTGTGTGGTAGAGGCGGTTTTACCATGTTAGCCAGGATAGTCTCGATCTTCTGACCTCATGATCTGCCCGCCTCGGCCTCCCAAAGTGCTAGGATTACAAGCGCGAGCCACCTCACTCGGCCAAAAATTTTAATAAAAATTCTTTGATAATTAAAATAGTGAGCTAGTCATAAACATATTTAGATAAGAAAGGATGTTAAAGACTGTTTATTTATATACCAATTAGCACAAATACACAAGAGCAAAGAAAGTTAGCCAGATAGGCTGTAGATCTTAAATAGGTGAAATTGAGTACAAGCTCTGTACTTCAAATTAAAGTTTATATTAGTTTCATAACTAAAATAAAATTATATTTATTACAGGTTTGTTTTCAGAAACATAACTCTTTTATTTTAATAATCTATATTTTTAACTATTTCTACCTCTGTCAAACCCAATCTTTACTTTTAAACTTAACAGAATTCTGTATATGCTAGCCCCTAGCAAATCTACCACTTATAATTTCTCACAGTTCTCATGTTCATCTTATTAATACCAAATAGATTTTGTAGACTTCTTGAGGGCACAGACCCAGAAGATTTTTTATTTTTTTATTTTTTTTGAGACGGAGTCTCGCTCTGTCGCCCAGGCTGGGGTGCAGTGGCCGGATCTCAGCTCACTGCAAGCTCCACCTCCCGGGTTTACGCCATTCTCCTGCCTCAGCCTCCCGGGTAGCTGGGACTACAGGTGCCTGCCACCTCGCCCAGCTAGGTTTTTGTAATTTTTTAGTAGAGACGGGGTTTCACTGTGCACCATGTTAGCCAGGATGGTCTAGATCTTCTGACCTCGTGATCCACCCATCTTGACCTCCCCAAGAAGATATTTTTAAAAATAGTTATTTATGTATCAAATAACACAAACATTTGCGCATAGCAGGAACTCCAGCTATCCTTCCAAGTAACTGATTGCTGCCTCTGTGCTTTTAACATCTAAATGCAATTCCTTATTTTCCACTATATGAATATCTTTCTGAAATTTCATGCTCAAGTGTTATCCATGAAACATAGTCTTAATGTCAGAGCCTCTACCAATTTCTCTCTTCTTATAAACCCTTTAACACAATAAAAGTTGTAGACATTAGAAACAGTTGATTTTACCTTAGTGATTCTTTAACTGTTTTATGTGTGTATACTTTGATTTGCTATTTAACTGCTTTTATTTATACTTAAAGAAGGGGGAAGTTTGGGTAGGGAAAAAGAAACAGTGGAAAAGTAGGTGTAAATGTATTGAGAAAGTCATTTAACCGGGTTATGCCTTGGTTTTCTCCTCTGTCAAATGATTATAAGTTCATTGTATTAACCCATTTTCACACTGCTATAAAGAACTACCTGAGACTGGGTAATTTATAAAGAACAGAGGTTTAATTGACTCACAGTTCCACTGGCTGTAAAGGAGACATGGCTGGCAAGGCCTCAGGAAACTTACAGTCATGGTGGAAGGGTGAAGGGGCAGCAAGCACATCTTCACATGGTGGCAGGAGAGAGATAGTGAAGGTGGACGTGCCACACACCTTTAAACCATCAGCTCTCATGAGAACTCACTCACTATCACAGGAACAGCAAGGGGGAAATACACCCCTATGATCCAATCACAACCCATCAGATCCTCCCCCAGCACTGGAAATAATTCATCATGAGATTTGGGTAGGGAAACAGAGCCACACCCTACCATTTATTCATCAAGGTTTTAGTAAAAAATGAACACCTTAACATCTAGGACAGTTTTTAGTTTGTAGTGAATAATCACAAAATGTTAATAATTTACTGTATCAAGCCAAACTAAAATTCATCTGCCTTTCCTCTGAGAATGAGATAACAGCTGAGATATAGGTGAAAGGCTAATTATTGTACTGGGTTTGCCAAGATCAAGCATGGTTCAATGATGGACAGAGTCATGGCTATATAATACTATTTATTCAGAAAGACAAATTGGACATGTAATCCTGTTAAGCATTAAAAGCTTCCCTTTAGCCATGCTGAAATAAGTAGATTAAAAGCCTATCTAAATTTGTTTTCTATCTGATATAGTTACATCATTTTGGTCTTTAGAAACACTAACAGTTTCAGTATAGGACCCACCAGTAAATCGCATGGGCCCTGGCCGTATTTTTGCCTACAATTTAATTTCCTTTAGTACCCAGCAAAGTACTGGGCTTATAGTTAATAATAATAGATTGATGTGTTTAGTTGATTTATCTTCAAATACCTTTTGGAACAAAGCATTATTATCTATATTTTATATCTTTAAGATTTATCCTTCAAAGTGCAAAAGATTATTAAAATAGCAATGAAGTGTCCAGTTTGACTTGCTATTATGAACTTCAAGAAAATTCTGCCTGGTTAGGACAACACAAAGTTCTCATGCAGTAACTTTAATGTCAAGGCATTCTTAAAAATTGATGATTGTCATACCCAGCAATGTCTCCACATGTGCTCTGTTAATCACGAGTTACACTAATGAGCACCTACTCTATTAATCATTGGATTGCTAAATTTCTTCCAAGGCCATATTGAAGGCAGGATAGGCAGTATCTCATTATTGTGTCTTCACTCAAATATTCAGATAGCTAACAGTCAGGATAAAATCTCAAAGTAACAGAATTTAGGCACCATTGTTTTACTTTAATTTTCTTTATATGAGATTTGTATTGCTATTTTTCGAAGTAGAAAATGTTTCTTTGTTTGCCAAATTGAACTTTCACAGTATCTTTTCATTTCAAAGGACTGTATCCATTTTGTTGATAGAAATAAAACAAATTAATGACCCATGTTTTTCTTTGGTAGCAGCAATAGCACACATTATAATAGAGAATGTCAACCAGACTACAAATGACAGTCTTTGGTCAAGAAATACATGAGACCCTTGTAAATTTATGGATCAAGCATTTATTTATATTTGTTTATGATGTAGCAAAATTTAAAATTTAATTGTTTGAAGCACCACCTGATGGATAACTGATTGCTACATCCATCAAGTATTAGGTGAGCATGCTATTCTTGCTTTTTTTTTTTTTTTTTTTTAACAAAGCAAATGGCAAAAATGACTTGTCTTCAAACCTTCCATGTCTTGAAACCTTACATGTAAGGTACTGTTTAAATATAAATTTTTGCTTGAGGAAGTTGTGTGTTGACTTTTTCAGGCCAGGAGAGTTCTATTTTAGGATTTATCTCTCCAGTACCTTAAATGATACCTTAGTGATCTGGAAGAATTAATGCAGCTTCTAAAAATACCAAAATTTCTCCCAGAGAACAATTTATTCTGTTAGATTTTGGCATACCTTGTCTCTAAAATAATGGATATAAAATAATCAATTGAAGGTGATTTTTTTTTTAGCTCAAAGATAATGAATCTGTGTTTCCCCCATGTTAATTGAATTAAGATTTACTTCAACATTTAATTTAAAGTGATTATTGAAATTATCTAACACAACAATTAGGTATGAAAGAAAGGGTAAGAGAGTCACACATTTCTAGATAAATGTCATCTAGTAATATGTCTGCATTACTAATTTTAAAAAGAATTAGTCTATTTTTGGTCCATCATCCTTTATCACAACCCTCATCACTATAGCCCTTCCAATTATCCACCAAATTGTTTCTTAGGGAAAAAAATAGTGTTAATTTTCATGAGATTTAATCAGGTTCCTATGTACCATCCACAGTTTTACTATGAAGTTGGACCTTTAATGTTGGAACATCTGCTCAGTTTATCATCCAGAAGCAGGCATTTCATGATGTGTCTTTGGGCTGGATGCTGTCTGTTGCATGATCATTAGGAAAGAGATAAAATCGCCGTCATTGTTGCTTCCTCACAGTTGAAGTTACTTAATAGGCTCTCCCTTTGAGATAATGGGGTTGCAGAAGTGGCAATGCCCACCAAGCCTTTATCTGAACCAATAAGACAAATCCATTCTCTTGCTTTATAGGTGTAGGTGTGATTGCTTAAAGATTCTGGCATTCCATGAAAATATCCACTTCATTTCTCTGGAGAAAAATGAGAAATGGGGCTTGAAAATGTGGCAACTAATCTGGGTGTTGGCAGGTAAAATTTTTCTCACTTGGCTTACAGGTTTGAAATTCTAGTGGGGAGAAAGGCCATTGTTACCTAACAGATTGTGTGATGGGAAAAAACTCTGTAGAAATTTTTTTATAAGGAGATATACTTTCAAAATGCATGTGAACTAATTTATATACATATGCTGTAAAGTGTCAACCCTAATAGTAATTATCTACTTTGTATCAATAATTACACTGGACAATATTTAATTTAATTCTTATAACCTACTAACAAGCTATTTTTACTTAATTTTACATTTAAAAGACCCAGGACATAGAAAGGTAAAATCAGGTTCATAAGATCAAAGTTGGGATTTAAACCTAAATGTATGTGGTTCCAAAGAGCATGTCCTTAACCACAACCCTACCTTGCCCTTCCTCTTCTTTGGAAGGACTGAGATGTCTGTATCTGAGCTGGGTGGAAGCATGGGTGAAAAGGGTGATTCTGGGAAATTCAATCCATTTCATCACTGAATGCCTTTGGAATTTGAACTACTGAATCTTGACAGTTCAAATACAGAATCTTTGACCAGATAAAGGAGTGAGATTTGTTTTTTGTTTTGTTTTGTTTTTGTTTTTGTTTTTGTTTTCCTAACTTTTAAGGCATCACATTGCCTCATCACAAATTCTCTGCTAGAGAATAAAAAAAAGAAAGAATGTCTTCCATTTTTCCCATCACACTTGCAAAAGCCTAAACAAAAACAGAGAAAAAAAAGGATGTAGAAGAAAAATAATGGCCTATTTATTATTTCATATTATTTTTAAAAATCACATTAAATTTAGCAGAAGTTTTTAAGACTAATCTAGTATGACTGGATAGAATGCAGGAGTGGAGCAATATAAAGCAATCTGTTATAAATTTTATCTCATCTTCATAAATTTTCAAAAACTATTTCTGAAATTAAGAAAATAGAATATAAGCTCACAGCAAACTAAAAATACAAATATTACATGAAAAATGTATGTATATAAAATATATATACACATATTTTTGAAAACTAAAAGTCATCGCCAATATATTCTGCAATAAAAAAAGGATTTCTTGACTGGGCACGGTGGCTGACACCTGTAATCCCAGCACATTGGGAGGCCAAGGTGGCTGATCACCTGAGATCAGGAGTTCAAGACCCGCCTGGCCAACTTGGTAAAACCCTGTCTCTACTAAAATACAAAAATTAGCCGGGTGTGATGTCAGGTGCCTGTAATCCCAGCTACTCAGGAGACTGAGGCAGGGGAGTCACTTGTACCGAGGAGGTGGAGGTTGCAGTGAGCTGATGCCACTTCACTGCAGCATGGGCGACAGAGTGAGACTCTGTCTCCAAAAACAAACAAACAAACAAAGATTTTTTATTACTATTACTTCAATTGTTCTGAAATTCTGAAACAATAAGAGATCTAGAAATATTGACATAAATGTACCCCAGAAATTAATGGCACACAAAAATTTTAGTCAGATTCATATCAATGTCCTTTAAAGAAAGGGTCTATTATTCTATAAATAGAGCAGGAATTATTGGTTTTCTAAAATGAAAACATTGCAAATTTAACCTAGTATTCTGTTTTCATTTTTCAGCTCTTTTTAAAATTGCATTGTGTGATTTATGCAAATAAAATATGTGCAATTTCAAAGAACCATAATGAAATAAACACAATGTACAGTACAAAATAGGTAAGGCCAGAAAACATGAAGTATAATAGCCTGTCCATTATAGACAGTAGCTTGAACTTGACATGATTGGCTTCTTGCTGGACTGGATTCTACAGACAGAAGATATTTCTTACCTTTAAAAATGTAAAACACCTCTGGCTCTACTGGCCATTGAAAGTGGTAAGCATCGACTTGGAACTCTGTAAACCAAAGACTTCATGAAGCGTGTAGTTTTTGTTTGTAATGCAAAGGATAAATGACTTACGTGATGGATATGCCATTTACCCAGATGTAATTATTACACCTTGTATGTCTGTATCAAAATATCCCAGATACCCTATAAATATGTACAGCTACTCTGTACCCACAAAAATTGAAAACGGAAAATTAAAAGCAAGTTGCACAGAAGCATGACCCGTGCACAGAAGCATAGGTCATGTTTTTCTTTCCAGAATTAATCCGACTCTAGCCTATGTACTGTTTTTTTAAATATCTAAAAACATTGACTAGTAGAGTGAGTTTTCCAATTGTAGGCATTCTAATTCTGAAAACTGTTTACAAATATTTATAGAAAGTATTAGAACGTATTTGAACTTAATAATGCTGGTGGGCTTCCAGCCTTCATATTACAAATACTTGATTTTTTTTAATACATGTTGCCTGTTTTTCAAAAAAAATTCAAATATGCCTTCAAAATGGATCATCTTAAAATTCCTCAATATTCTCCATAGGATGAAATAAAAAAAAAAAAAAGCCTTTGTAAGTAATTTGAGTTAGATTAATTCTTGGAGTTGGAGTAACTATGATAGCTCAATCAATATGACACATTTTTGTTAGATGAAAGCTATCTACCGTTCAACATTATAGTGTTTAGGGCAAATGTACTAATTACGTTTGAACTTGGTGAAAATTCCAATCTATCACTGCTGTGGCACATGACAATTCTACAGCAAGTCAAATAAGTCAAGTTCACAACTCCAGAGTCAATAATTCAGCCTCTAGAAGAACTGAGAACCCTTGAAATATGAAAACTTGTCCAGAACATACAACATTAAATTAGTAATGCTGAAACCATTCAAAAAAGATTTATTAAAATGTGGAGTTTCCTTTCAATATATATTATAGTAAAGAAATATGGATTTTTTTCTGTCATTTATACATTTATGGTCCTTTAGATTGAGTGAACAAAAGTAAAAACTTAGTCCTTATTCCACATTGCTTTCCATTTTCTTTCCTGGAAAAAGTTGAGTTTTGTGATTTGTATTTCCAATATAAATTTGAAGTTCTCCATATATCCTAAGCCACATTTAATGTATTTTGATTTTGGACGAGTAATTTTAGATGTCTGCCTCACTTTGTTCTTGCATTTGACTTTTAGAAGATTAAACATTTGCTTCCACTGTCAAGTCAAATCATTGTGCGCCTGTTCAAAATCATTAATTTGGGAATTCTTATCATGATATGTCTGTCACTCTTTATTGGGACCAGTAATCTTCTATAGATGCATTTTTCTCAGGACAATGGCAGAAGTGCCAGGGAACAACTGGAGGCACACAAGACCTCTGCCTTATTCTATTAGCCAAGGAAATTTGCATGGTCAAAAATGAAGTCAATGAGTAAGAAAACATAACTCTACCTCTCTAGTGGAAGATTTTTAAAGGCACAGGACAAAAGATATGAATACAGGAAAGAGTAAAGGATTAGAAACACAATTTAATTTATATAGTCTTTATTATTTTACAGCTACAGAGTACTTCATTGTGTACATATACTATTTTATTCATCATCCCCCTATTGAAGTCCAACTTACACTATTTTCAACCTTTAATTATTTTTTTAAAAATGTTGCAAAAAATATCTTCGTGCAATGGCCAAATTGTATTTTTTGCGACTTGGTGAAAATTTCAGGTTATTGAATTGTTGGATTAGAGGGTATATTATTCTGTGTTGCTATAATGGAATAACTGAGGCTGGGTAATTTATAAAGAAAAGAGATTTATCTGCAGCCTGTACAAGAAGCATGGTGCTAGCATCTGCTTCTGATTAAGACCTCAAACTGCTTCCACTCATGGCAGAAGGTAAATGAGAGCCAGCCAGAGATTACACAGTAAGAGATGAGGCCAGAGATGTGGGAGGGAGGCTCCAGGCTCTTTTTAACAACTAGCTCTTGTGGGGACTAATAGAGTGAGAACATAATACTATGGGGACAGCATCAAGCACTTTTTGAAGAATCTCCAAGTTTCTCCATAGCCCAAACACCTCCCATTAAGCCCCACCTCCATTATTGGTGATCAAATTTCAACATGAGTTTTGGAGGGTAAACTATCCAAACTATAGAAGAGGGTCAATACAATTTTTTATTTTTAGACATTATAAAATATTCTCCTTTTGAGTTGCACCATTTTGAATCCCCATTAGAAAAATATGATACTTTTTGATTCTCTGCAGCTTTGCCTCAAAATATGCTTTCAAACTTTTATTTTTGCTTATTATGAGCAATATTGGGAATGTGTTTAAAATATTAAACCCATTTTCATTTTTTGATTTATTTAATCATTTTTTACCTATATGCTTATCAAATTGTTGGCTTTTGACTTAACGTGAGTGTGTGTGTGTGTGTATATATATATATATATATATATATATATATATCTGTATAAGTTGATTATATATGTGTGTGTATATATATAGAGAGAGAGTATGTACATGGAAAGGAAAATGTCCTATACTTCTGGTCATGAGAAACTTCCTTTTCTGCTGATACATATATATGAGATAAATATATGTACACATTATACATTCAGTCTGGGATATTATGAATAATGGTGGTAAATGAGCAATGGTGATAAAAATCTTCTTGTACTTTTTTGTAAAAATGTGTATATATATATATATATCAATACACATACATTTCTGCTGATACACACACACACACAAACACAAATAGTATTGTGTCTCTGTGGTATTTTCTCATTTTGTCATGTGCCTTGCCAAGCCAATGTTTTTTTTTGTTGTTGTTGTTGTTTGTTTGTTTGTTTTTTCATTTTTTATTAAATGTTTTATTTTTTAGAGTAGTTAGGTTCACAGCAAAATTGAGAGAAAGTTACAGAGATTTCACGTATTCTCACTGCCCCCACATAAACGTAGCTCCCTTCATTAGCAACATACCATATAAGAGTGGTACATTTATCACATTTGAGGAACCTGTATTAACACAATATTATCACTTAAAGTCCATAGTTTACATTAGAATTAAATCGTGGTTTTTGCTTTATTTTGTTTTGTTTGTCCTATTGTAAATAGGGACTTGTAGCATTCATCTTCTAATTGGCTATTTTTCCATTTGAAGATTATTGATTGCCGGTATAAAACATTTTAAAATATATTTGGATACAGAAAAAATCGTAAATAATAAATATACAGTTTAATGAATTTCATTAATTTAAAATGACACAAAGTGACAAGGTTCCCATTTTAATTTTTTTCTGATCAAGAAATGGAAAATTAAGAGCAACCCAGAAGAGAAGGCCCCGATACCTCTTCAAGAGCACTGTCTTCCAGAATTTTGACAGACGATACTACAGATTGAACTTACCTGATTTCAATATTCATTTTAATAGAATCCTACGGTATGATATGTTTATGTCTGTTTTTGCTCAAAATTATGTTTGGGAATATATATGGAGAGAATATAGAGAGAGATCTCTATGTGTATTTTGTATGTCTGCCTCACTTTTTCTTGCATTTGACTTTTAGCAGATTAAACATTTGCTTCCACTGTCAAATCAAGTAATTGTGCTCCTGTTCAAAATTATTAATTTTGGAATTCTTATGATATGTCTGTCACCATTTCACTGGGACCAATAATCTAATATAGATGCATTTTTCTCAGGACAATGGCAGAAGTACCAGCGAATAACTGAAGATCTCTCTTTATATATATTCACAAACATAATTTTGAGCAAGAAATTTATATATATATGAGATATATACATGTTATATACATTTGATATATATATAACATACATATGATATGTATGCACACATATGTATATAAATACATATTTGGGTTGGATTCAGTCTGGGATGAGTAATGGTAAAAATCCTGTATTTCTTTTTTGTAAAAATGTATATATTTCTGATGGTTATACATCTAGGAGAAGAATTACTGGCTTATGGGATACATGTATGTTCAGCTTTAATAATTTGTGTCAAACATTGTTCTAACATAATTATACTAATAATTTACAAATATTTCATGGTATTTGATAATTCTGTTTCTTTAACATGAAAATATGGTGTCTGAACAAAAACTAATATCTAATGTTGACTATAAAGTACACGATGATGTGTTTTTATTGTCACCTGGAGGACATGTAATTAATTTATGATATGTCTGATTACATGAAGGTTAAAGGTCAAATTCAGTAAGAAACATTTGAATGTATGTAGCAATCTGTCAGTGAGCTTTGACTGTATTTGACACCTTTCAAATAGATAGTTTTCATCTCTATATTGAAAATAATCCCTGTGAATTTTTACTTATTGCCTTGATGATATCTATGTTTACCCTTTTCAGAGAAGAAGTTTCTCTATCACCTGTGTCACCATATGGTTTAAATGGGGAAAAAAGTGAAACTATACTTGTGAGAATTAATGTTTTCTTATATCATAGCTATATCAATCACACACAAATCGGATAACAACGTAATGATATCCCCATGACCAAAACGCACACAAAGCATTTTGATGTGACATAAAGATGACTGACCTAAGTGATTGTTAGTAGATTTGAATTCTAATTTTGGCTTCTTTTATAAATACTAATTTTTATACTGTGAAAAAACAATAGTACCTGTTCGTGATATTATACCACAGTTTTTCAAGGTGATGCCACTAGGAGAAACTGGGTAAAGGATAAATGTGATCTCTCTGTGCTATTTCTTACAATTGCCTCTAACTCTACAATTATTTGAAAATTTAAAAATTAAAAATTAGCATGGTTACATTGGATTTTAATTTGTAATGTAGTTGTTATTACGACAAATTTATATAACACATGTTTAGTTAATTTTAATATACAAAATATTACTGAAACACAACATACAATCATTATTACATTTTTTCTAATAGCCAGAAACACAGGAATTGATTTAAAAGTTTACAACCTCAAAGAAGACTTTTACTCATGAATGCAGGCTGTTTCAAAGTTAATTTCTCTCAAATATTCCTTAAGTATGTGTGCAACGAATGGAACAAGAATATTTCCTGTGACAGTTTCAGTACTTCTTAAGATGACATTACAGAGATTTAGAAAATTAAATATTTATGTGTAAACAATATTTTATTGTAAAATGAAAAATAGAGCACTTTACATATTTTGTAGTGGGAATGTTATCTCTAAGCAAGATGAAATTCCTACAATATGACAAGAAGTTTTTGAAAAGATGACAAAAACTACTACAATGCAAATCTACTATAAAATGACATAAAATGAAGTATAAAATATAAATATTTCAACATAACTGGTAGATTTAATATAACCAGAATTTGAACAAATCAAAAAAAGGAAAAAGTAACAACTAAGTATAAAATATACAAAAACCAATTTGTATTAAAATGAGAATGAAGTATTGCTTTTATCCTATCACATTGTCAAATTTCAATACGTTTGATCACACAGTTGTCTAAGGGTGTAGGAAAAAATACCATTAGCCTTCCTTTCTAGAAAAATAAATTGGGGCCGGGCGCGGTGGCTCACGCCTGTAATCCCAGCACTTTGGAAGGCCGAGGCGGGCGGATCACAAGGTCAGGAGATCGAGACCACGGTGAAACCCCGTCTCTACTAAAAATACAAAAAATTAGCCGGGCGCGGTTGTGGGCGCCTGTAGTCCCAGCTACTCCGGGAGGCTGAGGCAGGAGAATGGCGTGAACCCGGGAGGCGGAGCTTGCAGTGAGCCGAGATCGCGCCACTGCACTCCAGCCTGGGCGACAGAGCGAGACTCCGTCTCAAAAAAAAAAAAAAAAAAAAAAAAGAAAAATAAATTGGTCTGAAGTTTGGAGAGCAATTTGGCAATATCCGTCAAAATCTCCAGTCACAATCCTCTTTGATCCAGTAATTTTAGTTCTAGTTTTTATCATGTAAAATAAACCTGTGTATGACTCTAAAATACGTAAAGAGTTCTTCACTACTACAGTGTTTGCAATATCGAAAAGCTGAATAAAGATTAAAAACCCTGCAGTTGGGGATTGGTTTTTGTCACATAAGAAAATACCGTGTAGCTAAAAATATCGAGATAACTCACTATATGCCAATACAAAAATTGCTTAATATATATTTGAAGAAAGTAAGTTGTAAAATAATCTATAACATGTTTTATTCATGTGTGTACTTGTGTATATATGTGTGTGTATATATTTATTTGGCAATATGTGTATATATACACACACAGATACAACTATATCCATCTATACTTGTGCAGCAAGTATATATATTTGGCTATATATACATATATATAATATTTGTGCATATATATACACACACACATATATATATCACCAGATATATATGCTTGCTGTACAAGTATAGATAGATATACTTGTGTATGTATGTGTGTAGATATACACAAGTATATCCATTTAATATCTATCTATAGATAATATATCTCTCACACAAGAACTGTTTATTGTGGTTTTATATGGGGAGGAAAACTTAATGGTATAGGATGAGATAACGACGTTTTTGGTGTATAATTTTTAATATTTGAATTGTTATTATATATTTCATTTTTGTTAAAATACAATGAAATATTAAAATAGGAATCTTTATATCAGTGTAGTCTAAATCTGCAAGAAAGAAGGTCAAATTATCTCATATTCCAAAATGAAATGCTAAAACATACAAGACTTGCAAAAGAGGTGAACAAGAACTGGTTTTATAATCTGTATCTAGACAAGAGAGAGATTCTATATTAGAAAAAGAATTTCTTTAAAGTTTATTGTTAAATATGCAGAAATGGTGGGAGAATCCTTCAAGTAATTTGAGAAAAAAAATTTCAGTGTGACTTAAAGAGTTCATCCTCTTTTGTTTGAAAGGTACAGTAGGATCACTTCTGATTCACACTTGAAAAATTGAAAGGCCAGAGGCTGCTTTTAGATACTCATAGTCTGATAAGAAAATAAAAGGTAAGTCTGTTCACTTTCAGAATTTGTTGGACTAAATGGTATGTGTTTCCTATGGTCAAGAGTGTGGCTTATATGAGGATGACTTAGCCTCAGATATTTTCCCTAGAGATGAAACGGGAACACAGGAAGAAGCCTAGATGAGGTTGTACCAAATGCTTAACATGTAGGTGACTGTCCATTGATGATTAATTACCCAAGATTGAAAGAAATGATGCAAGTGAATGTTTTTCAGTATTGAAGGAGAGAAAAGGGGATCTTCAAAATTACAATGAAAGCCCCAAACTTAATAGGTCATTAGCCTTTTACACTTGATAAAGGCTGACACGTGCATACCCCTATTTAAACACCACTGTAATTAAGATATAGAAGTGTTTAGTCATCCAAAGTTTCTTCATCACTCTTTGCAATCAATCCTTTTTCACACTGTAGCCCTAAGCTACCAAAGATCTGGGCTCTGACTATTAATTGTCTCTTCTTCTTCTAAAACTTCATATGATGGAAGACAGCTAGATTCCTAATCCAAAGAAGTCATAGAATATGCAGCCAAGTCATTGTTTCAAAGGCTTGAGAGTAGCTTGGAGAAAAGTAAATGGTATAAGACAGTCTATTAGTCTAGGTTTTATTAGAATGAAAAGTAAATGTGTTTGATCCTTTATACAGGGCAACTTTCCAGGGATATTGAGCTACAGCAGGTCCAAAGGCTAGTCATAAAACATTTTTAACATTTAGTTTAATAAATGGTTCTTTTGACTACTTTCTAGTAACAAGAGACAAAATATCCATTTTCTGGACTTCAGTTCTTTCTGAAGTTCACTTCCCCATTGCACTCATAAAAACAATACATTTATGTTGGGCATGGGCTAATTAGTTGTGCAGTTTCTCATTACTTTTAAACAAGGAATTATAATACAGTAAACTGTTAAAGAGATATTAAAAATAAAGATCTAAAATTATTTTTATGTTAGTGATATGAGTCTTTTGTCAGGTTTAGTATTTTCTCCAAGTCTGTAGTTTGTCTTTTCATCTCCTAAAAGGATCTTTCCCAGAAAAAAAAAAAAAAAAGTTTTTTTTTTCAATTTGATTAAATCAAATTATTGATTTTTTTTTGTTTTCTGGATCATTTCTTTGCAAAGAATCTGAGACATTTTCACAAAGTCTTAGATTCAGAAATTTTCTCCTATGATATCTTCTAGCAGTTTTACAGTTTTATATTATACATTTAAACTTGAGATACATTTTGTGGTACATTCTTTTTTTCCTATGGATAGTTAGTTGCTCCTGTGCCAATTGTTGAAAAAAGACATCTTTATTGAATTGCTTTTGCACATTTGTCAAAAATCATGACATACTTACGTGAGACTGTTTCTGAATTCTCTATTCTGTTCCACTGATTTATGTGTCTTTCTATGAATATTACACTCTTGATTATTTTACCTATATAACTCTTGAAATTGAGTAGAATAATCCTCCTGAATTATTCTTTTTTTTTTCAAAATTGTTTTGCTACTATAGTTCCCTTATATTTTTATATAAATTTTAAAATAATTTGCCTATAGATACAAAAAAAAATCTTGGATAGCAATTACATTACATTTGTATATCAATTTGAGGGGAATAGACATCTTTACTACGCAGAGACTTCCAGTCCATTTAAATGGCATTGCTCTAAATTTATTTAACTCTGGTTTCATTTGTATTTTATAGTATTCAGTGTTTAAGTCTTGTAAATGTTTTGTTAAATTTATGCAAAAGTATTTAAAATTGTTTGAGATAGCATAAATGGCATTGCTTCGGTTTCTGGTTCCAGGTCTGTATTTCCAGAATTTAGAATAGATTTTTGTATATTTATCTTGTATACTGACAACTTGCTTAATTCACTTATTAGTTTTAAGAGTTTGTTTATAGATTCCTTGATGTTTTCTCTATAGATCATTATAACATCTGCAAATAGGGAGACTATTTTTTTCATTGTTCAAACCTGTATGCCTTTTATTTAATTTTATTGCCTTATTGTGCTTGTTAAAACTTACAAAATTAACTTTCATGGCAGTGTTGATTGTGGGTACCCTTGCTTCCTTCCTGATCATAAGTGGAAACATTTCTGTTTTTCCCAGTTATGACATTACTATGATTTTGTCAAATATTCTTTATCAACTTCAGAACGTTATTCTATGTTTATATTTTTCTGAGTTATTTTAAGTATTATTATTTTTAGTTGATTCATAAAAATGGTACGTATTCATGGGGTTCATAGTAATGTTTTGATACATATAATGAATAATGCTCAGATAAGGGTAATTAACATATCCATTATCTCAAACATTTATCTGTTATCTGGAGAATGTTCAATATCCTCCTTCTAGCCATTTGAAACTATATGTTATTATTAAGAATGGTCATTCTACTGTGGTATAGAACAAGAGAACTGATTTCTCCTATCTAGCTTTAATTATGCTTCCTTTAACAAAATCTACACCCCTTTATAATCAAATGAATAGCATATTAAACATGACAAAATGAATAGATCTTGGTTTTGTCCAAATACTTTGTCTATATCAATTGATATTACTGCATAGCTTTTCTTTTTTAGCCTGTTGATCCAATCAACTTGATTAATTTTTGAAAATTGCACTAGTTTTGTATACCTGGAATAAATACCACTTGGACATGATGCAGACTTTTAATATATTTATCAATTCTATTCATTAATATTTGGTTTGTTTACTATTTTTTACATCTAGTTTCATCAAGCATATTATCTGTGCTGTCCTTTGTGCCTACTGTCTTCACTTTTTTGTGTATAAAATAATACTGGCTTTATAAAATGACTAAGCAAGTGTTTCTTCTTCCTTTACTTTTGGAAGTGATTGTGTAGAATTATTGTTCATTATTCTTTAAATGTTTGCTGGAATTTTCCAGTGAATCCATCTAGGTGTGGATTTTTTTTTTCTGTTTGTTTAAATTAAAAACTTAATTTCTTTAATAGTTATAGTGCTATTCAAATTATCTATTTTAAATTGGATGAATTATAGTAGTTTGTGCTTTTGTGGGAATGAGTCTTTTACATCTAAGTTGTCAAAAGTGGGTAACTACTTGTAGTATTACCTTATTACTCTGTTGTATGTAGCATCTATAGGGATATTTCCTTTTTCATTGATTTTTTTCTGATACCTTAGTCTTTTCAATTTTAGTGATTTCTACTCTTATTGTTATTATGCCGTCAGCTTACTTTGTATTTGTTGTTGCTTTTCTTCTAGCTTATTGAGTAGCTTAGATTTTGTGATTTGAGACTCTCCTTTCCAATGTAAGCATCCTATGGTATACATGCAGTTACTTTGTACTTTTCTCCAATCTTGCTACCTTCTTTTGTGTTTTGTTAATTTTGTGAATTGATATGCTTTGCTTCTTTTTGTTTCTTAATTCATGTAGTTTCTATTGGTATTTTTTGTGATTACCATGGGAATTATACAATACATCTTATATTTAAGAGTTCATTTTAAGCTGAAAACAAGTTAACTTCAAGTATATGCAAATCTCTTCACTTTTTCTTCCTCCCCGCCACACTTTATTTATTGTTGTCAAAATTTGCATCTATTCACGTTGTGTGCCTTTTAATATAATACAGTTATTTTTTAAGCTTTTGTTTTTTAACTTTTTTGGAGGGGGGAAGCAGATTACAGGTGTGAGCCACTGTGTCTGGCTGTTGCTTGCTTTTGATATTTTTTATACTTGCTGGAGGTTTATAATTTACTAGTAAATAAAAGTGCATAGTCTTTTATTTTCAAAAAATTTGAGAAATATGATAATTTGTAAAATACATGTGAGTTCATGCATGTGTGTATGCCCACAAATTACATCTCTTAAAAATGTATCATGGATATTTAAAGACCATTTTTTTTAACTTTTATACTATAATTTAAAGTGATTTACCCACTGCCATTACACTAATATAGTATTTTTTGTCTGTATATTTTTTCTTCAACATTGAGTTTTATGCTTTTTCTTATCCTGTTGCTGTTTTACATTTTAACTTGAACTCTCTTTAACATTTCTTTTAAAACAGATCTATGGATGATAAACTCAGCTTTTGATTTTCGGGAGAAGTATTTATGCCTCAATTTTTGATAAACAGGTTTGTCAGATATTTTATTCTTGGCAAGTTTGTGTGTGCATTTTTGTGTGTGTATGCGCATGTGTGCCTGTAACTGTTTCTTTTTAGCACTTAAATATATTATCTCACTCCTTCCACCCTACATAGTTCCTGCTGAAAAGTCTGTTTGTCTTATGCAAGGTCCTCTTTTACATGATAAGCCACTTTGACTGCTTTAAAAGTTGTTTGTCTTTGAGTTTTGACAATTTGGTTATAGTATTTCTCAATGTAGATACTTTGGTTTCATGTTATTTGTTGCCCTTTGGACTTACTGGATCTGGAAGTACAGTTCCTTCTTCAAATTTCGGAAGTTTTCAGTCATTAATTCTTTAAATAAGTTTTCTGGTTTTTTTCTTCTTCTTTGATTCATAAAATGTATATATTGGTTTGCTAGATCATATCTCATAATTCTCAGTTTTCTTCATTCTTTTTACTTCTTTTTTTTCTTTTTGCCCATATGACTAAATTATTGCAAATGACCTGTCTTGAAATTTGTTCATACGTTTTTCTGCTTAATCTAGTCTTCTGTAGAACTCCTCTAGTAAATTTTTTAGGTCAGTTACTGTGCTCTTCAGCTCCATGATGTCTGTTTGTTATTTTTTATATTTTCTGTTTTTTAAATTAAAATTGTCTCAGTTCATGCATTGTTCTTGTGACCTCATAAACACCTTTATGTTTATTTTTAAATTTCCATCATGTAAATAATACAACTCAATTGTATTAGGGTTATTTTCTGAATATGTATCTTGTTTTTATTTGTTTGTATCATCATTGTTTCTTCATTTTTCTTGATTTTGTGTGTTGATGTCAGCATATTAGATAGAGCAGGAACCTCACATAGATTTCACAAACTAACCGTATACAACAAAGAACCAATCAGCTCAGAGATTCTAGAACTCTCTACCATGCCTATCCCTTTCCAGGGAAAAGCAGGCATCTGTGGTTATTTTCTGCTCACTCTGTGCTGAGCCAGAAGAGAAACTATGGCATTTCTCAGTCTAAGCTGCCATCTCTGTCATTCTCTATGCAGCTAAGATACATCAGCGCTCCAAGATTGACAAGGTAAATGTCAAATCTTTGGGAAGTTCTGGAAATGTTGGCGTGTTGGACATGTTTATCTATTCTTTTCCTCCTTGGGGGGAAACTGAAAGCTGGAGTTTTTCGTCTTTTTACTCTGTGCTAAGCAAAGGCAAAAAATCAAAGGTGTCTACCAACCTAGGTTGCCACCTCCATTCCCTGTCAGGATGTTAAACCATGTTGCACACATCAGAGCTCCAAAGCTGGTAAAATAGGATTTAGTTCCCTGGGAGCTTCCTTGGAAAATCTGGACATTGGACACGTGAATCAACCCATTTCCTCCCCTGGGAGAAGTTGAAAACTAGGAGTTCTTCTGATCATATGTCACTGTGCTAGCGCAAGAATTCTAAGGAGAGAAGGTCCTAAATTTTCCTACCAGCTTCAGTAAGTCTAGTTTCACATTCACCTAAATATAGGAGCCTTTCAATTGGATTCTAGATTTCTTACAAAGGGAATTTGTTCATGTATTGTTGATGAATAATTTTGTTTGTCGGGAAAATAAGAGTCTAGGGCTTCAAACTGCCAGTTTGCTCTTAGTTTATTTTAATGCAATTGTTGATAAGTTAGGGCATAAGTCTGCCATTTTATGTTATTTTCTATTTGTTCTCTGATCTTTTTCTCTTTTTATATTTTTTCTAAAGTCCTGTGGGTTAGTGTAACTTTTTAATAATTTTATTTTGCTTTATTAATTTTGATCTATAATATTTTATGTGGATCTCTATTTTATATTTATTATTAATGAACATTTTATATTTCAATGGTTACTCCATATTACAAATATTTATAAAACATATCATAGTTTGCTGGATTCAAAATTTATAAAACTTCAAGTAAAGTGTTCAAACTTTACCTTCCTTGGGTCCATTTATCCTCTTTCATCTGTAGTCAACTTGTCTTAAATTTTTTCTTTGCATACCTAGGGATATACATTTAAGACTTGCAATTTTTGCTTAAACTACTTAGCATAATTTAGAAAAGTCAGAAGGAAGGGGGCTGTATCTCCCCATATTTTGCTCCTGTTATTATCATTTCTTTCCCTTTAACATTTCAATATCCTACTTTTATTATTTCATTTTTTTGGAGAATTTCCTTCATCCATTTATTCAGGATAGATGTGCTGGCAAAAATAAAAGAAAATAAAATAATAAAATAAAATAAAATAAAAAAAGAAAATACCTCCTAGGTTTCCTTCCCCTGAAAATGTACAGATTTTCTCTCCATTTGTTTGTATGTTTTCACTTGGCATAGAGAATCCCATGTGACAGTTTTTTGGTTTTTGTTTTGTTTTGTTTTTGTTGTTGTTGTTTTCCTTAATGCTTGAAAACTATGCCACTTCTTTCTGGCCTCAGTGGGCTCTCATGAGCAACCCTCTTTCTTCGTTCAGATTCTTTTTTCCCTCTAGGCACTATTTTGTTTTTCTAACTGTTTTCAAGAGTTTTCTTGGTCTTTGCTTTTCAAAAGTTTTACTATGATCTATCTTAATTTGTATTTATTTTGTGTTACTCTGTTTTGGTTTCTCTCAACTATTGAACCTATAAGTTTATGTCTTTTTCCAAGTTTGGAAAATTTTGAGGCATTATTTATTAAAATACTTTTTTAGGCCAAATCTCTTTCTCCTATCTTTCAAAAACTCCAATGTTAGATATTTCGTTGTAGTCTTTTATGTCCCTGAGTCTCTGTTCATCTTTTTTTTTTTCCATTCAGTCTGTTTTATCTGTTGTTCATATTGAGGAATTTTTACTGTTCTGTTGCAAGTTCTTTGATTCTTCCATCTGTCTTTTCTATTCTGCTGCCAACCTCGTTCATTGAATTTTTAAATTTTAACCATTGTAACTTTCTGTCTGAGATTTCCACATGCATCTTCTTATATCTTCTCTTCTTTGCTGAGACATTCCAGTTTTTAATTTGTTTCAAAGATATTTATAATTGCTTGTTGAAGGACTTTCATGATGCCTAAGGAAGATAATTCTCATATATTTGTTACCTTGTAGTCAGTCAATTGTCTTTCCTTATTGTAATTGAGATATCCCTTGTTTTTGACATAATGAATGATTATTTTCTATTAAAACCTGTACATGTTGGGGCATTGTATTATGAGACTGTCAATATTTCAATATTGTGTTTTAGAAGGCCCTCTCTGACCCTACTCCATATTGAGGAAGATGACAACACTTGCTCATTACTGGCAGATGTCGTTAGAATCTAGGTTTCCACTGCTCTCTCACTTCTCAGGTTTGCAGGGGAGAGGCTCTTCATCACAGGTGGGCAGGTGGCTGGACTGATTTCTGGACTGATTTGCTAATTAGGGCTCCTCCCTAGACCTCTGTTGATACCATCCTGCCTGAGAGATGCAGGTAACTTCATTATTGCTGAGAAGTTGTAAAATTCTGATTTTCCCTAGGCCTCCCCCAAAGCTATCACTTTTAGGAGGGGAAGGGTAATTCCCTACTTTCAGATGGTAGTAGAAGGCTAGTACTAGGCGAGCCTTTCCATATGGTCCCGCTGACATTATAACAGGGGTTCATTGCCACCCAGCTTGAATGAACATCCCACATCCATAATCTGACACTACTGGCAGAACTATGGAGTCAGTCTTTGCAGCCTAATGAGTGTGGAAGTTTTGCCTCTCTCCTTGGCCTTTCTGGGGGACTGGTGGGAGTTCAACAGTTTTTTTCTTTGGTGCTTTTCTGAAGTAGAGTCGTTATTGTCTAAATGTTATTTGTCTTTCTGGACTGCTGTTTCCTCATCCTCTGAATCGAGATACAATATTTTATTGGGGCATGTAGAGTTTTTATGTTTGCATCTATTGACATTTTGGAGTTGATGCCTTCATGACTATTCATGCATCCAATTTGATTTATATAAGCCAAAAAGGAAAACCCAGAGAAATCATCACTGTCCTCAGGTTCTGAGATCGCCACTTAATCTACATTTTTTGTTGTATCTTTCTTATGATATATATTATGATGTTCAGGGTATTTTAACTCTTGAAACTCCAAAGAAAAGAATTAGAAACAAAAACAAAAGCAGTTCAATTAAATAATAGGCAGAAGATTTGAAGAGATATTTTACCAAAGAGGCCATACAGATGGAGAGCAAACATGAGAAGGTATGTTTAGCATAACTAAGTATTGGGGAAATGCAAATTAAAACCACACAAGAATATCACTACACATCTACTAAATCATCTAAAAAAGTGGTAACAATACCAAATGCTGGAAAAGATGCAGAAAAACTGGATTTCTAATGCACTGTTTGTGGGAACATAACATGAGATAGTCACTTAGGAAAATAATTTTGCAGTTAAAGAAAAACAACAAAACTAAGCATGCAATTAACATATGGCCCAGATATTATACTATCAGACATTTATTCTCCAGAAATAATAGCACACAAATGAATATTTATTACAAATCTATTTGTATTAGCTAAAACCTGGAAATAATTAAAATGTCCCCTATAAATAAATGATTAAACAATCTTTGCTACACCTACACCAAACAGTACTACTCAGCAGTAATAAAGAATGAACTACTGACACATGAAACAACTTAGATAAATCTCAAGGGAATTATCCTGAGTGAAGCATCTCATCTCAAAAGGTCACATACTGTTCCATTCAATTTGTAAAAACATTTTTGACTGGGCGTGGTGGCTCATGCCTGTAATCCCAGCACTTTGGGAGTCTGATCACTTGAGGTCAGGAGTGTGAGACCAGCCTGGTCAAGATGGTGAAACCCCTTCTCTACTATCTATCTATCTATCTATCTATCTATCTATCTATCTATCTATCTAGTGTGTGTGTGTGTATATACATATATATAATATATATTATCATATTATATATAATATATAAGCGTATATATAGTAGTATATGTATGTTATATATATTAGCACATATATACATATATAATGTATACATATCGTGGCACATACCTGTAATCCCAGCTACTCGCGAGGCCTAGGCAGGAGAATCGCTCGAACCCAGGAGGCGGAGGTTGCAATGAGCCAAGATGGTGACACTCCACTCCAGCTTGAGTATCAGAGCGAGACTCCATCTCAATAATAATAAAAAATCTATGACAAAATTATAGAGATAGAGTGCATAGTGGTAGTAGACAGGGTTTAAGGATGATGGTGTGTTTACTTTTCTAGGGCTGCTATAATGAAGTAGCACAAATCAGATGATTTAAAACAAAAAGTAATTACTATATCACAATTATAGAAACTAACTTTCTGAAATCAAGGTGTCAATAGAGTTCCTCCAAAGGCCCTGAGAATCTGTTGTATGTTTCTCTTAGTTTCTGGTGGCTGCTGACAGCCCTTGGAATTCCTTGGTTTGTTGCTTCTTAGCACCAGTTTCTGCTTCAGTCTTCACACAGCCTTCTCTGTAATGTTAGATGTTCTTCCTCTTATTATTAGGACACCGGTAACTGTGATTAGGTCCCATCCTAAATCTAGAGTATTTTCATCTCAAGGTCCTTAACTAATCATATCTGCAAAAAAAACCCTATATCCAGATTAGCTCACATTCCAACGTTTTGGGTGGAAATGATAGTGAAGGAGAATGAGGTGAGTATGACTTAGTGGGATAGTATGAACCATATCTTATGTTGATGAAATAATTGTGTATCTTGGTTGCAGTAATAGTTACACAAATCTACACATATGATAAAATGGCATAAAACTGCAAGTACACACTTTTCTGGTTTTGATGTTATTTTATAATTACAGAAGATGTAACCATCAGGGAAAACAGGCTAAAAGCTACCTGCAACTTCTCCGTACTATCTTTGTAACTTCTTGTGCATTTATTACTATTTCAAAATAAAAGTTTAGAAATTGGTCTAATAATTTTCTTATAGATGACAACAACTTTCCCCTATTTATATCTCTGTGTGTGTGTGTGTATATATATATGTATAATATATATATTCCTCACTTTACATTGTCTCTAATACAAAAACATTATATGCCTCTTCAAAAAGGAGGAAAAATTGATAATTACTAAAATGTGTCCTGAGTCATGTGTTCAGTAGTATAATAAATTGCTTATATTGTCAAAGAGTTTATACATTTGCTCATAAGATTGTAAGTATGAGAGTGACTGATTATTTTATTAACTGTTCCTGATTTAAATATTAGGCCTAGAGTATCGTTGTCTACATAATGAAGCTAAATTAAGACCCAAATTAATTATAAAGTGTCATATTGCATCATACATAGTCAAAACTCCTATCCTCAAACTGATTTATGTATATTTAATGGTTTTAGTTAAAAGAGGACAATAGAGTGATTAAAGTTTTTGTTTTTTTAAGATCATAGAAACTTTTTCGTAAAAAAAAAAAGGGGGAACATAATCTCTGTATTTGCACAAATCTTTTACAAAATGGACAAAACAGAATCTTGTACAGGGAAAATCATTAGCATTGAAAATACTGGATATATATGTACACACACACACACACACACACACTCTCTCTCTCTCTGTCAATTGTAAATGTGTCCTTTAAAGTGTTTTTAAAATGCTATTACTAAAATAATTATTTTAACATCACTTTGCCTACTAGAAGTTTTTTATTTTCTAAAATGTATAGAGGGAGTTCTTCATGGTTTAAAGTCATGTTATATTAAGGTAGCTGACTGGCAGTTGTCTGCTTTATTAGAAATGAGATTCCTCCTACTCTGCCCACCTGAAACGAAACACAAAATATGTTACCATTGAGAATTTAGTGTGATTAGGATTGACAATTCTTTTCAGAGAAGATCTCCATAGGGGGAATCAAAATGTCATAAGGGAAATAAAGCTGTAACAATAGAAGAGAACTGCAAAGAAAAAAAAAAAAAAAGAATCACAACTACAGATCATTTGTAAGAAAGATGACACTATTTTCTAATTAGACTTGAATTTACAATTGCATGTTTACAGACAGAAATGAGTCATGAATTATAATTTTTTAATTATTCTTAATCTCAATCACAACAGATTTATAATAAATTTTTAAATTACACTTTTTCCCAGTTATGATAGCATACATATTAATATCAAAACTTGTACCCTAAATTTATCTAGTGTCTTCAATGACAAAACATCAAAAGATATTGTACAGTTTAAATTGCCTCACTTCTATGGTAGAACTCACTAAACATTTAAAAGCAGTTTTAGTACGTTGCAAACTGATCTCATATGTGAAGTGTATAATTTACTTTTCAAAATCAAATCAAGCTAAAATTGTTAAGATAAAATAATTGAACAAAGAAAACTGTTAAATATTTGTTATAAATAAATATTGAGCTAAATATGAGAACTATTCTATTAGAAAAGCCATTTCAAAATTCTGGGATGTTATTCAGGTTTCAAATGTGTTTTAGCACCCTTATTGTGCAAACTTACTGACCGTGACACAATGTGATCCTGAAGGTGAATGGTGATTATTTAGGAATGAGATCTTTCAGTCTGGACCTTTGTTTGGAAAATTTTCCTTTATAAATTGCATTATAATGCAGTAATTTAAAGTAACAGGGAAAGTTCAGCAGAAAAGATGTTTTAATGATTCCTGTGTTTGTTATTTCAGACTACTTCAAATCATACAGCCATTAATGACAGAATCCAAAATATATGAAAGCCAAATATTGCATTATCATTTTGCTCCTTTGTTCCATCCTCTCTACTTCTACTTTATTCCTAACCCCAGCCCCAAATGCTCTCTTGTCTAAAGTCCTTCACTTTCCATGTCAGGATAAATCTGTTAATTCATAGCACTCTGTTAACACTTATCAATGTAGTACAATAATTTAAGTATTTATCTCCTCCACTAGTCAGCTCCCTGAGAATAAAGATTATGAATTATTCAAGTGTGTTCTTCCAAGTGCCCAATGCAGTGACAAGTACATCTGACAGTCTTTTGTTTCAGACTATTTTTCTCAATAATGTTCTTATACCAAAAAGCAGTGGAAGATAAATACAGTGTCTATTTACAGAACAAGAGTATATATTTTAATTGTCCAGAATAGTAAAGGCAACATCAGTCTCCCAGGCAAAGCATCAGTTTGCTTTCAGTTCATTAGAAAATGTTTGTCTATCCTAAACCCAGAGTTCCTCAGTTATGATTCAAACATACTGCATGCAGTTATCAACTTGGACTACTCCATGTTGTCTCCATGGGACTTAATGTTGAAGAAAAAGAAATGCAGCTATGAAGTTAATCAGGTTCTCTGCGCCATGAATTAATATAAATCCTTTGTCTCTGTCTGCAGAATCTCACATCTCTTCTATTAGCATCCCTGAAACTATGATAGGCTAGCTTATTAGCATTCAAATAGAGGAAAACCTCAGACACTGCACATTTCTTGAAATTAGTTATTCATAGATATGAACTATGAATCCAAAAAAAAGGAAAAAAAAAAAAACAAAAACAGAAGCCCAATCAATGATCTGGTCTACGATTCACCTATTTCATATATTAGGAATCAGAGGTTCAGAAAAGTTGTGACACCCTCTAAAATCATGTTTCAAATATATTTTTGTGAATGTTTAATAATATATGAGTAATTATTAAATTATATCAATAAATTTTCTTTTTATACAGACAATAACTATAAAAGCATGCTGCCATATGATGTTAGGACTGATATTTATCATTTGCATGCACAATCACATTGGCGTATGATGTACTTCTTTAATTGTTCAGAATAAAAGAAAAAAAACAAAGGAAAAATATTTACATACTTATACAACATCATAAGATCGGGTGACATTATGTTATGTCATGCTATATAAAGAAGTTTTTGAGTAGTCTTACTAGAAAAAAAGTGGAATGATTAATTTTTTAAATGATCCATCATAGGATAAGCATCTGAGTTTTAGCAAATTTACATTATTTCATCTCTAAATCTATATTCCAACACATTAAATCATGTTATTGATTTACATTTTACTGATTTTTTAAATTAAGGTCATATTCAATTGGTATTTTTTTTTCTAAACCTGCATGAGCTATAAACATGAGCAATCTCTACTTACTATATTTTTACATGTAAATATTATTTGTAATGATTTAAATTAACAAGGAAAGTTCACAAGAAGTTGAGTGATTGAGAACCCCACCAAAGGAATGCATGCTTTTCACAGGAACCTGTGCAAGACTGGGAAGAGGAGACGACTCCTCCCCGACTCACTTCAACCCCCACATCACTTCACCATGCTTCTAGACTGAAGCAGAGAGCTACCTAGACATTTTACAGGGGCAACTCTTGAGTTCTAGTGGGCCTCTACAAGCCTTGGGTCCCAGAGCTGACCAGTATTCATGCCATAACACCAATAGAGGCTGCAGTTGGAGTGCCTAGAAACTAAGATTGTTCCATCCCCCCCAACCCACAACCCCATCTTGCCTAACTGGGCTTGCTACTAGCTTGCTACCCAGAAGACTGGTTTAGGCATCCTCCAGACTTAAATTAAAGCCAGTCAATCCAACCCAGCTTATACCATAAGCAAACCCTGAAGGGCATAAAAGAAGAAAAAATAAAAATAAACTTTAAAAAAGCAAACAAACAAGAAACATCCAAAGGACAGCAACTTCAAAGACTAAAGGAGCATAAATCCACACAGGAGAATGAACTAGCATAAGAACTCTGGCAATTCTAAAAGCCAGAGGGCCTTCTTACCTCCAAATGACCTCACCAGTTTCCCAGCAATGATTCCTAGTCAGGCTGAAATGGCTGAAATGTCAGAAATATAATTCAAGATATGGAGAGAAATGAAGATCATTGACATGTAGGAGATAATCTTAACCCAATCCAAAAAATGTAAGGATTACAGTAAAACAATATAGGGGGTTATAGACCATGTGGTCATTATAAGAAAGAACCAAAGTTACCTATTAGAGCTGATAAACATGTTAGAAGAATTTCATAATGAGATCACAATTACTAACAGTAGAATTGACCAGGCTGATGAAAGAATCTCAGATCTCAGACTAAAAGAAATACAAAAAAGAAGAATGAACAACACCCCTGAGAAATATGAAGTTATATGAAGAGACCACACCTATGACTCAATGATTTCTCTGAAAGAGAATAAGAGAAAGCAATCAACTTGGAAAGCATACTTCAACATATCATCCATGAAAGTTTCCCAAACCTCAATAAAGAGGACACATTCAGGAAATATAGACAACCCCTGCAAAATACTACATGAGAAAACCATCCCCAAGATACATAACCATCAGATTCTTCAAGTTTGAAATAAAAGAAAAAATGTTAAAGGCAACTAGAGAGAAGGGACAGGTCACATAGAAGGGGAACCCCAGTAGTCTAACAGCAGACCTGCAGAAACCTTACAAGCTAGAAGAGATTGGGGGACTATATTCAGCATTCTTAAAGAAAAATAAAATAACAAGAAATTTAGTATGCAGCCAAAATAAGCTTCATAAGCAAAGGAGAAATAAGATCCTTTTCAGAAAAGCAAATGCTAGGGGAATTTGCTACCTCCAGACCTGTCTTACAAGAGATCCTGAAGGTAATGGTAAAAATGGATAGGAAAGACTTATACAGCCATTACAAAAAACACACTTAAGTACAGAGACCATAGAAAATAGAGCAGGCACACAAATAAGTCTGCATAATAAGAAGGTAACAAGACAAATGCAGGATCAAACCCATACCTATCAATGCTAACCTTGAATGTAAATGAGCTAAATACCCCAATTAAAAAGAACAAAGCAGCAAGTTGGATAAAGAAGCAAAACCAAATTGTATGCTGTCTGCAGGAGACCCATCTCACATGCAGTGATAACCACAGGCTCAAATAAAGGGATGGAGAAAAATCTACCAAGCAACAAAAAAGAGCCAGGGTTACTATTTTAATTTCAGACAAAAGGGACTTTACACCAACAAAGATAAAAATAAATAAATAAATAAAAAAGGCAAAGGAGAGCATTGCATAATGGTAAAGAGCTCAATTCAACAAGAGGAGTTAACCATCCTAAATATATAAGCAACCAACCCAGGAGCACCCAGATTAATTAAGCAAGTTCTTAGAGAGCTACAAAGAACTTAAATAATCACACACAAATAGTTGAAGATGTTATCCCAGTGACAGTATTACACAGATCCCTGAGACAGAAAACTAACAATGTTATTCAGGACCTGAAGTTCACACTTGACCAAATAGACCTAATACACATCTACAGAACACTTCACCACAAAACAACAGAATGTACATTTTTCTCATCTGCATATGGCACATACTCTAAAATCAACCACACAATCAGGCTTAAAACAATTCTCAGCAAATTTAAAAAGCTAAAATCATATCAACCACACTCTCAGACCACAGTGCAATAAAAACAGAAATCAATGCTAAGAAAATAATTCAAAACCATACAATTAAATGAGAATTAAACAACCTTCTCCTGGATGATTTCTGGGTAAATAATTTAGGCAGAAATTTTAAAGAAGTTCTTTGGAATTAATGAGAACAGTTAAAACATAGCAGAATCTCTGGACATAACCAAAGCAGTGTTAATAGGGAAGTTTATATCACAAACATCCATATAAAAAACTTAGAAAAATCTCACATTAACAACTTAATATCACAATTTGAGGAACTAGAAAAACAAGAGCAAACCAACCCCAAGGCTAGAAGAAGACAAAAACTAACCAAAATTAGAACTGAAATGAAGGAAATTGAGATGTGAAAAATCATACACAAATCTATGAATCTAGGAGCAGATTATTTGAAACAATAAGATAAATCATTAGCTAGACTAATGCAAACAAAAAGAGAAGATCCAAATAAACACAATCAGAAATGAAAAAGGGGATGTTATCACTGACTCCACAGAAATGAAAAGAAACTCTTAGAGGCTATTATAAACACCTCTATGAGGACAAGCTAGAAAACCTAGAAGAAATGGGTACATTCCTGAAAACATACAACCTCCCAATACTGAACCAGAAAGAGATTAAAATATGAACAGATCAAAAATTCGTCTGAAAGTGAATCATTAATATAAAGCCTACCACCCAGAAAAAGCCCATGGCCAGACAGATTCACAGCCAAATACTACTAGATGCATAAGAAAAAGCTGGCACCATTTCTCCTGAAATTATTCCAAAAATTGAGGAGGAAGGACTCTTTCTTAGCTCATTTTATGAGGCTAGAATCATCCTGATACCAAAACCTGGAGGAAACACAAAGAATAAAGAAAACTTCAGACCAATATCCTTAATAAACATAGATGTAAAAATACTTAACAAAATGCTAGCAAACCAAATGCAGCATCACATGAAAAAGCTAATCCACCATGATCAAGTAGGTTTTATTCCTGGGATGAAAGGTAGGTTCAACACACACAAATTAAAAAATGTAATTCAACACATGAACAGAACTAAAAAGCCATGTGATTATGTCAATAGATGAACAAAAATCTTTCAATAAAATTCAGCATGACTTTATGTTAAAATCTCACAATTACTCAGTGAAGGAACATACCTCAAAATAATAAGAGCCATCTATGAAAAACCCATAGCCAACATCATACAGAATGGGCAAACACTGGAAGCATTCTCTTTAAAAACTGGAACAAGGCAAGGATGCCCACTCTGTCCACTCCTATTCAACATAGTGCTGGAAGTTCTAGCCAGAGTAATCAGGCAAGAGACGGAAATAAAAATAAAATCCAAATAAGAAGACAGAAGTCAAATATTCCCTGTTTTCAGATGTTATTATTCTATACCTAGAAAACACCATAGTTTCAGCCCAAAAGCTCCTTGATCTGACCAACAACTTGAACAAAGTCTGAGGATAAAAAATGAATGTACAAATATCAGTAGCATTCTATACACCAACAACATCCAAGCTGAGATCCAAATCAAGAATGCAATCCCATTCACAATATCCACAAAAAGAATAAAACATCTAGCAATAGAGCCAACCAAAGAGGTGAAACACCTCTACAATGAGAATTTTAAAACATTGCTCAAAGAAATCAGGGATGACCCAAACAAATGTAAAAATTCAATTATCACGGATGAAAGAATATTGTTAAAATGGCTGTACTTCCCAAAGGAATTCACAGACTCAGTGCTATTCCTACCAAACTACCAAAGACATTCTTCACAGAACCATAAAAATATATTTTAAAATTTATAGGGAAGCAAAAAAAAGTCAAAATAGCTGAGGCAATCCTAACCAAATAGAACAAAGCTGGAGGCGTTCACATTACCTGAATTCAAACTATACTACAAGTTTACAGTAACCAAAAGAACTTGGTACTGGTACAAAAATAGACACATAAACTGAAGGAGCAAAATAGAGAGCCAGGAATTAATGCCACACACACCTATAACCATTTGATCATCGACAAAAGTAAGCAATGGGAAAAGAATTCCATATTTAATAAATTATGCTGGGATAACTGGCTAACCATATGCAGAAGATGTAAACTGGACCGCTTCCTTACACTATATACAAAATTTAACTGAAGATAGATTAAAAACTTACATGTAAAAGGTGAAAGTATAAAAATTCTGGAATACAACCTAGGCAATATCATCACGGACTTAGGACCTGGCAAAGACTTTGTGACAAAGATATCAAAAGCAATTCCAAGAAAAACAAAAAATTAGCAACTGGGACCTAAATAAACCAAGGAGATTCTGCACAGGGGGAAAAAGGCTATCAACAGAGTAAATAAGCAGGCTACAGAATGGGAGAAAATATTTACAAACTATGCATCTGACAAAGGTCTAATATCCATAATCTATAAGAAAATTTAAAAAGTTTATAAGCAAAAAAAAAAAAATTAAAAAGTTGGTAAAATACATGAACAGATACTTCTTAAAAGCAGACAAACATGTGTCCAACAAGTATTTGAAAAAATGTTCATCATCACTAATCATTAGGAAATGCAAATCAAAACAACGACATACCATCTTAAATCAGTCAAAATGGCTATTGTCAAAATGTGAAAAAAATAACAGATGCTGGAAAGGTTGTGGAGAAAAGGGAATGCTTAGGCATTTCTGGTAGGAATGTAAATTACTTCAGCCATTGTGAATAGCAGTTTGGCGAGTTCTCAAAGAACTTAAAAAAGAAATCCATTCTTACTAGCAATCCCATTATTGGTTATATACTCAAAGGATTATAAATTGTTCTACCATAAAGACAATTCATGTGTATGTTAATTGCAACAGTATTCACAATAGCAAACACATGGAATCACCATAAATGCCCATTAATGGTAGACTAAATTTTAAAATGTGGTACATATACACAATGGAATACTATGCAGCCATAAAAAGAATGTGATCATGTCCTTTGCAGCACCATGGATGGACTTGGAGGTCATTATCCTAAGTGAAGTAACACAGGAAGAGAAAAACCAAATACTGCACCTTCTCACTTATAAAAGGAAGCTAACCTTTGAGTACATGTGTACACAAAGAAGGGAACAACAGACACTGGGGCCTACTTGAGCATGGAGGATGGGAGGAGAAATTGCATTGAAAAGCTACCCGTTTGTACTATGCTTATTATCTGGGTGACAAAATAACCTGAACACCAAACCCTCATCACACACAATTTACCTGTGTAAGAAAACTGCACCTGTATTCTATGAATCTGAAATAAAAATAAAAGTTAAAAAAAAAATCCAATCCCTTGTGTATATACACACCACATATTTTTATGTATTCATTTGTTGATGGACACAGTATTAGTCTGTTTTCATACTGCTGTAAAGAATACCTGAGACTGCGTAATTTATAAAAATAAAGAAAGGTTTAATTGATTCACAGTTCCACATAAATGGGGAGGCCTCAGGAAACGTGATCATGATGGAAGGCAAAGGGGAAACAAGGACATTTTTCACATGGCCGCAAGAGAGCGCGAGAGAGGGCGGGGGTGCTGCCAAACACTTGTGAAACATTAGATCTTGTGAGAACACCCTCACTATCATGAGAACAGCATGGGAGGAGCCGCCCCCATGAGCTAATAACCTCCCACCAGGACCCTCCCTCAACATGTGTGGATTACAACTCTAGATGAGATTTAGATGGGAACACAGCCAAACCATATCTAAGACACTTAAGTTGATTCTTTATCTTGCCTATTGTGAATAGTACTACAACAAACACGAGTGTGCAGATGTCTCTTTGATATACTGATTTCCTTACTTTTGGATACGTGCCCAACAATAAGATTTATGAATCATATGGTTGCTCTATTTTTAGTTTTGTGAGGAAGTTTCATACTGTTTCCCATAATGATTTTACTGGTTTACATTCCCACCAACAGTGTATGAGCATTCTCCTTTACTTCCTCACCATCATGTGCTATCTTTTCTTAGTAATAGCCATTCTAACTGGGGTGAGATTATATCTCATGGTGGTTTATGGTTTTTATATGCGTTTCTTTGAGTATTAGTTGTGCTGAGCATCTTTTCATATACCTGTTAGCCATTTATATGTCTTCTTTGAGAAATGTCTTTTCAGGTCTTTATCCCATTTTTAAATTGGATTAGTTGTTTTGTTTTTGTTTTTGTTTTATTATTGAGTTGTTTGAGTTTCTTATATATTCTTGTTATTAAACCCTTGTCAGGTGAATAGTTTGCAAATATTTTCTCCTATCCTCTAGGTTGTCTCTTCACTTTATGAATTATTTCCTTTGCTGCACGGATGCTTTTTAGCTTGATATAATTCATTTTTTCCTTTTGTTGCCTGTGCTTTTGAGGTCTTACACCAAAAATATGTGTCCAAACTAATGTCCTGTAACATTTCTCCAATTTTTTTTCTTGTAGTTTTATAGTTTAAGGTCTTAATATTAAGTCTTTAATTCATTTGAACTAATTTTTGTCTATGGTGAGAGATGAAGATCTATTTTCTTTCTTCTGCCTTCGGAGATCCAATTTTCCCAGTAGCATTACTGGAGAGCTTGATCTTTCTCCATTGTATCTTCTTGGTGCCTTTGTCAAAAATGAGTTGACTATTAAGAGTGTTGATTTATTTCTGGTTTCTCTGTTTGTTCCATTGGTCTATGCGTCTGTTTTTATGCAGGTACCTTACTGTTTAGATTACTATAGTTTTATAGTATAATTTGACATCAGGTAGTCTGATGCCAACAATTTTGTTCTTTTTTCTCAGACACTTTTTTAGCTATTTGGATTCCTTTTTAGCCCCACACAAATTTTTGGATTATTTTCTGTATCTATGAACAATCATTGATATTTTGATAGAGATTTCATTGAATCTATAGATTGTTTTAGATATTATAAACATTTTAACAATATTAATTCTTACAATACATGAGAATGGAAAGTCTTTCCATTTTTGTGTATTACACAAAACATTTCTTTCATACATGTTTTATAGTTTTTCTTGTAGAGATCTTTACCTTTTTGATTAAATTTGTTCCTATTTTTTGTAGCTATAATAAATGAGGTTGCTTTATTGATTCATTATTCAGTGAAATTACTGTTAGTATATACAAATACTACTTATTTTGGTATGTTGATTTTGTGTACCATAAATTCAGCACATTTATTTATTTGTTCTAAGATTTTGTCAAATGCAATGAAGGGCAATATGACTTCTTCCTTTGCAGTTTGGATGCCCTTTACTTGTTTATGTTGCCAAATTGTTCTGACTATGAATTGAAGAACTATGTTGAATAGAAGTGGTGAAAGTGGGCATCTTTGTATTGTTCCCATTCTTAGCTGAAGGGCTTCCAGTTGTTCTCCATTCAGTTTAATATTAGCTGTGGGCTTGTCATATATAACATTTATTGTGTTGAGTTAGGTTCCTTCTATGTTCAATTTGTTTTGAGTTTCACCATGAAAGGATGTTGAATTTTATCAAATGTGTTTTCCCCATATATTTAAATGATTATATAATTTTTGTCCTTGGTTCTGTGTGATGTTTTGGTATCATAATTATTGATTTGCTTATGATGAACTATCCTTTTATCACTGATAACAATCTTACTTAATCATGGTGAATAACTTTTTAATGGGTTGTTGATTTATGTTGGTTAGTATTTTTTTGAGGATTTTGGACCTATGTTTATCAGGGATATTCATCTGTAGTTTCTTCTTTATTTGTTTATTTTTATCTTCATCTATTTTTTGATATCAGGGTAATGCTAGCCTCATAGAATGAATCTGGAAGTATTTCCTCCTCTTCAGTTTTTTGAAATCATTTGAGCAGAACTGGAATCAGTTATTTAAATGTTTGATATAATTGGGCATTAATATTTGTGTTTACTCAAGATAAATTAATTTCTTTTCTATTGTTTCAAGTTTTGAAAAATACACATTTCCTTATAAATGCGTTTGTAACATATGTATATCTACATATATGTATATGTAGACATACATACAAGTATCACGTAAATTGTACATTAGCATACAGGTATTAAAAATATATATTTTATGTACATGTATAGGTATTTATTAATTCAGCTATTAATTTAGGCATATGATTATTGATAAACACAGAAACTGTATTAGTATGCATTTTGTATAACTTAGCAAAAGGGAAATAAACATAAATAACATACTAAGAAACCACAAGGTGCAGATAACCAAGTTTGGAGAAATTAAAAGATTTAAAGGAGAGTAGAAGAAAAGATGCATAAGGGAGGAGAGAAAGATTATATGGCAAAAATAAAGAATCTGAAGACGATGTGGCTGCAAATAGCTATAGTTCACTCAGATGCTACAGGGCATCTGATTTTGATGACTGCATATGTTCTGTTTAAGGAGATTTGCTTTTTTATAAATAATTATTTTCACATTTCATTTTTTTTTTCCAACTTTGGGTTACTAAAACAACAACAGCCATGTGGATTCCTGACCACAAATCAGAAACTTCCCAGATTTTTCTGCCCATGTCAAATGAAATAAATGCTCTCTATAAACACTATAATAATTACATATTTGTAAAATATACTTATATATAGAAAATGTTTTACATTATTTGCTTGTATTATGGACAGTATTGTAAAGAATATAGCAAACTTATTAACATTCTATTTAGTTTTATTTTGTATTTTTCATTTTATGCATATATAGTAGGTGTATATATTTATGAGATTCATGAGATATTTTGATATAGTCATACAATTCATAATAAGTACATCAAGGTTAATGGAGTATCCATCACCTCAAACATTTACCATTTCTTCACGTTACAAATATTCTAATTATACTATTTTAGTTATTTTAAAATTTACAGTAAATTATGGTGAATTGTAATCACCTGTTTTGCTATCAAATGTTAGATTTATTTATTCTATGTAATTACATTTTTGTACCCATTAACTATCCCCACTTCTCCTCCTCACCCTGCCATGCCTAACCACCTTTCTCAACCTCTGGTATCCATAAATCTAGACTCTTTCTCCATAAGTTCAGTTGTTTTAATGTTTAGCTCCCAGAAATAAGTGAGAACATGTGAAGTTTGTCATTCTCTGTCTGGCTTATTCCACTTAACATAATGTCCTCTATACCTTCCATGTTATTGCAAAGGATAGGCTCTTATTCTTTATTTTGGCTAATACTCTATTGAGTATATATATTGCATTTTCTTTTTTCATTCATCTGTTGATGGACACATAGGTTGATTCTGAATCTTGGTTATTGTGAATAGTGCTGCAATAAACATGGGAGTGCAGATATCTCTTCAATATCCTGATTTCCTTTCTATCAAGTATTTACTGAGCAATGGGATTGCTGGATCATATGGTAGCTCTATTTTAATTTTTTGAGAAACTTCCATATGTTTCTCCATAATGGCTGTACTAGCTTGCATTCCTACCAACAGTATACAAAGGCTCTTTTTTTTTTTTTTTTCCACATCCTTGCTGGCATTCGTTATTACCCCTCTTTTGAATAAAAGCTATTTTAATTGGATTGAGATGCATGTCTCTGATGATCAGTGAGGTTGAGCACCTTTTCATATACCCATTTGCCATTTGAATGTCTTCTTTAGATAAATGTTTATTCAAATATTTCCACCATTTTTAAATCAGATTTTGTTTTTCCAGTTGAGTTGTCTGAGCTCTTTATAGATCCTAGTTATTAATCTCTTGTCAGATAGATAGTTTCCAAATAGCTTGTCCCATTCTGTGGGCTGTCTCTTCAATTTGTTGATTATTTCCTTTGCTGTGCAGAAGCTTTTTAATCTTAATGTAATCCCATTTGTCCATTTTTGCTTGGGTTGCCTGTGTTAGTGGGGTATTACTCAAAAAATCTTTGCCCAGACCAATTTCCTGGAGAGTTTTCCCAATGTTATCTTTTAGTAGTTTCAGGTCTTAGATTTAACACTGTAAAACATTTTGATTTAGGCTGGTTGCAGTGGCTCATGCCTGTAATCCCAGCACTTTGGGAGGCCGAGGCAGGTGGATTACTTGAAGTCAGGAGTTCGAGACCAGCCTGACTAACAAGGCGAAAACTCGTCTCTACAAAAAATACAAAATTAGCCAGCTGTGGTGGTGCACACCTATAATCGCAGCTACTCAGGAGCCCGAGGCAGGAGAATTGCATGAACTTATGGGGCAGAGATTACAGTGAGCGGAGATCATGCCACTGCACTCTAGCCTGGGCAACAGAGCGATACTCCATCTCAAAAAAAAAAAAAAAAAGTTTTGATTTATTTTTTGTTAAATGGTAAAATACAGGGGTCTAATTCTATTCTTCTGCATATAAATATCCATTTTTTATTATGCTTTAAGTTTTGGGATACATGTGCAGAACGTGCAGGTTTGTTACATAGGTATATACATTCCATGGTGGTTTGCTGCACCCATCAACTCGTCCTCTACATTAGCTATTTCTCCTAATGCTATCCTCCCCTACCCCCGCCATCCCCCAACAGGCCCCAGTGTGTGATGTCCCCCTCCCTGTGTCCATGCATTCTCATTGTTCAGCTCCCACTTATGAGTGAGAACATGCAGTGTTTGGTTTTCTCTTCCTGTGTTAGTTTGCTGAGAATGATGGTTTACAGCTTAGCACTATTTATTGAAGGGACACTTCTATATATTCTTGGCACGTTTCCTATGAGTGAGTTCACTGTAGATGTATTGATATATTTCCTAGTTCTCTCTTCTGTTCCCTTGGTCTGTGTGTTTGTTTTTATACCAGTACCATGCTATTTTAATTCCAATAGTTGTACCGTATAATTGGAAGTCAGGTAATGTGATTCCTCCAATTGTGTTATTTTTGCTCAGAATGGCTTTGATTATTCTGGGTCTTTTGTGGTTCTATATACATTTTAAGATTGCTTTTTCTGTTTATGTAGAGATGTAATTGGTATTTTGACAGTAATTGCATTGAATCTGTAGGCTGCTTTGAGTAGTATGGACATTTTAACAATATTGATTCTTCCAATTCATGAACATGAAACATCTTTCCATGTTTTTGTATTCTCTTCATTTTTTTTCATCAATGTTTTAGTTTTCATTTTAGAGATCTTTAACCTCTTTGGTTAATATTATTCCTAGTTATTTTACTTTATTTGTAGATATTGTAAATGGGATTACTATCTTGATTTTTTTTTTTCAGATAGTTCACTGTCGGCATGTAGAAATGCTACTGATTCTTGCATGTTGATTGTGTATCCTACAACTTTACTGAATTTCTTTAAATCAGTTCTAATAATTTTTATTGGAATCTGTAGATTTCTCCAAATTAACATTTCTTTTAAATTTGGCTAAACTATTAGTGACAATGTGACACATTTTGTATAGCTCAGAATTGAATATTATTCAAGTCCAGCTGAATTTTATAACAAAAATATTTTGAAAATGAATAGATCCTGTATTCAATAGCTCTAACAATAAGTACAACATATACAAAGCATTTATTGATATCATTCAAACTATTCTCAAAACTAAGCAAACAAGATTATAATTTTTATGAAATAATTTTCATTCTTTTATTAAGCTTGATTTATTTCAAAACTTACTGTGTTTCACTTTTTTAAAATAAAATACATGTATTCACAAAAAGTCAAATGTAATTTTTCTACAGAAATTTATTTTATGCCTACTATGTTCAAGGAACTGTTGCATTTATATTGATTTTTAATTACCTTTGAAAGAGAATTATATCAGCTTCTCTTAATGCATATTTAAAGGTGGCTAAAATATAAGGAAATAAATAGAAAATAAAATAAGCCGTCAGACTTTCAATCAACTTTAAGAAAAAAATTTTGATTTTTTATCTGTATATACTTTTTCCCCAAAGATTTCACCATTAGTATCAGTCTGCTGTTTCATACATATCATAGAGTTTTTTCTGTGTTCATAAAGAAATATTAGATTATATTCCAGAACTGTATATACAGTCCACATAAAATGTCTGAAGAAATGATGCATGCTGCTAGAGGGCTGTAATTTCAAGTTCATTAACATCTTAGGAATTAAAAACAAGTCAGAGACATAATTGTTCTTTAAAAATTCCCCCAAACATAGGAGAGTGATTTACATCCGTGATAGGGTTTGGATCTGTGTCCCTGCCCAAATCTGACGTCAAACTGTAGTCCCAGTGTTTGAGGTGGGGCCTGCTGGGAGGTGATTTCATGGGAGCGGTTTCTAATGGTTTAGCACCATCCCCCTCATTCTATTCTTGGGATGGATTTCTCACAAGATATCGTTGTTTAAAAGGGTATGGCACTTCCCCTGGTCTCTCTTTTCCCACTCTTCTAGCCATGGACCATGTGTGATGGACCTTTGCCTTCCACCATGATTGGAAGATTTCTGAGGCCTACCCTGACAGAAGCCTAGCAGATGGCCAGCATCATGCTTCCTGTTCCACCTGAGAAACTGGTAGCCAATGAAACCTCTTTTCTTTATAAATTACCCAGTCTCAGGTATTTCTTTATAGCAATGCAAGAGCAAACTAATGCAATGAAATAAGATTCAAACAAAGGAAACATGTGGATCATTTTCCACTCAACCTTCATCTTTGACTTAGATCATGAATTCTTGGTGTAATAATGACACATAGATATAGAATACAGTAGACTAGAATTCATGGGACATAGATTCTAACTGTAAAATCCTAGCTACCAGCCACTGCAGAACACCGTTTTGGACAAGGACTTAGAATTTACAGAAATTGTTTTTCTTGTGTAAAGAAACAGAATTGACTGACACCATACATTATCTCTTTTATGTGTATTCTAATTATTTCAGTCTGTGTTAACAATACACTAGATTTTTATTTATATTATCGTTTGTAGTTATACATAAGAACTACTTATAATGCCCTATATGTTTTATTTATTGGTTTATCAAAGTGCATTTAGGGTAATATTAAAATATGAAGACGTCTAGTAAATGAGTAAGATATACTTTCACAATGATATATTTTTGGTGCAGAATGATGGACTCATAGAATGTCACTAAATATTCTTTGTTATTTCAATTAATGTAACTATAAGATTTTTTCATATAAACCCTGGTCTATCCTTGGTTTTCAATAAAACTACCTTTTGAGAGAATAAATTATTTCATCTTATCTTCATACATTTATAAATTCATCAATGACTGATGATTTAGAGTCTATCTGAGATGGCTACCTTGAGCTAGAAGTCTTAGCATTCTGTTGTAAATCAACCCCCTGAGCCTTCTTTCATCTTATTTAGGTTTTGTTGTTTAAACTGATATTATGTGAATGCCTGAATATTGTTATTTAAAGATACATTAGCGCTCTTAAGCACTTACTGCTAAGCAACCCTCATTGCTCCCTTGTTTCCAGGAGAATGGATATTAAATATTTATCTTCAGAATAAACAAAAACTACTTACACTATCATTGTGATGCTCCAAAAATAAATTTGATTCTATAAGTGTACTAACTACCTGTCAGCATTCAGGAATATGTTTTTATTTCCAAACTGAAAACTGATAACATAGTAGCATTTTTTAATATAATTTAATTCAAGGAATGAGATTTTATCATTCTTTACATATGTTAGCAAGGAAAATTCTGAAAATATATGTTTTCCAAAGAATAAAATCAGAGCATATAAAATATTCTTGTTGAAAAGATCTATCCATTTATCCATCCCTTATCTATTCATCCATCCATTCATCTATCGACCCATCCATGCATCCATTGATCCATCCATCCATCCATCCATCCATCCATCCATCCATCCATCCATCCATCCATCCATCCATCCTTGCATCTACCCAAGAAGTATTTGTTGACCTCTATCATATCCCAGATGCAGTTCTAGTTGGAAGAACAAAGCAAAGCCTTTGTTTATATAGGAAAAGTACACTTTCCATAAATTTCCTTTTTGCTTGACTAGACAGAGTAGATTTTCTTGTTCTTTCAACATGTGGAATGATAGGTTGCACATAGAGGTATTATAGATTCTGGATTTATTTGACCTACTTAATTTTTAGTGCATGACCTCTATCTTTCCTTAATGCATTTTAAAATAATTCTCCTTTTGAATTTTTTTTTTTTTTTTGGATTTCCTGCACTGCATTTGCTCCATTTCCCCTATGTCTCTACTTTTCTGTTGCTGGACGTGGTGGCTCACGCCTGTTAATTCCAGCACTTTGGGAGGCTGAGACAGGTGGATTACGAGGTCAGGAGTTTGAGACCAGCTTGGCCAACATGGTAAAACCTTATTTCTACTAAAAATACCCAAATTAGCCAGGCATGGTGGCATGTGCCTGTAATCCCAGCTACTTAGGAGACTGAGGCAGTAGAATTGCTTGAACCCAGGAGGCGGAGGTTGCAGTGAGTGAAGATTGTGCCATTTCACTCCAGCCTGGGAGACAGAGGGAGACTCTGTCTCAAATAAATAAATAAGTAAATACATAAAAATAAAATAAAATAAAATAAAATGAAAACAAAATATATGCTATCTGGTATTGGTAGCTCATATGGGCCCTTGACCTCAAATATTTATATCACAATTTGGTTTTTCCTGGTAGGTCATGCTCACTCTTGAACTCTAATGAAGTGCCAGTGCTGAATGGTGTGGTGCCTTCTGTAGGTCAGTATAAAATTGTGTTCCCAGCTTCAAAGGTGAAAGAATAATGGCCTTAGAGCTGACTCTTCAAATCAGCTAGATGCTTCAGGATTTGTTAGGTAAGTAGAACTCTCCTGTGTGCAGCGAATAGGGATGTCCCTTCAGTAGTCTCTTCTAACCGCAGGGATGTTGTTCATAATTTTGTTATTTCTGATGAGTTTCCTTCTAAGCACATTAACTTGAGTAAAGAGGAATAAGCCTCCTTGGAGTGAGCATGTGGATGCAGAAATTGCAGGCCTGTCAACACAGCGTATTCCTTCACAACTCTTTTGCCAGCACCTTTCAGATTTCCAGATGGGACAGAGATTTATCTTTCCCATTGGAGTAAAGAGCCAAATTTATATTCCTAGGTCAACTATTCTTTGTTCACATTTAGAATAATTTATTTTGGAGCCTTTATGTACATTAGGGCCTTAATATTGCTTCATACCTGCACAATGAATAAGCATTAAAAATATTTCTAACAGTTATCTATTAAGTCTATAGAAAAAAATTATGAAGGTCGAATGTAATTTATTTTTCAAAAATAACATACTATGTTTTGCTTTCTTTTGTGAAATTTGTGAAAGGAGAACTTAAGAGATAATACTTTGTGAAACTTTATTAATCAGATGATATTTATTCCAAAAAAAACCTAACCCATATTTAAGCCTTGCTTTTATTCTAATAAAAATGTGTCATTTTTTTAGTATAGTCACCATTCTTCCCAGATTCATATATTTAAATCCTGATTCCAGATGTGATAGTATTCTGCAGTGGGGTCTTTGGAATACAATTTGGTAATGAGTATGGTGACTTCATGAATGGCTGTAATGCCCACAGAAGAAGAAATAGGAGAGAAATTTCCCTCCCCATCATGAGAGGATACAGCTAGAAAGCACAGTCTTTAAACCAAGAAAAGAGCCTCCACCAAGAACCTGACTATGCTGACACCCTGATTTCAAACTTTCGGTATGCAAAACCATGAGAAATAAATGTTGTTTAAGTCGTGCAATCCACAATACTCTGTTATAAGCCCAAACTAAGACACGAATGCAGACAATTTTTTGTTGTTCTTGGTTTCACTACAGTTAATGTATTTTTTAGATAATAATTTGCCATGGGCCTTCTATTATATTATTTTCGATCTATATTTAATATTTTTTTTTAATGTGGCACTCTAGAAAAAAAAAACTCTATTGGTGGAAGAATGTATGGACATCTATTACCTTAAAAATCTACTCTACAACCATTCTTATATTCCTTTGGTAACAGCACCATAAGTTTTGGTTTGAGAAACCATCTAATCATGGACACATTTTAGAGGGACTACAAATCAAAACGCTCCATCCTTTCCTTGCCAAAGGATGCAAGAGGTTAGACTCCCACCCTCTTTAGTCCCATCAGGTTCACTGCAAAAACTTCTGCAGTATAACACCAAAGCTGAAAACCATAACAATTTATTTTTCCTAATACGACTTCTTGGGACACTGTCCGCTACTTATTGCTTTTCTAATTTATTTTATGAAAAGTCTGACTCTTATTTTTTCATTCAGTGACCTCGTATCTATGACTACCTTTGCACTCATGTTTGATAGTACTTTTATTATTATTAATAAAGAATTCTGTCTGATAGAGGAGGTGGTACAGAAGATACTTTAGATTCAAATATAATATGTAAACTTGAAAACTCTGTTGTACTTCTGAATCAAAATAGACCCAGAGTTTGGTTATATCTGTCATACTATGAATGTGGCCATTGTCCTAAATGAGCATTGGTGTAGGGTTTTGTTTTCCCAAAAGCTTTTACATATTTAATTCACATGAGTCCTTTGTTTCCATATTATGTGTGGGAATAACTGAGTAGTGCTAGTACTTTTCTACCCCAGAGCATTGCAGTTATTTCTGCGTGCAGCCTTGTTTGATTATGTTAGTGCTGCTTTATTGTGCTTCAGGATATTTTATAATTATTCAGCAGCATTGTAATCTTCAAATGAGTCCCCAGAGAATGCTTTCAAATAACTTGTGCTGTTTTTAGATCTCATATCATTCCTTAGGATGTAGCAGTTAGTAAAAATTGTGATGCTTCATTTTATTCTAGAAGACTGGAAAGAATGTGCTTCTGAAAAAATGTTACACCTCAAAGCCAAGAGAGAGCCCTTCACAGTTTCTCAGGGACATGTCAATGAACACAATTATTTAACTTGAGCAATTTTACAATTAAGTCATATATAGCAATAGCATTATTTAAATAAGATTTAAGCTATAAAGACAGGCACATTTGAAAATGAATTTCTCAGTAGCGCTCTACTAAATCATTGTTTCAGCCAGAATAGATTGTAGAAGGGAATATGAACATTTCTGCTATAGTCCGGGAAAATATATCTATTAACAAGAAAGCACTAACTGTATACGTTATCAAAGAAAAATGAGACAAGCAAATCCTGCCATAGAAATTGTGGAATAACTTATTTTTATAATGCTGTACCTTTTACTTTTGTTATTTTCTTTTAGAGTTCCTCATAATTCATAGGATTTGTTGATTAAAGAAAGGACTAGAAGTCAAGATTGCTGAGATCCAATTCAGACTCAGACTTTTATTGATAAACTTAATCTTGGTTTACTTGTCTTACTCTATTATGTGTAAAACTTACCTGCATACAGCTTTCTGAAAAAAAAAATCTATCTTATGAATGTATCAATCATAAAAAAGTAAGAACATTTGAGGGGAAAGAGGAATATAAATGCATATTTCAATGCACTTAAAGAATGTTTGTTTGCATTAGAAGACAAAATAATTCTATTTTATACTCTCCATATCCTCCATCATCTACTTATATCTTACCTCAAACAATACTTAAAGAAAGAAGGTTAAAGAAGGACAGAGGAGCATTACCAAAAAATGACTTAATATATTTCAAATAATACATTTAAATTTATGTCCTGAGATTCAAGTTGTAAAATATAAAGAAGGAAATAGTCTGTGTAATGCAAATCAACACTTAACACATATACTTTGTTATTTCTGAATAAGAATACTATTTTCAAAAGACACTCACTCAGCCATCTTCCATGAGGCTGTCCTGGAACCTCCTAGAATGAAGATATTGTTAGAAAACCAGGGTAGATAACAAGAGAGAAAGAACAAATACTAAGTAAACACAGTTAATAAAAAGGTATGAATGTTTTACAAACTCATTGTAATGACTTTTTTTTCTGATTACTCTGGGTTATTGACTCCATTTTTTAGCAAGTTTAATATTTAGAGAATTATAGTAATTATTTGGAATGTCAGGATAATATGGTAAATGATAATGTAATATGATTATTCTAATGATTTTACCTACAAATGTCTAGTTATCAATGTTTACTCTAAACAAGACTGAGATTAAATGTGGAAGCGATGTACTACTTTGTACCTTGTTCAGGTACAGTTTTTATATGTGGGTATGTTTCAGGAAGAATAACAGAAGGAGTAAGCCTGATGATTATCTTTGTAATTGTGTTTCTAATTTTGCTTCCTATATCTCCATGATATATGAAGCACCATTAAAATGTAAGTTATGAGATTGAAAGCAAAAAGAATAAGTAGAAAGAAGTAACTTGCAATGGTTACGTTCCCTTTGAGAGGTGGTTTTGGAGTCTTTGAGTCTCTGAAAATAGGTTTTAAAATTTGTTTATGATACTTTGTAATCAGCATAGTTCCCCAGACAGGGGAAATTATGTCCAGCAAAGTTCTCTTTCTTTTTTATGAGGAATATTTTGAAACCCATGACTCTTTCACCATTTGCTTTATTTCATATTAGTGAAGAGTCTCCTGGCTATTGTAACCTTGTGAAATGGAATCTCAATTCATTTGCCTTGCCACAGAAGCCATCCTTGAAATTCGGTCAGAGTTCATTATGCTGCTTGTGCCTCATTTAGGCCCAGGCATGGCGGAGCATAAAACTAAAAACTTAGCTGGAGGCACAGACAGAATGGATTTCAGTTTTGTAAGGAATTAGAAATTGCTTTAGTATAGATGGATTCTGTACAGATAGGAAATAAACGTCCTTGAAGAAAAACTAGCTAGTAGAGGGAAAGAGTGTAAAGTATGAGAAGACTCCTGGGAGAAGGGACAAGCACACACAGAGAATGAAAATGACAGAGTTGTATATAAAAAGCCATTAAGAAGGAATGTTATGAAAGTATGCATACTAAAACAAAAAGCAAATGCAGCACTAGCAGTCTAACTAATGGTTGTATATCTAGCCAGAGCTGCAAAAGAAAATAAACTTGAGAGAGGTAGTTATCATTGATCATGTATTTGAAACAAAAAAGACAAGAAAATATATAAGATTAGGAATCATATGCACTTTGGTATAAGAGTAATATTGTGAGAGTAACTGAAATTTGACAGAAATATAAATAATGAGTATCAATATGGCAAAATATAAGTTGCCTTAGAAATACTCCAGGGGTAATGAGAAGATGGAACTCAAATACATACTCTTCCTATGGAAAGTATGTATTACTTTCATATAATAAATTGTATTATAAATAAATTTTATACTCAATGTATTGCCTTAGTGAATACAAACTGAAGGTTTATTAAATTGCTGCATTGGGTCAAGGTTAGAAATTTAAAGGAACAAATACACTAAGCATCCTTTTAATGGTGCTGGGTTTTTCGTTCTTCCTAAGTGTACACTGCAATTTTTTTTTTTCCTGTGATTTATTAATTTTTTTTTGCCATTTGCCTTGTGACCAATCTTCCTACCCTTTGTAACAGCATAATTGCTGCCACTTTTTCGTGGTACTCAGCTACTTATCTTTTTAATCTGTTTATTAGCTTACCTACTTACCTATCTGCCTATTGTTTTTCTAATTTTATTTGATATATATTTATATAAAGTATATAGTACATATACATATATATTCATTATTTAAAAATTTCATTTGTTCTACGACAGGCTGAGTTGCTGTTAAGCCCTTTCTCTAAGGAATTTACAGGCAAGATTTAGGAAGTCTCATAAAGTCACCTTGTAAATTAAATTTTGCTTTGCTTTATCGTTTTCTATGTTTGTCCACAAAAGGAATACATTCTTTTTGGAAGGACTCTCAAGTACATAGACTGGTTCTTTGGTCACATTAAACTTTCTAATTTCCTAGTAGATTTTCACAAATTATCCATAGAAATCTGTATTGAATTTTTTTTTATATATCTAACGTGCAAATCTGGCTTATAACTTCCAATGCACCACTTTTGAGTTGTATGAATGAGGCAAAGTGGCTTCACTACTCTAAGCCCCCATTTCCTCATATATAAAATGGATCATATGATAAAAATATGATAAAAACTGCCTTGAAGTGTTGTTTTTAACAAAATAATCAATGTAAATGTTTAGCATAGTGACTGACATGTACAAAGTACTCAAAGTTAGTTACTATTATTATATGATGGTAAAATTCATATATATACACACACACACGCACACACACACAGAGCTATACAGCTAAATTAAATGGAAGCTCATAATAAAATCTCCAAACATTCCAAACATTCCACTTAATACAGTTGGTGAGGGAGATGCCAAGATGGTTTGCAGACATTGGAAGAAGGCTGAAGTAGGACCAGAATGTCGAAGGCGTTTTTGGCAGAACTATGAGATGTGTAATACCATGAAGATAGAATTTAACACACTGTTATTCTAGAAGAATGAGCACACAGAGAGCCTACATTTAGTAGCTAAATTGATTGCTTTACATAAATTACGTTTTGTGTATAGTGATTGTATATATCCTGACAATCTTGAATTTTTATTTGGGCCCAGCTATAATGTCATGTAGCAAGTCTGATGATGTGTTTTGTCCAGAGAGAGAGATGAAACAATTCTCTAGTTGTTGTTGTAACTATCAGATATTTCTTTTCATTAACAGTTTTCAGTTTGGTTATGTCTCTGAAAATAGGACACTTATCTTTGTACAGTTTATCACCCACCAAATTAAGAAAAAGATTACATTTACATTTTTGGCTTGCCCATTATTATTATTATTATTTTTTGTCTTCCTGAAACTCTCCAAAGACATGTCCTGGGTTTTAATAAAATTCACTATATTTTGAAAAGTGACCTTTGTCAGAAGTAAGAAGAGCACAATTTTAGTATTGGCAAATTCTTAAAAATTTGTAATCTCATCAGAATTGATAGATACTGTTAATGGAAGATATAAGCAACATTTCAGCAACCTGTATGGACTATTCTTCCTCCCTCTGTAATACGAAAAACAGCCATGTACTCCTTCTCTAAATTCCAAATTCCAAAAAAAAAAAAAAAAAACTTCAGAGTTTATTTCTCCCTGGTTTGCACCCTTTTGTTGCATTAGTTGCAAAAGCCTTAAAGTTGAAAGTAAATGGAGAAGTATTGATTCATCTCAGTCTTAGAGAGAATATCTTAGAAAAATAAAATCTTACGATTGCATCTTACGTCTTGGTTGCAAAGCAGTAATTTCTTTCTTTGAACAATGCACTTTCTAAAACAAGTTTGAAGTTACTCTTAATATACACTTCAGAAACTGTTTTTCTCAAAATCCAGGCACACTGTTTACACTGAGTTGGTTACTAATATTCATAGAGAGTATTTAAAATATTTTTTAGCAATTTGTGTTTTTTCTTTAAAATAAATGTGCTTTCTAGAAATTATGGTGATCAACTGTCCCAATTTGCCTGAGACTGAGAGGCTCCCTGGACTGGGCTTTTAGTGCTCAAACCAGTATTAGGCAATCAGGATGGTTGGTTATACTAAATGTACTACACACATTAAAAAAAAATGTAGTGTATGCAGTTAAACATGTTCAAAGTGCAACTTTTGTTGGAATGTCCATTATCATACTTGAATGAAATATATATGGACCAAGGAAATCCCCATTCCCCATTTAGTATTAATGATAATATGACTAAAAGTATTATGGTTTAATTAGGTGGGGTCATAACTGCATTTTTAGTTTATTAAAAGCAGAAATATTAATATAAATATTGTAATATGAAACTGAGCAGATGATAGGTCACAGATACTAAGGGGAGAAGGAAGTAATAAACATGTATTTGAAGCTTATCCTTTTTCTTTTTATTTCTAAATGCCCATTTCATTTCTAGAGTCTATTAAAATTTACAGTAGCAATTTAGGAAAACCTAGGTTGTAATCTAAGATAATTTATTTTAGCTGAAATATTGATAGAATTATAATTGACTCAAATTTGGCTTCCTGCTGCTGGGAAGTCAAAGCAGGAGAAGCAAGGTGTAGTAAAAGGACAGCAGCTTTTACTCAAATGCTAGCAGATGGGAGAATGGCTAAGCTCAAGCGTCAAAGGAATAATATCAAATGTTAGGCTGGGGAGAGGGATTTAAAAAAAGCATGCAGGACTGGTGCTGAGTACAAGATCTGTGTGTCTTCTTCTGGTAACTATCTTGAGTCACAATCCACCTGGAGTGTGAGCTGATGTAATATCCATAATGGCCGGGTTGTAGATTAACTGCTTTGAGGTAATTCCTGGAATTTCACAGATCGGTCTCCATGCCTGGTTTGTCTCAAGATTAGCCCGCACATAATTACATAAACTAGCAATGAAAGGGAGCGTCCAGTGGGAAGGGAGGGGAAAAAACATTCAGTATGTTTTCAAGGTTAAAAGCAAGATAGGAAAAAAAAAAGTTTCAAAATGCATTTTAAACCTAAGCTACTCTGTTATACAGCCATGCAATATTTGTAGAAAAGTATTTTTTTTTTCTTTTCGAGACATAGTCTTGCTCTGTTGTCCATGCTGGAGTGCAGTGGTGTTAGCTAGGCTCACGGCAAACTCTGCCCCACTGGGCTCAAGCAGTTCTCCTGCCTCAGCCACCTGAGTAGCTGGGATTACAGGCACATGTCATCACGCCTGACTAATTTTTGTATTTTAGTAGAGATGCACTTTCACCATGTTGGCCAGGCTGGTCTTGAACTTCTGACCTCAGGTGATCTGCCTGCCTTGGCCTCCCAAAGTGATGGGATTACAGGCGTGAGCCACCACACTCAGCTGACAAATAATTTTTATTATTTATGAACATTACCTAATAAGCAGGTTATGTACTGCTTCAACTATATTGATAAGGAAACATAACACCAATAACTGTGAAAGGATAGGTAGAAAGTTCTGAAAGTCATTTGGAACATATTTTGTGTTTGTTTATAAAACTTAAATACCCCCTCGATTCCAATTAATTATCTCAAATACTGCTCCATTTCTTTGCTTCCTATCCACACAAAAACTTTGTATTTGTGTAGTTCCTGTTTTTAGTCTTTACCTTCTCATATATCATTTCTTTGTATATATACACTTACGTTTCTAGCAATGATTTTTCCAGTGTGCTCAAAATACATAATGGAATGCCCATTGACATTTTCATATCTTTCCTTTGTTATGAAATGGGCACCTCAAGTATAAGAAGGCAACATATTATTTTAGATTCCAATCTGTGCCTGTGTCTTTCTTCTCCATGTTTGTATTAGTCTGTTTTCATACTACTATAAAGAACTACCTGAGACAGGGTAATTTATATAGGAAAGGATTTATTTGGCTCACAGTTCCACATAGCTGGGGAGGCCCAAGGAAACTCATAATTATGGTGGAAGGCAAAGGGGAGGCCAGGCACCTTCTTCATAAGGGGGCAGGAAGGAGAATGAACGCAGGAGGAGCTACCAAACACTTATAAAACCATCAGATCTCATGAGAACTCACTTGCTGTCATGAAACTGCCCCCATGATTCAATTACCTCCACCTGGTATCTCCCTTGACATGTAGGGATAATGTGGACTATGGAGATTACAATTCAAGATGAGATTGTGGTTGGGGACACAGTCAAACCATATCACTCCACCCCTGGCACCTCCTAAATCTTAAATCCTAACTTTTCAAAACAGAAACATGCCTTTCCGACTGTCCTCCAAAGTCTTAACTCATCTCAGCTTTAACCCAAAGGTTCAAGTCAAAAATCTCATCTAAGACAAGGCAAGTTCCTTTCACTTATGGGTCTGTAAAATCAAAAGCAAGTTAGTTAGTTCCTAGATACAGTGATGGTACAGGCATTGGGTAAATAAGCCCATTCTAAATTGGAGAAATTGGCCAAAATTGAGGTGCTGTAGGCCCCATGCAAGTCCAAAATCCAGCAGGACAGTCAAATCTTAAAGCTCCAAAATTATCTCATTTGACTCCATGTGTCACAACCAGGTTACACTGATGCAAGAGGTGGGCTCCCATTGCCTTGAGCAGCTCAGCCTGTGTGGCTTTGCAAGTACAGCCTGGCTCCTGGCTGCTTTCATGGGTTGAGTGTCTGTGGCTTTTCTAGGTGCATGGTGCTAGCCGTCAGTAAATCTATGTGGTCTGGGGTACGGTGGCTCCCTTTTCACAGCTCCACTAGGCAGTGCCCCAGTGGGGACTCTGTGTGGGGGTCTCCAACCCCACATTTCCCTTTTACATTCCCCTAGCATAAGTTCTCCATGAGGGCTCCACCCTCACAGCAAACTTCTGTCTGGACATCCAGGTGTTTCCATATATTCTCTGAAATCTAGGCAGAGGTTTCTAAACCTCAATTCTTGACTTTTGTTAACCCACAGGCCCAACACCACAGGTAAACTTCCATGGCTTGGGGCTCGCACCCTCTGAAGCAATGGCCTGAGCTGTATGTTGACCCCTTTTAGCCACTGCTGGGATGCAGGAGACCATCCTGAGACTGCAGAAAGCAGCAAGGCCCTGGAACTGGCTCATGAAATCCTTTGTTCTCCCTAGGACTCTGGGCCTGTGATGGATGGGGCTTTCATGAATACCTCTGACATGCCCTGGAGACATTTTCCCCATTGTCTTGGTGAAACATTTGGCTCCTTGGTAGTTATGCAAATTTCTGCAGCTGGCTTGAATTTCTTCTCAGAAAATGGGTTTTAGTTTTCTATCCCATTGTCAGACTGCACATTTTGCAAACATTTGTGCTCTGCTTTCCTTTTAAACATAAGTTCCAATTTCAAATCATCTCTTGTGAATGCATAAAATTAAATGCTTTGGAGCACCTGAGTCACCTTTGAACACTTTGCTGCTTAGAAAATTCTTCTACCAGATACCCTAAATCATATCTCTCAAGTTCAAAGTTCCACAGATCATTTCTCTCAAGTTCAAAGTTCCACAGATCTCTAGGGCATGGGCAAAATGACACTAGTCTCTTTGCTAAAGCATAGCAAGAGTCACCTTTATTTCAGTTCCTGGCACATTCCTCATTTCCATCTGACACCACCGCAGCCTGGATTTTATTGTCCATATCACTATCAGCATATTGATCAAAGCCATTAAACAAGTCTCTAGGAAGTTCCAAACTTCCACACATCTTCCTGTGTTCTTCTGAGCCTTCCAACATGTTTCAACATATGTCTGTTACCCACATGTAAAGTCACTTCCACATGTTTGGGTACCTTTACAGCAGCACCCAACACTCTGCGGTACCAATTTACTGTATTAGTCTATGTTTGCAGTGCTATAAAATCTGCCTGAGACTGGGTAATAAAGGAAAGAGGTTTAATTGACTCACAGTTCCACATGGCTGGGGAGGCCTCAGTAACTTACAAGCATAGTGGAAGGTGAAGGAGAAGCAAGGTGCCTTCTTCACAAGGTGGCATAAAGGAGAAATAATGGAGGAGGACTACCAAACACTTATAAAACTATTAGATATCTTAAGAACTCATTAACTATCATGAAAACAGCCTGAAGGATACTGCTCCATGATTCAATTACCTCCACCTAGTCTCTCCCTTGATATATGAGAATTATGGAGATAACAATTCAAGATGAAATTTCAGGTAGGAACACAGCCAAACCATATCAATGTCAGTAACATAGAGCATCAGCCACTTGCCAGACACAATCAAAATCTAAGAGGCATGGCTTTTTATTTTTCTATGTAAAATACTATCTGGTACTTAGTTTGTGCTAAAGAAATGTATGTTAAATTTCTTAATTATTTAATTATATTTAGAAAAACATATAGTAGTTGGATACTAAACTATATCAAACACATATTCTATGTGAAAAATGTTGCATATATTAATGCAGATGTCTCCTTAATAACAAGAAACAGTTAAATAGCACTTTAAAGGTTATATAGCACATTAACAAAATTTATTTGCTCATTTGCTTATAATCATGTGAGGAGATACTGAAGACTTTAAGCTCCTTGAAGGCAGGAAGTATACCTTCTTTTTTACTTTATCTACAGTATATAGTTCTTGGCACAGAGTAGATGTTTAATGAATTGTTTTAAATAAATGGAATGACTCACTTAGAAATATCCCTATTGAGTAAAAGGTAAAGCCAATGCACAACCCAGATCCCCTCATTTCAAATCCTGTGAGCTTACATTTTGAAAACATCGTCAATATTGACACACACAAAAAAGAAAGGTGTGCCTAAATCCAATAGTTTATATTGATAAAATATTCATGACTCCCCCTTCTCTTCCTCCTGTTTACTTTGGCTGGTTATCTCAGCTGACTACATTTCTTTCTTTCTTTTTTTTGAGATACAGTCTTACTCTGTCCCCCAGGCTGGGGTGAAGTGGTGTAATCTCAACTCACTGCAACCTCTGCCTCCCAGATTCAAGTGTTTCTCCTGCCTCAGCCTCCCAAGTAGAGTAGGTGGGATTACAGGTGTGCACCACCATGACCAGCTAACTCTTGTATTTTTAGTTGAGATGGGTTGTCACCACGTTGGCCAGGCTAGTCTTGAACTACTGACCTCAGTTGATCCACCTGCCTTGGCCTTCCAAAGTGCTGGGATTACAGGCGTGAGCCACTGCACCCAGCCTCGGCTGACTATATTTCATTCAGTGAATGAAAGAATACTGAACTTGAGGTCTAGTTGTAGGTAAGTTCGTAGATGTCAGTAACGAGTATCCTTGAATAAGGCATTTGATCTGTCTTGTCTTGCTTTTTTGCATTGTAAGAAATTTGGGTCCAAATATCTCAAAGGTCTATTAGAGGTCTAATAATTTTTAAATTCTTTTGGTATTTAAGATGCTTATATGATCAGAATTTCAGATTTGATTGCTGTATCAGTCAGTTTGATCTCATGTATGGAACTACAAGTTTTTACCCTTGAAACCTGACCCCTAAAACATTAACACATACCATGATATAGAAAGCAATAAGTCAATTTCAATATTTCATTACTAATGAAAATAATTCAGTTTATATCTTAGGTATTGTAGATTTTATGTTAATTATTATTACGAATGAGTACCATGCCCATACATAAAAAGGAAATATAAAAGATACATTATTCAAGTTCAACTAAAACCTGATTTTTTATTAAAACATCTGCTCAGGTAGCCTTGTTAAAGTTGCCAGCCACCAATCCCTGCATCCTCCTGTCATTCTGTTCCACATTATGATACTTTACTTTCCTCATAATATTACACCAACTAAGATTATCTTAGTTATTAAGGAGCTTAATTTCTGCCATTTCACCATTCTGGCCCTCACTATAACTCAAGCTCCCTGTCTAACTTGGCTTTGACTGAATTCCACACCATTATAACCCCATAATCTATAAAAAGGTATGTCACCTAATAGATACATAATACATATTTGAAATGAGGAGTAGGTAAATATTTCTAAATAGTGAGATAGTCAGGATGCCAAGGGCTTCCTGGCAAAACTCCAGCTGGTCCATTGTTAAGAATGTACACAAGGGTGGAGCCACAGAAGTTTGGCCATTTGCAGCACGGAGGAGCCTGGCCCCTCCTCTTCCTGTGTGGAACCTGGAATTCAAACTGCTAGGCAGAAGCACACTACCAGGAACTTCAGCCTTGTGGAGAGTTCTGTTCCCTCTCTTTCCTTTTTGTCCAGTAAATCTCATTATTCTCATGAGCCTGAATATTTGTGGCCGTGGGACAAGGACCTCGTGTTTAGCTGAACTAATGAAAAGTCCTGCAACGATATTACTTAAGGTTTTAGAGAAAACTGATAATAATACACATAGCACAAGGAAATTTTCAATTGGATTATTTCGGAAAACTTTTCTACATAAGCAAAACCAAATAAAAACAAATCAAAAAATAATTTCAGAATGTGAGATCTATAATTCTGAATTTGGCTTTCACTTCAGATGTTATATCCTTAGTTCTTATCAGTCAACATTTATTTCTCCAATTTAAGTTGATAAAATATTTTAATCTCAATAATGCCTATCCTAAATGATTTATACTCCAAAGTAAAGTAAATTCCTTTATTGGCCAATCAAAAATGACATTTTTTATTTTTTTTCACTAAAGTGTTAGAATCTTGCTCAACATGAATAATAAGACAAACATAAATGACTTCTAAAATATCCATACAAATATCTGTAATCAGTGAATGATGTGATAAGGACTATGCCAGTCAATATCCTGCAATAATCGATTGTACTTCCAAAGGTGCCAAATACTCCCCCAGCAACTGGTGCATATTACTGTCATAACATCTTCCACAATTATATATTACACTTGCCTGTTTACTTTTCTGTATACCTTTTACACTGTGATCTTCTTGAGGGCAGACAAGGGGTCTTTTTCTAGTATCACCATGGTGCAATAATGTTTTAAGAATTATTTTTTAACAGGAGATGGGAAGAAAGCAGGGAAGAAGGGATAGAGGGAGAGGAGTAAAAATGAAAATGGACATGACAACAAAACACTAAAATTGAAAATTTTATGTCCAGTGTTTTTACAATATTCTACTGCGATAATCACACATTCAAATTCTTTGCTTCATGTAATTATTTAAGTTAAAATAATAAACTTTCATTAATTTTGAAAACATAATTGAAATGTTGTAACAGTACTTATTCATTCAGGTCAGTGGTTTGAAAAAGTTTTAATATCTTATCTCAATTTAAATGAAACATCACAACTGATATTATTTATTTGCATATTAAATTGTTCCTAAAGTGTGATGCCATTGTTTATTTATCAAGTTAAGATTTTATATTTCTATTGTTTTGACTAAATGCATTTCCATGCAAAATTTTGCTACAGTCTAACTTGCAAACGTCTTTTTCAATCACCATCAACAAATCAACAAGAAATCCTACCACATCTTTTCATTCATTTGACTAACTCAGTTGTCTTTTAGTTATAGTTCTTTCTTGCTACTTTATTATCTGTCATACTAATGTGCTTTTCCTCCCCTTAAAGGCTAACTTTCTTCAAAAGTAGGATAAATGTCTTCATTTTCTGACCTTATATTTCCTCAGTAGTCCCCTTTAGTGATACAGTATATTCATCATCTCAACCTAAATACGTTGTAGGCATGACAATGCCCTCCTTACAATAAAGTCCAGGGAACATTCTTCTCTCTCATTTGTTTGTAACCATTAATTATTACTTTTCTTTGAAATAAATTTTGCTTGTATTAAGTCACATTCTATTCCTTCTTTACCTATTCATTTTCTGTTTCTTCTTTTACTCCTAAAATCTTACATTTCAGTTTCTGTTACACAGACCACTTTTCTCAGGTTTGTTTTACTTTCGTTTTACTTTATACTATCTCTTTGAATACCCACTACATATTATTTTTTTAACTAAATTGTGAAGTAAGCTCATTATCTTAATTCCAATCTCTTCTACCTTATATACCATCCTAATTGGCTTTAGAGCACCCGGGTTATGAGACTTGGTTTACATTTTCATTCCCACTCAATCTACATATTTTTCCATAAGAACTACCAAAATATACTACCTATTTCAAATTATTTACTGTCTTTTACTTGGTTGCTATAATCTAACCAATCTCTCTGCCTCCAAACTTTAATCCCTCTTTCCAGTTTTCTAAAAATCAAATATTATTTCACCACCTTTGTTTAAAACCTTGTAATTCCTCCCTCTAGTTACTAAATATATACATAATAAGTATTTTAGTTTAATATTAAAGCACCTTTATGACTTGATTACCTTTTCTTTCTTGTCTCCCTGTGTATACTTCATTCCATATTGTGCTCTAGAAAGAATAACAGAAATAAAAACCTACATGCATCCTGACTGTGTTTTTTCTAACGTCTTGTTTGTTTAATCTTGTTTTCTCCCTTCTGAAATGTCATTATCTCTAATACCTTCCAGCAAAATTCAATCTATTGCTTACATGCACAATCAAAAGGCATCTTTTTGTTGTTGTTATTAAATCTTCCCTAACTTCTTCATGTGGAATTATTTTCTTCTTTATATAACACTAAATTTTCATCAGATTTCATTAATGGAAGCATGATACTCTATTGTCTCTCATAGGAGGCTCATATTTTCAGGTACATAAATAGTTTTATTCAGATTAGTATCATTGTATCTGGCACACTACAGTTTTGCCAAGGAATGTCAAAAATAACAAGTAAACCAAGACATTGTGGGTGGTGGCATGGAAGAGATTCTCCCTCACCAGCCTCAGAAGGTACCAACACCTCAGGTACCTAGATTGTGGACTTCTAGCAGAACTGTGAAATAATTCATTTCTGCTTTTTAAGCCACTCAGTTCCTAATATTTTGTTACAGCAGCTTTAGCAAACTAATACAAAATCAATAGTCTTCATATACAAAAACAATAAGAAGTTAAAGACCATTGTGGTAAAGAGGTCCTCATTAACAATAGCAACAAAGAAGAGTAAATACTTGGGAATAAACTTAAGAAGAAATATTAAAACCTATATGAAGAGTTTAAAACACTCCTGAAAGACACAAAATTATACCTGAGAAAATGAAAGAAATTTCTTGTTCTCAGATAAGAAAAGTTAATATTATAAGGATACCAGTTCTCCCTAAGTTAATTTGTAAACTAAATACTATATAACAATTATACTAAAATGTATCATGGACTTGAGCAAGTTGATACCCAATTTTATATTGAAAAAAAAGAAAAAAAGGGACAAAAAAAATCACTCAAAAAGAAACTAGGAGGATGAGCGATCTCTGCCAGATATTAAAACATACTATAGAGTCTCTGTAATTAAAAGGTAAGTAGTGTCATATACAAAGAGAAATAAATTTTAGATTTAAATGGAAAGTTTGGCCGGGCATGGTGGCTCACGCCTGTAATCCCAGCACTTTGGGAGGCCGAGGCGGGTGGATTACCTGAGGTCAGGAGTCCGAGACCAGCCTGACCAACATGGTGAAACCCTGTCTCTACTAAAAATACAAAATTAGCCAGGTGTGGTAGCACATGCCTATAATCCTAGCTACTCAGGAGACTGAGTCAGGAGAATTGCTTGAGCCTGGAGATGGTTGTGAGTTTGCAGTGAGCCGAGATCTTGGCACTGCACTCCAGCCTGGCCAATAGAGCAAGAGTCTGTCTCAAAAATAAATAAATAAATAAATAAATAAATAAATAAATAAATAAATGGAAAGTTCACGAGTAGACCAAAGAATGTATGGAAATTTTTTATATCATATAGATGAAATCTCTAATCTTTGTGGTAAAAAATAAATGTATTTTTCAATAAAGTATGTGGTCCATATCTCATACCATACAAAGAATACCCTGCAGATGAATTAGGGATCTAAAATAAAACAGTTAAATCCTACAGAAATAACAATAATTATGAGTGAGTTTCTCTATAACATTGGTGTATGCAAAATATTGTTAAGCTATTACTCAATATTTAAGGACAATGAAACAAATGATTAATATATTTTATTGTATTTGAAAAGTTGAATTGCTGGCTGGGCGCAGTGGCTCATGCCTGTAATCCCAGCACTTTGGGAGGCCGAGGTGGGTGGAGCATGAGGTCAGGAGATCGAGACCATCCTGGCTAACACGGTGAAACCCCGTCTCTACTAAAAATACAAAAAATTAGCCGGGTGTGGTGGCGGGCACCTGTAATCCGAGCTGCTGGTGAGGCTGAGGCAGGAGAGTGGCATGAACCCGGGAGGCAGAGCTTGCAGTGAGCCGACATCATGCCACTGCACTCCAGCCCGGGTGACAGAGTGAGATTCCATCTCAAAAAAAAAAAAAAAAAAAAAAAAAAAAAAAAAAAAAAAGTTGAGTTGCAAATAACACCATCAGAAATAAAAGAAAACTGAAAAATGGGGGAAAATAATTTTAATTTTACCATAACATCATAATATTTCTAAAATAAAGAAAATCTTAAAAACTAATAAAGGACCAAGATCCAAAAAAAGACAAAAAAGGCATGAAAAGGAAATTTATATACACGTGAAGACATAGAAGTGAACTTTAAAAAAAAAAAAAAACTCAGTGTCTCACTTATCAAATTGGTAAAAATTAAAAGTATAGCAATTAATTGGTAAAAATTAAAAGTATAGCAGTTATGGGATTATGGAAGTATGCTTCTGAAGAGAAATTGTTAATACTGAACAAAGTATATATGCCCCTGCCTAAAGAAACTATACGTGCAAACCTACTTCCATAATCCTTATTGTTAGAACTATGGTCATATTTCACATATCCATTACCACCCAAATATGTTACTAACCCAATTGGAATAGGAAGAATTATTGATCCAGGATAGAATATGCACAGTAACAACAACAAAACAAAACATACTGAAGGATTTTGAAAAAGTAAGAAATAAACTATACAATTTTGAAACACAGCATATTAACTCTATATTTTAAGACTTAAGTTTAAACGAACTACATACGGATACTTAATACTTTTTTTTTTACTTACTGGAGAGTTAATTTGTGATTCTGAAACACCTTAATGTATGTACTACACAAGTACTTAAATATATTACTACAATAAATAAGTATATTGTGCATAATGATAGCCAGGTTTCTCACTATCAGAGAAAACAATTATAAATGAGGAAGAAAGAAAGGCTAGAAAAATCACTGTGGTGATAAACGAATCAGATCTATCAGTGTGATCTCATGGTTGTACACTCACATTCACACATACACAGAAGGATAGATATAGAAATATGTATAGATGTATGTGTATGTGTATGTGTATGTGTGTGTTAATATATAGGACCTAAAAACAATAAGCACACTTAATATCCAAATCTTGGTTTCTAAATACCATTTTCCAATTTTAAAAAAACAGCATTTTGGAAAAATCTTCAATATTAAGGTGAAGTTAGGGAAAGTAAAAATGATTCTGGAATATCTTGTGGTGTTAGTGAACGTGGAAATGCTCAGAAAAAGAAGAGTCTTTTATTTATTTTTTTTTTGCATTATTTATTTATTTATTTATTTATTATTTTTTATTATTATTATTATACTTTAAGTTCTGGGTTCATGTGCATAACGTGCAGGTTTCTTACATATGTATACTTGTGCCATGTTGCTGTGCTGCACCCATCAACTCGTCAGCACCCATCAACTCGTCATTTACATCAGGTATAACTCCCAATGCAATCCCTCCCCCCTCCCCCCTCCCCACTCCCCATGATAGGCCCCGGTTGTGATGTCCCCCTTCCCGAGTCCAAGTGATCTCATTGTTCAGTTCCCACCTATGAGTGAGAACATGCGGTGTTTGGTTTTCTGTTCTTGTGATAGTTTGCTAAGAATGATGGTTTCCAGCTGCATCCATGTCCCTACAAAGGACACAAACTCATCCTTTTTTATGGCTGCATAGTATTCCATGGTGTATATGTGCCACATTTTCTTAATCCAGTCTGTCACTGATGGACATTTGGGTTGATTCCAAGTCTTTGCTATTGTGAATAGTGCCGCAATGAACATACGTGTGCATGTGTCTTTATAGCAGCATGATTTATAATCCTTTGGGTATATACCCAGTAATGGGATGGCTGGGTCATATGGTACATCTAGTTCTAGATCCTTGAGGAATCGCCATACTGTTTTCCATAATGGTTGAACTAGTTTACAATCCCACCAACAGTGTAAAAGTGTTCCTATTTCTCCACATCCTCTCCAGCACCTGTTGTTTCCTGACTTTTTAATGATTGCCATTCTAACTGGTGTGAGATGGTATCTCATTGTGGTTTTGATTTGCATTTCTCTGATGACCAGGGATGATGAGCATTTTTTCATGTGTCTGTTGGCTGTATGAATGTCTTCTTTTGAGAAATGTCTGTTCATATCCTTTGCCCACTTTTTGATGGAGTTGTTTGTTTTTTTCTTGTAAATTTGTTTGAGTTCTTTGTAGGTTCTGGATATTAGCCCTTTGTCAGATGAGTAGATTGCAAAAATTTTCTCCCATTCTGTAGGTTGCCTGTTCACTCTGATGGTAGTTTCTTTTGCTGTGCAGAAGCTTTTTAGTTTAATTAGATCCCATTTGTCAATTTTGGCTTTTGCTGCCATTGCTTTTGGTGTTTTAGACATGAAGTCTTTGCCCATGCCTATGTCCTGAATGGTACTACCTAGGTTTTCCTCTAGGGTTTTTATGGTATTAGGTCTAACATTTAAGTCTCTAATCCATCTTGAATTAATTTTCGTATAAGGAGTAAGGACAGGATCCAGTTTCAGCTTTCTACTTATGGCTAGCCAATTTTCCCAGCACCATTTATTAAATAGGGAATCCTTTCCCCATTTCTTGTTTCTCTCAGGTTTGTCAAAGATCAGATGGCTGTAGATGTGTGGTATTATTTCTGAGGCCTCTGTTCTGTTCCATTGGTCTATATCTCTGTTTTGGTACCAGTACCATGCTGTTTTGGTTACTGTAGCCTTGTAGTATAGTTTGCAGTCAGGTAGTGTGATGCCTCCAGCTTTGTTCTTTTGACTTAGGATTGTCTTGGAGATGCGGGCTCTTTTTTGGTTCCATATGAACTTTAAAGCAGTTCTTTCCAATTCTGTGAAGAAACTCATTGGTAGCTTGATGGGGATGGCACTGAATCTGTAAATAACCTTGGGCAGTATGGCCATTTTCACGATATTGATTCTTCCTATCCATGAGCATGGTATGTTCTTCCATTTGTTTGTGTCCTCTTTTATTTCACTGAGCAGTGGTTTGTAGTTCTCCTTGAAGAGGTCTTTTACATCCCTTGTCAGTTGGATTCCTAGGTATTTGATTCTCTTTGAAGCAATTGTGAATGGAAGTTCATTCCTGATTTGGCTCTCTGTTTGTCTGTTACTGGTGTATAAGAATGCTTGTGATTTTTGCACATTAATTTTGTATCCTGAGACTTTGCTGAAGTTGCTTATCAGCTTAAGGAGATTTTGGGCTGAGACAATGGGGTTTTCTAAATATACCATCATGTCATCTGCAAAGAGGGACAATTTGACTTCTTCTTTTCCTAACTGAATACCCTTGATTTCTTTCTCTTGCCTGAATGCCCTAGCCAGAACTTCCAACACTATGTTGAATAGGAGTGTTGAGAGAGGGCATCCCTGTCTTGTGCCAGTTTTCAAAGGGAATTTTTCCAGTTTTTGCCCATTCAGTATGATATTGGCTGTGGGTTTGTCATAAATAGCTCTTATGATTTTGAGGTACGTTCCATCAAGACCGAATTTATTGAGCGTTTTTAGCATGAAGGGCTGTTGAATTTTGTCAAAAGCCTTTTCTGCATCTATTGAGATAATCATGTGGTTCTTGTCTTTGGTTCTGTTTATATGCTGGATTATGTTTATTGATTTGCGAATGTTGAACCAGCCTTGCATCCCGGGGATGAAGCCCACTTGATCATGGTGGATAAGCTTTTTGATGTGCTGCTGAATCTGGTTTGCCAGTATTTTATTGAGGATTTTTGCATCGATGTTCATCAGGGATATTGGTCTAAAATTCTCTTTTTTTGTTGTGTCTCTGCCAGGCTTTGGTATCAGGATGATGTTGGCCTCCTAAAATGAGTTGGGGAGGATTCCCTCTTTTTCTATTGATTGGAATAGTTTCGGAAGGAATGGTACCAGCTCCTCCTGTCTTAAAAATAATACATAACCATCAACCTGAAGATGTTCCCAGCGGCCAAATCTGGGACAATTTGGACAATTAAATGAATAATTATCTTAATTTATGGATAGTCTATGTTAAATTATGGATATAAAACTTATGGATAAATTGTGGATTAATTTGTAGCCCATACATTAGAATAAATATTTGTTCTTATAAAATAGATAATTGAATAAATAAATAAATATAGGAAAAGAATAGCTCTTCCTTAAAATATAATTCCAATTAATAAACATAGAAGGAGAAATGGAAGTAGAAAATTACTTTTAGGCAAACACCAGAGTGATACATACTACAAGCAAGACTCATCAATTGATGCTAAAATTAGCAGGTGAAAGTATAATGTCAAACCCATTATGTGTATATTACTATGTTCAGTGACACTAAAAAAAGTGTTGCGAGAAGGAACAAGGATTAAACTCAAGAAGAATACATTGTTACAAGAATTATGAGGAAAATATTTGTTAAATGGTATGATCTGTTGAATATCTGACCCTAGTTTTTCTCAGGTCAATACCTTTGTGATGGATTGTGAAATGATAAATAACGAAAAATGCAAAATCAAACCTTTAAGCTTCACTTTACTGTCCTTGGTTAGACAGTTTTGGAGTATTCTTTTCTAATGTTCTGTACAATATGTATTTTAAAATATATCTATCACCTTAGGTTTTTCAACATCACAAATGCAAAAAACTATATATACACACACACACATATGTGTATATATATGTGTGTGTATATATATATGCACACACACATATATAGACAATTTGTTCTGTCTTTCATGAAAACAATCTGAAAGATAAATACATTGTAATAAAATAAAGCATATATGAGAGTTGAAAATACATAGTGAACCTTGCTTTAGAAAATATAAAGATAACAATATTCAAGAGATAAAAAATAAAAAACTAAAAATGGAGACATTGTAATGAATTTAACTCATTCTCTTAGGACATGTAAAATGAAAATGGTCTTAGGCAATTTGTTTCCAACTATGTATTTTACTTGTTTCCATGTAAAAATACCAATGAGATAACCCTTAAATAAGCTTCTGTTTAGGGCAACCCATGTAGCATAATAGTATAATAATAATATGTCAGAAAATTTGGAGAAATAAGCCATATACAAGATCACAGGTTTTGCAATAATTAACCTAATTTTCAGAAGGAAAATCTAATTACTGGAAATTCTATTGAATATATAAGCACTAAAATCATTTTTGTGTGTGTGGAATTAAGCTACAACGTGCTTTGCATCACCTAACCAGCAGCATGACTGGAGTCGTTCATAAAGCAGCATCAGGGGAAGCCCCAAACCCTCAAAGATGGAGACGGTTGGGATTCCAACAAAGAAAGCATTAAGCCCGGGAATGATTATTTCAAAGCATCTCTTAGGGGAACTTATGCACAGAGTATTGTAACATATGCTCGCAACAGACAGAGAGAAGAAATGTTCTACCTAGGTATTATAACAGGGAGAGAGTCAGGACATGGAGTTTACGTGAGTTTAAGGAATTTGGCTCAGGTCCAGGACAGTTTCTGTCAGTGTTTTGGACAACAACCTTCATACCTTTATCAGTTCCTGGGACTCCTCCCTCCCAAGTTTGGGTTCAAGCCTGCTGGGGAAAACCTGTAGTTGCCTGGGTCATAAAGCTATCAAAGTACTCTGTGATTTTCAGCCAGGACACAGAGAGAAAGAGTGGGAAGCCAGAGCACCTTAAATAAGGCTTACAAGAAGGGAAAAAATGACAAATAAGAAATAGAAAGTGAATATATCAACATAATGTTAGAAAATCAAGACTAAAATGGCAAATAATAAATCAGAAGTTACAAAACAAGGCTTAATATGAGTTTTTTTCTTCAACATAGAATATTTCATTTATATTTATATGAAATATTTGTTGCATAAACTGTCTCACTGCATTAGTATCACTTGTGGAAACCAACCCAATTGTCCCGTAGAGCTGACGTTTATGGTTTCTTTGCATAAACATAGAAATGATGAATAAATAATCTAGATAAACTGCTAAAATAAACAAAACATAAATGGGTAAGTGCTGTAGGTGAAATTTTGTAATTTAAAATCTTAAAATCGTTTTGTGGGCTCATTGCATGTCTGGCTATTTCCAATTAAGAAAAGGTTATGATATGGCGAAACATGTTTACAAAAATTATGGAATGATTCTCATCTATAAAATGCTTATATCTGATAAGCTGCTCAGGATTTCTTATTCCTAGGATTTCACTAAAATATGAGATTACGAAGAATAAGAATTCTAGTTAATATATAATTCAGTATATAAAATATGCCAAAGAAGATGTGCTTTTATTGAGAAAAAGAATAATTTTGTCTAATTCAGAAGTTATCTAAACATTACTTAAAATTATGGACTTGAAAAGTTTTTTATGAAACAAGGTAGAAAGGAACCAGTAAGTAGGAGAGAGAGATGTGAAGAAAGTTATTGATATGAAAATACATTTTTGGTAAGGAAGGTTATAGAGAAAACAGAATGATTTTATATGAGATAGGATATGGTATGATAAATTTTTATCCTAAAGTAAAAAGACTTAAAAAAAAAAAAAAGAAAGAAAGAAAGAAAGGAAATTTAAGACAAGATCATGTCATAGATGGTCTGCATAAAACATATGTAGTTTTTTCCCATTTCTTTGTGTGTCTATCTTCAGGCACATATGAAACTTTAGATAAAATATTCTTTAAAACCTGACAGAAAATTGGAGAAATTTGGTTAATTAACATTGCTCATATTTAAAGTTCTTGGGCTTGATGATGGTAAACTTGGCAATTCTGTTTTTTGTTTTTTCTTTTTGTTTTTTTTTTTTTTTTGTTTTGTTTTGTTTTGTTTTTTTTTTTTGAGACGGAGTCTTGCTGTCTTCCCAGACTGGAGTGCAGTGACGTGATCTCTGCTCACTGCAAACTCTGCCTCCCGGGTTCCCGCCATTCTCCTGCCTCAGCACCCTGAGTAGCTCAGACTACAAGCACTCGCCAGCACACCTGGCTAATTTTTTTTATATTTTTAGTAGAGACGGGATTTCATTGTGTTAGCCGGGATGGTCTCGATTTCCTGACCTCGTGATCCACCCGCCTTGGCCTCCCAAAGTGCTGGGATTACAGGTGTGAGCCACCGCGTCCGGCTGGCAGTTCTGTTTTAACATAATTAAGCATGAAGCCAGATTTAGCATGGATCAAAATTTCACATACATGCTTACATTGATTCACACTATATTTGCTATTCTGCATTGATAGCACTAGCACTAAAGTACTTACTGGTCGCATACCTAAAGTGAATTTCTTATTTAGATAGTATATGTGGTGGTCTTGGTGGGCTTAATGACATTAAATTGTGCATCAGGAACAAAATAGTAATTATTTTTTTCTTTTTAATGCTCTGAGTAACACTGTAGCCTCCAAGGTAAACTGAGTATGAGAAAATTTGGGGGCTAATTTCCTGTTTATTTGTTTTTAACTTCTAATTTTCATTTATTTGCTGTTTTTTATCCTTAAGTTTTACTTATATACAAAATACCAGTGATGTTTGATTTTTTTTGTTTCTAATGGAAGGATTTTGTTTGGTTCTATGAATAGTCATTTTATTTCCCATACATTTTCAACAATTCATCATTGCTCTATTTATCTAAAGCTCCTAAGCTATCTTTGCCTAGTCGCCAATAATTGACAGAGCACATCAGCCATTTAAAATTTGGTTAGTTGGCCGGTCGCGGTGGCTCGCGCCTGTAATCCCAGCACTTTGGGAGGCTGAGGTGGGCGGATCATAAAGTCAGGAGTTCGAGACCAGCCTGGCCAATATGGTGAAACCCCTTCTCTACTAAAAATACAAAAATTAACTGGGAGTGATGGCGGACGCCTGTAGTCCCACCTACTCGGGAGGCTGAGGCAGGAGAATCGCTTGAACCTGGAAGGCGGAGGTTGTAGTGAGCCGAGATGGGGCCACTGCACTCCAGCCTGGGAGACAGAGTGAGACTCCATCTTAATAAATAAATAAATAAATAAATAAATAAATAAATAAATAAAGTTAGTTTTGCTTACCTGTGATGATCTAGAGAGCGGTGAGAGCTTTAAGGCTCCTAGCAAAAAAAATAAATAAAACACTTATTATTACAAGTTCTATATAGAAATAGTTCATTATGTATTTTGTTGTTTGGAATAGTAGATGATAGTAGAAATGTTTAATGGTGTTTATTTCCAAGGTTATTTAATGCAATCAATAATTTCAGTAGGTTGTAGAACGTTTCCTTTAACAACAACAACAAAAAAAAACTGTGATATGAGTAGAAAATGTTACTGTTCAGTAAAGATTGGTCTTGTCCTTAAGGAAATTATATTGATTGAGATTTCTCTCAAACTAAGTTGTGCTTACCATTACTAAAATTAAGTGACATTCACTTGGATTAAGTAGTAATTAAAAAAAAAATGTGAGACTATCTAGGTATTTTTGAGCCTAAGCATTCTATCACTATTGGGCCTTCATTTGTATACCTGAAAACAAAATATATGCAAATGTTGCACTGGGGTGCAGATTCTACTAGTGAAGTTACCTAATCAGTGATCAGTACTGTATTTGAAACAAATCTTGGGACAGTGTAATAATGCTCTTTTAAACTAGCTGAAAATAAATTACTGTGTGCTTATTCTCACTTTTTCCTTGTTTCTTTGTATAATATTTAAATGAAAGGAGTTTATTTATCCTCATACTGAACTTGCAAAACTGATTTTTGCATTTACCATTTTTTAATGATGGAGAAAAAATTCAGTGGTCTTGCTTTTATAAATTTAGCATAGGACCTCTCAGGTTTTTGGTGCTTTGGTCAGTTCTGTCATTAGAATACTAGCAATTAGGTATATACAGGGAGTAACCTAACCACTTTAATACAGTCGTATGAAGTGCTACAGGTCAAAACCACTGGATACCAAATCACAATGATTTAATTTGTGACATGTTAGAGAGAATAATAAGACTTTCTGCAGTATAAATGTCCTATTAACTAATCCTTGTACTGTTAAGTTACAAGGCTTTGACTCCTGGGTCTGAAAAAGGCAACTACCCTGCTAACTCTTGAACACTGACCCCAGTCAAAGCCTCATCTTTAGATCTGGGAGAAGGTGACAATTAAAATGGACCATTTTCATGAGACACAGGGACAGAAATGAAAACCGTTCAATCCCTCTAGGCCCAGGGACTATCATGGCTTAAGACATGGGCATGTGAGATTTTAAGGGCCGATTTTGAGAGACAAAATTAGTTCAGAGCTTTCTTATTAATTAAACATTAATATCAAAAGCACACTGATGCAAGGCCAATGTCTTGGCCCCTGTGTCAGAAAACCAGAATTTTGTTGGAACATTAATCTGCTCTTTAATAGAAAATTGTAAAAGGAAAACTTACCTTATGGTCAGTCTGTTTAAAATTATATATATTTGCTTATAAAGTTTTATTAAAATTAGGTTTAATATTAAAAAATAACATAAAAGGTAAAATTTTGTTTTCTCCTTTGATCAAAATGATTGTGTAATATTATTATGGGACAAAAGATTTTTGTTTCCTTTTTGAGTAAAGTATGGAGAAATAATGGAAGAGAGAAAGATTTAGTTGGCCTCATGCTATCTGTATTAGGTCTTGTTTGAGAAATGGAGTCTCATCTCTATCAAAGAGTAAAGGTTTTTGTTGTATCATTTTGGCTGAATGACTATTTCATAATAACCTGTGATCCTATTTTCTGATAGCAAATATCTTAAAATGTTGAAACTTGGCAAACTTTTTAAGAGTACAATTTCAAGTTCTAAATTCAGTGTTTTTGACTTCAAACTAACCTTTTTTGGGTATTGGGTTCCTAGAAATCCAAAAGAGACATATTAGGCTCATTCATTACGTCAGAATTATGGAGGAAACATTATCAAATTTGAGGTAGTGTTTAACTTCCTTTGGGTTATATTAATATGGCTATATTGTTAATATGTGTTCCAGGATTGTATGAGATTTCTAAAATTCCGATATGCCTTAATATATGTTGTCAGTGATAATTATGTTACATTGCTGTATGCCACAGAAACAACCAAATTCCCATGTCAACTGTGTCTTTAACTCTGGCTGTCTTAAGACTTCTGCCATCCCCAATAGTTCCTTTGCTTAGAGTTTTTTTCAAAAAGTGACTTATACTCAGCTACAGTCCAGGGCTTGCTTCTTTGGGGAGTTCATGAAAAGAACTCTTGTAGGCAGGTCTTTGATAACTTTGGAGATGGTGCCATTGAAGTAGAGAAAAAGCTTCCAGGATACTAATTGAAAGGCTGATATGTTCATAGAGATTGCTAACCCAATATGAAGCAGAGCAGCAGTTGATTGCATGGATTGAACTAATGGAAGACTGAAATAATTTGTATGTCTTTTTTTGGTATGAAACATTGCTGATTCTTCAGAGTCTGGAGAACATTTTTTTCTTTTTCAGTTATGTATAGCCTTTAACAATGGACTGCATGCTTTTGTGAACCTGGACATGGTGAAAGTTAGGCCTGATTTTTTTAGGAAAATGTGTAAATATATATAATGATCTTCATTTCCTATATAAGTTAGTAGGTGATAGCCAGAGGCAACCCTAAACAGGCATTGTATTATAGTCAAGCCCATTTTGTGGTATCTTTCAATGAATTAATGAAGAAAATTCAATAAACGCTTAGAGTTCATCCATGTTGTTTCAGATATTTGTCTTTAAAACTTCAGGAAATAAACCAAATCACATTTAAATAAATGTTTTGAAAAATTTTCAGGCACTACAATGTCTTGACATACTTTTTTGTTTCTAAAATGCCCAGGGTATATATACTTGGAGAATTGTGTAAACCATTCTTTGATTATAGTTTCATTTAGAAGGAAAATAGCATAGCATAGAGCAGCAAATTTTCCATTCAGTCTCAGTTGAAGAGCAAAAAATCCTCTTAAGTTAAAATAAGTGTATGATGTGCTAAGATTTTTTTCCTTAGGTACAAATATTTTATTTCAAAATTTCAAGGAAATTAATTTACTGATGATTAATGGGTGTTCATTTTACATACATAAGTTAAACAGACATTCAAGCTTTGTCAGGGATGAAGCACTGTACTCAGTATGTTATACCTGCCCCAGAAAAGATTGTATATTAGTGAGGAAACAGAATATGCCAACTTTGAAGAGGGGCACTTAGAATTCCCTGGAAGGTTTGAGGATACTTTACATGACCTTCTTCTCATCAGTAAAACCTAACTCAAGTATTAAATGTATAATTACTTATGTAAATTTATTATTTCTAGATTTTAAAGTCCACGAAGACAAAAAAAAAATATTTTTAACAGCTTTAACTCCAAAGTGTAGCATAGCATTTAGTATACACTAGATATTTTGTTAAATAAATGGTGAGTATTATGAGTTCCACTTAAGTTATGATCAAAAGATAAGTTAAATTAGTTGGACAAAAATGCTTGCAAGGAAGAGTGTGGTTCAAATGGAAGAAAGATGGGCTATTTGTTAATGCAAACCTATGTTTGAATGAAGTTCAGGAGCCAAGATATGAAGCAGGAAATGTATGGACTGCTCTAAGGGATATAGTTCCAAATGGATCATGTCTAGAAATGAAGCTGGAAGATTGGCCAGGGTCTAGGCAAGAAAGTGATAGGATGTGTGTCCCTTTAAAAGGAGCTAAAATCCATGTCTGAAGGAAAATGATGGCATGTATTTGCATGCATACTGTCACTATCTTGTGAAATAAACCAAAGAGCCTTGATTGTTTTGTCACTTATCAGTGCACATTTTCACACTGAGATAAAATGGCCTCTGAATAAATAAGTAAGTTTCAACATTTTAAAACACTTGATATCACAAAATAGGATTACAGGTTACTATGAAATAGTCCTTCATTTAGCTGAAATTATAAAACAAAAACATTTGCTCTTTGATAGAGACAAGACTCCATTTCCTATACACATACATATATGGAAACGATGTATGTCTCTATTCTGGCCCTACCTTAAGTCCACACATTCTAGCTTTCACCTAAATTCAATATAGCTCATGAAATAAACCTTAGTGTTACATTTTTGTTCTTTGATTTACCTCATAAGTTTGTTTTTCTTTAATCTGCTATGAATAATGATATTTGGTCAATTTTCTTACCTATGTTCAACTTAACAGGCCCATTTACTTATCACTTCTCTTTCATTGCTTTATAAATAAAAGTTAATTATTTAAATATAAAATAAGTGCTTGATATATGTGAGTCACTTACATAGCTTTGGGGTGTCAGCGGAAGTGGGTCCTTTCAGAGGAACTATGGAGTCATAACACTCCACTTCCGCAGGATATAATATTGCATTCCATATTTTACATACATTATAGCTTGACATTAGTATCACTCAACAAACAATGTGAATCAAAATTTCCTCTAGATTTTTTTTTTAAGTTTGATTTCTTAAGGACTTAGTTCAGAATTACATAATCCCAATATCTAGGGATGAATCTTTTCCATACTTTCATTAAGAACTACTGATACTTATTGTGGATTCATTTATAATTTTACTTTCTTTCATATATATGTGTGTGTGTGTGTGTGTGTGTGTGTGTGTGTGTGTGTGTGTGTGCGTGTTTGGGTGTATCCCAAGTTTTATTTTCTCCAGTTTTAGAAATTTTATTTCTTATACATAAGAATGTAAAACTGTAAATACATATTTTTATACTAAATATATTTTCTATAGACTTTATTATTTTGATGCTAAAATAGGTAGTGTTACACCACTTGCTGCCCAATTGTTTCATATGAATTAGAGTCTCTTACATAACTAGATTGTTGGTGTCATACAGGAGGGAAATGGTTTATGCTATCTCATAGCCATTGAAATACCTAACAGAAGCTATACATTTAATAGTCTCAATAGTTACTCTTGATTAATTGATGCACTCTTCTTAATAATGAATTAAATTCACCCTCCCACTTTTCTATGCAATTTCTCTTTTTTTCCTCACTGGACTCTCCTACATGTCAAGTTTAGAACCTTTAAAGAACAAGAATACTGGCTCAGTAGATAGTGAGATTCTAGGCAGATTTTCAGGGGGAAGACTGCCATAGCTATTAGTCATCACAGTTTGAATATCAACATAGTTTTTATTCAGTGTATTTGGAGGTCCTACACTGAAGAAATAAAACAAAGATTGTATTTTTATCGTTTAAAGTATATTGGTCAAAGACTAGTTTTGATACTAGTAAGTAAAAAATAAATCAATCCAAGCCCTATTTTTATAATTTAGAATGATTATATAATTTAGAATGATTCTTTCTCTACAAATAATAAGGTAGGCAAGTCTGCCCCAGAAAAGTTTGTAGCTCGTAATTGCTTTGTGGTTACTATTACAAAATCACTTTTAATAATAACACTAAGTTCAAATATTAAATAGTCATTGACCCTTGTGCTTTGTGCTCTATCTACACGCACTGTCACATTTTCTTTAAACAACATGTGGTAGGCACCGTTATATAGCTTTTATATTATGAATGATTAGTCACATGTGATAATGGGTATGAATTTTATGAGAGCAATTAGGCATAAAATATAGATAGATTTTATTTTTATTTATTTATATTTTCTGAGATGGAGTTTTGCTCTTATTGCCCAGGCTGGAGTACAATGGCAAAATCTCAGCTCACCACAACCTATGCTTCCTGGGTTCAAGTGATTCTCCTGCCTCAGCCTCCCAAGTAGCTGGGATTCAGTCATGTGCCACCCTGCCTGGCTAACTTTGTTTTTTTTAGTAAAGATGGGGTTTCTCCATGTTGGTCAGTCTGGTCTTGAACTCCCAAGCTCAGGTGATCCGCCCACCTCAGGCTCTTAAAGTGCTGGGATTAAGGGCGTGAGTCACTGCACCTGGCCAATAGTCTTAATTCATTCAACAACCATCCATTGAGTTATTTTATTTAAAAACTCACAAAAATTATTGCAAATACTTGAGGTAACCTGAAATATATTCAGCACTTTTATGTAACCAATAAGTTCCTGCAACAATAACAGTTCTGTGTTTTTAAGGGAAAGTGATGAATAGAATAATTTGCTTAACTATAGTTATTATTTCCATATAAATATATATCAAAATATTGTATTATATACTTCAAGTATATACAGTAAGAAAGAAAGGAAAGCAGAATCACTATATTTTAGAAAATTTGAGTTTTTTCTTTGCCTTTGCTATTTGGGAAAACATGGAGAACTCAGAATTGACATTAAAAATGAACATAAAGATAAATCAGTATACAGATTTACAGATTTAATGACAGAATGTATAAGGTTTGTATGAAAATAATCTGGGTGAGGTCATTGGAGTAATTGAATAGGATATTTAGGTTAAAATAATATTGACCATGACTTGTTGAAGCTGGATGTTTGGTATATTGACATAATTTCCATAAAAAAAATGTTAAAAGTTAGAAAAAATAGCTCAACATGCAATTTAAAACTCTGATGTGTTCAAAACCAATGAAATAAATAATTAATCTGAACATTGTAGTTTAATTCAGAAAGTGCATGAATTTCTCTTACTCAACCAAAATGCAATTAGCACCCATGAAATTATACAATTTTCCATTTGCCTTTGCCCACCTATAATAATTGTGGCTAACAGCCACCTAAATTATTCATTTTATATGGCAAACAAATGATTATTCTTAAAACAAATCCTGTGCTCTTTTAAATTACTTTTCTTTATTCTTCAGTTGGCCTAGACCATTACTGAGTTAAATGTTTCTTAACGAGGAATACTGCCTCACTGAACTTTGCTTTGTCTGCAATTTAGAGGAATAATTTGAGATTCCTAAAGTCCAGAAATGAATCTCAAAGGAAGATGGGGAAATGCTAGAATATTGTATCTCTTCACCATGGGCCTTTTTCTGAAATATTTATATATTTTTTTTCTGTTTTGCTTTGTGTTAGGAACAGTATATTCTCAGATGACATATTTTAAATCTGGATAACAATTCTGTGCTGATTATTCTAAGGAAGTTGGTCTTATCAATTAAGATATAAACAGAAATTATAAAAAGAGCAGAAACATGCCAAATGAAGGGAGAAGGGCAAAAATAAGACAGAATAGTATCTCTGCTTCCTTCTGCCCATCATCTCCCTCCTGGTACTTCCTTAGAGAGAAGTGGAGCAGCTAATCAAATTGCCTGAGTCTTAAGGATTGATAGGGTTATATTTTTTAGAAGACGAGATCACTGTGCTAAAGCCATTTTTCTTTTTTCTTTTTTTTTTTTTTTTTTTTTTGAAGTTGTAGGATACATGTACAGAACGTGCAGGTTTGTTACATCGGTATACATGTGCCATTGTGGTTTGCTGCACCCATCCACCCCTCATCTACATAGGTATTTCTCCTAATGCTATAATTCCCCTTGCCCCCAACCCCCAACAGGCCCTGATGTGTGATATTCCCTTCCCTATGCCCAAATGTTCTAATTGTTCAACTCTCACTTATGAATGAGAACATGCAGTGTTTGGTTTTCTGTTCATGTGTTAGTTTGCTGAGAATGATGGTTTCCAGCTTCATCTATGTCCCTACAAAGGACATGAACTCATTCTTTTTTATGGCTGCATAATATTCCGTGGTATACATGTGCCACATTTTCTTCATGCAGTCTAACGCTGATGGGCATTTGGGATGGTTCCGAGTCATTGTGAATAGTGCTGCAGTAAACATATGTGTGCATGTGCCTTTATAGTAAAGTGATTTCTAATCCTTTGATTATACTCAGTAATGGAATTGCTGGGTCAAATGGTATTTCTAGTTCTAGATCTTTGAGGAATCGCCACACTGTCTTCCACAATGGTTGAACTAATTTACACTCTCATCAACAGTGTAAAAGCATTCCTATTTCTCTGCATCCACTCCAGCATGTATCTGTTGTTCTTGACTTTTTAATGATCGCCATTCTAAGTGACATGAGATGGTATATCATTGTGGTTTTGATTTGCATTTCTCTAATGACCAGTGATGACGAGCTTTTTAAAATATGTTTGGTGACCCCATAAACATCTTCTTTTGAAAAGTTCCTGTTCATATCCTTTGCACACTTTTTGATGGGGTTGTTTATGTATTTGTCTATTTTACAAATTTGTTTAAGTTCCTTGTAGAATCTGGATATTAGAAATTTGTCAGATAGATAGATTGCAAAAATTTTCTCCCATTCTGTAGGTTGCCTGTTCACTCTGATGATAGTTTATTTTGCTTTGTAGAAGCTCTTTAGTTTAATTGGATCCCATTTGTCCATTTTGCCTTTTGTTGCAATTGCTTTTGTTGTTGTAGTCATATACTCTTTGCCCATGCCTATGTCCTGAATAATACTGCCTAGACCTTTTTCTACAGTTTTTATGATTTTAGGTCTTAAATTTAAATCTTTAATCCATCTTGAGTTAATTTTTGTATAAGGTGAAAGGAAGGGATCCAGTTTCAGTTTTCTGCATATGGCTAGCTAGTTTTCCCAACACTATTTATTAAATAGGAAATCCTTTCCCCATTGCTTATTTTTGCTAGGTTTGTCAAAGATCCGATGGTTGTAGATGTGTGGTGTTATTTCTGAAGTCTCTGTTCTGTTCCATTGGTCTATATATGTGTTTTGGTACCAGTACTGTGCTGTACCATGTTTAGGTTACTGTACCCTTGTAGTATAGTTTGAAGTCCGGTAATGTGATGCCTCCAGCTTTGTTCTTTTTGCATAGGATTGTCTTGCCTATACGGGCCCTTTTTTGTTACATATGAAATTTAATGTAGTTTTTTTCTAATTCTATGAATAAAGTCAATGGTAGCTTGATGGGAGTAGCATTGAATCTATAAATTACTTAGGGCAGAATGGCCATTTTCACAATATTGATTCTTCTTATCCATTAGGATAGAATATTTTTCCATTTGTTTGTGTCCTCTCTATTTTCCTTAAGTAGTGGTTTGTAGTTCTCCTTGAAGAGGTCCTTCATATCCATTGTAATTTGTATTCCTCTTTGTAGCAATTGTGAATGGAAGTTCGCTCATTATTAGGCTCTCTGTCTATTATTGGTGTATAGGAATGCTTGTGATTTTTGCATATTGATTTTGTATCCTGAGACTTTGCTGAGGTTGCTTGTTAGCTTAAGGAGTTTTTGGACTGAGACAATGGGGTTTTCTTTCTTTTTTTTTTTTATTATTATACTTTGAGTTCTAGGGTACATGTGCATAACGTGCAGGTTTGTTACATATGTATACTTGTGCCATGTTGGTGTGCTGCAACCATCAACTCGTCAGCACCCATCAACTCGTCATTTACATCAGGTATAACTCCCAATGCAATCCCTCCCCCCTCCCCCCTCCCCATGATAGGCCCCGGTGTGTATGGGGTTTTCTAAGTATACAATCATGTCATCTGCAAACAGAGATAGTTTGATGTGCTCTCTTTCTATTTGAATACCTTTATTTCTTTCTCTTTCCTGATTGCCCTGCCCAAACTTTTAATACTATGTTGAATAGGAGTTGTGAGAAAGGGCATCTTTGTCTTGTGCCAGTTTTCAAAGGGAATGCTTCCAGCTTTTGTCCATTTAGTATGATATTGGCTTTGTATTTGTCTTAAATGGCATGAAAAGTATTGAATTTTATCGAAGGCCTTTTCTACATCTATTAAAATAATCATGTTTTTTTTTGTCATTGGCTTTGTTTATGTGATGGATTACATTTATTGATTTGCATATGTTGAAACAACCTTGCATCCCAGGAATGAAGCCGACTTGATCATGGTGGATTAGTTTTTAATGTGCTGCTGGATTCGGTTTGACAGTATTTTATTGAGGATTTTCACATCAATGTACATCAGGGGTACTGGCCTGAAATGTTTGTTGTGGTTGTGTCTCTGCCAGGTTTTTGGTATCAGGATGATGCTGTCTTCATAAACTGAGTTAGGGAGGGGTCCCTCTTTTCCTATCTTTTGGAATAGTTTCAGAAGGAATGATACCAGCTCCTCTTTGTATCTCTAGTGGAATTCGACTGTGAATTTGTCTGGACCTGGGCTTTTTTTTTTTTTTTTTTTTTTGGTTGGTAGGCTATTAATTACTGCCTCAATTTCAGAGCCTGCTATTGGTCTATTCAGGGATTCAACTTCTTCCTGGTTTAGTCTTGGGAGGGTGTATGTGTCCAGGAATTTACACATTTCTTCTAGATTTTCTAGTTTATTTGGGTAGAGGTGATTATAGTATTCTCTGATGGAAGTCTCTATTTATGTGGGATCAGTGTTGATCTCCCGTGTATCATTTTTTATTGTGTCTATTTGATTGTTCTCTTGTTTCTTCTTTATTAGACTGGCTAGCTATCTATTTATTTTGTTCATCTTTACAAAAAACAGGCTCCTGGATTCATTGATTTTTTTAAGGGTTTTATATGTCTCTATCTCCTTCCATTCTGCTCTGATCTTAGTTATGTTTTGTCTTCTGCTAGCTTTTGAATTTGTTTGCTCTTGCTTCTCCAGTTCTTTTAATTGTGATGATGGGGTGTCAATTTTAGATCTTTCCTTTAGATCTTTGCTTTATCCTGTGGGCATTTAGTGCTATAAATTTCCCTCTAAACACCGCTTTAGCTGTGTCCCAGAGATTCTGGTATGTTGTGTCTTTGTTCTCATTGCTTTCAAGGAACTTCTTGATTTTTGCCTTAATTTCATTATTTACCTAGTAGTGATTCAGGAGCAGGTTGTTCAGTTTCCATGTAGTTGTGTGGTTTTCAGTGAGTTTCTTATTTCTGAGTTCTAATTTGATTGCACTGTGGTCTGAGAGACTGTTTGTTATGATTTCCATTCCTTTGCATTTGCTGAGGAATGTTTTACTTCCAGTTATGTGGTTGATTTTAGAATAAGTGCTATGTGGTGCTGAGAAGAATGTATATTCTGTTAATTTGGGGTAGAGAGTTCTGTAGATGTCTATTAGGTCCACTTGGTCCAGAGCTGAGTTCAAGTCCTGAATATCCTTGTTAATTTTCTGTCTTGTTGATCTTTATAATATTGACAGTGTGGTGTTAAAGTCTGCCACTATTATTATGTGGGAGTCTAAGTCTCTTTGTAGGGCTCTAAGAACTTGCTTTATGAATCTGGGTGCTCCTGTGTTGGGTGCATATATATTTAGAATAGTTAGCTCTTCTTATTGCATTCATCTCTTTACCATTATGTAATGCCCTTCCTTGTCTTTTTTGATCTTTGTTGGTTTAAAGTCTCTTTTATCAGAGACTAGGATTGCAATCCTTGCTTTTTTGGTTTCCATTTGCTTGCTAAATCTTCATGCATTCCTTTATTTTAAGCCTATGAATTCCTTTGCACGTGAGATGGGTCTTGTGAATACAGCACACCAATGGATCTTAACTCTATCCAATTTGCCAGTCTGTGCTTTTTAATTGGGGCATTTAGCCTATTTACATTTAAGGTTATTATCTTCACACTTCATTTCATTAAGTTGATCTTCAATCTCTGATATTCTTTATTCTGATTTATCAGTTCAGCTATTGATACTTGTGTATGTTTCATGAAGTTGTTGTGCTGTGTTTTCCAGCTCTGTCAGGTCACTTATATTCTTCTCTAAACTGGGTTATTCTAGTTAGCAATTCCTCTAACCTTTTATCAAGGTTCCTAGCTCAGAGGAGTTTGTTATTACCTACATTCTGAAGCCTGCTTCTGTCAGTTCGTCATACTCATTGTCCGTCCAGTTTTGTTCCCTTACTGACTAGGAGTTGTGATCCTTTGGAGGAGAAGAGGCTTTCTGGTTTTTAGAATTTTCAGCCTTTTTGTGCTGGTTTTTCCTCATCTTTGTGGATTTATTTACCTTTGGTCTTTGCTGCTGGTGACCTTCAGATGGTGTTTTTGCATGGTCATCCTTTTTGTTGATGTTGATGCTCTTACTTTCTGTTGTTAGTTTTCTTTCTAACAGTCAGGCCCTTCTTCTACAGGTCTGCTGGAGTTTGCTGGTGGTCCACTCCAGACCGTGTTTGCCTTGGTATCACCAGCAGAGGTTGCAGAACAGTAAAGATTGCTTTCTGCTCCTTCCTCTGGAAGCTTCATCCCAGAGGGGCACCCGCCAGATGACAACCAGAGCCCTTTTGTCTGAGGTGTCTGTTGACCCCTGCTGGGAGGTGTCTCCCCATCAGGAGACACGGGAGTCAGGGACCCACTTTAGGAGGCAGTCTGTCCCTTAGCAGAGCTTGAGCACTGTGGTGGAAGATCCACTGCTCTTTTCAGAGTCGGCAGGGAGGAATGTTTAAGTCTGCTGAAGCTGCACCCACAGCTGCCCCTTTCCCCAGGAGCTCTGTCCCAGGGAGATGGAAATTTTATCTGTAAGCCCCTCACTGAGGCTGCTGCCTTCCTTTTGGAGATGCCCTGCCCAGAGAGGAGGAATCTAGAGAAGCAGTCTGGCTACAGTGGCTTTACAGAGCTGTGGTGGGCTCCACCCAGTTTGAACTTCCAGGTGGCTTTGTTTATACTTTGAGGGGGAAAAAATGTCTACTCAAGCACCAGTTATGGCAGATGCTTCTCCCCCATTTAAGCTCGAGTGTCCCAGGTTGACTTCAGACTGCTGTGCTTGCAGCAGGAATTTCAAGCCAGTGGATCTTAGCTTGCTAGGCTCCGTTGGGGTAGGATCTGCTGAGCAACACCACTTAGCTTCCTGGCTTCAGCCCCCTTTCCAGGGGAGTGAACCATCCTGTCTTGCTGGCATTCCAGATGCCACTGGGTTACAAAAAAGAAACAAAAACAAAAACAAAAACCTCCTGCAGCCAGCTCTTTGTCTGCCCAAATGCCCAGTTTTTGCTTGAAACCTAGGGCCTTTGTGGTATAGGCACCCGATGGAATTTTCTGGTTTGTGAGTTGTAAAGACCATGAGAAAAGTGTAGTGTTAGGGCCAGATAACTCCATCCTTCATGGCATGGGGTCTCATGGTGTCCCTTGGCTAGGGGAGGGAGTTCCCTGACCCCTTGCACTTCCCTAGTGTGGTGATGTCCCAACCTACTTCTGCTCGCCCTCCGTGGGCTGCACCCACTGTCTAACCAGTCCCAATGAGATGAACTAGGTAACTCTGTTGGAAATGCAGAAATCACCTGCCTTCTGCATTGGTGTCCCTGGGAGCCACAGACCTGAGCTGTTCCTGTTAGGCCATCTTGCCTGGGAATCTCCTAAAGCCATTTTTCTTTTTCATTTTTTTTTTTTTGTTTGTTTTCTACTTCCGTTATATATCACTCACTTTCATACCGTTAAGGTGTGCTAAACTTGGCTGTCCTTATCTGATTATCTTACTTTCCTTTTTACTTTGATTTTGGTAGGAGAAGTGGACAAATAGAATAAACACCGAGTTTGAAAACCAAGGGAAATAAGGGTTTCTAATAAATTATGCATTGTATCACAGTGTTTATCAGCCCCTGTGTCATAGTGGGTTCAGATCATCTGCTAAATAATGTGGAATTTTAATTTGGATGTTCTTCATTTCATATATGAGGGCTATAGTCCTCTTTTTATAATAAGGATGTATGTGTGTGTGGACGTGCGCATGTGAATGTGTGTGCATAGGCGTGTTTAAGTGAGGGCCATCAGAGATTATTAGTCAGATGTTCCTGATATCCTCAGCCAAAATAACATAAAACCTTAATTCTACAGACTTTACATGCACACTCAGCAATGACTTTAACACTAAATTATTTTCATTTATTGGGTGAAGGTTTGGTTTATTGTATGAAATTATTTCAGGGAGTAAATAATTATCATTAAGCATGTGTGTGTCACCCAATAGTTATATAAACAGTTAGTGCAAACAAACCAAGTTAATAGTTGCATAATTCAGAAACACTTTTATTTCACCTGTGTTTGCTTGAGCTTATGATTGATAACGCACATCTCTAATATATGGAAATCCCTGCTTGTTCTTTGCTCACTTCAGGTGCCAGCGATTGATTTTGCATCCAGCAGGAACATCATGCTCAGCTGTGTCCTTTTTATGTCTGCCTTTCGATTGACTTCACCTTGGAGTTAGTCAGGAAGTAAGGACATAAGCTCAGCAGTGTCAAAATGATCGGGTTCTAAATGTTTCAGCTATATACTTCCAAACTTTCAAAAACCTCCTGATTTTTGATCAAGAACCTGTATGTGCCTAATCAAGTACACACTCATTTAGCTAAATTATACAGAGATACAGGCACTCATTCAGTTAAACTACTCTATATTATATCAAAAATGTAATTATTTTGAAGGAGGTACATCAAGATGGTTGACTAGATGCACCTGATACTTGTTTCTTTCACAAAGCAGCAGCAAAATACCGAGTAGATGATCACACTTTGAGTAGATCATCTGAGAGAGATCATTGGAATGCAACAGATTAAGTAGCAGGGCCAAGCAGGCTTCCTCCCTTCCCACTCCTTCCTTGTTTTCTGTGCTTCCTGTCATGCTTCCTGTTTATCTGCCTTCTGATTTTTCTTAAAGCCAGAAGTCTGCCATTTATAATTATAGTATATCTAACTTTGTCAATTTTGGCAAAAAATAAGTTTTGAAAACCTTTGTATAGAACAGCCCAATTAGGCAAAATTAACCATTCTGAAGAATTCTATCTGGAATGATGTTTATTTAATTTTTTAAAGAATATTTTTATTTTTGAGATGGAGTGTAGCTGTCACCCAGGCTGGATTGCAGTGGTGCGATTTCAGCTCACTGCAATCTCTTCCTCCGGCATTCAAGTGATTCTCCCACCTCAGCCTCCTGAGTAGCTGGGATTACAAGTGCATGCCACCATGCGTGGCTAATTTTTTGTATTTTTAGCAGAGTTGGGGTTTCACCATGTTGCCCAGGATTGTCTCAAATCCTGAATGCAAGTGATCAGCCCCACTCGTGCTTCCAAAGTATTGGGATTACAGGCATGAGCCACTGTGCCCAGCCTGGTAATGATGTTTAGACGCCAGAAATTTTTGTAAATTACTTATTTGATTGATTCCTTACTAAAAATGTTTTCAACATTTTATATAGTCCACCAAGTAAATATAGATTTCTTAGCAAGCTATTCCCTTTCCTTCTGTATTTAAATCTTTGCATCACTCTCTCTGTGTTCTGTTAATTACCTTCCTGTCTTTATTCATAATAATTCCATAAAGTTCACTTTTCCATTTTCATTTCAAGGTCCACATAAAATCCTATATTATTTACAAGGGTTTTTTTTTCTGATTCTATGATAATTTTTTTGTATTTTCAAAATTTTATTTACTTTGTTAAATTATGTGATACTGATTTATTTATTTTAACTTTTATTTTAGAATGGGGGCAGGTATGTGCAAGTTTGTTACAAAGATATATTGTGCAACATTTGCAGTACAAATGATTATATGATATATATGATGCAACATTTGCGGTACAAATGAATCTGTCATCCAGGTAGTGAGCATGGTACCCAATAGGTAGTTTTTTTGTTTTTATTTTATTTTATTTTATTTTACTTTAAGTACTGGGATACATGTGCAGAACGTGCAGGTTTGTTACATAGATATACATGTGCCATAGTGGTTTGCTGCACCTATCAACCCATCATCTAGGTTTTAAGCTCTGCATGCATTAGGTATTTGTCCTAATGCTCTCCCTCCCTTTGCCTCCAACACCCAAGAGGTCCCCATGTGTGTTGTTTCCCTCCCTGTGTCCACGTGTTCTCACTGTTCAACTCCCACTTACGAGTAAGAACATATGGTGTTTGGTTTTCTGTTCCTGTGTTAGTTTTCTGAGGATGGTGGCTTCCAGCTTTATCCATGTTCCTGAAAGGATATTATCTCATCTTGTCTTATGGCTGCATCATATTCTGTGGCATATATTTATACCACATTTTCTTTATTCTGTCTGTCATCCATGGGCATTTGGGTTGGTTTCATGTTTTTGTTTTTGTAAATAGTACTGCCCCCCCCCAAAAAAAAAGAATATATATATATACGTGTTCATGTGTCTTTATAGTAGAATGATTTACATTTCTTTGGGTATATACCCAGTAATAGGATTGCTGGGTCAAATGGAATTTCTGGTTCTAGGACATTGAGGAATTGTCACACTCTCTTCCACAATGGTTGAACTAATTTACATTCCCACCAACAGTGTAAAAGCATTCCTATTTCTCCACAGCTGTGCCAGCATCTATTGTTTCTTGCCTTCCTAATAACTGCCATTCTGACTGTCACGAGATGGTATCTCATTGTGGGTTTGATTTACATTTCTCTAATAATCAGTAATGATTAGCTTTTTCTCATATGTTTGTTGGCCGCATAAATATCATCTTTTGAGAAGTGTCTGTGCATATCCTTTGCCCATTTTTTGATGGGGTTGGTTGGTTTGTTCTTGTAAATTTGTTTAAGTTCCTTGTAGATTCTGGATATTAGAACTTCGTCAGATGGAGAGATTGCAAAAATTTTCTCCCGTTCTGTAAGTTGCTTGTTCACTCTGATGCTAGTTCCTTTTGCTCTGCAGAAGCTCTGTAGTTTAATTAGATCCCATTTGTCATTTTTGGCTTTTGTTGCAATTTCTTTTGGCATTTTAGTCTTTGCCTATGCCTATGTCCTGAGTGGTATTGTCTACGTTTTCTTTTAGGGATTTTATGGTTCTGGGTTTTACATTTAAGTCTTTAATCCATCTTGAGTTAATTTTTGTATAAGAGAGGGGTTCTGTTTCAGTTTTCTTCAAATGGCTAGCCAGTTTTCACAGCATCATTTATTAAATAGGGAATCCATCCCCCATTGCTTGTTTTTGTCAAGTTTGCTGAAGATCAGTTGGTTGTAGATGTACAGTGTTATTTCTGAGATCTCTGTTCTGTTCCTCTTTTCTATATGTCTATTTTGGTACCAGTACCATGCTGTTTTGGCTCCTGTAGCCTTGTAGAATAGTTTGAAGTCAGGTAGTGTGATGCCTCCAGTTTTGTTCTTTTTGCTTAGGATTGTCTTGGCTATATGTGCTCTTTTTTGGTTCCATATGAAATTTAAAGTAGTTTTTTTCTAATTCTGTGAAGAATGTCAATGGTAGTTTGATGGGAATAGCATTGAATCTATAAAATATGTTGGATAGTATGGCCATTTTCATGATATTGATTCTTCCTTTTTATGAAGATGGAACATTTTTCCATTAGTTTATGTTCTCTCTTATTTAGTTGAGCAATGGTTTGTAGTTCTCCTTGAAGAGGTCCTTCACGTCCCTTGTAAGCTGCCTTCCTAGGTATTTTATTCTCTTTTTACTAATTGTGAGTGGAGTTCATTCATTATTAGGCTCTCTGTTTGTCTGTTGTTGGTGTATAAAATGCTTGTGATATTTGCACATTGATTTTGTATCCAGAGACTTGCTGAATTTGTTTATCAGCTTAAGGAGTTTGGAGGCTGAGACAATGAGGTTTTCTATATATAGAATCATGTCATCTGCAAACAGAGACAATTCGACTTCCTCTCTTCTTATTTGAATACCTTTCTTTCCTTTTCTTGCCTGATTGCCCTGGCCAGAACTTCCAATACTATGTTGAATAGGAGTGGTGAGAGAGGGCATCGTTGCCTTGTGCAAGTTTTCAAAAGGAATGCTTCCAAGTTTTTGCCCCTTCAGAATGATACTGGCTATGGGTTTGTAATAAATAGCTTTTATTAATTTGAGATATGATCCATCAATACCTATTTTATTGAGAGTTTTTAACATGAATGGATGTTGAATTTTATCAAAAGCCTTTTCTTTTCTGCATCTATTGAGATAACCATTTTTTTTCATCATGAGTTCTGTTTAAGTGATGGATTATGTTTATTGATTTGTGTATGTTGAACCAGCCTAGCATCCCAGGGATGAAGCTGACTTGCTCATGGTAGATCAGCTTTTTGATGTGCTGCTGGATTCTGTTTGACAGTATTTTATTGAGGATTTTTCATTGATGTTCATCAGGGATATTGGCCTGAAGTTTTCTTTATTTTGTTGTGTCTCTGCCAAGTTTTAGTATCAGGATGATGCTGGCCACATAAGATGCGTCAGGGAGAAGTCCCTCCTTTTCAATTGTTTGGAATAGTTTCAGAAGTAATGACACCAGCTCCTCTTTGTACTTCTGGGAGAATTCAGCTGTGAATCCATCTGGTCCTGGGCTTTTTTTTTTTTTTTTTTTTTTTTGGCTGGTAGGTTATTAATTACTACCTCAATTATAGAATTTGTTACTGGTCTATTCAGGGATTCAACTTCTTCCTGTTTTAATTTTCGGAGGTTGTAGGTGTCAAGGAATTTATCCATTTCTTCTACATTTTCTAGTTTATTTGCATAGAGGTATTTATAGTATTCTCTGATGGTAGTTTGTATTTCTGTGGGATTAGTGGTGATATCTCCTTTATCATTTTTAATTGTGTCTGTTTGATTATTCTCTCTTTTCTTCATTATTATTCTAGCTAGCAGTCTATCTATTTTGTTATTTTTTTTTTCAAAACAGCTCCTTGATTCATTGATTTTTTGAAGGGTTTTTTGAATCTCTATCTTCCTCAGATCTGCTCTGATCTTAGTTATTTCTTGTCTTCTGCTAGCTTTTGAATTAGTTTGCTCTAATTTCTCTAGTTATTTTAATTGTGATGTTAGGGTGTCGAGATCTTTCCAGCTTTCTGGTGTGGGCATTTAGTGCTATAAATTTTCCTCTTAACACTGCTTCAGCTGTGTCTCAGAGACTGGTACGTTGTCTCTTTGTTCTCATTGGTTTCAAAGAACTTCTTGATTTCTGTCTTAATTTTTTTTCTTTACACAGTAGTCATTTAGCAGCAGGTTGTTAAATTTCCATGTAATTGTGTGGTTTTGAGTGAATTTTTAAATCCTGAGTTCTAATTTGATTGCACTGTGGTCTGAGAGACTGTTTGTATAATTTCAGTTCTTTTGCATTTGCTGAGGAGTGTTTTACTTCCAATTATGTGGTCAATTTTAGAATAAGGGCCATGTGTCACTGAGAAGAACGTATAATCTGTTGAGTTAGGGTGGAGAGTTCTGTAGATATCTATTTGGTCCACTTGATCCAGAGCTGAGTTCAAGTCCTGAATATCCTTGTTAATTTTCTGTCTCATTGATCTGTCTAATATTGACAGTGGGGTGTTAAGGTCTCCCACTATAAACATATGGGAGTCTAAGTCTCTTTGTAGGGCTCTAAGAACTTGTTTTATGAATCTGGGTTCTCCTGTATTAGGTGCATATATATATTTAGAATAGTTAGCTCTTCTTGTTGCATTGATCACTTTACCATAATGTAATGCCTTTCTTTGTCTTTTTTGATTTTTGTTTGCTTAAAATCTGTTTTATCAGAGACTAGGATTGCAATGGCTGTTTTTTTTTTTTTTTTCTTTCCTTTTGCTTGATTAATCTTCCTCCATCCCTTTGTTTTGAGCCTATGTGCATCTTTGCGAGTCTTCTGAATATAACACACAGATGGGTCTTGATTCTCTATCCTATTTGCCAGTCTGTGTTCTTAATTGGGGCATTTAGCTCATTTACATTTAAGGTTAATATTGTTCTGTGTGAATTTGATCCTGTAGTCATTGATGCTAAGAGGTTATTTTGCACACTAATTGATGCAGTTTCTTCATAGTGTCATTGATCTTTATATTTTGGTGTGTTTTTGTAGTGACTGGTACCAGTTTAATGAAATCCCTTAACATTTTCTTGTCTGGAAAGGATTTTATTTCTCCTTTGCTTATCAAGCTTAATTTGGATGGATATAAAATTCTGGGTTGAAAATTCTTTTATTTAAGAATGTTGAATATTGGTCCCTACTCTTTTCTATCTTGTAAGGTTTCTGCTGAGAGATCCGCTGTTAGTCTGATGGGCTTCCCTTTGTAGGTAACCTTACTTTTCTCTCTGTAGCCCTTAATGTTTTTCACTCAGTTTCAACCTTGGAGAATCTGATGATTATGTGTGTTGGGGTTGATCTTGTGGATTATATTAGTGGTGTTCTCTGTATTTCCTGAATTTGCATGTTTACCTATCTTGGTAGGTTGGGGAAGTTCTCCTGAATAATATCCTGAAGTGTGTTTTCCAACTTGGTTCCATTCTCCCTGTCTCTTTCAGGTACTTCAATCAATCATAGGTTTGATCTTTTCACAAAGTCTCATATTTCTTGGAGGCTTTGCTCTTTCCTTTTCATTATTTTTTCTCTAATCTTTCCCGCATGTCTTATTTCAGCAATGTGGCCTTCAAACTCTGATATCCTTTATTTTGCTTGATCGATTCAACTGTTGATACTTGTGTATGCTCCACAAAGTTCTAGTGCTGTATTTCATCTCCATCAGGTCTTTTATGTTCCTCTCTGAATTGATTATTCTAGTTAGCAGTTCTTCTAACCTTTTATCAAGGTTCTTAGCTTCTTTGTGTTGGTTTAGAACATGTTCCTTTAGATCAGAGGAGTTTGTTATTACCCTCCTTCTGAAGCCTACATCTGTTAATTCATCAATCTCATTTTCTGTCCAGTTTTATGCCCTGGCTGGAAAGGAGTTACGATAATTTGGAGGAGAAGAGGCATTCTGGTTTTTGGAATTTTCAGCGTTTCTGTAGGGGTTTTACCTCATTTCATGGATTTATCTGCCTTTGATCATTGAGGGATAGGGTTGATCTTGGGATAGGGTTTTGATGGGGCATCTTTTTTTGTTGATGTTGTTGTTGTCGTTCCTTTATGATTGTTAGTTTTTCGTCTGACAAGCCCCTTTTCTGCAGGTCGGCTGCAATTTGCTGGAGGTCCACTTTAGACCATGTTTACCTGGGTATCACCAGTGGAGGCTCCAGAACAGTAAAGATTGCTACCTGCTCCTTGTTCTGGAAGCTTTGTCCCAGAAGGGCACTGGCCTGATGCCAGCCAGAGCTCTCCTGTATGAGGTGTCTTTTGACACCTGTTGGGAGGTCTCTCCCAGTCAGGAGGCACAGGCATCAGGAACCCACTTGAGGCAGTCTGTCCCTTAGCAGAGCTGGTGCGCTGTGCTGAGAAAACTCCCCTTGTCAGGATTAGCTGCTCTTTTCAGAGCTGGCAGACAGGAAAGATTAAGTCCACTGAAGCTGTGACCTCAGCTGCCCAGCCCAACAGGTGCTCTGTTCCAGGGAGATGAGAGATTTGTCTGTACGTCACTGACTGGAGCTGCTGGATTTCCTGCGGAGATGCCCTGCCCAGTAAGGAGGACTCTAGTTAAGCAGTCTGGCCACAGCTGCTTTGCTGTGCTGAAAAGTCCAAACTTTCCAGTCTCCTTAACACTGTCAGGGGAAAATGCCTACTAAAGCCACAGTAATGGCAGTTGCCTCTTGCCCCATCAAGCTCTGTTGTCTCAGGTCAACTCCAGACTGCACTGCTGGCAATGATAATTTCAAGCCAGTGATTCTTAGCTTGCTGGGCTCCTTTGAGAGTAGGACCTGCTGAGCAAGAACTCTTTCTTACTGGCTTCAGGCCCCTTTCCAGGGGAGTGTACTGTTCTCCTGTCTCACTGGAGTTCCAGGTGCTACTGAAGTATGAAGAAACTCCTTCAGCTCAGTGCCTGCCCAAACAGCTATCCGATTTTGCTTGAAACCCTGGTTCCTGGTGGTGTAGGCTCACAAGGAGATGTGATCTGTGGATTGCAAAATCCACGGAGAAAATGTAGTACCTGGGGTGGATAGCACAGTCCCTTACCGCTTCCTGTGGCGGGAGGGAGGGAGGTCCCCGGCTCCATGCACTTGCAGGGTGAACTGATGCCCCACCCTGCTCCTGCTCACTCTCCATGGGTTGCACCCACTGCCTAACCAGTCCCAATGAGATGAACTGGGTCCTTTCGTTAGAAATGCAGAAATCACCTGCCTTCTGCATTGGTCTTGCTGGGAGCTGCAGACTGGAGCTGTTTCTATTCGGCCATCTTCCAGAATTCTTACCCACAGTAGGTAGTTTTTTTCAACACTTACCCCTTCTCTCCCCACTCATATTTTACAGTGTCTATTGTTCCCATTGTTATGACCATGTATACCGAACGTTTAGCTCCCACATATAAATGAGAACATGAGGTACTTGGTTTTCTCTTTCTGCATTAGTTTACATAGGATAATGGTTTCCAGATGCATCCATGTTGCTGCAAAGGAAAATAATTCCATTCTTTTGTATGACTGTGTAGTATTTTATGATATATAGGTACCACATTTTCTTTATCCAATACACCATATGTAAGGTACATGGATGTGCTTTGTTCAAGAGTATGCTGAGATAAATATCCTGCATGACTCAGTGGGACTGGAGCACAGGTGCATAATTCCACTTGTATAACCTGCTTGTATAGGTTCAAACCGACTCACAGCCACTATTGTTCGTAAAAGGTATAACTGCCCTGCTGACACTGTACAGGCTTGACTCAGGGCATGCCCAGAGAAAGAGAGAGAGTCAGAGCTGTCAATCTTGCAGAGAGCCAGGACATGGCTCAGCTTGTGCCCTGAGAGGGGGAGAGTGAAGCTGCTAGCCCCGTAAGGAGAGCTGGTTGTGCAGCTGTGTGTGGGAGCAGCAGAAATCACAGAGCCAGAGCAGGTGGCCGAGACAGAGATGGAAAATGTGAGAGAGCTGCTGATGAGAGAGCTAGTGTGAGTGAGCTGCTGAGGAGACAGCTGCTGAATAAAAACATAATTCATCTGCCTATGCCCTGAGTGTTCTTTCACTTATCTGCCACTCATCCACCACTCCCTTCGGTTTCCTTCATGGGCTGGAACCTGGCACTGGGCATGACATAATTGATGGACAACTGGGTTGATTCCATGTCTTTGTTATAGTGAATAATGCTGCAATGAACATATGAGTACCTGTTCTTTTTACTAGAATGACTTATTTTCTTTTGGGCATATACTCAGTGGAATTGTTGGGTAGAGTGATAATTCATGTCAGCTCTTTGAGAAATCTCCAGACTTCTCTGCACAGTGTCTGAGCTAATTTATATTAGTCCTGTTCTTTGCAGCCTCATCAAACTCCTTGGGCTTTAGGAGTTTTGCAATTTTTGGGGGTTTTAAACAAAAGCCATTCTGACAGGTTTGAGATGGCATCTCATTGTGTTTTCAGTTTTCATTTTTCTGATGATTGGGGAAGATGAATATTTTTTCATGTTTGTTGGCTGCTGGTATATCTTCTGTTTGTTCGTGTCTTTGGCCCTCTTTTAATGAGGTGATTTGGTTTTTGCTTGTTGGATTGTTTAAATTTTTCATATCTTCTGAATATTAGGCCTTTTAAAGATGCATTGTTTGTGAATATTTTTTTCCCATTCTGTGGGTTGTCTGTTTACTTTCTCAATAGTTTCTCTTGCTGTGCACAGAAGCTCTTTAGTTTAATTAGGTCCCACATGTCAATTTTTGTTTTTGTGGCAATTGCTTTTGAGTACTTAGCCATAAATTCCTTGTCAAGGCCAATATGGATAAGGGTATTTTTTAGGTTTTTGTCTAGAATTTTTATAGTTCAAGATCTTACAGTTAAATTTTAAATCTATCTTTATTGTACATGGTGAAAAGGTAGGAGTTCAGATTCATTCTTCTGCATATGAATAGCCAATTTTCCCACCACCATTTATTGAACAGGGACTTTTTTCCTCATTGCTTATTTTTGTCAACTTTGTCAAAGATCAGAGGGTTGTAATTGCGTGGCTTTATTTATGAGTTTTATATTACTTTGGCCTATGTGTTTATTTTTTACCAGTACCATGCTGTTCTTGTTATTGTAGCCTTGTAGTATAGTTTGAAGTTGGGTAATATGACTCCTCCAGCTTACTTCTGATTGCTTTGGCTATTCAGGCTCTTCTATGGTTCCATATGGATTTTAGAATAGTTTTTTTTTTTTTTCTTTTCTAATCCTGTGAGAAATGACATTGGTAATTTATTAGGAATAGTGTTGAATCTGTAAATTGCTTTGGGCACTATGGCCATTTTAATGATATTGATTTTTCCAACTGATATACGTGGTATATCAGATGTTTGTGTCATCTCTGATTTATTTCAGCAATGTTTTGTAGTTCTCCTTGTAGGCATTTTTCATCTCATTTGCTAGCTATATTCCTAGGTGACTTACTGTTTTCTGTGACTATTGTAAGTTGAATTGCATTCTAGATTTGGATCTTAGCTTTAATGTTATTGGTGTGTAGAAATATGACTGATTTTTGCACATTGATTTTGTATCCTGAATCTTTACTGAGGTTTTTATTAGCTATAGGAGCCTTTTGACAGAGTCTGTAGTGTATTTTAGGTATAGAATCATATTGTCAGCAAAGAAAGATAGTATGATTCTCTTTTCCTAGCTGGAGGTCTTTTATTTCTTCCTTTTGTTTCATTGCTCTGGCTACAACTTTCATTTGTACGTTGAATAGGTATGGTGAGAGTCAGCATCCTTGTCTTGTTCTAGCACTCAAGGAGAATGCTTCTAGCTTTTTCCTGTTCAGTATAATGCAGGCGGTTGTTTTGTCATAAATGGCTCTTATTATTTTGAGGTATGTTCTTTCAATGCCTAATCTGATGAGGGTTTTTATCATGAGGTGATGTTAGATTTTATCAAAAGCTTTTTCTGCATTTATTGATGACCATATTGTTTTTGTTCTTGCTTCTGTTTATATGGTGGGTCCCATTTATTTATTTGTATATGGTGAACCAACCTTGTATTGCAGGAATAAAGCTTACTTGTTTGTGGTGAATTATCTTTTTGATATGCTGCTGGATTCAGTTAGCTAGGATTTTGTTGAGGATTTTTGTATCTGTGTTCACTGGGGTATTGACCTGAAGTATTATTTTTTTTCATTGTGTGTCTGCCAGTTTTTGCTATGAGGATTGATGCTGGCCTTGTAAAATGTGTTAGGGAGGAATCTTTCCTCCTTGAATTTTGGGAATAGTTTCAGTAGGATTGGTTAGATTTGTATAATTCTTCCTTTTCCCAGATCATCAGGGAGTACTTATTTTCTTTTATGACACTTATGTCGGTTTGTACAATGGCCGTATAATTGTTGGTACTCCATAGACACAATATCTGTACCTGTGGACACATTCTACATCAGAATATGCCTAGCTTTGGCATGGAATATCAGAGTCTTTCTGTGTTGTAGGGATACTGGAAAATAAGAGAATCAGTGTGTACCAAAGACTTATAAAAGGTCAGATACTTGGTTTCATTACTGGGAAATATTTGAATGGTTTTGGATTCTGCAAATGCTTTACTGGTTTTTTGAAGACAACTGATATGCTGAAGCTTTAAGAACTGATATATTTGCCAAGAACTCTGTCAGAGAGAATACTTGATATATGTATCTCATACATCATTTATTTACATATTTCCATGCCCATGTTGTCAGCTTGAAAATGTATTTCTTCTCTTTAGAACATCATATTATAATGCTTATTTTAAAATGCCTGTTATGGATATTTCTTTATAGTGTTAAGTAAAATGGAAACTATTGGCTATGGTATCAAATAAAAAGTTTCTTCTTGGATTTTTTTAGCTGTATTGAAAGCAATTTATGCCTATTGTTTATGAATGGAATGTTATCTCAGAAGATTATCTTTATTCCAATGATAGTTGATGCCATCTCCAACAGGTCCCATCAGATCAGACTATAGGGAGAACCCGCTCCCGATAGTTAACTTGGGTTCTTTTCTATTTCCTAGGTGTCTCGGCTGGTTTGAGAAATAAAGGAAAAGAGCACAAGAGAGAGAAATTTAAAGCTGGGTGTCCACGGGAGACATCACATGTTGGCAGGTTCTGTGATGCTCCCTGAGCTGTAAACCCAGCAAGTTTTCATTAGCGATTTTCAAAAGGGGAGGGAGTGCATGAATAAGGTGTGGGTCACAGAGATCACATACTTCACAAGGTAATAAAATATCACAAAGCAAATGGAGGCAGGGCAAGATCACAGGACCATGGGATGGGAATAAATTAAAATTGCTAATGAAGTTTTGGGCACGCATTGTCATTGATAACATCTTATCAGGAGACAGGGTTTGAGAGCAGACAACCTGTCTGACCAAAATTTATTAGGCGGGAATTTCCTCATCCTAATAAGCCTGGGAGCACTACAGGAGACCTTGGCTTATTTCGTCCCTTCAGCTTGTTTCGACCATAAAAGGCGGCCGCCTTAAGGGGGCCGTTCATAGACCTACCCTCAGAGAGCATTCTCTTTTCTCAGGGATGTTCCTTGCTGAGAAAAAGAATTCAATGATATTTCTCCTATTTGCATTTGAAAGAAGAGCAAAATGGCTCTGTTCCACCTGGCTCACTGGCACAGTCAGGCTCCAAGTCTTATCTCCCTTGTTCCCTGAAGATTGCTGTTTCCTGTTCTTTTTTTTAAGGTGCCCAGATTTCATATTGTTCAAAAACACATGCTCTACAAACCATTTGTGCAGTTAACACAATCATCAGAGGGTCCTGAGGTGACATACATCCTCCTCAGCTTACAAAGAAGATGACGGGATTAAGAGATTAAAGTAAAGACAGACATAGGAAATCACAAGGGTATTGATTAGGGAAGTGATAAGTGTCCATGAAATCTTCACAATTTGTGTTCAGAGATTGCAGTAAATACAGGCATAAGAAATTATAAAAGTATTAATTTAGGGAACTAATAAGTGTCCATGAAATCTTCACAATTTATGTTCTTCTGCTGCAGCTTCAGCCGGTCCCTCCGTTCGGGGTCCCTGACTTCCCAAAACAAGACTACTTGCTTTTAGTCTGGCATCCTTCCATTTACTCCATGTGCAGATTCTAGAATCACTTTTCTAAAACACACATTGATCATGCTACCACTATGTTCAAAAGCTTCTTGTGGCTTGTCATGAGTTTAATTCCTTACCAACACATTGAACCATCCCTTTAATTTGAATCCAACCTACATCTCGATCCTCATTTCTCTCCTACAATCCCACTATGTTGGGCAAACACATTGCCTTTTCAAAAACATTTTGAAACTTTATCTGTCAGGGTGTAGTGCAAAAAACAGAAAACATCCTAGATATTTTTAAAAGGAAGTAATTCAGTTCTGGGAATTAAGTGATTGCAAAGTGATGGCTAAAAACCAGATTCTAACTGGGGGTCCACAAATAATTCCCACAAGAATAATGAACTGATTGACTAGGTCAGCCTGTATCTTCAAAACCATCATGAGAAATTATGTTAGAATTCAAAAAGCCATTCCTAGAGTTGACACCTGACATTCAGAATACTGAAACATGGATAAGGGAACAGAGCTGCAGAAAAATGACCACTAAAATTAGACTGAAAAATAGTCTTTGTTTCATGGTCTTTTTTCAGTTATCCCTTTCAAAATCACTTTAGAGAAAATCAGCTTCCTCCTTTGGAGAGAAAAAAATCTAAGGAAAACAGTAGTTGTCTTTCAGGAAACCCTTGTATTTTATTTAGAGTTTCTTTCTGATATGTCAGCATTTAGTTAAGTGAGAAATATTATTCAAGTGTTTCTCATATAATCTCACTATTTTGAAGGAAAGTAAGGGTTCACTGTTAGAATAAATAATTGAAAAGGCAAAGGAAGATAATTTAAGACAGTGAGAGATTGAGAAATAATTCAGATGTCTGAGAATCTGAGTTTATCTTAATGGATTTCATTTCTATTTCCTAATCATTAAGCATTACAAGAAAGGTTATTTGTGACTTGGCCACCTTATACCTGTTATCTTTTCATCAGCCCCTTCACATCCAACATCCTTGTAGGTATAGGTATTCTTACCCCAAGAAAATTAATCTCAGTGAGGTAAGAGATTTGCTCACATTTATAT